>NC_052315.1:38856596-39456596 GCF_016432855.1 Salvelinus namaycush
AATTTTGCTAGCATGTGTAGTACACATGTCCAAACGCTCGCGCAGATGCAGGCAAACGTTGGACGAAAACTTCAAAAAGTTATATTACAAGTCGAATAAACTGGTCAAACTTAGTAGAGAATCAATCTTCAGGATGTTGTTATCTTATATATCAAATAATGTTCCAACCGGAGCTTTCTTTTCAGTCTCTATAAGTAATGGAACGCATGACGATATCATGAGGAAAGTGCGTGACCAAGAGCTGGCACTCTGCCAGACCACTGACTCAAACACCTCCCATCCGGTCCCACAACACAGCATAAGCTTCATTCCACGTTCTACTGACTGTTGACATCCAGTGGAAGGCGTAGAAAGTGCAAACAGATCCATATATTACAGGGAATTGAATAGGCGATGACTTTAACATCGACCACTCTCAGAATTCTCACTTCCTGTTTGGATTTTTTCTCGGGTTTTTGCCTGCCATATGAGTTCTGTTATACTCACAGACATCATTCAAACAGTTTTAGAAACTTCAGTGTGTTTTCTATCCAATAGTAATAATAATATGCATATATTAGCATCTGGGACAGAGGAGGCAGTTCACTATGGGCACGCAATTTATCCAAAAGTGAAAATGCTGCCCCCTATATAAAAGAAGTTAAAGTAAATTCGTGGAATTTATTTCGTTAATGCGTTTGAGCCAATCCGTTGTGTTGTGACAAGGTAGGGGGGTATACAGAAGATAGTCCTATTTGGTTAAAGACCGTCCATATTATGGCAAGAACAGCTCAAATAAGCAAAGGGAAACGACAGTCCATCATTACTTCAAGAAGGTCAGTTAATCCGGAAAATTTCAACAACTTTGAACGTTTCTTCAAGTGCAGTCACAAAAACCATCAAGCGCTATGATAAAATTGGCTCTCATGAGAACCGCCACAGGAATAGAAGACCCAGAGTTACCTCTGCAGAGGATAAGTTCAAAGTAATGGACACAACATCAACTGTTCAGAGGAGACTGCATGAATCAGGCCTTCATGGTTGAATTGCTACAAAGAAACCACTACTAAAGGACACCAATAATAAGAGACTTGCTTGGGCCAAGAAACACAAGCAATGGACATTAGATTGGTGGAAATCTGTCCTTTTGGTCTGTCGCAGAGTAGGTGAACGGATGATCTCCGCATGTGTGGTTCCCACCGTGAAGCATGGAGGAGGTGGTGTGATGGTGTGGGGGAGCTTTGCTGGTTACAGTCAGGGATTTATTTAGAATTCAAGGTACACTTAACCAACATGGCTACCACAGCATTCTGCAGCGATATGCCATCCCATCTGGTTTGCACTTAGTCCCACTATCATTTGTTTTTCAACAGGACAATGACCCAGCACACCTCCAGGGTATATAAGGGATATTTGATCAAGAAGGAGATTGGAGTGCTGCATTAGATGACCTGGCCTCCACAATCACCCGACCTCAACCCAATTGAGATGGTTTGGTATAAGTTGGACTGCGGAGTGAAGGAAAAGAAGGCAATAAGTGCTCAGCACATGTGGAAACTCATTCAAGACTATTGGAAAAGCATTCCAGGTGAAGCTGATTTGAGAGAATGCCAAGAGTGTGCAAACCTGTCATCAAGGCAAAAGGTGGCTACTTTGAAAAATCTCAAATATATTTCGATTTAACACTTTTTTTTGGTTACTACATGATTCCATGTGTGTTATTTCATAGTTTTGATGTCTTCACTATTATTCTGCAATGTAAAAAATAAATGTAATACCCTTGAATGAGTAAGTGTGTCCAAACTTTTGAATGGTACTGTACATCTCGTCATGATATACAGATCTCTGGTGTAAATGGGGAAGGTGCACAGAGGAGCGACGGAAACTAGACCAAAAATACAACATGAGAACAAGCGGACATAAAAACGAAAAATAACAAAACCTTGATTCTTGGAATAGCACGGAAAAACATACATTTGAATTAATTTGATATCGCCCAGCCATAAGCTCCCTCATCACAATTTTCGCCATTTTCAGTATCCTGATAGTATCAATTTAGGACTCCACGGTATATGTAGGCTACTCTAGTAAAAGTGGTCTGATTTTGTTACACTTTTTTTTGTAGAGTTCTTTTATCCTGCAGGTCCTTGTGTGGTGGGGTTGTCATGGTTTCTCAGTACCTAGTCACTCCATAGCTTATCTCAGCAGGACATTTAAATTGGTCAATTTCTGACATTTCCTTTTTCCTTGTTTCCAGGATACCTGTGAAAGCTCTCGCTCCCCTACCCCAATGTCGAGGTCGCAGTGACGGGGCTGGGCAGAGGCAGAGCCCGGTGCCCCGGCCCCTTTGCCCAGCTGAGGAGCAGCCCCTGACAGGGAGCGCACCATCTCCCTGTGCCTTGTGTCCTCTGGGGGGCATTTTGAGCCATGGAGCACCCACGGGAAAAAGAGGGTGAGCGACCGGCGCGCAGCAGCAAGGCGGGTCAGGGGCGCAGCGGGCACTCGCGCCCCTCGGGATCAGGCTCCTCCGGAGTGCTCATGGTTGGGCCCAACTTCCGTGTGGGCAAGAAGATTGGCTGTGGTAACTTTGGAGAGCTGAAGCTAGGTAAGAACTCGCCACCCTTTCAAGAATAAGTTTGGAACTTTTTTTGGTGTATGTATGAAGACTGGTTTTACAATTTTGGGCCTCTGTCACATTCCTCTTGGAAATGTAAAATCTTGTTCATTGATGAATTCCTAATGACAGTCAGTGCCCTCTTCTCACCCTCGCTATCATATCTCAACACGATGATTAAAGTTGGATGCAATCACTGATTCATGATGAGGTGAGGCCCCAGCTACTCTGCAAAGGCTGTGGACACTGGAATTGAGAGACAGATTACATTGCCGGCAAATAAGATGCATTTAATTTTCGTTGTGGATAATTACTTCACTTTGAGAGCTGAATGTCTATCCCCCTGCACCTCCACTACAACTCATTATCACATCTGACACCTCGCAGCCTGAGGTGACCTTAAACTCAGGTACATTTTTAAGCCTTTAAGGTCGGAAACTTCCCGGTAAATCATCCAAAAAGTTTGCTTACAACAGTAAACCTTTTTATGGGATACACATAAAGCAATTCTAGGTCTTGTGGCATATTTTGGTTAAACTATCCCCAATTCAATGGAATTGCAACCCTCTGCATGCACAGTGCATTCTTCATCACATGTGCAGTGCACTCATCCATCACATGTACAGCTGATTCTCAAGATCTTGAACACTAATGAGATGCTATTGAGCCCACACTACTACACTGTCTGAGCCAAGGACTACATGTTTTCTGGTAAGTTTTGATTACAATACTGGGTGGGGTGAATATATTTTACATGACATATGTGATTTAAAAAAACAACAACTAGTAAATAGTAGCCTACAGCAAAGTGTGTTTAAATAATTTCTAACTTGTTAACAATTTCTGCTAGTTAGTTTTTGCTACCATGTGGGTAAATTAGCTTGCTTGAGCCTGCTAACTGAGTGTTAATTCACCTGTTTCCATACATGTTTCATTTTAATACATTTATCTTACAAAGGAGTTGTTTAATCTAACTGCTTAACTATTTATCTGTACATGGAATTGTATATATATTTTTTAACTCTTTTTCTAATCTTTACAGGAAAATGCCACGGTCACTAGCTGATGTGTGGAGACATTTCACTGCATCTAATGTAGAAGGAAAAGCTGTGTACATTTGCAAATACTGTGCCAAATCATATGTGAAGAATGCAGAAAAGATGCAGAATCATCTGGCCAAGTGCATAAAGTTCCCTCAGCGCTCACAACAAGCAACCTCTGACAGAAGTCCCTCTACTTCTATTTGAGGTGAAAATGATGAATCAGACACCTTATCAATAGCAACAGCTCATGGTCCTCCTGGAATCAGAAGTTTTTTTTGATTCAATGGAGGAACATGGTCAGAGATGCTGATGCATGTCTTGCTCGAGCTGTGTATGCAACTGTTTCACCTCCGATGCTCACAGGCAATATGTATTGGATGAGATTTCTGAATGTTCTTTGCCCAGCATGCACCCCTCCAGCCAGACATGCTTTATCTACTCATTTGCTGGATGCAGAGTTCAACAGAGTGCAAGTGAAGGTGAAGCAAATCATAGAGAAAGCAGACTGTATTGCAATCTCTGATGGGTGGTCGAATGTTTTTTTAGGCAAGGAATAATTAACTACATCTCCACCCTTCAACCAGTATTCTACAAGAGCACAGACACAAGGGACAACAGCCACACCGGTCTCTACATTGCAGATGAGCTGAAGTCAGTCATCAATGACCTTGGACCACAGAAGGTATTTGCACTGGTGACAGACACTGCTGCGAACATGGAGGCTGCTTGGTCTAAAGTGGAGGAGTCCTACCCTCACATCACACCCATTGGCTGTGCTGCTCATGCATTGAATCTGCTCCTCAAGGACATCCTCAAGGACATCATGGCACTGAAAACAAATGGATACACTCTACAAGAGAGCCAAGGAAATGGTTAAGTATGTGAAGGGTCATCAAGTTATAGCAGCAATCTACCTGACCAAGCAAAGTGAGAAGAATAAGAGCACCACTTTGAAGCTGCCCAGCAACACCCGTTGGGGTGGTGTTGTCATCATGTTTGACAGTCTCCTGGAGGGGAAGGAGTCTCTCCAAGAAATGGCCATATCACAGTCTGTCGATATGGACAGCCCCATCAAGAGGATCATCCTGGATTATGTATTTTGTGAGTGGTAAGCAGCCTGAAACTCCTGAAACCTATAGCAGTAGCCATTGCATAGATTGAGGGAGACAATGCCATCCTGTCTGATGTTCAGACTCTGCTTGCAGCGAAGAAGTCTGTTCTGCCCTGCCCACTTCACTGTTGCTCCAAGCAGAGGAACCTGCAGTACTGAAATGCATCAAAAAGCGTGAAGATACACGCCACATCGTACATGTTGGACCCCAAGTATGTTGGCAAGAGCATCCTGTCTGGTGCAGAGATCAACAAGGCCTATGGTGTCATCACTACTGTGTCTTGCCACCTTGACCTGGACGTGGGCAAGGTTCTTGGCAGTCTGGCGAAGTACACTTCCAAGCAAGGGCTTTGGGATGGAGATGCAGTATGGCAGTTGAGCCAACGTATGTCATTAGCCACCTGGTGGAAGGGACTTTGTGGATCTGAGGCTCTTTCCCCTGTTGCCTCCATCGTCCTCCAAATCCCACCAACATCAGTCACCTCAGAGCACAACTGGTCCTTGTTTTGGAACACACACACCAAAGCACGCAACAGGCTGACCAATACAAGGGTTGAAAAATTGGTGGCCATCCGGTCAAATTTGAGGCTTTTTGAGCCTGACAATGACCCATCCTCAACAAGGTTGGAAAGTGACAGTGAAGATGAGGCCTCAGTCTGATGTTCAAGAGGTGGACATTGAGGAGGTCCAGGGAGAAGACATGGAAGCCTGAGAGGAAGACAACCAAAGCTTTATTTTCTAGACTATGTATGTTGAAAATGTTTTTAGGAGATGCGATGGATCATTAGGGATCCTTCAATATTCCCTTTTGTTGTTCAGTGAAATCATCCCATGTGAACTCATTTAATTAAAGTTCAATTCATAACTAAATCGTTTTTTTTTTGTTTCTATTGGAAGGATTTAATCATTTGCAATTGTCTCCTTATGATATGGTAAATACTGTATATCCAATGCAAAAAAATATCTACATTTTTAAATGTTATTAAATGTTATATTCCAGTTAATTCCCACAAAGTTTCCACTTCTGAATATTCCCCAAACTGTGCGACCCTACCTGAGTTTATGCATGGGTGTGCCTGCTCATAAGAAGACCCCTCTGCTTCTTTCCCCATGAATAGGCCGTTAATGTTGCCTTGTTTCATGTATGCTGAAAGAATCTAATAGAATTCATAATAAGATTTCCTTTTTAATCCAGTCAGCAAAGGGACATACAGTACCTGCATGGTAAATAGGAGGAGGCTGTTCTTTTGTAGAGAAGAGACAATGTTGTTCATTTGGGTACAGTATAGCAGACCTATCTTTCTTTTCTTTTTAACCGGTTTTTGCTTATACTTTAAGCTCATTGGGCCTATTTCACATCACCTGTAGCCTGTGACTGACTAAGATCTCTGGATTGTCTAATGAACATATTCTCCAAGCAGAACAGTGAGGAGCATGAAGCCATAAAATGAAGAGCTATAGCCAGAAAGGCTTAACTGTTTGTTCTGAAACTGGTTGAGAGACTGAGATTCTCCTCCCCTCTACTCTGCTGCCTCCCACGTGGATATTAGTCCAGGAGGTGGTGGGCGAGAGAGTGGCCTGTTCTCTGGTATGCTCCACGCATGAACTGTGCTGCTGAGCTGTCAGAGGTTCTCTGAGGCCTATAGTTTGCCTGTGGCGTTGTCACTCAGCCTGAGTGTGGCTGGGTTCCATAGGCTCATCTGCTCACTTATGAGGAATTTAAGAATGGCCTAAATTGCCCTGACATTTAGAATGCTGGACTGCTGTTGCTAGATTGAAGTTGAGAAGAGATAAGCCTACAGGGGCAAGACATCTTAACAAGCAGATGTGAATACTAACTGTCTTGGGAGGGAGTTGTTATTCAGACCTGTATTCTTCTCTTATGACTAGAATTCATCAAATTTGACTTTGTTAATCAGGAGACCTCACCACAAATCATTGGCATTTCAACATTGAACGTGGAGGATTGTAAAATAGCAAATGTCACAAGGTGTCTTTTGGAGCCGGTGTTAACCAGGAAAGAAGCCTCCATGTGTACACTAAACCTTGTACCCTTTGAAATTTAAAGGAATAATCCTCTGAGTATCTCGTTATTATTATTTTTTTCATTAGTCCACTATAAATACAGTCCCAAATATGTTGGCTGGTCAGCAGTCAAGCTTTCAATAATATAGTACTTTCAAGCAGGCAGAAATGCAGCTGGTATGACAGCTTTTGGATCATACGTTGCAACGGGTGTATTTCTGCCTTCATGAACAGCAAGAGCTCAGATAAATATGAAATAACTCCAGGAATCGATAGAACATTGTTCAGAGATGGCAAAGTATGATATAACATTCAACATGGGTGAATCTTTCCTTTAAGCCTGGCATCTCAAAACACGTTTGGTCTATTTCAAAACACATAAACTGAAATGATGTGCTACGCTAAGTATTTGAATTCTACAATAAAACACATTCTCCCACTGACCTACGTATTCCCCCACATTTTATATAAAGTATCATTGCACTGCTATTGCGCAGGATCATTACATCAAAACACAAGCCATGTTCTCACTTTCCCATTTGGTGTTGCACTGTTGGCATTAGCTCTTTCATTCACAGCTTGCTCCACAAACGCATTTCACTTCTCTCTCCAAGATGACACCTTTTGTAATGCGATATGACTTAGTGAGCAAGGCATACAGTCTCTCCAATTACTGACAGAGACAGGTAATTGGAGTAAAATGGAGGCCCAAAGTTACTGGTTTTATTAAATCCTCCGAAGTTGGTAGTTTCGTGCAAGACGTGCACCTAATAGGCTACGCATGATAGGGTTCATGGTATTGCACAAGGGGCATATTCAGGTGCCTAATTGTGCATTAGAAGCTCCTGGTTGTCCTCACCTCAACTGTCCAATGAAAACCTCTGCATTTATCAAATTTACACGCCTCTGAACCTTCCAGTCACTGTTCAGTCATCACTGTTATTTGTGTCTTAGAGCTGTGGGAGTTAAGATGGTTCCTTGGTGGCTGCACTGGATGTACCACCATAGAAGTATAATGAATATAACGTGCGTCCCCATTCAAGTCAATGATGGCATAATGGGTGTACTGGCAGACATTTTGAGTGTACCCATGCCAGGACGTAAAAGCAGGAAGTGTACCCTTCAATCTGTGCTGTGATTTGTTGAGTCAACTCAACTGACATTACAAAAAGTACAGTCCATTGCATGAGCCACATCAGTTAGCGTCTACATTACCATGGCAATCCAGCATAGTATTAGAACGTCTCGGCCTTGCCCGCCCGTGGGGAAAACAATCTGTGGTTACCTAGGTTACCCCATTGACTCACAGCAAAAACTTGTAATTTTTTCAATCAGCAGCTTTTTGGCATGTTTTGCCACTTCTGTTTAACAAAAAAACGACGACAAAGTTGGCTCTTTTGCAATGGGAAAGAATGTTTATTTTCCCCGATTTGTGGGTGTGGTAGAGGGGTGTTGCTCCTTATGATGTGAAAATCGACTCCGCGTATCAGTTGATAGAAATGATTGCATTTCAATACCAGGAATCCAATGTGACTGTACCCATGAGTTTGCCAGTCAAATTAGCAGGGTTAGAGCATCCAAGCCCGTTCTATGTATTATATTTCTATGGTGCGACCTCGGATCTGTTTTTGAAATAGTTTACCCAACCTTCTAATAACCTTTTCTTTTTTTTCTAGGTAAAAACCTCTACACCAATGAGTATGTTGCAATAAAATTGGTAAGTATGTATTCTTATTTCTGTATTATTTGTGGTGACACAATGAGCAGCTCTTAAAATCATACTTCGAGTGAACAGCCTATTTACATATTTTATTTAAAAAATATATATGTGTTTGTAAACCTGAATTTGAAAGTAGTTTGTTGAAGGATAATTCATTTGAATAATGTACCTATTTAGGTGTACTTCTTATTCTTGACGTGTAGTGAATGAAAAGCCCCCCTTCAACTGAAGTATTTCCTTCTGTATTCCCCCTCCAGGAACCAATAAAGTCAAGGGCACCACAGCTGCATTTGGAGTACCGGTTTTACAAAACATTAGGCAGCACAGGTAAGACCTTCACTCTGTTTGCCACATATTTATCTCCATCCTCTCTCTTCCTTGGCTCACTAATCACTCCTACTGACTTGAGGTCACCTCAGATTGGTGATGTTTTGTATGAAGAAAGACTGTGCCCGTTAACTGTGACACAAAAGAAGAATTATCAAGCCCTCCTGTTATATCAATTTCACTGTGCCTCTATGTCTGATAGGGTGAAGGCCCTCAATATGAATAAATTACTGCATGTGGGTGTGTGTGTTGCCTCTTGTCGGTTGCTCACGCAGAATACCTGAATCTCAGGCATTATATCGCTCCAGAATATTTAGGCTTGCAAGGACATGGTAATGTTGTGCAGGTGTACAGTCTTTTTGTGGTTCTCCGTGTTGTGGTCTACTGATTGGAACGGTTGCCTGGGAAAGAGCTTGAGAACTTTCTCTTACACATATACATTACCTTTCCCTCAAATACACAACCAGTCACACTTCAGTCAGTGAACTTCCAACACACTTGTCAGTCTCCTTGCTCAGGTACAGAAATTAACACTGGTCCTGTGGTGTTGAGACACCTGCAGAACCTCTGCGGGAGGCGACACGTTGCCATGGTGTCTCCCTGAATACGCTGCTGAGAGTGTGCTGTCGCTTCCCTTTAACAGTTACGCTATTTTACCAATCACACCCAATTGTTTTTTTTAATAAAGGTCTGACAAATTTGGCTGTAGTTGTCTTTTTTATATTATCTTTTGATAAGTCTGATGTGATGGTAATCACTTTTTTACTATTTTTCTGAACAGTAGTCCAGTTCTATATGGGATGACTGCTTTCTGTTTGAAACCCCCCATTCACTGAAGACAATCACAGGAAGTGCCGTCTGTTCACACTTGCACAGCTGTTGTGACACAGCTTCCTGTGTTACCTTTGCATGTGGGTCATTGACAGGACCAGTGTTTAGACAGAGATAATGTCAGTGTTAGGGGAAGGCAGATGTAAATCTCAAATATAAGGTCTTGCATTGGTGGGTTCGGGCCATTTCCTCTTGGGCGGTGTTGTCTAAGCAAGTGTCATTAATCAATTAACTAATAAATCGATCAATGGGTACATCAGTTGTATCAGTCACATTTTTAATACAAAGTCAGGGTTGAAACAAAAGTTAGCTAAGCAGACGGAGAATAGAAAATTCCTAGGCGCAATATGTAGAAATTCCTCTGCCATTATCTGGTTGCTAAAATTCGATAATGTTCACCTAATTTCAGTTTGTGACCAAATGAGAATCATTGTATGATCTAAACAGCTGTGAAATGGCTTTGCAATAACCAAAAATTTAGTTTTGAAGCCAGTGTACAAAACCGAAAGTAAAAAGACACGAGCGGATAATATCCGTATGCTGTATATTTGACGGTGATATGTGGCTATCACCTAGCTATCTTAAGATGAATGCACTTACTGTATGTCGCTCTGGATAAGCACACCTGATAAATGACTAAAATGTCAATGTTTTGCGTACAGATCTCATATTACTGTATTGAATTTATTTATTAAAACAATTATAATATAGATGTCACAAATGTATCATTTGTACAGTTTATTAAAAATTGAGTTATTTGTTACATTTGACTGTGTAAAACCGAGCAGTACTACTTATTTCTCTGTGAGTGAGGCGAATATATATACATACATACATACATACATACAGTGGGGCAAAAAAGTATTTAGTCAGCCACCAATTGTGCAAGTTCTCCCACTTAAAAAGATGAGAGGCCTGTAATTTTCATCATAGGTACACTTCAACTATGACAGACAAAATGAGAAAAAAAAATCCAGAAAATCACATTGTAGGATTTTTTATGAATTTATTATTATGGTGGAAAATAAGTATTTGGTCACCTACAAACAAGCAAGATTTCTGGCTCACAGACCTGTAACTTCTTTAAGAGGCTCCTCTGTCCTCCACTCCTTACCTGTATTAATGGCACCTGTTTGAACTTGTTATCAGTATAAAAGTCACCTGTCCACAACCTCAAACAGTCACACTCCAAACTTGTTAACAAACTACAGTTTTGGCAAGTCGGTTAGGACATCTACTTTGTGCATGACACAAGTAATTTTTCCAACAACTGTTTATAGACAGATTATTTCACTTATAATTCACTGTATCAACATTCCAGTGGGTCAGAAGTTAACATACACTAAGTTGACTGTGCCTTTAAACAGCTTGGAAAATTCCAGAAAATTGTTATGGCTTTAGAAGCTTCTGATAGGCTAATTGACATAATTTGAGTCAATTGGAGGTGTACCTGTGGATGTATTTCAAGGCCTACCTTCAAACTCAGTGCCTCTTTGCTTGACATCATGGGAAAATCAAAAGAAATCAGCCAAGACCCCAGGAAAAAAAATTGTAGACCTCCACAAGTCTGGTTCATCCTTGGGAGCAATTTCCAAACGCCTGAAGGTACCACGTTCACCTGTACAAACAATAGTTTGCAAGTATAAACACCATGGGACCACGCAGCCGTCATACCGCTCAGGAAGGAGACGCGTTCTGTCTCCTAGAGATGAATGTACTTTGGTGCGAAAAGTGCAAATCAATCCCAGAACAACAGCAAAGGACCTTGTGAAGATGCTGGAGGAAACCGGTACAAAGTATCTATATCCACAGTAAAATGAGTCCTATATCCACATAACAAAGTCCGCTCAGCAAGGGTTGAAGTCACTGCTACAAAACCGCCATAAAAAAGCCAGACTACGGTTTGCAACTGCACATGGGGACAAAGATTGTACTTTTTGGAGAAATGTCCTCTGGTCTGATGAAATAAAAATAGAACTGTTTGGCCATGATCACCATCGTTATGTTTGGAGGAAAAAGGGGGAGGCTTGCAAGGCGAAGAACACCATCCCAACTGTGAAGCACGGGGGTGGCAGCATCATGTTGTGGGGGTGCTTTGCTGCAGGAGGGATTGGTGCACTTCACAAAATAGATGGCATCATGAGGTAGGAAAATGATGTGGATATATTGAAGCAACATCTCAAGACGTCAGTCAGGAAGTTGAAGCTTGGTCGTAAATGGGTCTTCCAAATGGACAATGACCCCAAGCATACTTCCAAAGTTGTGGCAAAATGGCTTAAGGATAACAAAGTCAAGGTATTGGAGTGGCCATCACAAAGCCCTGACCTCAATCTTATAGACAATTTGTTGGCAGAACTGAAAAGGCGTGTGCGAGCAAGGAGGCCTACAAACCTGACTCGGTTACATCGGCTCTGTCAGGAGGAACGGGCCAAAATTCACCCAACTTATTGTGGGAAGATTGTGGAAGGCAACACAAAACGTTTGACCCAAGTTAAACAATTTAAAGGCAATGCTACCAAATACTAATTGAGTGTATGTAATCTTCTGACCTGGGAATGTGATGAAAGAAATAAAAGCTGAAATAAATAATTCTCTATTATTATTCTGACATTTCACATTCTTAAAATAAAGTGGTGATCCTAACTGACCTAAAACAGGGAGTTCTTACTAGGATTAAATGTCAGGAATTGTGAAAAATGTCTTTGGCTAAGGTGTATGTAAACTACCGACTTCAACTGTATACCTACTGTAAATCTGTCCAGATATGCTACTTATTTTACTTTTTTTAACATGCACAGAAATAAACCACATCCATGTTCTCCTTTTGGTAGGTATTTTCATTATTAAACGCAATGAACTACATGGAGGGAGAAGTACACTGTACATTCAGCACCACGGACAAAACTCTTGTTAATGGGTGTATGCACAAAAAGACGAGAGAGAGCTCTACATTACATTGAGTAGTTTAAATCAGTGTGAGGAGTGAAGTCTCTGATGGACATTGACTAGAGCAGTGAAGTCAGGTATAGTTTCTGACGTCGCTATGAGCAGGATTGGTGAGAGTCAGTAAGAGATGATCTGTGCCTTGACTTGTTATATTTCATCACTGAAAAATGTCTGATCACATACGTAGGTTGACCCAAACAGTACAAATATCTTCTGAGCATGACTCTTAATCTTCTGAAAGTTTTGTTCATCGAGAGATGCATAGAACCTCATCAGTGACATTGTTTTGAATAGTTCTCCAATCACTGCATCAGACTGAAGATTGATAAGCTCAAGTTGCAGGTCAGTGGGAATGTTATCCACATTGACGGTGAAAGGAGAGGAAACCAACAGCATGCCATTTTCCAACACTTTCAAATCCTCAAATGACGAGAACTCACCGTTCAAAGCACGCAGCAGCGACGTATACTTCTCCCGCTGGTCATCTGATAGGGAACAGACTAGTGGTGTCAGAAAGTGGGTGATTGTTGGCTTCTACTTGGCGGGTCAGGAGGAGTAATTTTCCCTTGAAGGCTTTGACAAGGCTGTACATCTGATGTGCAAAAAGGCCCTTCTCTTGTAGTTTGGAATTCAGTTCATTCATGAGGGCCATGATGTCCACGGTGAAGGCAAAATCAGCCAACTTTATTTTATCTTGCAGTTGAGGGAAATCCACATTTTCCTTGCTGAGTTTTTGCAAATGAAATCTCCAACATCAGGTCCCACTCCTTTTTTAAGCACCTTCCTCAAAGTCATCTCACGTTTGTGTGGTAGGGGAGATCTGCATGGCCCGACTCTCTCTTCCAACAGTGAGACAAACTGCCTGTGGTTTTTAAGATTTTGCTCTTATGAAGTTTACCACTTTAGTGACTGTGTCCACAACATGGCTCATTTTCAAGGCACATTTACAGAGCACCTCCTGATGAATAATTCAATGCAGGAAAAACATTTCCTGATCTGGTTTCAGCTCAGATCTTGTATCCTTTTCAAAAGGCCAATGTTTTTTCCAGTCAAGTTTGGGCACCCATCAGTGGTCAAACTGGATAATTTTATAAAACTCAGTCCCAGCTTCGCCACACACTTATTGACCACCTCCAATAAATCTTTCCCTGTGGTTGGGCTCTTCATTGACTGCACTGAAGCAAGCTCCTCTGTAATTTAAAAGTCTGGGGTTATGCCCCATAAGAATATCAACAACTGTGCTGTGTCACGTGCATCACTACTCTCATCCAGGGCCAGGGAGAAATAGGTGAAATCCTTTACCTTGTCTTTCAACTGTTCCATATTCTCTGCGATGTCCTCAACACGCCGTGTCACTGTTTGTCTTGACAGGGAAACATTTTCAAACAGCTCTTTCTTGTCGGGGCAAAGTATTGCTGCAGAGTTGATTTGAACATTCTTTAATGAATTCACCCTCAGCGAATGGCTTATGTTTAGCAATTTTGTGGGACAGTACATAGCTAGCTCTCGCAATTCCGTCGATTGCTGAATGCAGTTTTGTGAAAAGTCCTTGCTGCTTTTGCGACTGAGAAAGCAACTCGTTCGATGCACTCTGCTCAGAAGACATTCCTATATTTCTCTGCATGCTTCGTCTGGAAGTGTCAGGACAAGTTGTAGTCTTTCAAGACAGCGATGCTCTCTTTGCACACTAAGCACACAGCTTTCCCTGATACCTCAATAAAGAAATATTTCGATGTCCACTCTTTCTGGAACACCCTACATTCATTGTCTACTTTTCTTAGTCTAGCTCAGGCCTGATGAGTTATTCTGTCTAAACAGTGACATGATCCGCCTGAAAGCCTGAGATTGAATTCAAATTGGAATTAGTGGTTTTGTTGGGGATAATATTGAATTGGGAATTTAATTCTTGGAGTTGACCTAACATTGGAATTCAGATGAAATTTAATTGAATATGTTGAATTTACAGGGAGAGAGAATTCAATTAGAATTGAATTTGTGGAATTGACCCTAACCCTGATGCGCATATACCAATGGTACTTGACTCAGAGCTGACTAGCATTCAAGAAGTATTCAGACCCCTTATTCTAACACGGATTAAATTATTTTTTCCCCTCATCAATCTACACAATACCCCATAATGACAAAGAAAAAACAAGTTTTTTTGTGTGTGAACATTTTGCAAATCAGGTCAAGATCAGGACAAAGGATGCATGTTTAACGGCAGGTATAAACAGCTTCTGAAAGTTGTACGTATTCAGAGCAAAAACCATGCCGTGAGGTTGAAGGAATTATCTGTGGAGCTCCGAGACAGGACTTTGTCAAAGCACAGATCTGGAGAAGGGTACCAAAAAATTACTGCAGCATTGAAGGTCCCCAAGAACACAGTGGCCTCCATTTTTAAATGGAAGAAGTTTTGAGAAAACCCCCCGGAATTATTACATTTATGTAAGTATTCAGACCCTTTACTCAGTACTTTGTAGAAGCACCTTTGGCAGCGATTACAGCCTTGAGACTTCTTGGGTATGACGCTACAAGCTTGGCACACCTGTATTTGGGGAGTTTCTCCAATTCTTCTCTGCAGATCCTTTCACGCTCCGTCAGGTTGGAAGAGGAGCGTCGCTGCACAGCTATTTTCAGGTCGTTCCAGAGATGTATGATCAGGATCAAGTCCGTGCTCTGGCTGGGCCACTCAAGGACATTCAGAGACTTTTCCCGAAGCCACAGCTGCGTTGTCTTGGCTATGTGCTTAGGGTTGTTGTCCTGTTGGAAGGTTAACCTTCGCCCCAGTCTGTGGTCCTGAACACTCTGGAGCAGGTTTTCATCAAGGATCTCTCTGCACTTTCCTCTTCATCTTTCCCTCGATCCTGACTAGTCTCCCAGTCCCTACCGCTGAAAAACATCCACATAGCATGAAGCTGCAACCACCCTGCTTCACCGTAGGGATGGTGCCAGATTTCCTCCAGATGTGACGCTTGGCATTCAGACAATGGTTTCATCAGACCAGCGAATCTTGTTCCTGATGTTCTGAGAGTCCTATAGGTGCCTTTTGGCAAGCTCCCTTCCGCCACCGATTGCTCAGTTTGGCCGGTTGACCAGCTCTAGGAAGGGTCTTCCATTTTAAAATTGGAGGCCACTGTGTTCTCGGGGACCTTCAATGCTGCAGTAATTTTTTTAGTACCCTTCTCCAGATCTGTGCCTCGACAATCCTGTCTTGGAGCTCTATGGATAATTCCTTCAACCTCATGACATGGTTTTTGCTCTGAATATGTACAACTTTCAGAAGCTCTGTTTTATACCTGCCGTTAACATGCATCCTTCGTCCTGATCTTGACCTGATTGGCAAAATCTTCTCTGTTTACACTTACATGGTCTGATCACAATCCGATCACAATGTGTCTGTTTATACCTGGTTTTACACCGAACAAAAATATAAACGCAACATGTAAAGTGTTGGTCCCATGTTTCATGAGCTGAAATAAAACATCCCAGAAATGTTACACACAAAAGCTTATTTCTCTCAAATTTTGTGCATAAGTTTGTTTACGTCCCTGTTTGTGAGCATTTCTCCTTTGTCAAGATAATCTATCCACCTGACAGGTGTGGCATACCAAGAAGTTGATGAAACCACATGGTCGTTACACAGGTGCACTTTGTGCTGGGATGAAGGCCACACTCAAATGTGCAGTTTTGTCACACAACACAATGCCACAGATGTCTCAAGTGAGGGAGCATGTAACTGTCATGCTGACTGCAGGAATGTCTAACGGAGCTGTTGCCAGAGACTTGAATGTACATTTCTTTACCATAAGCCGCCTCCAATTTTGCTTTAGAGAATTTGGCAGTACATCCAATCAGCCTCACAACCGCTGACCGTGTAACCATGCCAGCCCAGGACCTCCACATCCGACGCGGGATCTTCCTGGGGGGGCGGGCGGATTTTGATTGGCTGTGCATGGCTCCCCAGTGAGGTGGGCCTATTCCCTTCCAGGCTCACCCATGGCTGCGCACCTGCCCAGTGATCTGAAATCCATTAGAGCCTAATGAATTTATTTAAATTCAAATCGAATGATTTCCTTATATGAACTATAACTCAGTAAAATCGTTGAAATTGTTGCATGTTGCGTTTACTTTTTTGTTCATTTATAGAACAATCGTTGCTTTAAAAAAAGACGAGCCATCGTTATTTATGGGCCAGAAAAGCTCCTATTAACACTGACGAGCTTGCGAGAATGCTTTATTATAGTCCACCCACGAGGCCCCTATTTGCACTGACCAGCCCTGGAGGAAGCTTAATATAGACTAGCCGCCGAGGCTGCTATTTACACTGACCAGCCTGCAAGGAACCTTTTTATGTTGATTTTACTCTGATCAGCCTCCGAGGAGCCTTGCACATAGATCAGCCTCTGAGGTTTCGGGTGAAACTGCTAGCTTTGAGGCCCACCAGCCTTGGTAAGGTTTCTAAGTAGACTGACCAGCCTGGGAGGAGCCTGCATTGTGTTAATTAAATGCAATTATATCTATAGGCTTGGGGTATATACCATATACCGTGGTCCCGTGTGGCTCAGTTGGTAGAGCATGGCGCTTGCAACGCCAGGGTTGTGGGTTCAATTCCCACGGGGGGACCAGGGTTCAATTCCCACGGGGGGACCAGGATGAATATGTATGAACTTTCCAATTTGTAAGTCGCTCTGGATAAGAGCGTCTGCTAAATGACTTAAATGTAAATGTATATAGAAATAGCCACGGATTGGTTTTTCAATACCGTGAATACCATTGAAACTATTTCTTTGATATTAAAATTTGTATCTACTTAAGTAAATACCTGCAGTCGACTTGTGCAATATGTTAGATTAAGCAGATCACGTTCTTCATTTCACCTGTCACATTATTTTACATTATGAAGCTTACAGTAGTTCCCCAGAAAAGTTAAGCCAACCACGTGTTTGTTTGTAAATAGCACAACTGGAGAAAGCAGGAGCAGGGTCCAGCTGGGTATTGACGGGTCGCATTTTATATTGAAAGTCAAGTTTTTTTACTTCAATAGAGTGATCAGGGACGTGCAACTATAGTTTTCCTTCACAGAAAATACATTAGTGCTACACATTCGGCAGAAAATAGCTTCGTTTTCATCAGATGACAACAGAAGTGCAATGCTATTTGACTGACAGCCACACGAGTAGGCTAAATTAGCTTATAATGAAAAATCAAGGTATTTTTTTGCTAAACCTATGCATGGCCATCATATTTCTGTTCATCATAGAAAGAATGTAGCCAGCTACATATCCTAATGTTTTTTTTCAAGTTAATCTTGCATTTTACCAGAGAAACGTAGCTACACATAAATTAGAGCGCTGTCTACTGATAAAATACCTGTCCGTCAATTCTCATCTCAGTGGAGAAATGCAATTGAAGCACAAAATTAGTGTGATGCCGAGCAGAAATTACAATAAGAAGCAGTTTTACAAAACCCTTTGGATGAGTTATCTGTACAGATGCCACTGCTATCTTTTGATTTCCTTGCGTTTTTTTCTCCTCTCCGTTCTTGGCCCATCTGCTCTCTGCTCCTCTCCCATCTTCTCCGAGCAGAGCAGGCAGGCCCGTTGCTCTATCGACTCTAGACTCCACACAGAGACAGCTTGTACACATGCTCCTCCAGAGCCAGTACTGTTCATTTGCACAATGTCTCTCGTTCACATTTGCTTGTAAATGTCCAAACTCACCAAAAATGACATTCGATAGCTCCTACATATATATGTATACTTTTATGTGCAGGATTGCCTGTCTTAGCACTCGTTAGCATATTTAGCTAGCAGGTTCCATGGAAGTTCGCTATTACTTGTGCTAATTTAGTTAACATTCTGGTAATGGAGCCCAATGGGCTTTCTTTTTGCGTTTTTGGCACCCTCTTGTGTACTAAGCCGGTAATACTGCAAATCCCGGAGTGAGAGAAGGACGGTATGAAGATGTGAAAATCTGGATACCGCCCAACCCTACTATCTAACCAGCCTGGTAAATTGCAGCTTGCGATTAGAACATTGCTTCAGAGAAAATAGGTAGCTAAGAAGTTTAACAGTTGTAGCTGTTCTTGCTGCATGAAAAAACATCCAAATAGCAGCCATATGCAGCTAGCAAACTAAGTTAGCTCATTTGAAAATATATAACTAACCAGCAAAGCAGCTAGCTAATCTACACTGAGTGTAGAAAACATTACATGACATAGACTGACCAGGTGAATCCAGGTGAAAGCTGTGATACCTTATTTGATGTGTTCTGTTAAATCCACTTCAATCAGTGTAGATGAAGGGGGAAGACAGGTTTTGAAGGACTTTTAAGCCTTGAGACATATGTGTGCCATTCAGAGGGTGAATGGCAAGGCAAAATATTTAAATGCCTTTTAAGCGGAGTAGGTGCCAGGTGCACTGGTTTTAGTGTGTCAAGAACTGCAACGCTGCTGGGTTTTTCACGATGAACAGTTTCCTGTGTGTACCAAGAATGGTCCACCACCCAAAGAATGTGCCAGTATCCCTGGGAAACGCTTTCGACACATTGTGGAGTCCATGTGCCGATGAATTGAGGCTGTTCTGAGGGCAAAGGGGGGTGCAACTCAATATTAGGAAGTTGTTCCTAATGTTTTGTACACGCAGTGTATATCAGCCTGTATACATTTGAAATAGTCTTTGCAAATAGTTTTTTATTTCAGTGTTTTTGGATGCAATGTGCTTTTTTTAAAGCTCCATGAAACATGAAATATTTCAAAATGATTCTTGCTGTCCCTCGATCTGCAATTTGAAGTTGATTGGCTGAGGGGAAAGAATGGGCGGAGTTGCATAAATGTCAGCCTGTGAGGTAGTACAGCCTCACATGCACGACCCAAGGCACTTTTAATGACTTTTGTCTTGTTTTTGATGTGGTCCATGTAACAAAACAATTCTGAAAATGTACCCGTCACTACAGACAGTCACAATGGTGTGTGTGTGACACCAGATGCCCTGCACAGTACATTGGTTCAGCTCAAAGGCCTTTCTTTATGAGATGAATGAGTAGTCAGTGGAAAGGGTCCATGGTGTGCCAACCACCATGCCATCTGGGTATGATCATGGCTGAGAGGACTTAACCAGTTGTTTAACACAGAGTTTAGCAGATGACCAGGCACAACTCCGATATACAAAGTGTTTTTTCTCAAAGTTGCCCAGATGTCACGTGTCCTACTTATATCAGTACACTCAACCTAATCATTACGAAACGTCTATTAGATCAAATAAACCAAATTTGACAGTCACGCCATTACATTTTATTTTTTTGCCACCTGCTGGAGAAAACCGATTTTGGACCCAGTTATCCCTCTCGTTTAGCCTCTTCCTCTCTGTCTAGCCTCAATCCTTATACCCCCCCCCCCCTTAGCCTTCCCCGTCAGTGGGGGAGAAGTCGAAAATTGAGACACTAGTGGTAGGGAGAGTTAAATTAGGCCTAGTGAATGATTTCTGTCAGTGGGCGTGTTTTTTTTTCACAGGACCTCCTGTGTGTGCAACAACTTCTGCATTATATAATTGGGTGTTATAGTAAAGACCATAGGTCGCTCATGAGTTTCAAGTTTGGGGAAGCTTACAATTTAACCTTCCACTTCTACCTACCTGTGTGTCATTTATGAATATTTTTATATGTGCATTTTTGTGGAAGAGTTTCAATTCAATCATGTTTTTGTTCCTCAAAATCATTGTCACATGGTTAATCATAAAGATCCGAATTTAAATGATGAAGTAAAAATTCTACCAAAATTCTACGAATGCGAGAGCACCAGCCTCAGCCATAATGGACACATGGATAAACCGTACATAATACATAGAAAAATAGTAGAAAATATCCTGATGAAAGAACCTGCATTTTCAATCACAATCTCTCTTTCCACCGGTCTGCCTCTCTGTCTTGACTTGAGCTATCAATGGTGCAGTGTAACATTGTATCAACTAGCCTATTCCTGGCCCCTCAGAGTTTTCTGTGCCAGTGAGCTCGGGACAGACATCTCTTTTTTTTAACGTTTTCACTGGATATATGGGGTCATCAGATCATGATAAACAGACTTCGTTGACTTTTACTATGTGAGGTTAAGAAAAAAACGACTGAGAAGCTCAGCTTATTAGTGATGAGTTAAGACGATCAGAAATCAGACATCCCCAAATGTGCACTTTCCTATGTTGGCGCACAGCAGGCCAGGTAGGCCTACTTCTATGTGTGCTCAGGCACGGTCCTTCAACGTTATCAGGACAGAGAAACCAGTCACACACGTTATCAGGACAGAGAAACCAGTCACACACTCATTGCTCACACGGAGCACTCCAAACAAATGAAAATGAAAAAAAAAATGGACGAAATTCGTAAATGATGGTGTTGAAATAATCCCAAACTCATGAACATGCTCTCAAGCCAGGAGAGATTCCATATCTCTGACATGCATTGATCCATGGTGTGTTGTCGTTTTTGGAACAGTGTGGGTGTGGAATATGTTTTATGTGCCTACCTTTGCTGGAGAGCTAAATTGAGTTTTTATTCAGGTATAAATTACATGAGATGCATACAGACAGAGCTGCCATTATTGATGACTAGCTAGGTGACTCAGGCCTGACTGTTCTTTGAGTGTGGGGGTGGATTAATGGTTTGATTGGTTGCGTGTCTCAGGATAATCCGACATTTGCTCCTGTGTGACTGAATTCATTTTCCCCCAAAG
This sequence comes from Salvelinus namaycush, assembly GCF_016432855.1. Lineage (NCBI taxonomy): Eukaryota > Metazoa > Chordata > Actinopteri > Salmoniformes > Salmonidae > Salvelinus > Salvelinus namaycush. Next base: position 38,877,915 of record NC_052315.1, read on the forward strand.
CATTTCAAAAGATGCACTCTCATGGCATTAACAGGCTTTTATCCCGCCTCTGCTTAAATTTAATGGGATCTGAGACCAGTTGCCATTTTCATCATTCCGAAACGTGGTAAAAACATGGTGCAAATACGAATTGGTTTAGGGAGCGGAAGGGGTAAGGTAAAATCACATTTGTGTTATTAGCTTGTAGAGTGGAACTCCTGTAATGCCTCGACAGTTAGGCAGCATATAGAAGACATGAGAAAATGTGGCCGTTTGCTGTCGTCGACATTGTCCTTTCTCACATTACACACAGAGTGGGCCTTCAGGACCACTGGGCTTTTCTCAGGAGCTCGTATTTCTCTGGCGCCCTCTCTCCCTCCCTCCGTCAAGCTTGGAAACACCTGCCCACTCCCACATTCTGCTTGCTCACTTATCTCTGTCACATTTGTGAGCCACCAAGCTTGTACACATTTGTGAGCCACCAAGCTTGTACACGTTGGCTAATTGTTGACCTACTCCGCTGCGGCTTGTCTGGGCCCCTCTTGTCATAGAGACACACACTTTCAACAACAATTTTTTTCCCTTGGCTCATCTTCTTCCTCACTTTCTTTTGTCTAAGGGGAATATTATTAACTCTTCCTCGACTCCACCATGCTGTCTCTCTCTCGTCTTGTTTATGGTGCTGGGAATGAAATCCCCATTGTTCAGATCAATATAAAAGGTAACTTGGGCATCACTGTCTGTCTCTTGCACACTCTCATCCCATTGATGCACCGGGCAACTGTATCCTTCCCGGAGCCTCCAATAATGTCTAGGATACTTCTGCACTACTCCAGAATAACGTTATTTTGCTGTACAGATGGGAGTTTGCTATTGGATCGTTTTGGAGCTCTCAACCTCTGTAGTTAGCCTCTGTCGTCCAATAAAATGCATCAGTCATTTTCAGGGCGTTTTGAATTTCAATGATATTCTCTGAAGCACTCTTAAATTACATTTAAGTAAAATTATGCCTATACACAACAATTTGTGACTAAAATATGCTCAGTCAGGAGAATATATCTGAAATCCACTCTCATTCCTGTACTGTTGATAAACGCACAAACTCATCCGCCTCACTCGTCCAGAGCGCTCTTTGAGAGGGGAAAAAGCTCACTTTTTTGCTGAGCTCAGCTCGTACAAGAAACATCACACCGGGGATGTTTATTGGAGTGGAGTACGGCGCAGGTTGCAATCCCAACGGATTGAGCCACTCTAAAATTCCCAAAATGTATCCTTCCCTCTGTTCGTAATCGTTTTTTTAGCAGCAATTCTCCTCGAGTTGTAACACAGCAGAGATAATTCTGGATATTTTTTCCAATCCCATCACTGTTGTAGTTTTTCCGCTAATGGCTACTTGGCTTTGGAAAATGGGGGCGGTTCTAGTTGTGGGTTTCATGACCGTCGTTATTAGCTTGCCCAGGTTCCTCTGGGCACCATTCCTCTCTGTTCCCTCCTGAGATGGGTACAGCAGATGGCTTCTAACAGCTGCAACAGACAATTCAGAACAACACTCATGACAAACCCCAACCAAACAGCTTGGGCCATCTTTAGATGCCACTTGTGAAGTGTTATGTACAGCATAACTACTGCTCGTCTCAAGTCCTGCATGTGACTGGAGTACAAACTAGTTCCAAAAAGGCTAATGATGAAACAATACCCAGGTATGTGGTCTCACAGGTAGAGCCGTTAAATGGGCATGTGAACTGCGCTGCCACACCCTCATGCATATTCAAAACAAATTAATGGAACACTGCATAATCCAAACTCTAAATTGTTTGTCATATGATTTGTTCTACTGATAGTCTTTTCAATTTCAGTTTAATGGACTTCTATATATTTTTTATTTTCCTCTCCCTCTATCCATCCCTCTCTATCTCAGCGGAGGGTCTTCCTCAGGTCTTCTACTTTGGGCCGTGTGGGAAATACAATGCCATGGTGTTAGAGCTGCTGGGCCCCAGTCTAGAAGACCTCTTTGACCTCTGTGACAGGACCTTCTCTCTCAAGACAGTCTTAATGATGGCTATTCAGCTGGTAAGTCAAGTTTACATCCAAATCACAAAGAAGCTTGTTTTGGTGAATTATGCCCATGTCTGTTCTGATTGTATGTCCCAGTGTGGATGTCCATTCAGTTTTTCGGTGTGCATGGAGTTGTGTGTACACCTTTTTTTTGAGTGCATGCGTTTGACCGTCACACACACTACGCTCCCCAGCTCTCACGGATGGAGTACGTCCACTCCAAGAACCTCATCTACCGAGACGTGAAGCCCGAGAACTTCCTCATCGGGCGGCAGGGGCACAAGCAGGAGCACATCATCCACATCATCGACTTTGGCCTGGCTAAAGAGTACATTGATCCCGAGACCAAAAAACACATTCCGTACAGGGAGCACAAGAGCCTCACAGGGACCGCCCGCTACATGTCTATCAACACCCACTTGGGAAAAGGTAGGGCTACAGTACTTCTCCCCTCTACCAGACAACTTATTAACTTGTCTCAACTTCCCTGTGCGGTACTTACATGGATACAGTATAGGCTACTCTCATACCTGATTGGCTGAACTCTGCAATTTGAAGGGCATTGCCTTTGCAATTTTTTTCTAGTCTGTCCTGTTTACACATGGCCACGGGAAGTAGTTTGGGGATGGGGGTGCTGCAAAAAAATTATCTGCGGGGGATGCGACACAACAATTAACAAATGTGTATTGATGAAATAGCGCAGTGCAGCTGCCTTCGCTTCACCAGTAAACAGGTGAGTAATGCTGGGGGAGCCCGAGGGACCTCACTTTTATTCTGATCTATTCTAAATAAATTATATTTAATCACCACAAAAATTCCATGAAAAAACAATACAATTACAAACCAAATAAATATGTAAGCTACAGCAGCCTAGGTAAATTGTGGTTTCTTCTCCGTCTTCTCTCTGGCAAATAATGAAGAAACGTAGGCTACATGTGTGCACTGATGCAGTTTCACCGGTAAAACATGAATAATTATTATTCATGATTGACAGTGATGATAGCCTATAGGTATGTCTAACTTGGTGTTTGAGGGTATTAAAAATATAAAATTTTCTTGAGACAATATGTGTGAACATAAGCAGACATTGCTATTGGAGGATGCATTTTATGCATATTTTATAACAGGGATCTCCAACCCTGTTCCTGGAGATCTACCATCCTGTAGGTTTTCATTCCAACCCTAATCTAGCGCACCTGATTCTAATAAGTAGCTGGTTTATAAGATGAATGGTGTTAGTTACAACTGGGGTTGGAGTGAAACCCTACAGGACGGTAGCGCTCCAAGAGCGCAGGGTTGGAGAGCCCTGTAATGATAGGCTATTATCTGTCGGTACAAACCTTGATTGAGGAAATGATGACGTCATTTACACCACTGCAAGTCAGATCTGTGGTAGGTCTGTAGCCGATGGTGTCTGTAAACTGCATGTGTGCCCCGCTGGCTTCATCCAGCTGAGCAGAAGCCAAAATGCAACCTTCCTGTGCTCTTGCGAACAGGGTAAATAAAGGACCTTGAATGACAGCACCATGGACAACTCATCCCACCCAGAGACTTGGTGCCGCTACTTTGATCTGCCGCTGACCATGTTTTAGCCTTCTCCATTGACATTGTGTCATAGCCTACACTTGGATTAGCCTACATTATAATTCATTAAACTGTACTGGATTATTTTAACACACCAGCATTGCAATCCAATGCATGTACGATTTATGCAATAAACTGAGATACTGTATATTGCGGCGCTGTAATTTTTGGGGGGCTGCACTACAGAAGGCTATATTGGTCTGCTAATACAGGACTAGTAAAGGCCCAGTGAACTACTACTTTTGTAGATTTTTTTTAACTTCCCGCGGCTATACGCTACCGGTCAAAAGTTTTAGAACACCTACTCATTCAAGGGTTTTTCTTTATTTTTACTATTTTCTACATTGTAGAATAATAGTGAAGACATCAAAACTATGAAATAACACATGGAATCATGTAGTAAGCAAAAAAGTGTTTAACAAATCAAAACATATTTGAGATTCTTCAAATAGCCACCCATTGCCTTGATGACAGCTTTGTAAACTCTTTTTCCAACAGTCTTGAAGGAGTTCCCACATATGCTGAGCACTTGTTGGCTGCTTTTCCTTCACTCTGCGGTCCGACTCATCCCAAACCATCTCAATTTGTGGAGGCCAGGTCATCTGATGCAGCACTCCATCACTCTCCTTCTTGGTCAAATAGCCCTTACACAGCCTGGAGATGTGTTGCGTCATTGTCCTGTTGGAAAAACAAATGATAGTCCCACTAAGCCCTAACCAGATCGCAGCGTATCGCTGCAGAATGCTGTGGTAGCCATGCTGGTTAAGTGTGCCTTGAATTCTAAATAAATCCCTGACAGTGTCACCAGCAAAGCTTGACCCACACCATCACACCACCTCCTCCATGCTTTACTGTGGGAAATGCACATGCATAGATCATCTGTTCACCCACACTGCATCTCACAAAGACATGGCGGTTGGAACCCAAAATTTCCAATTTGGACTCCAGACCAAAGGACAACTTTCCACCGGTCTAATGTCCATTGCTTGTGTTTCTTGGCCCAAGCAAGTCTCTTCTTCTTATTGGTGTCCTTTAGTAGTTGTTTCTTTGCAGCAATTCGACCATGAAGGCCTGATTCACAGTCTCCTCTGAACAGTTGATGTTGAGATGTGTCTGTTACTTGAACTCTGAAGCATTTATTTGAGCTACAATTTCTGAGGCTGGTAACTCTAATGAACTCATCCTCTGCAGCAGAGGTAACTCTGGGTCTTCCTTTCTTGTGGCGGTCCTATTGAGAGACAGTTTCATCATAGCGCTTGATGGTTTTTGCGACTGCACATGAAGAAACTTTCAAAGTTGTTGACATTTTCCGGTTTGGCTGACCTTCATATCTTAAAGTAATGATGGACTGTCGTTTCTCTTTGCTTATTTGAACTGTTCTTGCCATAATATGGACTTGGTCTTTTACCAAATAGGACTATCATCTGTATACCCCCTACCTTGTCACAACACAACTGATTGGCTCAAACACATTAAGAAGGAAATAAATTCCACAAATGAACTTTAAACAAGGCACACCTGTTAATTGAAATGCATTCCAGGTGAATGGTTGAGAGAATGCCAAGAGTGTACAAAGCTGTCATTAAGGCAAAGGGTGGCTACTTTGAAGAATCTCAAATATAAAATATATTATGATTTGTTTAACACTTTTTTGCTTACTACATGATTCCATATGTGTTATTTCATAGTTTTGATGTCTTCACTATTATTCTACAATGTAGAAAATAGTAAAAATAGCGAGAAACCCTTGAAGGAGTAGGTGTTCTAAAACTTTTGACCGGTAGCGTATGTGTACATACATAGCCTTTCATGTCTGTAAGCCACAGGTAATTCAAATTCAGAAAGGTTCTATTTTGTTCCTAATTTGGAGCTCAATGCATTGAAAGTCCTACATAAGCCCCAACCCAAGGATATGGTAGATAGGATAGACGTCGGTCGCAGCTTAAAGCGGATACCCCTCCCTTTTTGTTTCAGAGCAAAGTCGACGGGATGACCTGGAAGCCCTGGGCCACATGTTCATGTATTTCCTACGAGGGAGTCTGCCGTGGCAAGGACTCAAGGTAGGGGAGCTTGGTATGATATCAGCTGGGTTGTTTCCAGTAGGCACAAAATGGATAGAAAAACGGATCGCACCATCTGGATTTGTCCAATTTTTGAAATGCTCAATTTTGTTTTGTGTTGCATGACATTTTACTACGATGTACTCTAATAATAATACCAACCCAGATATTAGGAGAGTGTGATGCACTACTACTAGTGATTCAGAGGGGGGTCAAGGGAATGGTAGCCTAAACGAAGCAGAAGAGCAAAAAAGAGAGAGATTGAAAGACTGCTGAGGAAGTTTAACATTAGTGTGAAGGGAAGGAGATAAGATGGCCAAAGTGTGTTGAACTCAGTGTGCCTTCTACCTACAGGCTGACACCCTGAAGGAGCGATACCAGAAGATTGGCGACACCAAGCGCAACACTCCCATCGAGGTCCTCTGTGAAAGCTTTCCAGGTATTACCAATCTTCCTTCCTGACCTTGACACTAGTGCATGCCTTTGTGAAATGTCTATTGTCCGGTACTGTGTGACTAGATGGAGCTCTTGTTTTGCCTGAACCATGTTGACTGACTGTGTCAACCCCTTGTAGAAGAGATGGCCACGTACCTGCGCTACGTGCGGCGGTTGGACTTCTTCGAGAAGCCCGACTACGAGTATTTGAGGACTCTGTTCACCGAGCTGCTTGAGCGCAAAGGATACACTTTTGACTACACCTACGACTGGGATGGCAGACCGATTGTGAGTAGCTAGCGTTCACGTGCCAAATAGCATAAGTGTAGTCTCAGGTACAATAGTCATACTGAGGCTATTGAAAGAGACTAGAGAAAATGTGCTGATTAGCAGCAGCTTGTTAACTGTTCAGTCCTGTATGTTTTGGTGTTGTAATAACTTTATTTGTGTACCGTTCATAGCTGGAAAGCTGTGAAATCAAAAGTACAATAGACATTTAAAACACAAGTGAAAGCCATACAATACTGTAAAACTAGTTTTTCAAAGAAGACAACATACTTTCCTTGGGCATCTCTCCACTTGAGCCTTTTTGTCTCTCTGTCTCAGTCTCTCGCTGTCTCGCTCTCTGCGTTATATTTACTTTGTTGTGTCTGCTCCAATGGGCTCTCTCGCTCTCTCAGCCTACTCCAGTGGGGTCTGTCAACGTGGACTCGGGTGCGTCTGCCATCACAAGAGAGAGCCACGCTAACAGAGACCGGCCCTCTCAGCAACAACCCCTACGGAACCAGGTAAACACAGTAGTCTCACTTAGCAGTTCACTTCAGCTTTGCCTGTATCTGAAAATGCCAATAATTTCACGAAAATCTACTAAAATCCAATTCATAAATCAACAAATCCTCATAGAAAATAATGAGATTTGTTTTGGAGCCACTTCATGAATGCAATTTCAGTTTGTTTCCTATAATGTCATCAACCCCAATGGTTCTACTCAGTTCCATTTCCACTCCTGTCAGTTGAATTGGACATGGAATCTAATTCCAAAATTGACAGAGATTGAAATGGACAGTTGTCACAAAGTGCTTATACAGAAACCGAGCCTAAAACCCCAGAGAGCAAGCAATGCAGATGTAGAAGCACAGTGGCTAGAAAAACTCCCTAGAAAGGCAGGAACCTAGGAATAAAGAGAGAGGGTTGAGTGAGAGGGTCGAAACAGCAGGTCCGGGAGAAGGTAGCACAAGTGTTGAACAGGTCAGGGGTCCATAGTCGCAGGCAGAACTTCAGAAACTGGATCAGCATCATGACCAAGTGGGATGGGCGGGGGCAGCCAGGAGTCGTCAGGCCAGGTAGTCTTGAGGCATGGTTCTAGGGCTCAGGTCCTCAGAGAGGGAGGGTGTCCTAAGATAACACAAGACACCAGATAAGACAGGGGAATTACACCAGATGGGACAGGTTGACCCTAGCCCCCCGGCACATAGACTATTGCAGTATAGATACTGGCGACTGAGACGGGGGGAGACAACAATGTGGCCCCGTCCAGAGTTTACCCCCGAACAAGGCCAACCAGGCAGGTTGTAACCCCACCTACATTGCCAAAGCACAGCTAAAGGGATATCAAAGACCACTAACTTACTACACTGAGACAAGGCCCACGAAGTTAGCCCACGAAGTTCTCCCCCACCACACGATCCCGAGGACAGGAAGGATTGGAGCAAGCCAGTGACTTAGCCTCCATAATAGGGTCAGAGGCAGAGAATCCCAGTGGAGAGAGGGGAGCCGGCCAGGCAGAGACCGCAAGGGTGGTTTGTAACTCCAGTGCCTTTCCGTTCACCTTCGCAACGCTTGGCCAGACTACACGCAATCATAGGACCTACTGAAGAGATGAGTCTTCAGTAAAGACTTAAAGGTTGAAACCGAGTCTGCATCTCTCACATGGATCAGCAGACCATTCCATAAAAAATGTAGCTGTATATGAGAAAGCCCTGCCTCCAGCTGTTTGCTTAGAAATTCTAGGGACAATAATGACGCCTGCGTCTTGTGACCGTAGCGTACGTGTAGGTATGTACGGTAGGATGAAATCGACAAGATAGGTAGGAGCAAGTCCATGTAATGCTTTGTAGGTTAGCAGTACAATCTCAAAATCAGCCCGAGACTTATCAGGAAGCCACTAGCACTGGAGTAATATGATCAAATGTTTTGGTTCTAGATAGTAGCAGCCGTATTTAGCACAACCCTGCCAGCCACACACGGACAATCGATAAGCATTGCTTGTTTGAACACCATATACACTGCCTCTATATTATTTGGAGTGAAGCCTAAACTTTCAATTTGGCTTTATCCTGAAGCATTTTGGATTTTAGATCAAATGTTTCATATGAGGCAGCAAGCACAATGTCACCTTTTTATTTTACGGTATTTTCATACATTTGTTTTAACTTTTAAAAGGTTGCATTCTCTACTGTCGCCTCAAAACATTTGATCTCAAATCCATAATGCTGGAGTGTAGAGCCAATTTGGCTTCACTGTCCAAATAATATGGAGGGAGTGCGTATGGTGTTCAAACAAGCAATACTGTCCAAGTAAAGGGGAGTTTAAGTCAGGAGGGTAATTGTATAATTGACCTAGAGTGAGCTGCAAAGCTGTTAAAGGTTCATGTCAATGCTATTGAGTTGAATGACTTATGATTATGGTTTTGGGATTGTCTAAATTTGATCTCAACAAGCTTTTATAGTTTACGCTACATTACATCCAACATCATTTAAATTAGTGCAAGTAGTAGACCATATAGTTTGTTCCGACTTGATGCCTCTGCTTATGCTCCACGGAGTTCAAGCCTTGCTTTCAATCATCTTTTGTTTTGGGTTTGTCCTATTTGGCTTGTTTTAGTGAAAATTGTATTTTTCTGCATATTCGCTTTTGGAAAAATACAGAAGCAAAGCAGCTTTCAGGTCAAAATAGGGATCCTAGCATGTAGTCTCAGCTGATATTTAAATGTTGGCACCAAAATACCTTGTCCATATCCGCCTCTGCCTGACTGTTCGACCGGAGAGGCATGGAGAGCCGCAAAATGAATTTCTCCACTGGAAGTCCTCCAACTTTGCTCCCGACAGGCAGGGAAGCTTGTCTCAAATCTGATTGGCTGCAGCTTGAGTGGTGCTACTTGGTTGTCCTATGACTGCGTTGCGCCCAGGAGGCCCAGACTAATCTCTAATCAGTGCTCCACCTGTGCCACCATTGGTGCTACAGTATGTGCCAGACAGAGATAGTGAGATGGAGAGACAGAGGGAGGGTGAGAAGGAATTGATATGGAGGGGGGATTTAGGTGGAAGGAGAAAGCAGAAAGAGATGGAAGGTGAAGAAGGCAGAGTGGACTTGAAAGAGAATGAGAGAGGGAGAAAAGAGGAGAGAAAGGAAACGTCCTTGGTTTTGAGGAGGTCGACCTAGATCACCCCATCAGGTGAGTCATTTTAATGAGCCAGGGCTTCAGCCCCGCGAGACAGGAGATGCCAGCCAGTCTGGCCAGTTGAAAGCTCCCAGACTGCGTAAGTCACCTGCCAAAACTCCTGCAACAACTCTATTAGCAGTTAATCCTTCAATGTCCTGTCACGTACAACCTGTCCTGTCCAACGGAACGGTGATGAAATAATTACAGGGGGACAAAGCAGAGCCTGCCTGGTCCAGACTTCTCAATCAATATAGCCAGGATTCAGGTCAAAGAAACAACGCAAGTCTCTTAGAGAAGACACCAGGGTTATAAAATAAGGAAATAAAAAAAGATGAAGATGTCAAACATGCATACAGGGTTTCTCTTAACTGGCTAAAAACGTTTTGCTTTAAATACACAAATGTATCTAATTTTAAAGCTATTGTTTTTGCCTTTTCACGCTTACCTTTTTGTTCTGACCTGGTTGTTCTCAATTACTTACACGCGTGGCAAAGCCGTGAATACGTCTCACCTTTGCTTTTTTTTGCTTTTTTTTCTGTGCTGCATGGCCTGTCGGCGCCTTCCTCTCTCGCTCACTCTCGGCCCATCCACGTCCCCCTCTGCCCATCCGCCTCCCTAATCAACCAACCAGATGGCTGCATCAGACCGCAGAGGAGCATGGGATGCACAGCCACACCGGCAGACAAATTCCTCCTACCTGAGCAGCTCCCACCTGGCTGCAGACAGGCATGGGGGCTCTGTGCAGGTATACACCAACCAACAACGGAGAGACCCGAATGTTAACTACCTGTACACTGGCTGCCTTTCAAACCAAAAAACCTGCTTCATTCCCTATGTCCTTGATAGCCCTCTAGCCCACAGATCAGAAGGGACATAGACATAGTAGATGAAAGCAATATGGCAGAAACCTCTTATTGAATTGCTAGGTGGGGCCCTCGCCACATTGCTTGCACCACCTGCTCTTTGCGCTTAGGATAAAATGCTGTACTGTATATGTGACGCTGTTATGATGATCAACAGCGGAGGCTGTCCGTGTTGTGTTTCTGTGTTTAGCAGCAAGAGAGGAGAGACAGCCTCATACACAGCAGCAAGCAGACACTGTCTGAGGAGGAGGCAGACAGGGAGAGACAGGTTCACAAGGCCCATCAGACAAACACGTTCAGTCACACTCGAACAAGAACCTTTCCCATTAAGGGAGACCGGTAGTAAAGGGGTAGAGGTAAAGGCTAATAAGACGGGTAAATGGCGCCACACATGGATGTCTGGCAATGGCTAAACTGTATGGAGGGAGATTGGTAACTTCACTTTAGTTGATGTTTCTGTGGTGAGGGCCTACATACTACTGTCATGGGCGTGACCGAGCGGGCAAGATACCATAAGCATTTATTACAAATGATGTCATCGTAACAGCTTATGACAACCCGCTTTACGCTAACTTGACACTTTGTTGTTGTTGAGATAGTTGGCTAGGCCTACTGCAAGCTAGTGTGCATATGTGAGAAACAGTTTTATGTTGTGACAGTGTTAAGTTAGTTGTCACAAAATGCGGCAAGTAGCCTAACGGTTAAGAGCGTTGGGCCAGTAATCCAAAGGTCGCTGGTTCGAATCCCCTAGCCGACTAAGTGAAACATTTGTCTATGTGCCCTTGAGCAAGGCACTTAATGTAATCATGACACTTTGGGCTATATTATGATCTTGTCAGTGTTTGACCTTATGATGGAGATGTCAATGTTGTATTTTTCTGTTTTTAATCCTCCTAGCAGAATAATCCTTATTTTGGCTTGACTGATATGACCTTTTTCCCCTCCGTGTGCCTCAGGTGGTAACCTCCACCAATGGGGACCTGAATACAGACGACCCAATGACGGCCCATTCCAACGCACCTATCACAGCGCAGGCCGAGGTGGAGGTGGTGGAAGAGGCCAAGTATGTATCTGCCACTTCGTCTTCTGTCGTAGCTAGCTCTCTCTGTCTCTCTGTCGAAGCTAGCTCTCTGTCTCTCTGTCGTAGCTAGCTCTCTGTCGTAGCTAGCTCTCTGTCGTAGCTAGCTCTCTCTCTGTCTCATGTTCTCGCCCCCCCCTCTCTCCCTCCCTCCATCTCGCGCTTGGTCATCTGTCTCTTTCAGTAGCACTTTGTTATTATTTGTATTGGAAGACAATTTATAACAGCCAGTGGTCATTGGAGTAATTTCTTTACTATGACTTTTGCTCAATCCATGAGATTGACTGATTGTCCAATCCCAACCAGTTTGAAGCTCAGTCAAAGAGGATTGGATCCAAGAAGTCAAACTGCTTGAGCCAGGATAAAGTCCAAACAAGTTGTCTCTTGTGGATGGGACCAGATGGGGTTTTGATGGGGGATCTTCTGATAAACTGATCATCTGCAACAAATCCAAATTTGGTTCCGTTAGTTTCAATTACAATATGAGGGGGAAAGTTATTAAGATTATCTGCATTATTTTCTTAAAATGTTCTGAAAATATACCAACTAGCTAAAACAAAAACTTTCAAAATAAAAATCCCCATATTTGTTTAGTAAGAATCTGTTCTACCTGTTCAATCATCATTTCAAAATAGTTAAGTACCGTATACCTAACTTCACATTCAATGTCATCTAGTAGATTTACAGATGATATCCCTATTCTGATTATTCCCTATGATTGTCCTTTCCTCCATTGCCCCGACACAGTTTTGTCTCTTACCTGTGTGTATATTTGCATGCAGTTCTACATTTCAGAAGGACTATCTTGAGTTGTTGTCCCTCTCTTTCTCTCTCTGTACAGTATTAATATGTCTTTTCTCCTCACACTCTCTGTAGCTGCGTGAAAATGCTCAACCTGTGGTGAGTCTCCGCTCCCATGCACATCAGCCATTCAAAAGGGAGTGGACCAGACTAGCACCAGACAACATATCCAGCACTGTGTTGGTTTCTTGGCTTCACCCCTTCCATTAAACAAATAACTATGTTACTTTCATATTGGGTTTTAGGCCTCACATGATGTGGTTTAATATCCTTATCACACTACTGAGTGGAGCTGAAGGATGATTATGTAGCTCAAATGTAAAGCTTTTGAGAGTTTGTTGAGTGAACTGGAAAGACTAATGCCTGGGCCACACAAAGATTTTGTTTTCTGTCAAGAACGGATTTGCGAATTGCGTTGTTACAGGGCACGCAAAGAACTAGAACGTTGGTTCTACAGTTATTAACCTGCGTCCTTGAACAATCTAATTGCAGAACATGACAGAATTTTTGGGGGGCCAGCTGGGTAGCATACAGAGTCTGGGTGTATTCCCTCCCCATTGAATGTTTGCTTTCTTCTTCACCGACACACTCATTCTTATACCTGTTAAATGTTCAATGTCCATTCTTTATTACCTCTAACCCATACGTGTCACTGTTGGGTTTGTTTACAAGCTGACATTTTGAATATTTTAAGTTGTGAGTTGAGTGCAACATGAGTCTTAGGGGATAATAGTGAGAGATACACACTGAGTATACCAAACATTAAGAACACCTGTTCTTTCCATGACCGACTGACCAGGTGAATCCAGGTGAAAGCTATGGTAGTCACTTGTTAAATCCACTTCAATCAGTGTAGATGATTGGGAGGAGACATGTTAAAGAATGAATTGTAAGCCTTGAGACAATTGATACATGGATTGTGTATGTGTGCCATTCAGAGGGTGAATGGGCAAGACAAAATATTTACAGTAAGTGCCTTTGAACGGAGTATGGTAGAAGGTGCCAGGCGCACTGGCTTTTGTCAAGAACTACAACGCTGCTGGGTTTTTCATGCTCAACAGTTTCCCGTGTGTATCAAGAATGGTCCACCACCCAAAGGACATCCAGCCAACATGACACAACTGTGGGAAACATTAGTGTCAACATGGGCCAGCATCACTGTGGAACGCTTTCGACACCTTGTAGTCCATGCCCTGACGGTGCCCTGGGCACATCCTCAATTCCTTAGGTGTTCCTACTGTTTGGTATACTCAGTGTAGATTGCCAAGTAACTGTCCTTCCTTTTCTCTCTCTTCTCATTCCTTTCTCCTCAGGTGCTGTTGCTTCTTCAAGCGAAAACGGAAGAAGAACACTCCACGGCAGAAATGAGCTCCTGCTACTCTGTCCGATGTCACTGAGCGGGTTTGGTTTGAAGGAAACTAATTAAGGGACATTTCCAGTTGTAGTTGGGAGAGAGACTTTTTATTACGAGAGATATGCGATTCTTAATGACCCGGACCTACTGAATGACCTTCGCCATAGAGACCTTTCTTTGATAATTTGACCACTGACCCTCCCTCTGGATACCGGAGAACATCTCTTAATCTTCTTTTGCTCAAGTGGAGATCAAAGTCAAATATCCCTCCCTCTCTTTGAGGGAGTGAGGAGACAAGTCTTGCAGTCTGTAGACGCCATATTTTTTCTGTCTCACGTCTCTCTCTCGCGCTCTCTCTCTCCCCATTCGCCAAACCCTCTCACATCCCCAGTAAAAGCAGGTATTAAGCTGTCCCTAATTGTTTGCTTTTTGTTCATGCATATTTATGTCTGTACATATGTGTGGATGTATGAATGTGTCCTAATGGTTCATTGATTCATATGGCACCCAGCCCCTCCCACTTAGCCCTGTTTGACTGTCTTGGAAGTGTAGGAGATATTAGGGCAATTCCACATCAGGACAGCCTGAAAATATTTTGGGAGTATCAAATTGTTCTTGCAATTCTCACATAGAAAGTTCATTGGAAGAAACAATGTTTGACATGCTTGTTACATTTGTATCACTTTCTTTTTTTATCATAATGAAAGTGGTTTTCTGGTACTTTGGAAGATACAGTATGACTCATTTTATATATAGAAGTTGACATTATAGGTCATTAACCAATCACATCCCTCCTTTAGAATTGCACATTTAGCAAATCACCAGCAGAGGGAGTTCCCTTTTGAATCCATTTTCCCATTCACTGTGTTGGTGGTGCTTATGAAATGTATCATAACTTAAACATTTGCGGAGAGCCTACTCTGGAAATGTGATGTACTTGTAGAGTATATTGTTTCAAACAATGTCCTAAAATTAGCTAAATCTAAAATGTGTATTTCAGAATGTAGACATACTCCATATGTTAGAGCACACTATGGAGTATAATGACACCAAGATGTTGTCTGTGTCATGTATGGTGCATGGATCATAAGATCTTACAGGAGGCATGTATAGGTCTAAAAAGGGCCTAAATTGCTACTTGCATCATGATTATCTGAAGGGGGAAAAAGCATGTCAAACATCCTTCCTTCCAATGAAGTTTCTATATGAGAATTTCCATAACAATCCGAGTTACCCAAAATATTTTTGGGCTGTCCTGGCATAGAATCGCCCATTTATAAATAATACTACAAAGTCCTAAAGTAACCTTTTGCTTCAAGCCTAGACACCGCTTCATGTCCCCTCATAGATCTGCAAAGATGTGACCGGTGTAAGCAATATGTTAATAGTTCCACTTTTGCTTCTGGTTGGCTAGGTGAAGTGTCCACCACATTGCTCAACACACATCCAGTTCTTTCACATCTATAAGGGTTTATTTGGGATTGGGCATAAGTAGTCAAAGCAGAATGAAAAGGTAGAAAAGGAGGGAACAGTGAAAGACAAGCACGTTCCTAATGCATCCCTGCCAGGAAAAAAAAACCTGCTTGTACTATTCACCTCACAAGTCAGTTACTACATTTGCCTGGTGCCTCCATATTTGTATTAAAAACTACTAAAAGTGCTAATTAGAAGGATAAGCAAGAAAAATGTAAGACAGCAGTTGGTGAGTGACCAAAGGGATGTGTGTGGACAGAGGACCAATTATGTTACCAGATTGGGATTTATTTCTGAAAATGATTTGAATTCTAGATCCCTGTGTTTGATGCACTGTTCATTATAGCAAATGCACATCATTGCTTGTAACCCACTCGCTCCTTTTGAACTTTAGGCCTTGGTCTATTGTACATTTTTGGGGGAGACAATATATCGACAATAGATCAGTTACGAGTTGCATTTTGCATTGCTTTAGTTAACATTGCACGTACCCCTAAACTGGTCCCTGTTATCCACAAACACTTAGATTTGTCTGTGTGGATGAAGGAAAAGTTGCTTCCAAATGATGATCTAAGGTCAGTTTAGCTTTTTTACCTCCTAATATTTAAGGCTAGGATTGGGATAGAATGAACTGATCCCAGATGTGTACTTCGTTGCAGCTTCTACCGCCAGTCTGTCTGTATACAGAATCTTGGATAAGGAGAACAGACTGAGCTCTCCCATTGATTTAGATGCTACTGCTCCCTCTTCTGGCCTTAACATGGAATGCCTTAATCAGACCACCTCTCATTAGAGCCTATCGGATAGGTGTCTGGTCACTGCAACAACATACCAACCAATAAGAAGACATGCATGTTGACTAGTCTGATTCCTATAGAGCGGTCGTTCTCAACTCCAATCCTGGGGTACCATCTGGTGTTGCACATTTATGTTCTAGACCTGCCCTAACACACTTGAGTCAACTAATCACAGGCTTTTGTGATTAGTTAAAGCTTCAATGCAGCCTTTTTTTTTATCTCCATATCAAATTAATTCTGGGTAACAATTAAGTACCTTACTGTGATTGCTTTAAATGAAAATGGTCAAAATGAAAGACTCTTAACAAAGAGCAATTTCTCAAGCAATTTTTTTGCTAGGACTGTCGGAGTGATCTGAGTGGGGAGGGGATAACTGTAAACGAGCTGTTATTGGCAGAGTGGCTTGGAACGCCATCCCACCAAAACATTTTCATAATTTCACAGTATTATTCCAACCTCCTAGTGTGGAAATGTATATAAAACACAGGAGAATCATGTTTTTGACTGCACTGGGCCTTTAAGTATTTGAATCATGTCTGTTAGTGCTGGGCTAGAACAAAAAAAGCTGCAGTGCTGCGGTGTGGACCTTCAAGACCTGGACTTAAAGCCACCCATGCAGTCTTTACTATTTAATTTTTAAATCATCACTGTGTCTAATAAATCACTGTTTATTTCATGAAAATAACAAATATATTTTTGATCATTTATTTCCCTGAGCTTTCTTTGGCCCTTGAAATGCTGTCTGACCATGTGGGCGTTAGGAAATACTTTTGAAGATATTTACATACACAGCCATGATTCCGTTTACAATAACCCGAAAAATCTTGAGTCCCGGTTATGTGAAACCAGGATAAGATGCCTGAGATATGCTGATCTTAGATGGGATACTGTGGCATGTAAACATCTCATCACTGTTTACTGTTGTTTTTCACAGTCTGCACAGGCTCAGTTGCTCATATCATTGGTGTTGTGCAGTCTATGGTGTTGTGTGATGTTTTCATCTGTTAAACAAATCACTCCAAAGAGAAGGCTATCTGCGCTGTTCGATCCACCATAATTCCATAATAATTGATTTTGCTGATACTCCGTACTGGACTGTATATCATACTGGCTACTTTCACCCCTAATTTAGACACTTCTGCTTATCATTTCTGACATTTGGTAGGTCGTATCATTTCGGACATTTGGTAGGCCATTTCTTTGTCAACTATAGTTAGATACATGCATCTTTTCTTCTGTCATAACTTGTTGCCCTAGAAGACTAAATAAAGTAGTGCTCACCAGAATTTCTTACATCGATAGAATGATGCATTACACAGTAGGTTGGTGGCACCTTAATTGGGGAAGATGGGCTTGTGGTAATGACTGGAGCGGAATAAGTGGAAGGGTGTCAAACACATGGTTTGATGCCATTCCATTCGCTCCATTTCAGCCATTATTATGAGCCGTCCTCCCCTCAGCAGCTTTGACTGCTGCATTCGTAATCTAGTTAACACCAGTAAAGTTGTCTGTTTCGTTTAGGGACCGGGAGAAAACGCAATAACTCCAAAACAGTGGAAAGATTGGTCCTGAGCAAAATGTCCAGTGTCATCAGTTTGACCGGTTTTAAGGAAATGAAAAGCTGAGAACTATGAAACATTTCTGTTAAGACTTCAGTTCTTGGGTGCATATTTTATGTGGTTGAAATACTGTCTGCTGGCATAACGGTGTCAAAGATAACGCATTACAATCACCAAAGCATTTTCTCAAGAGATGCTGATAGAAAGAAATCATATTTCTCCACTCCTGTTCCCGAGACAAAATTATAATTTGTTGTATCATTGTACTGCAAGAAATCCATAATTCTGCAGGAGTTAATATTATATTATGCTACATGTGAGAGGTTATAGGCCTACAGTCAGTGTCCATATTTCAGTTACTTTTCCATTTAACCCATATTAACTATAATGACTAATCTGTTTATACCCATGAACGGGATATTGAAGGTGCATGTAAACAGCATATCCCGAATAAGACCTTAAGCGGAATATGAGCTACTGTCCGGAATACTGTGCGCATGTAAACGTGGTCACTATTTAGCTTGTGGAAATAGTCGCATTTTGGGAGATGATACTGTGGTGTCTCTCACTTTAAATCAATATTAGCGCAGACATGGTTGAGAAAGCAGAATTTGAATATTTAAAATATAGGAACCTCCTTTGTGTCCTATGTAATGTCATCGGAGTGAAAGGACGTGAATGGCCTCTGCAGTCAAGACATTTGAGGTTGTGAAATGCTAAACTTGAGAATGATATTCAACCCACTTGTTAAACCCTAGTGTTGACTCCTGAAGGGTTATCTTGTCTGTTTCGATTTATTGTTTTGTTAATGTGAACAAAAAATGTATGATGTACTGTAATTTTACAAAATGTAATCATTGAATTACCTTGCTTTTTGGTGGGGGAAGGTATTTAAACAGTGATTGAGTGCACTACTTCTGCACCTACTGTTGTCTGTAGTTAGGATGCCGGTCTCGTTCTCTACCATCTAGATCAGGGGTGTCAAACTCATTCCATGGAGGGGCTAGTGTCTGCTATTTTTTTCTTTTTTCTTTCAATTAAGCCCTAGGCAACCAGATGAGGGGAGTTCCTTATTAATTAGTGACCTTAATTCATCAATCAAGTACAGGGAGGAGCAAAAACCTGCAGACGCTCGGCCCTCCGTGGAATGAGTTTGACACGTGATCTAGGTACTATCCACTGTTTCATTTGTGTGTTATGGAAATGGTGGAAAGAACTCGTGGCCTTGAGGCAAGGCTGGAGGAATTGTCTATTTCCTTATATGCTTCTATTGAATAACTCCCTTGTACACAGACACACAGGCGTGAAACCCAAGCACAGTGTTCATTATTTTTACTATATGCTCCCAAGTTAACACTGAGTGATGCCCCCTGGTGTGCAGGAGGACTTTTGTCTTTGCTATGATAAAGCATTTATCTTTGGCATGTCCACTCCCTAGCTGCCTTTTAGGGATGGACAAACAAATGCTCCGTATATTTTTGAGTAACAAAGCAGAGTTTTTGTGTGCTGTGTGTGGATTTAAGTTATTTCAAATGTACTTGAATGGAAAGATATGGGACGAGTCTTAGTCAAATAGTGGAATGTCAGGATTTACTCAGATGCCATTGTCGGACTAAATTATGTGCGTATGGGCAATGTTCTTTATACATGGATTGGTCAATTGATTGATTGATTCACCCACATGTCGTTTAGGCTTTTAGACATCAATGCTGACCACAGCAGGCTAATTGTGAAGTGGTTAAAAGTCCAGGCTTAGGCTGTTGTCATGCATCTCTCGCCCTTTCTCCCTTTCGCTCTCATTCAACTCTTTGTTGGGGACTTCCTCCCTTCCTTGAAGTAATTACTGATCTAGCCAGAGGAGGCTGGTGGGGGGGTCCTATAGGAGGATGGGCTCATTGTTAAGGGCTGGAATGGAATATATGGAACAGCATCAAACATATGGAGACAGCATGTTTGACTCCGTTCCATGTATTCCATTCCAGCCATTACAATGAGCCTGTCCTCCTATAGGACCCCCCACCAGCCTCCTCTGGTTAGATTAGTAATGATTTGACAGGTGAAAGCGATGGCTTTTCCCTCATGGCTTTTACCTGTCCAGTCATATCTAATTAGTGATTACTTAAAGGACAGGGAGAAAGGACAGTGTTCGTACCAGGACTTTTAACTTGCTATGAGGCTGGTGCAGCATGGAGGTGCTGACCCTAGGGTTTCTTGAAAGCACAGAGGACTTCCACTGACTTCCACACGCCCCTGGTGGCAGTATATATTTCTATATTTGCCCATACAGCCGTTTGATCACACTGTAGGTCATTTTGAAGCCTTACATTCCCATTGCTCCATAACATGTTAACATAACCCCCTCCAATGGCAGGGTTTGTTTGAGATGTCACTCACTGTATCAGGATAATCTATGAATAGATGTATACCTCAGAGAAAAGCCATTTCTGTCTCTCACCACACACATGCACATTCCCTTTCTCCTTTTTGCTCTCTCACTCAGTCTTTGCTCCCCAGTGCCAGCTTGTTGACCTCTAGCCTTCCTCTGGTGCCAAGGGCGCTGAAATGTTAGCGTGTTGTAGACATGAGCCCTATTCTCTGCTCTTAAGATGGTGTCATTTTAGACCCATTCGGTGGGTTAACTGGATCATTGCAAGTGATTTTGAAAAACCATTCAAAATAATAATAATTTGCCATGTTATGCTTGTGTGACAACCATACCATCTCATTATTTGTGTAGTGAAATATTATTTTGCTTTGGCGCATTTAGGTGACATGAGGCTTCTACTATAGTAATATTGCTTATGATTACAGAGGATTTGCTTCTTTCATTAAGTATTCTAGACCTGCTTGTTTTGATTGATCCCAACCACCAAAGTTATTGTTTTGTCATCCCTGTTTTCTTATTATTGTTCATTTTTATTAAGGAAACCCCTTTATCAATATATGTTTTGCCAACTTTTGTGTAACATGTACATATGAAAAGTCCTCTCTAAATGATCTAGATGCTGCAGAGGGGGCATGGCTTTTTACCCTCCATCAGCAACCAGAAGATGCCACTGAGTCAGATGGCTTTGGCCGGTTGTATCCTCATGCCTTCTGCATACTGCATAAAGGGGTAGATTTAATTCAACTTGAGGTCTTCTCATTGGTTTTAAGCACAAAGTTATTGTATTGGTATACTTTGTGTACTTTTAAATAATACTGTCCTGCTTAAATGAGCAAGGCCCACCAGGGCCTTAATGACCGTTTTTCATTCTTACTGTCATTCCAGATAATCTCTGCACTTTCTCAGTGTTTGAGGGACCATTTATCAACGGTTGCTTGCATTTGTCTAAAGAACTGTGTAGGGCGCAAGCTGCAAATACTGCTCAAGTGAAGACTTCCTGACATTACTTTCAGAGTTGCTTATATACTGTAGACCTCCAGTGGTTAGAGACAAGACTGCAATATTGTAATGATTATTTTTAATAGTAAATTATGTGAAGTTGATTTTGTTTTTATGTTCAAATTGGAGTCTTTTCTCAGCCTGGTTTTCTTTTCACCCTCTTCAAAGCTGTGGAATGCAAACTTGTACAGTGCTATGAGAGCTTATGTCTCGTGTTCTCTGGTAATGGTTTCAAAGCTATGAATATAAGAATCAAGTCTTAAAATTGTATTGTGAATATTATTGTGTTGAAACATGAATGTTACTTCAAAATGTATTTGAAGGCTTTAACCAACCTAGTTAAGGGCTCCTATCCTGAAAAACCCCTCTTGGTTTTTTTCAGCTTTTTGAATTCCTTTTTTGGGGGGGGAGAAAGAAAAAAGGGTTTGGACTGTCTTATTATGCCTACTTCCCAGAGGCCTCAAGTGAAACGTGTCATGGGACCTTTCCAAAATGTCACTACACAACTTCAAAATAACTCAAGTTTGCACCCGTTTTTTATGTAAAATAAAAATCTCTCTTAACCTTTACTCTTGGCCCTGTGTTTCTGTCCTTGTGCTGCGGACTTCTTGCTGTCCTAGAAATACACAAGATTGTGTAGTCTGATTTAATTAATTAACTTTTTCATTGTCTATTGGGATGCTCAAATGCACTTTGTTCAAGTTTCATTTGATGAGCAGTTTATTAGTTTAATCAGTTGTTTCAGTAGGTTAGAGCTGAAGCCTGCACCCTATAGTGCTCCAGGACCAGGGTTGGTGAGGGGTGACCATGTTGCATTGTGTGAAATGTGCAGCCCTTTGTAACCATATCCCCAAAACATGTTAATGAACTAGAGGTATAAAAAGGTGACTGCATATGGGAACACTGTCATCCCTTTCACTGTACAATAGAATAAAGTGTTAACTTATAGTGATGTGTAGGATATAAAACATTTGTTCCCAGCAATTTATTGGGTAAACCACCAAAGTTTTGGCATCACAGTGCCTTCTAAACGGCATCTCCAGCAGTGTGATGCCGAAACGTTGGTTTACCCAATAAATTACTGGAAGCTTACATGTGTTTGGAGT
This sequence comes from Salvelinus namaycush, assembly GCF_016432855.1. Lineage (NCBI taxonomy): Eukaryota > Metazoa > Chordata > Actinopteri > Salmoniformes > Salmonidae > Salvelinus > Salvelinus namaycush. Next base: position 38,899,886 of record NC_052315.1, read on the forward strand.
TTGCCAGAAAGGCATTTCACTGAACTTGTGCATGTGATATTGAAACGTGTATGTATATACAAAGCCTACAGTTTACTCACCATTAGTCAGCACCGCCACTAACTTTTTGGGGTGTGCAGCTCTTGCTTTTCACTAAACTTATGGTGTGACATCACCTGAATGAGAACCAACGCATTGGCAGAATGAAGCCATAAGAATCCATATCAGCCACAGACAGAATCGGCATAAGGAACAATGAAACTTGAATTTGTTTCTCATGTTAATACTCAGACTGTACAATGTGAGATGTGTAATATTTTTGCACTATTTGAAGACGGACCGGACTGAACTGACACTCAACAGGGGAAACCAAATGTATCGGTTTTAAAGCATTATTATAAAGTAGCCTGAAGTGTGTTTTGTAGCTCTTCACTTTATTTTGGACAATACCTTTATGTACACTGCTGGACACATCACTTTTTTCATTTGAATTCATAATCCTATATACGTAAACAGTTTGGGAATAGTAATCTTTCCAAATAAATTAAGTCTGATAATTGTTTCACGAATTCCTCCACCACTAGGGGCCAGCAGAACATTTTTGCCTTGGTTTGCCAGTTCCGCATGCTCTCTTATTAAACTTCTGCTCAAGAATTTGTTTGGCCTCTTCAACTAACCCGATTCAATATGGTGGGTACTCAAACATTTACAACCCCGCTAAATCTATCTTAATCGGCGCTTTTTAACCAACCGTAGTGGTATTTAGGTCTGTAATAGTAAAATGTTGGATGTATTACTCAATCACATTGACATATTGAGTTGGAATGCCGTTCCTGGCAGTTTTTATTAACAATTTTATGTAGAGTGTTCCCCGAGATGCTAACGGAAGAAGCGTACTGCTTCTGGCATTTGGCTGTCCATGAATAACCTCGTTTTCCATGTCTTGATTTGATTAGAATCAGTAGAGAGAACTGGCAGTGTCTTAAATGTTGCACAATCATCCGCTGTGTTTTTGGTGTTGCACCTAGGTTTAAACTGTAAGGAATTGAATTGCATTCGTGATAACTGATAAGCATAACTGGCTAGTTGGCTAACTAACGGTACCTTATTGCCAAATCATCCTGGTTAACCTTAACAAGGGGTCTAGCTACCGGTAGTTATTTACCCATGTACAGTACTGGCTTGCTAGTTATGATTAATCACTGGTGTAACTAGTCATGACTTCCGTTTACTAGCCAGGTACCTCGCTAGTTAGCCAGTCTACACAAAGTTGCTTTGCAACCCGGATAACTAGTAACGTTACAAGTAGTAACGGTATTGGGCTAGCTAGTTACGTTTTTGCAATTCTGGTTGGTTAGAGCCAAATGTAGGTTGCATGTCAGCCGTGGGAATACTGAAACCTACAATTTCAGCAGCTTCTGTACTTTAATTTCTTACATTAAACCCTGTATCGAAAGTGGCTATGGCGTTGATTTAAGTGGCCAGGTCATTGATAGTACAGGAAAAGTGAAATGAGAGCCTTTCCCGTGTTTGATGGGTCTTCAATCCCAACCGAACCCTGGTTCTCTCAGACATTTTAAATGTGGAGAATTTGGGCCATTCTGATCATTCGGGAAACTGAAAGTAATTTGCACAACTTTACAACAGGGACGAGTCAGGACTAAGACGGTGAAAAAGGCCGCCCGGGTCATCATTGAGAAGTACTACACCAGGCTGGGAAATGACTTCCACACCAACAAGAGGGTGTGCGAGGAGATCGCAATCATCCCCAGCAAGAAGCTGCGCAACAAGATAGCTGGGTGAGTCTTTCTTTAGACATATGGTCTCTGAGTAGAGCATAGAAGGGGACCAAGTGAGTAGTGTTTCTCAACCATTTTTCTTGGTGGCACCACTGGCCTTTGAACAGATTCAATCTTTAGAGCAGTGACTTTGAAGAAGTCAGATTTGGCTGTATGCAGTCTTTTAAAAGGAGGACCATAACTTGTAATTTGATCACACCATTGGGCAAGTGGGCATTTTATATGTGTGAATGAGATGGGGTGGCATGTACATAAAGATGATTAAGGTGGTTGTGTAGGAGATGGATTGTTTAGGGGTTTCCCCTTTGTACTGAGATCTTTATGGATGCTATGGGATGAGGCACTATCACATTGGACAATATATATATATATATATGTACACCCCATACTGTCATCAGGACACCAACACCACTGAGTTGCATAACATGACATCAAATTATTTTACACTGCTCTTCCCCTTTCAATTTGTTGTGCTGAATGACTCATGTTTAGACATTGCTTGAACATCAGACTGTTTCCACGGTTACCCCAGGGATATTCAGTATGGATGAAGTCTGCCTGAAAAAGACGCAGGAGTCTCTACAAGCCAGAATGTTGAATACAATTATCTTTACACTTACTTTACCGGTTGTCTGTGCTGTTGGTCTTTTTGACAGTAGGAGGTGGAGATGGGGTATCCACAGAAAAGTGTTTATCTGACTTTTTGCGGCACCTGTAGGTTTTGTCAACTGTTTTTTTTTTCAATCTCCTGACGCATTGCAGTTGATGCACAATATGTAAATGATAGCCTAATGTAACCTTAACGTAGTTGACCAAAGCACGTTTCCTCTCCATCTGTTGGAACTGTTTGTGAAATTTGCCAGCTGATTGTGTGGGACAACGTTCAGTTCGTCTCGGCCATATTGTGCAAGTGTTTGTCGCATGCGAAAAACGGATAAACAGACCAGTGTACTGAAGGTTGGGTTGATGACGATTCCCTGTGGATATTTTGTCTGATTACCCTTGACATGGGGACAAAATCAGCAGACAACGGGTAAAGTTGAAATTAAGTTTGTTCATAGGACTTGTAGTAGGACTGTTCGGTAATGCTGAGCCTACATGATAGAGACGAGAGTACCGGTAAGTATTTCTCTCTTGGATTCTAAAATATGCTAGTCTATGCTGTGTTTTGTGGTTGGTGTTGCCTATGGATTGAATTTGAGCTTATGTCAACATAAAGCATATTGGTCAACCCTGAAGTAGCTCATTCATTACATTTCTTCATTCAATTAACATTGACTATGCTGCAGTTCAATCAGGTTGGAGTTCAACACTACTTGTAATAGCATGGGTGAATCACAGCCAGTCTGCTGCACTGGCTTGGAGGGACAGACTCATTCATTCTATCATATCCCTGACCTAGCTAATTATTGCTAGTTCGCCACTTAAAACCCTGTATCAAAAGTGATTATGGCATGACTGTTGCCATAGTCATTGATAGTACAGGAACAGTGATTATTGAAAGCTTTTCCCGTGTTTGTTGGCATACCTGTTCCTGTCAAACCCTGTATCTTTCAAACATCTTCCACATCCGCAACAATCTAAACTTGTGTGAAACCTCATTCTCATTTTAGGCTAGTTTTTAGTGATCTTGCAATTTTTTAAAAGCTTGAACCTATGGTGTGATCCAATGCTGTGACAATTGTGAAGTTGAATGTGAATGAACTGGATTCTTGATTGTGCACTCAGGTATGTGACCCATCTCATGAAACGTATCCAGAGGGGCCCCGTCAGAGGCATTTCCATCAAGCTCCAGGAGGAGGAGAGGGAGAGGAGGGACAACTACGTCCCAGAGGTAAGTGTGCCCCCCCACCCACACAGGGCCTAAAAATAACTTGAAACTTTAGATTTACAAAAATCTACAAACCACAGTTTTTACCAGACAAAATATATTTTTGTGCCAATATTACCCCCCCCCCCCAAAAACACCATGAAATTGCTTAGCAATGTTTCTAAAACAAGAAATGTATTACTAGTAAGAAGTAATGTGGAATATTGCTGAATTTAATATTTTATGACCTTTTAACCAAAATATCAGACACATTTTCAACTGCCCCTTTAAGGTTACCATGGTAATGGGGCCATCAGTCCTGTGCCTGTGAGAATCTCACTAGTAGAGGCCGACAATGTCTCTTTGCTAGCTGTAGAAGCAAACTCAAACATTGACAAGCAACCTAGCTTGAAGGTGTGAACAAAACATTGTAAATAGCCACGAAACACAAGGACAGTCTCACTAGACTTTCGAGTATATTAGACCATTGCGTGGAAAAACAAATCTTTCAGCACTTCACTCAGTGCGCACAGCCCACCAGACAGGCAGTGGTGCTACGTGAGGTGGGATAGCTATAACGTTAGGATTCGTATTTCTTTGTGCATTACCAGATAAGAAACCAGCACACTGCTCTTGCTTGTATCACTACTCTTTATTAAGCTTTACGTATCGGCCTTCAAGCTCTGGCGAAGGCCTTGAGGCCGATTATGTAAAGCTTAATAAAGTGCAGTGATACTAGCAAGCGGGTTTGTTCTTTTTTCTCATCTTATTCAATTGTTACCATGCACTTACAACAAAGATGGGTCAGATGTGCAAGAAGAAGAAGCAAAACTGCTGAAATACTTTGAAAATAGCTACTGACGCATTTATTTTGCTATAAATCACAACTTTCACGTGCTCAAACTTGTCTTTTGACAATTTTTATTTAATGCTCACACTGTAGATCCCTGAGTTTGACCACCAGCCAACATGGCTGGTGAATTCGACATTCTTGCCCACTGATACCAAAATCTACCTGCATTTGGCAGGTTTTAATTGTAGGCCCTGCACCCACACCTCTGAGCATTAGACAATGCCAAGATTGTAGGTTAAATTCACATCACATACAGTACAGATATAAAAAATGCATGCACTCACTGTACTATAAGTTTGTTTGCTTAATTGTATTCAGTGGCATATGTTAAGTTACTCGCTCCTAGTAGGAACAGGCTAGAGGCGTCTTAATGACAATGGACTAGCCACATCTGTTTTGGTGCTTGTGACGTATAGCTAGGAAGTGTTCCTCTCAAATGAACAGACTATAGTTATGCCTTGCTGGTGTGTGTGTGTTTGTACCGAGTTTGATTTGCTGTCCAGTAGGGAGTTGTAATTGCTTTGTCTGTACTTGTGAGCAGTTTTATTTTAGCCAGGGCTCGACATGAACTCTTTTTTTTTTTTGCCAAGTAGGGTTATTATTATTTTTGAAAGCTCGGGTCACTTGTCTCCCCGCCCCAAAAAAGGTCTAACACCATAGGCCAAAAAGGTGCTGTATGACGCAAGGAACCACTTTACACAATATACTGAACCAAAATATAAACAAAACATGTAACAATTTCAACGATTTTACTGAGTTAGTTCATGTAACAAAGTAAGTCAATTGAAATTAATTAATTGGGTCCTAATCTATGGATTTCATATGACTGGTAATTTGGTCACATATACCTTTAAAAAAAGGTAGGGGCGTGGATCAGAAAACCAGTCAGTATCTGGTGTGACCACTATTTGCCTTGTGCAGTGCGACATCTCCTTCGCATAGAGTCGATCAGGATGTTGATTGTGGCCTGTGGAATGTTATCCCACTCCTCTTTTTTCTCTCTTTTTTTTTACCCCCTTTTTCTCCCCAATTTTGTGGTATCCAATTATTAGTAGTTACTGTCTTGTCTCATCGCTACAACTCCCGTACGGGCTCGGGAGAGACGAAGGTCGAGAGCCATGCGTCCCCCGAAACACAACCCAACCAAGCCGCACTGCTTCTTAACAAAGCGAGCATCCAACCCGGAAGCCAGCCGCACCAATGTGTCGGAGGAAACACCGTACACCTAGCGACCTGGTCAGCGTGCACTGCGCCCGGCCCACCACAGGAGTCGCTAGTGCGCGATGAGACAAGGATATCCCTACCGGCTTATGCCTGCCCATAACCTCAACGCCACCATGGGGCACTCTGTTCACAACATTAACATCAACAAACCTCTCGCACACACAACGTCATGCACGTGGTCTGCGGTTCTGAGGCAGGTTGGACGTACTACTAAATTCTCTATAACAACGTTGGAGGCGGCTTATGGTAGAGATCAACATTAAATTCTCTGGCAAAAGCTCTGGTGGACATTCCTGCAGTCAGCGTGCCAATTGCACACTCACTCAACTTGAGACATCTGTGGCATTGTGCTGTGACAAAACTGCACATTTTAGTGGCCTTTTATTGTCCCCAGCACAAGGTGCACCTGTGTAATGATCATGCTGTTTAATCAGCTTCTTGATATGCTACACCTGTCAGGTGGATGGATTGTCTTGGCAGAAGAGAAATGCTCTCAAACTGGGATGTAACCAAATTTGTGCACAAAATTTGAGAGAAATAAGCTTTCTGTGCGTATGAGAAATTTCTGGGATATTTTACTTACGCTCATGAAACATGGGACCAACACTTTACATGTTGCGTTTATATTTGTGTTCAGCGTAACATTCATTCATTATCACTGGTATTGACAATGGAAGGCACAGTATCTCCTGCCGTTGCGGCCTTGAACAAGTAAAATACTGCACTGATAGGCTACTGTATAAAACACATGTGGTCCGTCAACCCTCCATCTGCAGAGCTATTGGGTGTGCAGGCTTTTTATCCAACCCTGTTCAAACACACCAGTGTCAGCTTATCAAGGTCCTGTTGAGCAGCTGATTTTTACAATGTTGTGTGTTCGAGCAGGGCCATTTTTAAAATTCCTGCACACCCAGTTGCTCTCCTGGCATCTCCTGGAGGAGGGTTGGCCACCCTGAAACATTACATTTATAACCAAATACGTTTTATGTCTTTATAAAATAATTCCCTCATTCAATGAACCAGGGATCAAATGGCTAAGGTGGGCGAGTTAGCTAACTAAGATGTTAATCTATTTGTAAGGTTCAAATATTGTATTCACTTCTTGACAGCATTGGAGTTACTTGTCAATTAGGCTATTCTAAGAATATATATTTTTAACTTGGTCAGAATTACATGGCTAGTATTGAATAGAGGAGAATTCTAACCTATTTTGAGCGCTGCGTCATTATTTTACCTGCTGCGTAAATGTCTCGCTCTCCTCTGGCAACGGCCCACTGGCACACGGAGGTGATGCACACACAATGACTATTCCAGGATTTTCATTGCTCACACAAAATTAGCTATAACTGGGCAAATAACTCGCAATGAATATCAACAAATGTGCACATGCGACTCGCTTTGATCTCAAAAACGCATCTTGCGGATGACTGCATGATTGAAAGAATGCTCGTGCCTGTCAATGCAGGTCTACAATAATTGCATCCAGAAGACACTGATCCTATTTTTATCTGAGAGCTTGTTTGTTTGATATTCTGTTTTTACATGTTTTTTAAGGCTAACTTAAATCTATATTCTTCTTGTCTGACTATTTTATTTATTTGCCCCGGGCAAGTGGACAAGCGTTAATGTCAAGCCCTGATAGCTATGCATGCTTCTACTTTGCCTAAGCACCATAAGATGAATTCTCATAAACTGCTTTTAGTCATCAACAATCACCTTCCGTTGCTGCCATTGGGAATCTTCAGTCTATAGTTGGGATGGGATGTGATACCTTTTGAATCCATCTGAAATTCTTTTTGATTTGCCCTGTATCGAAAGTGACTATGGCATGACTGTTGCCATAGTCATTAATAGTTCAGGAATAGTAATCTTGAAAGCTTTTCCCGTGTTTGTTGGAATACCTGTTCCTGTCAAACCCTGTATCTTTAAAAAAAAATGTGTTTAGACCGCAAACCTTGCAGCCAGTAACTGCTGTATGCGCTGTTGAATTGGTGTCATGTGGCAGTGTTGCCTGTTTAATATGCACACTATTAATACATTGTTTGGTGGACAGCGCTGACATGCCATTAGCGCAGTAACTAAATCTTTGTTTTTGTTTCCAGGTGTCTGCTCTCGACCAGGAGATAATCGAGGTCGACCCAGACACCAAGGAGATGCTCAAGCTACTGGTAAGTCCCTCACAGGCAGCTACGTTTGGTGTCTTAATGATGAATATATGTGCAGTGTGAAGATGACACCTTGGTTTTAACCCTGTATAAAAAGTGACAATGGCATGATTGTTGCCATTGTCATTGATAGTACAGGAACCATGACTGAGATTTTCCCATGTTTGTTGGAATACCAGTACCTGTCAAACCCTGTATCTTTAAAATATCTTCCACGTCCTCCCCAGTCTTAACTTCAGGGTGAAACTACTCGGCGTTACAAGACCAGTCTTCTGCGATTTACATTGTTAGCATTAACCTGTGATCTATTCTGGTGGTAACTTGATGGTGAAATTAGATTTTATCTTCCTCCTTCCTCCAGGACTTTGGCAGTTTGTCGAACCTGCAAGTCACCCAGCCAACTGTCGGAATGAACTTCAAGACACCAAGAGGAGTCTAGGCATTTGTAATATCGCTTAATAATAAAATTAAAAAGTACACAAAAAGCAGTGTTTCCTAGTGGTGTTACTGTTTAGAACATGGATGGGCAACTCAAGGGCTGGATTGGTGTCACAATTTCGCCCCAGTTAACACACCTGAGTCCAATACTCCTCTAATCATGATCTTCAGTTTAGAATGCAATTAGTTTAATCAGCTGTGTTAGCTAGGTATGGGGAGAAAGTGACACACCACTCTGGCCCCAGAGGACTGGAGTTGCCAATTCCTGGTTAAGCACAAGTAGAAACGCATGAGCGCACACTGCAGGATAATTGGGCTTTTTTTTATATATATATATAATTAAAAAAATAAAATAAAATTATCCCCTTTTCTCCACAATTTTTCGTGGTATCCAACCGCTAGTAATTACTATCTTGTCTCATCGCTACAACTCCCGTACGGGCTCGGGAGAGACGAAGGTCGAAAGCCACGCGTCCTCCGAAGCACAACCCAACCAAGCCGCACTGCTTCTTAACACAGCGCGCCTCCAACCCGGAAGCCAGCCGCACCAATGTGTCGGAGGAGACACTGTGCACCTGGCCCCCTTGGTTAGCGCGCACTGCGCCCGGCCCGCCACAGGAGTCGCTGGAGCGCGATGAGACAAGGATATCCCTACCGGCCTAACCCGGACGACGCTAGGCCAATTGTGCGTCGCCCCACGGACCTCCCGGTCGCGGCCGGCTGCGACAGAGCCTGGGCGCGAACCCAGAGACTCTGGTGGCGCAGCTAGAACTGCGATGCAGTGCCCTAGACCACTGCGCCACCCGGGAGGCCTAATTGGGATTTTAACCATTTTCAGAAGGGGGAAAGCGATAATCATGCAATGTGGGAAAATGTGAATTGGATAAGTGCTTAGTCCTCGTTCATGTGCTTGTTTCAATTGGCCGACCTGTCATTGCAGGCTTTGTGCAATAAGGTTGGGTTCCTATACATACGTCTAGTATTACTCACTCACTACTACAGCAGCATTGTGAAGTGAGATTAACATAACTTTACATTTGAGAGCTCTTGAGTTAGTACTGTGCACAGTACTGTTAAAATCATTGTAGGGTATTGGATCGAGTGGATTAGAACAAACATTCCATTTGACCCATGAAGTTTAAAACTCGGTTCCCTCTATGATCAAATGGCACCTTTACATTTTGCACTTCCACTTATGTGAACATTGAAAGACATGATTAAATTCCATTATTTACAATTATTTGAAAAACATGACTAAGTAGTTTTAGATCAATGAAGTTTGTGAACCTTACACATTTTCACTTAGTTCTTCAGCTTGCACCCAGCCTGAGGACTTTGCTTTAATCAGCCATATTTTGAACATATACTTTTTTATATATCATGACAGAAAACCATGACAATAAATTAAAGGCCCAGTGGTTTGAGGTATGGTTGTTGAAATGCTCCAAAAGATCTTATCACAAGAACAGCATAATGTAAAGACATTTCCTATTTCTATATTACTTTGCCTTTATAACATAGGCTTCATGATGCATTTATAAATACATATAATATTTAGCAAAAATCAAAAGTTTTAATGAGAAACGGAACACTAGAAACGGAGAATTCAGAGACCAAGAAGAGACGAAAGAAGTTATGACACTTTAATGCACAATATGTAGAGTTTGTTTACGTTTAGGTGACACTAAAATGTTTCTTTAAACTCAGCGTACGTCTAAGCGCGTCGCTATCTCATTGGTGGTCCCTTCCCACCATAACATTGAATATAGTCTAACTGTATTTGAAAAATAAAATAAATAATGGCTTGTTACATTTTTCTGCCCATTAAATAGCAGTGAAAGATCCAGTAATCTACATTCACAAGCACTTCAACAGAAATTAATGTCGCGCTGAAAAAGGTAACGTTACATTTATTTTATTTAACTAGGCAAGTCAGTTAAGAATAAATAATTATTTACTATAACGGCCAAGGAACAGTGGGTTAACTGCCTTGTTCAGGGGCAGGACGACAGATTTTTTCAGTTCGGGGATTTGATCTAGCAACCTTCCGGTTACTGGCCCAAAGGCTCTAACCACTAGGCTACCTGCCCTCCCCAAAAAACTGACCATCAGCAGACAGCGCCACATTAAAACAATGACGATAATGTAGGTTCCAATATTATCATGTAAAGCAGTTCGCATTTATGAAATAATCCAACGACATATTTGAGTAGACTTTACAATAGCCTAGTTAAGACTACTTACAGAACACCATAATAAAGTATTAATGTTGTCATTCTGCATTTCGTAATTGTTCGTCATTTACCAAAAATAGTACATTGCATTTAAACTGAAGAGAAAGACTGAATCCTACCGTGGTACCATGGCCAAATTTATTTTCCCATGGATTAATTATTTTGGTCTGCAGTTTTTCTAGAACACCAAGTAGAGCCCCAAGCTGTCGAAACAGTATAAAATGCACAACCTATTACAGGAATTCAAGTTCTGTCTGGTCTGTCTTTCATTGTGTAGTTTACGTAATAGTCCTTTAAACGATATATTTCACAAAGATAAATTACTACCAGTAAATTACACCAATTATGGTCTCTGGAACAGCGTGCTTTTCATTTTGTATGTAGAATAATTTAGCCCACTATTTATCGAGGTAGTCCTGAAGAATGTAAATGCCAAAAGCTGCATGGCGACATCAGCATATGCATCGTTTAGAGAAACAATATTGCTAGATTTACAAGACGTTTTTCTTTCGGTAGATTCGGTTTTTGTGTATAGAAGTCGTGATTGTTTCTTGTTTCCAAATCCACTTCCATTTCACAGTCGCTTGTTTCAGCAGCACACATTATAAACATCAGCAAAGCGCAAACTACCGTTCTCGTCAACAGCATGAAGCTCACCATGGTCCTGATCGGGAAAAGTGCTTCACAAACCAAGCGCCCTAAATTATATTTCCTCTTGGGGATATAAAATTCAAATGACCAATCCCTGCAGTTTTCTATCCTTTTGTTTGCTCTTCGGTGATTGTATTCACTTTGATATTGAATTGCTCTGCCTTGATCTCCTTGTATATGTAAGATAAATTAACCTACGTAGGAAGCCCATATCCAGCAAGTGCCTTACAGAATCATATTTGCTCTATTGGTCTTTGCTAGTGCATAGAATACAGCCATGGGCAGTTTAATATTTGAATATATTATCAATAGTCAAGTTTTTCCACACCGATCTCGACAAAGCATTTCTGTATGGACTTCACTTTGTGCACGGGGCCATTGTCATGCTGAAACAGGAAAAGGGCTTCCCCAAACTGTTACCACAAGGTTGGAAGCACAGAATCGTCTAGGATGTCATTGTTTGCTGTAGCGTTAAGATTTTCCTTCACTGAAACTAAGGGGCCTAGCCCAAACCATGAAAAACAACCCCAGACCATTATTCCTCCTCCACTAAACTTTACAGTTGGCACTATACAATTGGGGCAGGTAGCGTTCTCCTGGTATCCGCCAAACCCAGATTGGTCCGTCAGACTACCAGATGAAGTGTGATTCCTCAATCCAGAGAACGTGTTTCCACTGCTCCGGAGTCCAATGGCGGTGAGCTTTACACCACTCCAGCCGACGCTTGGCATTGTGCATGGTAATCTTAGGCTTGTGTGTGGCTGCTCGGCCATAGAAACCCATTTCATGAAGCTCCCGAGGAATAGTTATTGTGCTGACATTGCTTCCAGAGGCAGTTTGGAACTCAGTAGTGTTGCAACCGAGGACAGATGATTTTTACACGCTAAAAGGTGGGTGTGATTGTCATCTCATAACTTTACCAAAATGGTCAAGAGAGTGTCCTCTTGGCAGCGAAAGCAGTGTGCTAGGCCAATCACAAAATATTCATACAAATACACATCAGTCTGGGTTAGTTTGGTTTTCAATTTCCAACCTGGAAAAAGCTATTAAGCTGAGCCAAATGGGAAGCACACTTTAAGCGGCACACAAGGAGTTAATTCAAATCTGCTTGGCAGGAGCACAAGCCACACAGATAGAGGTATAATTGTTGCAGGCACTTTCGCTAGCAGAAGTCAAGTCAGCTCTCCACATGGGCTCCAGCCAGCTCACTCCAGCTCATTGACCAAAAATGACAGCCTTTCATTGACTTTAAAATGTTCTGATTGTTTCAGCCTTTACGGTATCAACATTCTGGGATTCGAGGCATTTGCAATGAAAATGTGATATCTGCCATGAAGACAAGATAGTTCAGGAGTTGTGGCATCGGTCAGGCCACAAAATGATTTAGTCCCTGAAATGATTCAGTAAGACCTATTGTAAACCTTCTAGAATTCAATGACCCCTGAAAATAAGGCTAGGTAAACATATTACACTCAGCAAACATAGCATAATGGGAAGCTAGGGTGACATCTGCGCACTTCAGTCAACCATCTAGAGAAAATCACCCAGAAAAATATGTCTACTACTACTTGAGAAGACTTGGACGACAACAGACTAGTAGCGATACCACCTTCTATCCCACTGCTGACTTACCTCTGAAGCTTAACAGATTTGGACTTGGTCAATCCATGGATGAGAGATCAGATATAAGTGATGTTAGAAGGCGAGTAGGGGTGACTCTTTCCTCTGGTCTCTTTGTGGTTTTTATTTTTCCAGACGCGTCTATATGATAGTCTTCAAGCTCACAGATAAAAGGCCCCATTTCATGCAACATCCCTTTTTTTCATGGGCTGTGATGAATAGCTAACCCTTGTGTCCACTGACAGGTTATGGGTCTGGTTAAGTGATGTGGATTTGAAAGGAGTGCCCCAGGCCCATCAGTAGAGATTGAGATAGGGGGAGGCGGGGTTATCAGACCATATCTGAAATGATAGCAGACACAAACCACAATACCCTTGGGATCTGGTTTTCATTTCCCTTATGCACTCTATTGAAACTTTGGTGGAACTATATTGTATAGCAAATACCAGGTAATCACTAAGAATATGATATGACATGGTAAAATGGTTATTACACAGTTAAAGTAGCCTATTTTATACTTTTTTTTATTCAATAACACAAGCACCACTGGTAGCAGGTAGAACTGCAGTGATATAGATATTGGACTGTTCAACAATGTACTATGATCTCTGTCACAGCTGGCTGCGACCGGGAGACCCATGGGGTGGCGCACAATTGGCCCAGCGTCGTCCGGCTTAGGGGAGGGTTTGGCCGGCAGGGATGTCCTTGTCCCATTGCGCTCTAGCGACTCCTGTGGTGGGCCGGGCGCAGTGCACGCTGACACAGATCGCCAGGTGCATGGTGTTTCCTCCGACACATTGGTGCGGCTAGCTTCCGGGTTAAGTGGGCAGTGTGTCAAGGTTGGGTTGTGTTTCAGAGGACACACGGCTCTCGACCTTCGCCTCTCCCGAGTCTGTACGGGAGTTGCAGTGATGAGACAAGACTGTAACTACCAATTGGATACCATGAAATTGGGGAGAAAACGGGGTAATAAAGTAGTACAATGTACTATGATTAGGATATACAGTGTTTGATGTATTTTTCATCCTTGCATAGGGCAGATTATCAACTTGAGTCATAAGTACATAACTTAAACTGGTAAAATCATGCATTGATATTGACAGTTTGTGTTTAAAAAAATCTGAGTTATTTAAAGTTTGGATTCGGCATCTTGTAATCTCATCTCAACCAAGCGCATCAAGGATGAAAGCCAAATCTTATTTTCCAGTTCTGTGTGCCCGGGGCACAATAAAAATGGGTTTTGCACTATTCAGTGCTGTGAAACCTCCTGCTATAAATATCCATCAAAAGAGGGGCAAGTTAAAGGGTTTAAAATCCTCCCCTTGTTCCTCTGCCAATTTCCGCTTGGCTATTGGCCACAATTTGGTTCCCGCTTGTCTCCTTTTGAGGTCTGTTTAGCGCTGCCTACGTAGCCCGTCTTCAAAACTCACTGCGCTCACACCCCATCCCTCCACCCCCATTTCCCCAACACACCCAACACACCCACCATCCTCCAACAGCTTCCATCCTTAATCTCCTCTGTGTTGAAAAAAGTTTAGAAAATGAGTCAGATAACCAGGAAAATCTCACAGGAAATTCTTGCCTTACCTATTCTGAATCAAGCAGTCAAGCAGTAGTGATTGAGGAGGACCAATGTCCCTGCCAGATGAGAGGACTTAATAACACCAACTGACCCAATCAATCTCAATTCATCCCCAGGAACAGAAATAGCAATTCACCTCCGTACAACCTAAATCAATCCCATTGACTTCCTCCATTGTTCAAAACAAGGTTATCAGTTAAGACACTCATTAAATGTTTGTCTCCTAATTACTTTTTGGTTGTGCTTTAATGTTACATTTAGTTGACTATAGAGTTTGCTACAAAGTTGACCTCACCGCTCATCTTAATTAAACTTTTGACATGCTTGCAAACTATCAAGGATTACAAAGGGAAACCCAGACGATGAGCTAAATGCCTTCTATGCTCATTTCGAGGCAAGCAACACTGAACCATGCATTAGAACACCAGCTGTTCCGGACGACTGTGTGATCTCTCTCTCCATAGCCGATGTGAGTAAGACCTTTAAACAGGTTAACATTAGCAAGGCCGTAGGGCTAGACGGAATACCAGGACGCGTACTGACCAGCTGGAAAATGTCTTCACTGAAATGTTCAACCTATCCCTGACCCGGTTTGTAATACCAACTTGTTTCAAGCAGACCACCCTGAACGCCAAGGTAACCTGCCTAAATGACTATCGCCCCGTAGCACTCACATCCATAGCCATGAAATGCTTTGAAAGGCTGGTCATAGCTCACATCAACACCATCATCCAAGACACACTGGAGCCACTCCAATTTGCATACCACCCAACAGATCCACAGATGATGCAATCTCTATTGCACTGCACACTGCCCCCACCCACCTGGACATAAGGAATACCTATGTAAGAATGCTCTTCATTGACTACAGCAGAGCATGCAACACCATAGTCCCCTCCATGCTCATCACCATGCTCAGGACCCTGGGACTGAACACCTCCCTCTGGAACTGGATCCTGGACTTCCTGACGGACCGCCCCCAGGTGATGAGGGTAGGCAACAACACATCCGCCATGCTGACCATCAACACAAGGGCCCCTCAGGGTGAAGATGAGGCATCCTATAGGGCGGAGGACAGAGACCTGACAGTGTAGTGCCAGGACAACAACCTATCTCTCAACATCAGCAAGACAAAGGAGCTGATTGTGGACTACAGGAAATGGAGGGGCGAACACACCCCTATCCACATCAATGGGGCTGTAGTGGAGCGGGTTGAGAGCTTCAAGGTACACAGCGTCCACATCACTGAGGAATTAACATGGTCCACACACACCGACACAGCTGGGAAGAGGGCATGACAACGCCTCTTCCCCCTCAGGAGGCTGAAAAGATTTGGCATGGGCCCTCAGATCCTCAAATGGTTCTACAGCTGCACCATTGAGAGCATCTTAATTGGCTGCATCATCGCTTGGTACAGTAACTACAAGGCACCCGATTGCAAGGTGCTACAGAGGGTGGTGAGTACGGCCCAGTACATCACTGGGGCCAAGCTCCCTGCCAACCAGGACATCAGAGGAAAACAAGGCTGCTAAATAGCTAATCAAATGGATTGACCTTCTTCAAGCGCTGTCAAGTTGCTTGTTGATCATTGCTAGACAGACATTTTCAAGTCTTGCCATAGATTTTCACGCCAATTTTG
Organism: Salvelinus namaycush; assembly: GCF_016432855.1. Classification (NCBI taxonomy): domain Eukaryota; kingdom Metazoa; phylum Chordata; class Actinopteri; order Salmoniformes; family Salmonidae; genus Salvelinus; species Salvelinus namaycush. The sequence continues at coordinate 38,915,880 of NC_052315.1, forward strand.
AGTCAACTGTACCTAGGCCACTCAAGAACATTCAATGTCGTCTTCGTAAGCAACTCCAGTGTAGATTTGACCTTGTGTTTTAGGTCATTGTCCTGCTGAAAGGTGAATTTGTCTCCCAGTGTCTATTCCGTTTCTTTTTATCCTATTCCTTGTCTATGACAAGCATAACTATAACATTACACAGCCATCACCATGTTTGAAAATATGACGAGTGGTACTCAAACAAAATTCTTTGTATTCAAGACAAAAAAGTGCATTTCTTTGGTAAATGTTTTGCAGTATTACTTAATTGTTTTGTTGCAAACAGGATGCATGTTTTGGAATATTTTTAGTCTGTTCAGGCTTCCAACTTTTCACTATCATTCAGGTTAGTATTGTGGAGTAACTACATTTTTTTTAATTTTGTTTAACTAGTCAAATCAGTTAAGAACAAATTCATATTTACAATGACGACCTACGGGGGAACAGTGGGTTAACTGCCTTGTTCAGAACTACATATTTTTTACTTTCTCAGCTCGGGGATTCAATCCAGCAATCTTTCAGTTACTGGCCCAACGCTCTAACCACTAGGCTACCTGCCGCAACAACAATGTTGTTGAGCCATCCTCAGCTTTTTCATATCCCAACCATTAAACTCTGTAAATGTTTTAAAATCACTGTTGGCCTCATGGTGAAATCCCTGACCAGTTTCCTTCCTCTCCGGCAACTGAGTTAGGAAGGACATCTGTATCTTTGTTGTGACTGGGTGTATTTTTTAAAATGTATTTCAGTTAAGAACAAATTCCTACCCCGGCCAAATCCTAACCCGGACAACGCTGGGCCAAGTGACACCTCTAGCACTGAGATGCAGTGCCTTAAACCACTGCGCCACTCGGGAGCCCCATATTGATACACCATCCAAAGTGTAATTAATAACTTCACCATGCTCAAAGGGTTATTCATCGTCTGCTTTATTAAATGTTTTTACACATCTACCAATCGGCAACATTCTTGCGATTGGTCTTTGTGGTTGAATCTGTGCTTGAAATTCACTACTTGATTGAGGGACCTTACAGATAATTGTATGTGTGGGGTACAGAGATGGGGTAGTCTTTAAAAAAATCATGGAAACCACTATGATTGAACACGGAATGAGTCCATGCAGCTTATTATGCGATTTGTTAAACACATTTTTACTCCTGAACTTATTTAGGCTTGCCATAACACAGGGTTTGAATACTTACTGACTCAAGACATTTAATCATTTTTTTCTAAAAACTAAATTCCACTTTGATATTATGGGGTATTGTGTGTAGATCAGTGACACAAAATCTCAATTTAATACATTTTCAATTCAGGCTTTAACACAACATCATGGAAAAAGTAAAGGGGTGTGAATACTTTCTGAAGGCACTGTAAATACATATTATTTTTCCACATTTTGTTGTGTTACAGCCTGAATTTAAAATGGATGAAACATATTATTTTCTCACCCATGTACACAGAATACCCCATAATAACAAAGTGATTTTTATTTTATTTTTTATGTTAGCAAATGAAATACAGACATATCTCATTTACATAAGTATTCACACCCTTGAGTCGATACGTTAGTCACCTTTGGCAGCGTTTAAAGTTGTCTTTCTGGGTGAGTCTCTAAGAGCTTTCCACAACTGGATTGTGCAACATTTTGCCCATGAACCTTTTCAAAATTCTTCAAGCTCTATGTCCAGATGAATCTCTGATAAGATGTCACTGTTATTGAAAGGATTGTGAAATTTTGCCAGATTAAAGAGGACAACTATGTTCATTGATGTGATTGATGTTCTTACTCTGTTAAATTGAGACTAAGTGAAATGGTGACTGAGGTCAAAGGCCACACAGTCCTCACGGGGCCCAGGAGGACATTTTGTTTTTGTCTTTCTTCCAGATAGGCCTGTCTTCATGACTGAATCTGTCACATGTCTCTTTGTCCACATTAGACACGAGAGGTGCTTTTTATGCCTAAAATATTTTCCCAGACACAGAATAGGGCCTGGTGTTCCCACAGCCTGAAATGTAAAGTCCATGTCAATCACAGCTGCCTGCACTATCCTGACAAGCAGCTGAAGGCCAAATGCAGTGGCCACGAAAAAAACATGTTTACACAGCCACCCAAGGAAAATACCAGAAATTGTATGTGTTATTAATTTCAGTTTAGTGGCACATTATGTGGAAAGTATGTTTGAAGGCTGTAACCCACACAAACTGGATGATCTCACTTGCTCAGCCAGCATCTAGAGAATGGGTGTGTTGACTGAAAAAGGAAAAATGTTGCCTAATGACACAGTTACAGATAGACATGAGGCAGAATTTACGAGTTGAACCACCTTGTAGAGAAATTATCCTTATGTCCAAAGTTAAGAGTTTTATCTGATGTCCCTGTTCTTTCTAAGTTGAGGGTCAGGCGAGCGGTTTGGTGTTCCTTCCGGTCACACAGAGTAGTGTAGTCTGCATGGAGAACATGTCACATCTCTTTGCTGTACTTTCAAATCTTAGGTCTTCTTCCACCAGTGTGAATGCTTCACCCTTTTGAAGCCGATTCCCAGATGAAATCACTTTCACTGATTGGTACTCTTGCCTCATTATTTTCTCAATGATTCATTAGCTGCTGCTTGCTCTTTCAGATATTTTTTGATGTTCCAAGTCCCCCTTCTTTATGCAGACCCCTCTACACCGACACACTTACTTTCATATACCGACCTCAAATCAGTTGAGATGGTTTGGGATGAGTTGGACCGCGGAGTGAAGGAAAAGCAGCAAACAAGTGCTCAGCATATGTGGGAGCGCCTTCAAGATTCTTGGAAAAGCATTCCAGGTGAATCTGGATGAGAGAATGCCAAGAGTGTGCAAAGCTGTCATCAAGACAAATGGTGGCTACTTTGAAGAATCTAAAATAGAAAATAGATTTGGATTTTTTGGTTACTACATGATTCCATGTGTTATTTCATAGTTTTAATGTCTTCACTATTATTCTACAATGTAGAAAATAGTAACAATAAAGAAAAACCCTTGAATGAGTAGGTGTGTCCAAACTTTTGACTGGTACTGGTGTGTATATATATATATATACTTTTTCTTGCCACTGTACATACAGTATGTGAACCCTTTGGAATTACCTGGATTTCTGCATAAATTGGTCATCAAATTTGATCTGATCTTCATCTAAGTTACAACAATAGACAAACATAGTGTGCTTAAACTAATAACACACAAATTATTGTATTTTTCTTGTCTATTTTATTTATTTTTATTTATTTCACCTTTATTTAAACAGGTAGGCAAGTTGAGAACAAGTTCTCATTTACAATTGCGACCTGGCCAAGATAAAGCAAAGCAGTTCGACACATACAACAACACAGAGTTACACATGGAGTAAAACAAACATACAGTCAATAATACAATAGAAAAATAAATCTATATACAATGTGAGCAAATGAGCAAATGAGGTGAGATAAGGGAGGCAAAGGCAACAAAAAAAGGCCATGGTGGCGAGGTAAATACAATATAGCAAGTAAAACACTGGAATGGTAGATTTGCAGTGGAAGAATGGGCAAAGTAGAAATAGAAATAATGGGGTGCAAAGGAGCAAAATAAATAAATAAATACAGTAGGGGAAGGGGTAGTTGTTTGGGCTAAATTATAGATGGGCTATGTACAGGTGCAGTAATCTGTGAGCTGCTCTAACAGCTGGTGCTTAAAGCTAGTGAGGGAGATAAGTGTTTCCAGTTTCAGAGATTTTTGTAGTTCGTTCCAGTCATTGGCAGCAGAGAACTGGAAGGAGAGGCGGCCAAAGGAGGAATTGGCTTTGGGGGTGACTAGAGAGATATACCTGCTGGAGCGCGTGCTGCAATGGTGACCAGCGAGCTGAGATAAGGAGGGACTTTACCTAGCAGGGTCTTGTAGATAACCTGGAGCCAGTGGGTTTGGCGACGAGTATGAAGCGAGGGCCAGCCAACGAGAGCGTACAGGTCGCAGTGGTGGGTAGTATATGGGGCTTTGGTGACAAAACGGATGGCACTGTGATAGACTGCATCCAATTTATTGAGTACGGTATTGGAGGTTATTTTGTAAATAACATTGTCAAAATCGAGGATCGGTAGGATGGTCAGTTTTACGAGGGTATGTTTGGCGGCATGAGTGAAGGATGCTTTGATGCGATATAGGAAGCCGATTCTAGATTTAATTTTGGATTGGAGATGCTTAATGTGAGTCTGGAGGAAGAGTTTACAGTCTAACCAGACACCTAGGTATTTGTAGTTGTCCACATATTCTAAGTCAGAACCGTCCAGAGTAGTGATGCTGGACGGGCGGGGAGGTGCAGGCAGTGATCGGTTGAAGAGCATGCATTTAGTTTTACTTGTATTTAAGAGCAATTGGAGGCCACGGAAGGAGAGTTGTATGGCATTGAAGCTCGTCTGGAGGGTTGTTAACACAGTGTCCAAAGAAGGGCCAGAAGTATACAGAATGGTGTCTTCTGCGTAGAGGTGGATCAGAAACTCACCAGCAGCAAGAGCGACATCATTGATGTATACAGAGAAGAGAGTCGGCCCAAGAATTGAACCCTGTGGCACCCCCATAGAGACTGCCAGAGGCCCGGACAACAGGCCCTCCGATTTGACACACTGAACTCTATCAGAGAAGTAGTTGGTGAACCAGGCGAGGCAATCATTTGAGAAACCATGGCTATTGAGTCTGCCGATGAGGATGTGGTGATTGACAGAGTCGAAAGCCTTGGCCAGGTCAATGAATACGGCTGCACAGTATTGTTTCTTATCGATGGCGGTTAAGATATCGTTTAGGACCTTGAGCGTGGCTGAGGTGCACCCATGACCAGCTCTGAAACCAGATTGCATAGCGGAGAAGGTGCGGTGGGATTCGAAATGGTCGGTAATCTGTTTGTTGACTTGGCTTTCGAAGACCTTAGAAAGGCAGGGTAGGATAGATATAGGTCTGTAGCATTTTGGGTCGAGTGTCCCCCCCTTTGAAGAGGGGGATGACCGCAGCTGCTTTCCAATCTTTGGGAATCTCAGACGACACGAAATAGAGGTTGAACAGGCTAGTAATAGGGTTTGCAACAATTTAGGCAGATAATTTTAGAAAGAAAGGGTCCAGATTGTCTAGCCCGGCTGATTTGTAAGGGTCCAGATTTTGCAGCTCTTTCAGAACATCAGCTGACTGGATTTGGGAGAAGGAGAAATGGGGAAGGCTTGGGTGAGTTGCTGTGGGGGGTGCAGTGCTGTTGACCGGTGTAGGGGTAGCCAGGTGGAAAGCATGGCCAGCCGTAGAAAAAATATTATTGAAATTCTCAATTATAGTGGATTTATCGGTGGTGACAGAGTTTCCTATCCTCAGTGCAGTGGGCAGCTGGGAGGAGGTGCTCTTATTCTCCATGGACTTTACAGTGTCCCAGAACTTTTTTGAGTTTGTGTTGCAGGAAGCAAATTTCTGCTTGAAAAAGCTAGCCTTGGCTTTTCTAACTGCTTGTGTATATTGGTTCCTAACTTCCCTGAAAAGTTGCATATCACGGGGGCTATATCTATATTGAATACATAATTTAAACATTCACGGTGTAGGTTGGAAAAGTATGTGAACCACTAGGCTAATGACTTCTCCAAAAGCTAATTGGAGTCAGGAGTCCGCTAACCTTGTGTCCAGTCAGAGAGATTAAAGTAGATGTCACGTGTCAAAATATTGATTGATGACCCTAAGTCCAGCTGTCAAAATAATGATTGATGACCCTATGTCCTGCTGACGTGTGCAAGCCCAGGGTTTCCTGTCCTGACCCCCCTTTTGGTTTGAGGGGGGGTGTGGTTTATGACCCTATGAATGGGGCTCCTGTTTCTTAGAGTGTGTAAAAGCGTTTTATGCTGTTTTTGAATTTGTCATGCTGTTTGATGTCATGTGTCCTGTTGGGGGCTGGGGTGGGTGGGGGTGTGTGTGTGCTGAACATTTCAAAGAGTAAGGCCTATTTTATAGCTTATAGCCCTCCGGGGTTGTTGTCTAGGAAACACTAATGTCAGGGGGTTTGCAACAGCCTTATAAAGCCTCGGAACAATCCCTGTTTAAGACTGTACATGATAACCCCCCTGAATATTAAACAAAAATGCCACCTATGCCAATTTTCGGGATGTTATGCTCGGCTTGTCATGAACCCAGTGACCAAAGCCTTGAAGAAGTTCTGTGTGAAGCTCCAGAATGTTTTAAAGGATTTTTGGGTACGAGTGATGGCCATATTTCTTACATATTCCACCCGGAGGATTCTACGGTAAAGATATTCACAGACAGTGGCCCCAAACCCGTTTATCAGGCAAAACCTGGTAGTTTTTCTCCTGCTCTGGGGATGAGAGAATGGCTAAAGATCAGGCTGGCGCTCTGTAAAATTGAACAGGCTCTGAGTGGTAAACATGTGCCCGGCTATGCGTTGGAAGAACAGGTCTTCGGGGGCAGGGATCTGAAGGCTCTAAGAATCGCTTCAATGGACTATAGCCCTGACAACAAAGTGACAATTTTAGCCTGTGAAGTTTATGATGCTGGTAATGCTACAAAGTCTGTCAATTCTCCAGTAGCTTCCAGAGCATGCAAAGATGTAAACTTTTTTATTCCTGTGTTTAGTTTTAAATGGTTGGATTATCCGATTTTCATAACCCTTATGAATAAGCTGGACAGTCTCTTCAAAAATCGCGAACAGTTAAAGCGCTGGCCTAGGCTGTCCTTGAGACATAGTCACGACCAAAAGGCCCGACGTAGGATCTACCCCTGGAGTGAAAACTTATGCAGTTTTGATGAACCTTGCAAGAGATCCCGGCATTTAGATGGTGACTTGGAAACGGATAACGGATACACCAGACCTCTGGATCTGTAAGAAAGGCATCGTAAAAGACCATAATTATGAACGGTTATAAAATGTATGTACTAAATATTTTGAATGAAATAAAGGGTTTTAAAAGCAGAATCTCACCATGTCATGAACTCGTTAGTTTGTTCACTCTTAGCTCAGTCTGTCCCTGAGGAAAAAAAACTTGCGGAAAAAGCCATGTGCGCGCGTGTGTGTGCGTGCGTGTGCTGGAGTGGATGTGTGTGTGTGTTTCAAAACAAAGAAAACGGGGCGGGGTGTGTTCATAAATGGCTATGCGTCAGCGCTCAAGGCTCTCTCTCTATCTTTACCATATCCTGCAAAACAGAGGCCTACCCCCCCAAACAAAAAAGTGTGTCTTTGTCTTAAGGCCACTTACGAATCATTAACAGCATTTCAAAACATAATTTAGGTTTTAGGGTCTAATGTAGCAAGCAATACGTGTCAAATATGGGCCACAGTCAATCATGACAGCCTCTTTATGAAAGGCCTTTACTTATGACTTAAACAGATTCATTTTCTACACATCTTATTCATTAATGCTGTGGGATAAATCAGGTGTTTCTAGGTGGGCTTAAACAAATCTACAGTGAAACAAAAGTGTGCGAGCGTGTGTGTGCGTGCGTGTGCGGTAGTGGATGTGTGTGTGTGTGTTTCAAAACAAAGAAATGTGTGTGTGTGATCTGAATGATCTGCTTTGTGCTATTGAGCAAGAGGCCTGACCCATTTCTATGTAAGTGTCACGTCCTGACCAGAGTTCTTATGTGTTGTGCTTGTTTTAGTGTTGGTCAGGACGTGACACTTACATAGAAATGGGTCAGGCCTCTTGCTCAATAGCACAAAGCAGATCATTCAATTAATGGTCTTACTGGTTCTAGACTATGTTGATGTAATCTAAATTAAATGCAGCGGCCACTTCATTAAAAAACTTTAGATGCATTTGACCGTAGATTGCTATGTTTTATAAGGGGTACATGTTCAGTACACATCCATGCATTCTCTATTATAAAGTAGGCTGTCCTTTGAGGTCACGTAGGTCAATTTGTTGCTCTCTTTGCCTTTATTCATCTAATTGAACTACTGTCAACTCCCTCAGGTGTAAACATCTACAATAATCATTAGACATACGTGTCAGAGTTATCATACCCAGTGTCAGGGTTTGCTAACTCTGGAAATTCCTTTGGTTTGTACAGGGTTAGGTAAATCAGCTCTTTGCCCCCCTTACCTGGGGAATAATGTCCAAGTTGCTCTAGACGTTGATGTTTTTGGTGTCTCTAGGTTCATCTCTAGACTGTTGAATGAGGCCTGTTACAACTTTCTTACAAAACCTTTAAATGGAGTTTGTGAAACCACTCAGTCATGGCTGTATGTAAAACATATTTAACACGTATTGCAGGTTACCGAAGACTCCTGTTGTACTTTGAATCGCCACTCATCCCTGTTACATCATGATGTGATGGCTCTCTATGTATGTACATGTTTATAATACACATAGTGTGAATATTGTTTTCCCTAAAGTTATTAACCCCCTAAACCGAAATATGAAATTACCTTTATGATCTTTCTTACCCCCTATTACTTTTGAGTTCTAATCTCCCGCATAAGGCTTCCTAGTTATGTCGAATGTTAGGAAGCCCTGTTGGTTGTAACAAAAACCAAACATAAAAAATACATTTGACCCCCAGCTTTTCACATACTGGGTCATTTTAATTTAGCCTGTTGTATGTCTCCATCCACTTGGAGGCTCGGTGCATCTACATAGAAAAAAGTACCAAATTCAACCATTGGTGGATGGTAACTAAAAAATAATGGCAGTGCATGTAGTCATGTTAAGATTTTGCATTGTTTTCTTGTCAGAGTTTTATGTTTTTGCATATGTCTGTGCATTATAGGATGTCTTGATAGGTTTGAGGATCAAATCACGCCTATTGGTATTCGTGATCATTTATTGTTCAAAAAAAAAAAAGACCCACAACTGTTCTGGGTTAAGTCCCTAGCTGTTTGCATGGCTTGGTAGTGTATTAGCCTGGTATGAGGCAAGATAAATAATATAATTTAAGTAAAGTATAAAATAAACCGTATTATCCTAAATTGAGAAATGAATTTTAAAAAACCACATCAACAGCATAATCTTTCAAAATGTACCTGTTTTCCATATATAATGCCATGTATCCTGATTGTATTACAACTTTTTGTGTTTTGTCTTAGTTATTGTTCTTTAGTAAATAGGAAACTCTACAGTGTGTTAGTCCGAGAAACATTATTTGTGATATTGTAACAAATGTTTTTAACGTTGGTAATTGTATCAAATATATATCTTTGCATGTTTGAATTAAAGCTCCTTTAAAATGTTTTCATCACGGCCTGGTAAACACATTCTTGTAAGTTGTCTACGCTGACATTTCTGGGTATGTCTCGCATGTAACATAATAATACTAAAGATTCTAATCATTTTTATATTACTTTTTATAATAATACAAATCTGTCAACCAAATATATTTCTGAAAACCCCTTTTTGCATCTTCAATAGTTGTCACATTGTGTTTTACAGATACCCTGTCTATAAAAATCTAAGACCTATCAACACTCAGGAGTCAATGTCCTATCTCTTGTCTTTTTCATAGCCTGACAGAGAGAGAGAGAGTAATATTACACACTTAAATAATAGCTCATCATTCACACACATACAGCCCTGTCTTCATAGTTGTTCATAGTTTATTATCCTAGTTTGATCATAGTTTTGTCATAGCTTCTAATTATCATTTCTAATCACAGATTGAATATAGTCGGCCATGGTTTCTAATCAATCTTTCTGGTCTGAGAGGTCTGATTTAATAAGCGGTTCAAGTAGACCCTAAGGGGGCAGAAGCTATTGTTTACAAACAGTATGAATAAAAACAATGTTTCATTGTATAAATAGCCTTCATTTTTAAAAACATACATGTAAATGCCTAGAATTAATACCAATCATTCTTAGATAATATATATATATATATATATATATACAAACATCACCTCTAATATTCACCTCCCCTTCAAAAAAGTTCCATAAGGAAGGAAAGATTCACCGACTATCGTTTTATCTGTCCTGGGCTGCTGGCTTGTGTTTGGAGTTAGGTTAAGGCCTTCAGTACAAGCCCGCAGAATTGTCTCTGTTTCATCTGCTCTTCCGTAGTCGGGGGGAGGGGGACTTACGCCGAAAATAGTGTATTAGTGAATGGGCCACGTAGGGGCCTGACGCAGTTTGCTTCTGAGAATCCCCATCTACCTCTGTCGGTTCCAAATCCATTATGCCCTGTAGCCTCGGGGTATCATACATACGTTAGATAATGTTAACATGTATTTATACGAAATAGATACATTTTAACTTATACGAATACGTCCATTTAACATATGGCCTAAAAAATATATTTAAAAAACAAATTATAATGATAATTATTGTCCATCTGTTTCTGAATATCTGTAAAAATCGTTGTCTTCCTGTTTTAGAATAGCATGACTGAATGTTGTTTCAGCCTCGGAGTTTTCCTTAACCTGTTTTCTGCCCATCACAAACAACCGCAAATCAGAGACCTCCGAAATGTCATTTGAAGCGGGGAAATCTTCCGAATTCTATGTTTTACTCTTCATGTTCCGGGGGTACCCCTTCCGTTTCGATCATGTCCTCCAGGGTTGTATGATTTTCGATTTCGGGTGTACATTTTATCATAAAAAATACATACAGTTGACATATAGATATCTCGTAAAATTCTGTGTCCATCCGTTGCTCTTCGGAATTCCTTTCTAACGAAGGCGGTTCCATATCCTTTATCCCCGGGATGCAGTTGGCTTAATGTTGCATATCCTGCGAACGTTTTAAATTACATGAATATGTGCATTTGACTTAAATAAAATAATCATTGTTGTCATCGGTTAAAACCCCTATAACTCCTGTTTAATATTACTATAACCTTCACAATGTTCAAACAAGTCCCCGCATCCTAAATCTAATATACAAATATAAATATAAATATAATATATAATATATAATATAATATAATATAAATATAAATATATATATTTATTTCACGAACTCACCTTCCGAAAGATCCATTAGGATGGTTTCCCAGATTATCTTTTTAACGGGTCAGTCCGATAACAATTCTGCTGTCCTGCATGTGTGTAACTGCGCTAAAAACGATGCTAACAGTGGGAAACTATCTGTTTCACTAGACTCGTTGAGAAGTTTGCGGCCTTGGCTCAAAAGTCGTGATAGTACGGAATGAGTTTACAGAGCCGGGGGTGACGTTTTTTTTTAGGACTAGACCCCAGCTATATTTAACTCCTAAGTTATTTGGTTCAAACAATGGGATTGGTGTGGCTAAACCTTATTACACCCCTAGGATATTCTACAAACTAACCGGGAAATAGCCCCCCTATGCCCGTTTCAAGCCCTTGGGGTCGGTCTAGACAACGCTGGGCTGTTTGACTTTTTTAGACCCTACAGCCTACATCCTGAGCTAAATTAGGTTTTGAAATGCTGTTAATGATTCGTAAGTGTCCGTAAGACACTGACACACTTTTTTGTTTGGGGGTCGGCCTCTGTTTTGACTTATATTGTAAAGAGAGAGAGAGAGAGCCTTGAGCGCTGACGCATTGGTTTTTTTGAACACACACCCGCCCCGTTTTCTTTGTTTTGAAACACACACACACACATCCACTACCGCACACGCACGCACACACACGCTCGCACATGGCTTTTTCCGAAAGTTTTTTTCTCAGGGGCATGCTTGGTGATAGAAGGAAAGGACTTATTCCTATCGTTAGAAGGTGAGATTCTGCTTTTAAAACCATTTATTTAATTCAAAATATTTAGTACATACAGTTTATAACCGTTCATAATTAAGGTCTTTTACGATGCCTTTCTTACAGATCCAGAGGTCTGGTTAGCCCTGACCATTATCCGATCGCTAAGACGCTTGCACACTCCCTCAAAGCTCCGTAAATTTTCCCTCCATGGGTAGATAATCCGTCCGGCATGTAAATCCTGGGTTATGCCCACAGCTTTAATGAATAAGATGGGTAGAAAAATAATCTGTTTAAGTCATAAGTAAAGGCCTTTCCTAAAGAGGCTGTCATGATTGACTGTGGCCCCATATTTAACACGTATTGCTTGTTACCTAAGACTATTGTTGTACATTGAATATCCACTAGCAGATTTGTGTAGCATGCATCTCCACTATATCGGTCATGTTCCTGTGGTCTTTTTAAAAGTCAATAAACATATGTGTAAAATGTACACTTTTGTTTCACTGTAGATTTGTTTAAGCCCACCTAGAAACACCTGATTTATCCCACAGCATTAATGAATAAGATGTGTAGAAAATGAATCTGTTTAAGTCATAAGTAAAGGCCTTTCGAAAAAGAGGCTGTCTTGATTGACTGGGGCCCATATTTAACACGTATTGCTTGTTACATAAGACCCCTGTTGTACATTGAATATCCTATAGCCGATTTTTGGAGCAACTCCACTATATCTGTCATGTTACTGTGGTCTTTTTAAAAGTTAATAAACATGTGTGTAAAATGTACACTTTTGTTTCACTGTAGATTTGTTTAAGCCCACCTAGAAACACCTGATTTATCCCACAGCATTAATGAATAAGCTGTGTAGAAAATTATTCTGTTTATGTCATAAGTAAAGGCCTTTCCTAAAGAGGCTGTCATGATTGACTGTGGCCCATATTTAGCACGTATTGCTTGTTACAGAAGACCCCTGTTGTACATTGAATATCCAATAGCCTATTTTTGGAGCATCTCCACTATATCTGTCATGTTACCGTGGTCTTTTTAAAAGTCAATAAACATGTGTGTAAAATGTACACTTTTGTTTCACTGTAGATTTGTTTAAGCCCACCTAGAAACACCTGATTTATCCCACAGCATTAATAAATAAGCTGGGTATAAAATTATTCTGTTTAAGTCATAAGTAAAGGCCTTTCCTAAAGAGGCTGTCATGATTGACTGTGGCCCCATATTTAACACGTATTGCTTGTTACCTAAGACTATTGTTGTACATTGAATATCCACTAGCAGATTTGTGTAGCATGCATCTCCACTATATCTGTCATGTTACTGTGGTCTTTTTAAAAGTCAATAAACATTTGTGTAAAATGTACACTTTTGTTTCACTGTAGATTTGTTTAAGCCCACCTAGAAACACCTGATTTATCCCACAGCATTAATGAATAAGATGTGTAGAAAATGAATCTGTTTAAGTCATAAGTAAAGGCCTTTCATAAAGAGGCTGTCATGATTGACTGTGGCCCATATTTGACACGTATTGCTTGCTACATTAGACCCTAAAACCTAAATTATGTTTTGAAATGCTGTTAATGATTCGTAAGTGGCCTTAAGACAAAGACACACTTTTTTGTTTGGGGGGGTAGGCCTCTGTTTTGCAGGATATGGTAAAGATAGAGAGAGAGCCTTGAGCGCTGACGCATAGCCATTTATGAACACACCCCGCCCCGTTTTCTTTGTTTTGAAACACACACACACATCCACTCCAGCACACGCACGCACACACACGCGCGCACATGGCTTTTTCCGCAAGTTTTTTTTCCTCAGGGACAGACTGAGCTAAGAGTGAACAAACTAACGAGTTCATGACATGGTGAGATTCTGCTTTTAAAACCCTTTATTTCATTCAAAATATTTAGTACATACATTTTATAACCGTTCATAATTATGGTCTTTTACGATGCCTTTCTTACAGATCCAGAGGTCTGGTGTATCCGTTATCCGTTTCCAAGTCACCATCTAAATGCCGGGATCTCTTGCAAGGTTCATCAAAACTGCATAAGTTTTCACTCCAGGGGTAGATCCTACGTCGGGCCTTTTGGTCGTGACTATGTCTCAAGGACAGCCTAGGCCAGCGCTTTAACTGTTCGCGATTTTTGAAGAGACTGTCCAGCTTATTCATAAGGGTTATGAAAATCGGATAATCCAACCATTTAAAACTAAACACAGGAATAAAAAAGTTTACATCTTTGCATGCTCTGGAAGCTACTGGAGAATTGACAGACTTTGTAGCATTACCAGCATCATAAACTTCACAGGCTAAAATTGTCACTTTGTTGTCAGGGCTATAGTCCATTGAAGCGATTCTTAGAGCCTTCAGATCCCTGCCCCCGAAGACCTGTTCTTCCAACGCATAGCCGGGCACATGTTTACCACTCAGAGCCTGTTCAATTTTACAGAGCGCCAGCCTGATCTTTAGCCATTCTCTCATCCCCAGAGCAGGAGAAAAACTACCAGGTTTTGCCTGATAAACGGGTTTGGGGCCACTGTCTGTGAATATCTTTACCGTAGAATCCTCCGGGTGGAATATGTAAGAAATATGGCCATCACTCGTACCCAAAAATCCTTTAAAACATTCTGGAGCTTCACACAGAACTTCTTCAAGGCTTTGGTCACTGGGTTCATGACAAGCCGAGCATAACATCCCGAAAATTGGCATAGGTGGCATTTTTGTTTAATATTCAGGGGGGTTATCATGTACAGTCTTAAACAGGGATTGTTCCGAGGCTTTATAAGGCTGTTGCAAACCCCCTGACATTAGTGTTTCCTAGACAACAACCCCGGAGGGCTATAAGCTATAAAATAGGCCTTACTCTTTGAAATGTTCAGCACACACACACCCCCACCCACCCCAGCCCCCAACAGGACACATGACATCAAACAGCATGACAAATTCAAAAACAGCATAAAACGCTTTTACACACTCTAAGAAACAGGAGCCCCATTCATAGGGTCATAAACCACACCCCCCCTCAAACCAAAAGGGGGGTCAGGACAGGAAACCCTGGGCTTGCACACGTCAGCAGGACATAGGGTCATCAATCATTATTTTGACAGCTGGACTTAGGGTCATCAATCAATATTTTGACACGTGACATCTACTTTAATCTCTCTCCAGTCAATGAGATGAGATTGGAGATATTGGTTAGAGCTGCCTTGCCATATAAAAAAAACCTCACAAAATGTGAGGTTGCTATTCACAAGAAGCATTGCCTGATGTGAATCATGCCTCGAACAAAAGAGATCTCAGAAGACCTAAGATTAAGAATTGTTTACATTTACATTTAAGTCATTTAGCAGACGCTCTTATCCAGAGCGACTTACATTTTTAACCTTTTATTTAACTAGGCAAGTCAGTTAAGAACAAACTCTTATTTTCAATGACGGCCTAGGAACAGTGGGTTAACTTGTTCAGGGGCAGAACGACAGATTTGTACCTTGTCAGCTCGGGGATTTGAACTTGCAACCTTTCGGTTACTAGCCCAACGCTCTAACCACTAGGCTACCCTGCCGCCCCCATTGTTGACTTGCATAAAGCTGGAAAGGTTTACAAAAGTATCTCTAAAAGCCTTGATGTTCATCAGTCCACAATAAGTCACATTGTCTATAAATGGAGAAAGTTCAGCACTGTTGCTACTCTCCCTAGGAGTGGCTGTCCTGTAAAGATGACTGCAAGAGCACAGTGCAGAATGCTCAATGAGGTTAAGAAGAATCCTAGAGTGTCAACTAAAGATTTACAGAAATCTCTGGAACATGCTAACATCTCTGTTGACGAGTCTACGATACGTAAAACACTAAACAAAAGGGTGTTCATGGGAGGACACCATGGAAGAAGCCACTGCTGTCCAAAAAAAAACATTGCTGTATGTCTGAAGTTTGCAAAAGTGCACCTGGATTTTCCACAGCGCTACTGGCAAAATATTCTGTGGACGGATGAAACTACAGTTGAGTTGTTTGGAAGGAACACACAACACTATGTGTGGAGAAAAAAAGGCACAGCACACCAACATCAAAACCTCATCCCAACTGTAAAGTATGGTGGAAGGAGCATCATGGTTTGGGGCTGCTTTGCTGCCTCAGGGCCTGGACAGCTTGCTATCATCGATGGAAAAATGAATTCCCAAGTTCATCAAGACATTCTGCAGGAGAATGTTAGGCTATCTGTCTGCCAATTGAAGCTCATCAGAAGTTTAGTGATGCAACAGGATAACGACCCAAAACACAGAAGTAAATCAACAACAGAATGGCTTCAACAGAAGAAAATACGCCTTCTGGAGTGGCCCAGTCAGAGTCCTGACCTCAACCCGATTGAGATGCTGTGGCATGACATCAAGAGAGAAGTTCACACCAGACATCCCAAGAATATTGCTGAACTGAAACAGTTTGGTAAAGAGGAATTGTCCAAAATTCCTCCTGACCGTTGTGTAGGTCTGATCCACAACTTCAGAAAACGTTTAGTTGAGGTTATTGCTGGCAAAGGAGGGTCAACCAGTTATTAAATCCAAGGGTTCACATACTTTTCCCACCCTGCACTGTGAATGTTTACACAGTGTGTTCAATAAAGACATGCAAACGTATAATTGTTTGTGAGTTATTAGTTTATTGTTGTGACCTCAAATAAAATAGGTTTATTTGTCACGTGTGCCGAATACAACAGGGTAGACCTTAGTGAAGTGCTTACTTACAAGCCCTAACCAACAGCGCAATTTAAGTAAAAAATTGGTATTAGGTAAACAATAGATAAGTAAAAATTTTAATTAAAAACACAGTAAACTGACAGTGAAAATAACAGTAGCGAGGTTATATATAGGGGCAACCGGTACAGAGTCAATGTGCGGGGGCACCGGTTAGTCGGGCTAATTGAGGTAGTATGTACATGAATGTATAGTTAAAGTGTGTATAGTTAAAATAATGTATAGTTAAAAGCTGTTAGAAAGCCTTTTGGTCCTAGAATTGGTGCTCCGGTACCGCTTGCCATGCAGTAGCAGAGAGAACACTCCATGACTGGGGTGGGTGGGGTCTTTGACAATTTTTAGGGCCTTCCTCTGACACCGCCTGATCTAGAGGACCTGGATGGCAGGAAGCTTAGCCCCAGTGATGTACTGGGCCGTACTCACTACCCTCTGTAGCACCTTGCGGTCAGAGGCAGAGCAGTTGCCATACCAGGCGGTGATGCAACCAGTAAGGATGCTCTCGATGTTGCAGCTATAGAACCTTTTGAGGATCTGAGGACCCATGCCAAATCGTCTCCTGAGGGGGAATAGGTTTTGTCGTGCCCTCTTCACGACTGTCTTGGTGTGTTTAGACCATTCTAGTTTGTTGGTGATGTGGACACCAAGGAACTTGAAGCTCTCAACCTACTCCACTACAGACCCTTCGATGAGAATGGGGGTGTGCTCGGTCCTCCTTTTCCTGTAGTCCACAATCATCTCCTTTGTCTTGATCACGTTGAGGGATCGGTTGTTATTCTGGCACCACCCGGCCAGGTCTCTGACCTCCTCCCTATAGGCTGTCTCGTCGTTGTCGGTGATCAGGCCTACCACTGTTGTGTCGTCTGCAAACGTATTGATGGTGTTGGAGTCGTGCCTGGCCATGCAGTCATGGGTGAACAGGGAGTACAGGAGGGGACTGAGCACGCACCCCTGAGGGGCTCCAGTGTTGAGGATCAGCGTGGCAGATGTGTTGCTACCTACCCTCACCACCTGGGGGCTTCCAGTCAGGAAGTCCAGCATCCAGTTGCAGAGGGAGGTGTTTAGTCCCAGGGTCCTTAGCTGAGTGATGAGCTTTGAGGGTACTATGGTGTTGAACACTGAGCTGTAGTCAATGAATAGCATTCTCACGGAGGTCTTCCTTTTGTCCAGGTGGGAAAGGCCAGTGTGGAGTGCAATAGAGATTGCGTCATCTGTGGATCTGTTTGAGCAGTATGCAAATTGGAGTGGATCTAGGGTTTCTGGGATAATGATGTTGATGTGAGCCATGACCAGCCTTTCAAAGCACTTCATGGCTACGGATGTGAGTGCTACGGGTCTGTAGTCATTTAGGCAGGTTACCTTAGTGCTCTTAGGCACAGAGACTTTGGTGGTCTGCTTGAAGCATGTTGGTATTACAGACTCAATCAGGGACATGTTGAAAATGTCAGTGAAGACACCTGCCAGTTGGTCAGCACATGCCCGGAGCACACGTCCTGGTAATCCGTCTGGCCCAGCGGCCTTGTGAATGTTGACCTGTTTAAAGGTCTAGATGGACCTAGATGAAGATCGGATCAAATTTTATGAAGTTCAGGTATTTCCAAAGGGTTCACATACTTTTTCTTGACACTGTCCTAGCCTACGTCTTTCAGGTAATAAATTAAATGCAGTATTAGCCTATATTTAGCTAAAGAACGATGGGTTATGCGTAAGCTTCTGACTTATTGCCTCTGCCTCTTGCGCAATACACACCTGCACTCCTCTGGCCACCCTCCTTAAAAAAAGGAGTCAGCAATGGGGGAGTGATTGCTTCCTACAAGAGTACAAAACGTATACATTTCCAGACATCTTTGAAAAGCGAGTCAGGTAAAGAGCTTTTTTTTTTCTTAAATGGGGCAGTGTTGTATTTCGAGACAGGGTTGAATAAGCTAAGTAGCCAATAGGCAGAGGGTAGCATAATTTGTGTGATTCTCTGTAATAATGGTATGGGAATAATAATGGACTTTTATTTTGTAAAGTGGTTTCTTGCATCAAACAACACAACATTTTCAGTCACGTTGCCTGAAGGACAAGTGGATAACCAGGTTAATGTCGAGCCCTGCATGTTTTTTTTCTTCAAAAGTCTCATGGAATGTAGGCCTGCATTGAACACCACACACTGGATGCTACTGTAGGCTGAATGATAGAATAGCTATTTCCATGTTAAAATGTTATGGGATACATTTTCTCCGTTGTTTTTGATGGTAGGACAGTCTGGTAAGTCTACATTATGATCAAATAGCCACATTAACCTACATGGCCACTGTTAAAACTATAACTTAAAGCAGGTACACCCTCCGTGTTCACAGTAAACAAGAACTGGAAGTTGCACAGAATTTTCAATGTTCAAGTTTGCGCTCAGCAGACCTGACATTTTCTCAGTGCTGCAAAAATGTTGAGGGAACATTGGTCATGAATACATGGAGTGAAGCCAATCGACATGAGCCTTCAGAAGCAGGATGATGAAATCAACTTCTACCAACACCTTTACTTGGAGACAATCGAGCCTCCTACTTTACAGAGAAAAGCAGCAATATTTACAAATCACTAGACACAAACTCCCAACCCATTGGAGAACTCGGCTCATGGCGGCTCATGGCACCCACTCTTCTGCTCTTTAATTAGAGTGCTCTCTAATCTACCGGACATGAGTGTGGCACAGGTGTACTCCTGCCAGCGACTGCTCAACCTGGGCCAGTACTGCCAAGCCTTTGAGAGGGAGCAGATCGACGGGGAACTGTTGTACACAGTGGAGCCCAGCATGATGAGGGAGACCAAGGGAATGGAGCGCCTGCACGTGGCAAGCTGCTCGGTTTCCGACAGGGCTGGAGGCCCTTACTTGGGTCCTCTGGAGCTGAGCAGGTTGGGTAGTAACGGATTACTGTACATGTTATCTGGACTATGTAATCAGATTTTAAAAATGTAAGGGGGAAAACAACAATATAGCAGTCATCCTGTCACTTTTTTGGTAAGCAGCTGCATGAAAGTAAATAAAAGGACATTTAAAATAAAGGTTAATTCCTGCTGTGAATCAAATATTAATCCACAGCCTGATTAAAAGTACAGGATTCAGGCAGACTGCCTTGTCCCGCTGTCACACCACAGGGGAGATGGAGTCACTGAGAATTCACTGCCATTTCATTTACCACAACTACAGCAATAAGATACAGAAATAAAGGGCCTCCAGAGTGGTGCAGTGGTCTAAGGCACTGCAATGCAGTGCAAGCTGTGCCACTAGAGATTCTGGGTTTGTCCAGGCTCTGTCGCAGCCGGCCTCGACCGGGAGACCCATGGGGCAGCACACAATTGGCCTAGCGTCATCCAGGTTAGGGGAGGGTTTGAACGGCAGGGACGTCCTTGACCCATCGCGCCCTAGCGACTTCTGTGTCAGGCCGGGCGCAGTGCACTCTGACACGGTTGCCAGGTGGATGGTGTTTCCTCCGGCTTCTGAGTTAAGTGAGCATTGTGTCAAGAAGCAGTGCGGCTTGGTTGTGTTGTGTTTCGGAGGACGCATGGCTCTCGACCTTCGCCTCTCCCGAGTCCCTACAGGAGCTAAGACTAACTTCCAATTGGATACCACGAAAGCGGGGTAAAATAATGAGAAGAAAAACAGATACAGAAATAAATACTGGTAACTACATGAGGTCAAAGAAAATAAACAAAACATACACTGAGTATACAAAGCCTTAAGAACACCTGCTCTTTCCATGACAGACTGACCAGGTGAATCCAGGTGAAAGTTATGATCCCATATTGATGTCACTTGATACATCCACTTAAATCAGTGTAGACGAAGGGGAGGAGACAGGTTAAAGAAGGATTTGTAAGCCTTGAGACAATTGAGACAAGTATTTTGTATGTGTGCCATTCAGAGGGTGAATGGGCAAGACAAAAGATTTAAGTGCCTTTGAACGGGGTGTGGTAATAGGTGCACCGGTTTGGTCAAGAACTGCAACACTGCTGGGTTTTTCGCGCACAGCAGTTTCCTGTGTGTATCAAGAATAGCCCACCACTACCCAAAGGACATCCAGCCAACTTGATACAACTAAATATTAGGAAGGTGTTCCTAATGTTTGGTATATTCATGTAAGTTTTAGGGGCAACATATAGAATGCAGGGAAGACATTTTACTGGCAAAAGGATCTAAACTATTTTCTAAAAGATATAACTAATCAAATCAAATGTTATCAAATTTTATTCGCCACATGCTTCGTGAACAGTGTGAACTAACAGTGAAATGTTTACTGACGGGCCTTTTCCAACAACGCAGAGAAAGAAAATAGAGAAACATAAAAGTAAAACAAAGTAAAAATAATAATCTAATAATAGATACATATGAGAAACGATAAATTGGTTATATACAAGGAGTACCAGTACAGAGTCGATGTGCAGGGGTAAGAGGTAATTGAGGTAGACAAAGTGACAGATAGTAAACAGTAACAGCAGCGTATGTGATGAGTCAAAGTTAGTGCAAAAAGGGTCAATGCAGATAGTCCAGCTAGCTATTTGGTTAACTATTTAGCAGTCTTACGCCGCCTCTGGATGAGCATTTTCCTGTTTGCATATGGCTCTATACAGCTCATTGAGTGCGGTCTTAGTGCCAGCATCAGTTTGTGGTGGTAAATAGACAGCTACGAAAAATATAGATGAAATATCTTGGTAAATAATATGGTCATCAGCTTATCATGAGGTATTCTAACTCAGGGAAGCAGAACCTTGAGGCTTCCTTAATATTTGAGATCGCCCACCAGCTGTTGTTAACAAAGTGACACACACCACCACCCCCTTTGAGCTTACCTGACGCTGCCGTTCTGTCTGCCGATGCATAGAGAAAAACAAGCTAGAATATTATCCACGTCCTTGTTCAGCCAAGTTAACAATAAACATAGGATATTACAGTTCTTCAGGTCCTGTTGATAGGAGTCTCGAACAGAGCTCATCCAGTTTGTTCTCCAGTAATTGTACATTCGCCAATAGAACAGAGGGTAGAGGTGGATTATTAACTCGCCGCCATAGTTTCATCAGGGTACCTGCACATAGGCCTCTATATCTCTTTCTCTTCCGAGTGTCAGGATTAGGGCCTGGTCCGGGGTGGGTAGTATGTCCTGCGCCGCCGACTGATTGAAGTAGAAATCTTCATCCAAATCAAGGTTAGTGATCACTGTTCTGATGTCCAGAAGCTATTTTAGGTCATAGGAAATGGTGGCAAAAACATTATGTACAAAGAAAGTTAAGATCAGTGGCAAAAAACACACAAAATAGCAGAATTGCACAGGAGCCCGTAAAACGGACGCTATACATTCCAGCGCCATTTCTACATACCGTGAGCTATCTCTTGCGCTGAAGGTAGATGGGCTGAAAAGGTGGGAACTTAAGATTTCAGTATGAACATGATACATCAATAGCAATCAAATAAGTAACCACACCTGACATGCTGACCACACGTCGCGTGCGCGAGCGTGGCAAAATAAATGTTGAAATCCATGTTATTCAATTATTGCACCCACACTGCTCGCGCGCGCCAACGAGCGTCTGCGATGCCAAGGGCTAAAATAGAACTCCTTTCTATTTGTGACGCAGATCGCACTGAAAGTCCTGCCTTTCCCATCTCCTCATTGGTTTATAGAAGCAGGTACCCACGTGCCATCTCCTCATTGGTTATACCCACGTGGGGGATTGAAAGACGAACTGTGTTGCCGGTCGTTGTGGTAATACTGTAATGAAACAGCAGGGAGCAGGTCTCGAACCCTCGACCTTCTAGCCCGAGGTCCGGCGCGCTATCGACTGTGCCGCAAAAGCATGCTCCTTCTGACACCAATGTAATGAAACAGCAGGGGGAAGGTCTCGAACCCTCGACCTTCTAGCCCGAGGTCCAGCGCGCTATGGGCTGTGCCGCAAAAGCATGCTCTTGCGGCAGAGTCGATATCCGCGCTTATAAATCCAGGGTCGTTACAATACTATGAAAGTTTAGATGCCGATCACCATATAAGTTCAAAGATGAAAAAGCCTGGAAGGAGGAGAGATGACTAGAAACGATTCGGTTGGCCGTTTTATGTGTGGATTAATTGTCAGAGTTGAGGAACTTGTGCATTTCAGGTAAAATAACAACTCAATGTTTATATCCCAGGACAAATTAGCTAGGAACAGCAAGCTTGCTAAATAGGATAAATTAGCTAGAATGTGCAAGCTAACTAGCTAAATTGCCATACATGTTTAATGCTTTTCGACCTGTCCCCAAATTAATGTCATTGGTTCAGAGTTTGATTTGATATTTTAACCTGCGTGTCGTGATCACGTTTGGTGTGGGGGGTGTGGTGGCATATTTCTGCTTTACCAGATGAGGCGAGTTACAAACTTCACACACCAGTCAGAGTTATACTTAAACTACATCTTTAATAATAAGAGCATTGCAATAGCAATTTGACTTTCAATGATGCACCATTTCTAATGAACCATTGGAAGTGACTACAGAAAATTACAAAGATCTTTTATAGCCAACACCCCTCTCAACCCACATGACGAACCACAGATCTTAGGAAATCTTCACAAAGGGCCTTTATAATTGAGAAAGGAGTATCCCATAGCCAGATAACATTCACTATAAATTATCGCTCAGTTTGGTCCATAAGACGAGGTTCTAATCTCGTTCCTGGTACTTCATAGCACAGAACCATTACCTCATCCAATCTGGAATGCTCTTTAGGTTTTATCACCCAAAGACATCGTAAATCTCCTCTGTCAGTGCTATCTCATAGAGGCCCATCCTCAGTGGAACACACACACAATAGTTAACAGACTACTCTATTCTGTCAAATAAAACAACCATTATAATGTAATACAAGCATTATAACATAATCTTGCAATTTTCCACGACAGGGGACAAAATAAATGTATGCACGATGGCGCACATGCGTAGCCGGTTTGGGTTCCGTGTAAGGCAAGACTCATTGTGATTCATATATTTTATTTTAACTATCATAGTGCAAAAGATGATAAGCTAATTATTTCTGAGAAAAGAGAGAGGATGGCCTCCGTAAACAAGGGTTCCTTCAACATTTTGGGAATCATTTCAGACCCCTATACATTTAAAATAATTGTAGAATGCTTCCATATAGGGCATGTCACATATTGTGTATTTATTGGTGTATGTATCAGCTGATGCAAACACATAGCTACTATCTTGTTTTATCTGAGCTGTTTTCCATAGATGTCTTAAAATCAACCAATACTGTAAAGGTGCATAGAACCAGGAATACAATGTCCTCCATGATGTCATCCAGAAGCCTCTTGCTTTAACCTGTCCAACACCTGCTCCGGGGTTAGTGACCCAATCACTTTAATAATCTTCTCTCTGGATCTGGAGCCCTGCAGAGAGACATAAGGACATGATGCAGCATTTTAGTTTAAATTGAAAACTGTTCTGTTATGGGCAACACAGTAGGCTATATAAACAAACCTTGTCCAAAACGACTTCACTTCTCTTCAACTCCAGCACCTTGGAGAGATACCGCACAAGCTCCGCATTGGCCTCCCCATCTGTTGGCGGTGCGGCAATAGCGACACCTACTGCCTCTATAGACACATCTGGGAAAGATAATTTTGGTTTAAAAAAATGACATAGCCTAGCTACGTTAAATGTATTACACACAAAAAATACACAAATAATGTGAGCACACAAATATGGGGCTAGCCCTCAATTAGTCTCATAGTTGAGTTTCTATTGACATCATTTTTCGGCATACAAAAAGAGTGCACCTGTAATTGCGTTCTGTTTAGATCCAGGCTTCGCGTGCACTGAAATTGTCACCACTCCGTTCTTGTTTCGAGCTACTGGTCCAGAAGGTGAAGGTTTCTCCAACGGCTTCTGTAGGCCTACAGTTTTATTCTGAGGAAGAGAGAGGCACAAAATGTTTACAGTACAGTAGTAAGTAGCCATTGGTCTGCATGAAAGTTCATTTGACTGAATTAGCTTAACCAAACCTCTCCAGAGAGGACATATGAATAAGATAAAAAATGGTTCTCATTATGTAATTTATCTCGTGATCACTACATAACAAAAGTTGTTTTGTTGAGATCACAAAACAATAAAAGTACCACGAATCATCTATTAATTTCTTCAGATGCATGAGAACCACTTCATCAAGCAGCCACAGGTTGATTACAACGCAGGGTATTTAAACCCTGAACGATGCCTGACAGACAACCCTGTCTCCCAGTCTGCTTGCTGCCCCCAAGACTACAGCCAATCGCATGCAAGGAACAACGCAGCTAACTTGGCTAGTCTTGTGAGCTAGCTAGGTAGTCTTGTTAGCTAGCTAGCAAGCTAGCTTGTTATCTATGATGGTTGTTAACCTACATAACTGATATGTGTGTAATTATAAGTGACACTTCATGTTTTGTGTATAATATTTACACTCACAGTGGGTGAGCTTCATTCCTGACAGGCTGATCAGATTAAATTTCAGCCTCAGAGGCTGATGCCTAGATGCTTTAGGCTGTTTTATAGGTAAAGCTCCTTGCAGGTAGATTAACTGTCAGTGCTTTATAGGCTGATGCATATAAACCAGAGTGGGTGAGCTCTATTCCTGGCAGGCTGATCAGATTCAATCAGGATGCTGCCTTGTAGGCTGTTTCATTTGTAAGGCTCCTTGCAGACAGCCTACAAGGCAGCATCCTGACTTGCCAGCCTCTGAGGCTGCTATTGAATCTAAATCAGCCTGCCAGGAATTAACTCTTGATCATTTACATAATGCACTGTTTGCTAATCTTTCTGCAAGGAGCTTAACCTATGAAACAGCCAACAAGGTAGAATCCTGATTTACTGTGCATTCAGAAAGTATTCAGACCCATTGACTTTTTCCACATTTTTACGTTACAGCCTTATTTTAAAATGGATTTAATATTTTTTTTCCCCTCATCAATCTACACACAATACCCCATAATGACAAAGTAAGAACAGGTTTTTTTTGTATACATTTTTGCAAATGTATACAAAAAAAATTATATTACATTTATGTAAGTATTCAGACCCTTTACTCAGTACTTTGTTGAAGCACCTTTGGCAGCGATTACACCCTCAACTCTTCTTGGGTATGACGCTACAAGCTTGGCACACCTGTATTTGGGGTGGTTCTCCCAATCTTCTCTGCAGATCCTCTCACGCTCTGTCAGGCTGGAAGGGGAGTGTCGCTGCACAGCTATTTTCATGTCTCTCCAGAGATGTTTGATCGGGTTCAAGTCCAGGCTCTGGCTGGGCCACTCAAGGACATTCAGAGACTTTTCCAGAAGCCACTCCTGCACTGTTTTGGCTGTGCGCTTAGGATCATTGTCCTGTTGGAAGGTGAACCTTCGCCCCAGTCTGAGGTCCTGAGCGCTCTTGAGCAGGTTTTTATTAAGGATCTCTCTGTAATTTCCTCCGTTCATCATTCCCTTCATCCTGACTAGTCTCCCAGTCCCTGCCACTGAAAAACATCCATGATTCTGCAACCACCATGCTTCACCGTAGGGATGGTGCCAGGTTTCCTCCAGATGTGACGCTTGGCATTAAGGCCAAAGAGTTCAGTCTTGGTTTCATCAGACCAGAGAATCTTGTTCCTCATGTTCTGAGTCCTTTAGGTGCCCTTTGGCAAACTCCAAGTGGGCTGTCGTGCATTTTACTGAGGAGTGGATTCTGTCTGGCCACTCTACAGTCGTGGCCAAAGGTTTTGAAAATGACACAAATATTAATTTCCACAAAGTTTGTTGCTTCAGTGTCTTTAGATATTTTTGTTAGATGTTACTATGGAATACTGAAGTATAATTACAAGTATTTCATAATTGTCAAAGGCTTTTATTGACAATTACATGAAGTTGATGCAAAGTGTCAATATTTGCAGTGTTGACCCTTCTTTTTCAAAACCTCTGCAATCTGCCCTGGCATGCTGTCAATTAACTTCTGGGCCACATCCTGATGGCAGCCCATTCTTGCATAATCAATGCTTGGAGTTTGTCAGAATTTGTGTGTTTTTGTTTGTCCACCCACCTCTTGAGGATTGACCACAAGTTCTCAATGGGATTAAGGTCTGGGGAGTTTCCTGGCCATGGACCCAAAATATCGCTGTTTTGTTCCCCGAGCCACTTAGTTATCACTTTTGCCTTATGGCAAGGTGCTCTATCATGCTGGAAAAGGCACAGTTCGTCACCAAACTGTTCCTGGAGGGTTGGGAGAAGTTGCTCTCGGAGGATGTGTTGGTAGCATTCTTTATTCATGGCTGTGTTCTTAGGCAAAATTTAGTGTGTGCCCACTCCCTTGGCTGAGAAGCAACCCCACACATGAATGGTCTCAGGATGCTTTACTGTTGGCATGACACAGGACTGATGGAAGCGCTCACCTTGTCTTCTCCGGACAAGCTTTTTCCCGGATGCCCCAAACAATCGGAAAGGGGATTCATCAGAGAAAATGACTTTACCCCAGTCCTCAGCAGTCCAATCCCTGTACCTTTTGCAGAATATCAGTCTGTCCCTGATGTTTTTCCTGGAGAGAAGTGGCTTCTTTGCTGCCCTTCTTGACACCAGGCTATCCTCCAAAAGTCTTCACCTCACTGTGCATACAGATGCACTCACACCTGCCTGCTGCCATTCCTGAGCAAGCTCTGTACTGGTGGTGCCCCGATCCCGCAGCTGAATCAACTTTAGGAGACGGTCCTGGCACTTGCTGGATTTTCTTGGGCGCCCTGAAGCCTTCTTCACAACAATTGAACCGCTCTCCTTGAAGTTCCTGATGATCCGATAAATGGTTGATTTAGGTGCAATCTTACTGGCAGCAATATCCTTGCCTGTGAAGCCCTTTTTGTGCAAAGCAATGATGACGGCACATGTTTCCTTGCAGGCAGCAATATCCTTGCCTGTGAAGCCCTTTTTGTGCAAAGCAATGATGACGGCACGTGTTTCCTCGCAGGTAACCATGGTTGACAGAGGAAGAACAATGATTCCAAGCACCACCCTCCTTTTGAAGCTTCCAGTCTGTTATTCGAACTCAATCAGCATGACAGAGTGATCTCCAGCCTTGTCCTCGTCAACACTCACACCTGTGTTAACGAGAAATCACTGACATGTCAGCTGGTCCTTTTTTGGCAGGGCTGAAATGCAGTAGAAATTGTTTTTTGGGGATTCAGTTCATTTGCATGGCAAAGAGGGACTTTGCAATTAATTGCAATTCATCTGATCACTCTTCATAACATTCTGGAGTATATGCAAATTGCCATAATACAAACTGAGGCAGCAGACTTTGTGAAAATTCAAATTCTTTCTCAAAACTTTTGGCCACGACTGTACTATAAATGCCTGATTGGTGGAGTGCTGCAGAGATGATTGTCCTTCTAAAAGGTTCTCCCATCTCCAAAGAGGAACTCTGGAACTCTGTCTGAGTGACAATCGGGTTCTTGGTCACCTCCCTGACCAAGGCCCTTCTCCCCCGATTGCTCAGCTCTAGGAAGAGTCTTGGTAGTTCCAAACTTCTTCCATTTAAGAATGATGGAGGCCACTGTGATCTTGGGGACCTTCAATGCTGCAGAAATGTTTTGGTACCCTTCCCCAAATCTGTGCCTCAACACAATCCTGTCTCGGAGCTCTATGGATAATTCCTTCAACCTCAAGGCTTGGTTTTTGCTCTGACATGTACCGTCAACTGTGAGACCTTATATAGACAGGTGTGTGCCTTTCCAAATCATGTCCAATCAATTGAATTTACCATAGGTGGACTCTTTTCAAGTTGTACAAACATAGCAAAGTGTATGAATATGTATGTAAATTAGGTATTTCTGTTTTTTATTTTTAATACATTGCAAACATTTATCAATACCTGTTTTCGCTTTGTTATTATGAGTTATTGTGTGTAGATGGATGAGTGGAAAAAATATTTAATCAATTTTAGAATAAGGCTGTAATGTAACAAAATGTAGAAAAGAGATGGGGTCTGAATACTTTCCGACTGCACTGTATCAACCTCTCAGGCTGCTACTGAATCTGATCAGCCTGTCAGGAATGGAGCTCACCCACTCTGTAAATGTTAATATTATCCATAAAAGTATCGTTTACAATTATACACATTGGTTATGTAAGTGTAACCGATGTGAAATGGATAGCTAGCTAGTTAGCGGCGGTGCGCGCTAATAGCGTTTCAATCGGTGACGTCACTCGCTCTGAGACCTGAAGTAGTTGTTCCCCTTGCTCTGCAAGGGCCGCGGCTTTTGTGGCGCGATGGGTAACGATGCTTCGTGGGTGACTGTTGTCTGTGTGCAGAGGGTCCCTGGTTCAAGCCCAGGTAGGGGTGAGGAGAGGGACGGAAGCTATACTGTTACATAAGCTAACAACCAGCATAGATAAGCTAGATAGCTAGCTAACAAGACTACCTAGCTAACTAGCTAGCTTGCTCACTCATAAGACTAGCCAAGTTAGCTGCGTTGTTGCTTGCATGTGATTGGCTGTAGTCTTGGGGGTGGCACACAGTCTGGGAGACTGCCTGTCAGGCATCATTCAGTGCTTAGATGCCCCAAGCAGAGTATGTGAGCAAAGCTGGAGCGAGGAGCGGAGCGTGCCCAATTTAACTTGAGCAGGTTTCGAGTTTCCCAAAGGCTGGGGTGTTGGACTTCTTGCCCGCTCCAATTTCGCTCCAGTAGCGCTCCAAGTAGTGCTCATTTCACAAGCTCAGGGCATGCCCTGCCCAGCATGCATTTGTAGTCTACCTGTGTGCTGCCTCATGCTTTAGCTACTGTCATGGAGTTCGCCAAATATTTTCATAAAGAAACTGATAAAGCACACAGGTGCAAAATCAAGGTGACTTACAAAGATGAGGAGGACCAAGAGCAAGAGGGAATGCGGTGGTGTTGTGTCCACAACTAAATAATCATGGTGGAATCTGAAAATACATGTATCCTGAAAGCATGATGTTGTACTTACTATGTGTACAGAAAGGAAGAAAGTGGGTAGCTATTGTGTGTGTCAAAGTATTTATAAATAAAAAAATCTGATCTCTTAAAAGTTTAGTTCATTTTTGTTCTATTATCTATACAATAGGCCATCATGCCTGGCATATTACCTCTTTCGAGTTTTCCGTTTTGACAGTGTTATTTAGCCTAAAAACCTTTAGTCCTACCTATCGAAAAAAAACTAAAACAACTCCGCATCCCTGCCCAGCCTGGAAAGAGTGGCCGAAGGGTGTTTAGCATCCCCAGTGGATCTGCAAGCACAGAGAGGATATTCTCCACTGTTGGCCTGCTGGCCAGGCACCATCGCATGAGCCTGAAGTCACAGATTTTGCCCAAACTCGTGTTTCCAAAAATGAATTCAAAAACACTGAGCCTAATAAAGCATTTTTCATTTAATTCTAAGTAAATCACAGTCTATATGCACAATTTATAGACCATAATGATTTAATACAACTAAATGTTGTTTAAATGCTGAGTGCTTAATGTCTCTGTCAGCCTCGTATGTCACACTCACAAATGCTCCACAATGTATTTCTTTGTAGGCTATAGCCTTGAAATGATTGAAATAATATGGCCTAAGTAATTAATTGTCCTTATTAGGCTCCCTGTCTGGCTCCTGACCTATTTAGAGTGTGTATATTCTGTTTGATAAGACATGTAGCCTATTTGAAATGATGAGTGCTTCTTTTCATTTGGTTTATTAAAATACTTTTCATTAAAATCATATGGTTTGGTTTCAATACTTCAAAACCAAATGGTAGGTCCAGCTAGTCACAAAAATAGATGGGTGTTAGTTAACTTGTAATATTTATGAATGGAGTGAATTTGGAGCTGTGGTTTATAGCAGAGCCGTTGGAAACAACGTTGAGCAATGATCTTTTTTTCATATGTCCTATCTGGACTTCTGTACTGGCAAGCAAAGCTACACAAATCAAAATTGTAATTACATTTTAAAAATGTAAATGTAACCTTTATTTAACTAGGCAAGTCAGTTAAGAACAAATTCTTATTAGTCATGTACACATATTTTGCAGGTGTTATAGCAGGTGTAGCGAAATGCTTATGTTCCTATTCCTATCCAACAGTGCAGTAATACCTAACAATATAAAACAATACACGCAAATCCCAAAAATATAGGAATTAAGAAATATAGAAATATTAGAACAAGCAATGTCAGACTACGGAATATAAATATATATGTATATGATGGTGTGTATTGTAAATAAACAGGCAGGGAGCGCTTCCTTGCGCTAGACCTCAGACGCAGTCATACACAAGAGATCCACATAGCACATTTGGGGCGATGAAACAAAGAAACGTGAGGGACGTGAACAGGGTGGGACCAATATTGGGGAAAACTGAACTTTATGCAAATACTCCGTGACATCACATTGCTATTGACCAATCGGAATTCACTACAGTTTCAAGCTACCGAATACCTAACAGCACTATCTATTCTGCCTGCTTGCTAATTTCAACATGAGGGAAAAGTAAGCATTAAAAGAATATTGGGCTCGGCCATTACACGAACGCAGGCGCTCACCGGTCAAGCACACACACTGTAGTCAATGTGAGGTCCAATCACTTCCGACACCAATGTAATGAAACAGGCAGGGAGCGCGACTTGAACCCACAAACTTCTGGCCCGAAGCACCATTGACTGAGTCGATAACCGCCCTTATAAACCTGTGTCGCTACAGTATAGATATTATTTATTTTACCCTTATTTTACCAGGTAAATTGACTGAGAACACATTCTCATTTACAGCAACAACCTGGGGAATAGTTACAGGGGACAGGGGGGATGAATGAGCCAATTGTAAATTGGGGATGATTATGTGACTGTGATGGTATGAGGGCCAGATTGGGAATTTAGCCAGGACACCGGGGTTAACACCCCTACTCTTACAATAAGTGCCATTGGATCTTTAGTGACCACAGAGAGTCAGGACATCCGTTTAACGTCCCATCCGAAAGACGGAACCTTACACAGGGCAATGTCCCCAATCACTGCCCTGGGGCATTGGGATAAAAAATAATAGACCTGAAGAAATGGTGCCTCCTACCGGCCCTCCATCACTACTTCCAGCAGCATCTGGTCTTCCATCCAGAACCAACCCTGCTTAACTTCAGAAGAAAGCCAGCAGTGGGATGCAGGGCGGTATGCTGCTGGCCAGTATATGAATAGAAACGGTGTGTAGCCTACAGCAGTAGTTATATAGGATGAGCCTTAAAGGCTCTCCGTGGTCAATCTGTAATTGACGTGGCCGTACAGCATTTATTGCAATGCAGCCTCCGCAGACTTTAAGGCTTTCAAAGCTTAGTGGAGCAGAGCTATTGTGAAGGAAGTTAGTTTGTATACAGCACATACCACCCCACCTACTGTCAACCAAGCATGTCAATGCGGAGCTATACAGAGACCTCCGCAATGTTACAACATTTTAAAACGGAACAGAGTTTGATTTGGCCTCTGCATGCCCCAGAGGCTTCGTAATTGCGTCACAACCTCCATAGGAAGTCTCCGACCACATTTCCAGATCAAGCATAAAGTGGCTTTTACAATACAGTATATACATGTGAAGTGGGTAAAACATTATGTAGACACTATTAAAGTGTCCAGTGTTCAATGACTATGCACATAGGGTAGCACTCTCTAAGGTGCAGGTTTGAGTACCGCAGGTGGTAGCCGGTTAGTAATAGTATCTAAATTCTGGGCAGGGTACTATAATGGGCGGAGGTTGTACTACACGGACATTGTTTTAGCACAGCCCTACCGTTTTGTCCTTTTTGGGCATGTTATGGTTTCCAGAGTAATTTCTTCTTGCTGCCAAAGGTCCCTCAAGCTGGTGTGATGATGAGGACAGTCTCCGACAGAAGTAGAGAGACAGACGCTTTTGGATAAAGTTGCTCAAATGTAACACCTGAAATAATGTTATCCGGGTTAAACGAAGAGAACGGGTTTGGGTGAACATCAAGGAATCTCAGTGACTATTCAAACTACAGTGCATTGTTTTTAAATGTATCTCCAGTAACGTCAAGGCACAGCGGTCAGAAAATGTTAACAAAGCTACTGCACACAGTGCTACCTGAGACCCATGTGAAGCTAGCCAGAATAAAGATTAGCAACAACAGTGTAATTTCCGGTTTGCTTTCAAAATAAAAGTCCCCATTGAAATAATGGAATCATGCCATGTTTGCACTAGATAATACTTAACAAAGTCGGAATGTTGTTATATAAATTCAATAAAATACAATAATTAGTTAAATTGACACAAAAAAAGTAAAAATCTGTTCATCTCACTGTGGATGTATTATACTTTAGAATTGCATTGGGTGCATACTTATATGCACTGTACAGCCTAACCTATTGATTGTGCACTCATGAAATGGGGTAT
Source organism: Salvelinus namaycush (assembly GCF_016432855.1). NCBI lineage: Eukaryota > Metazoa > Chordata > Actinopteri > Salmoniformes > Salmonidae > Salvelinus > Salvelinus namaycush. The sequence continues at coordinate 38,948,683 of NC_052315.1, forward strand.
CAGCAGAACACAACTGTGTAGAGTTTACACAAATATTAGCATTTCATGGGTGCACAATCCATAGGTTAGGCTATACAGTGCCTTCATAAAGTATTCATAACCCTCATCGTATTCCACATTTTTGTGTTACATGAGGATGGAGAAAACATGTTTTTAGAAAGGTTAGTTTATTGAAAATAAAATGGCTCATTTACATAGGTATTCACATCCCTTTGGTAGCGATTACAGCAAGAGCTTTGCACACCTGGATTGTATAATATTTGCACATTATTCTTTAAAAAATTATTCAAGCTCTGTCAAGTTCGTTGTTGATCATTGCTAGAAAGCCATTTTCAAGTCTTGCCTTAGATCCTCAAGCCAATTTAAGTAAACTGTAACTAGGCCACTCAGAAACATTCAATGTCCTCTTGGTAAGCACCTCCAGTGTATATTTGGCCTCATGTTTTAGGTTATTGTCCTGTCTGAAAGGTGAATTTGTTTCCCATTGTCTGTTGGAAAGCAGGCTGAACTAGGTTTTCCATTAGGACTTGTGTTTAGCTCTATTCCATTTATTTTTATCCTACAAAGCTAAGTATTCCTTGCCGATGACGAGCATACCCATAACATGAAGCAGCCACCACCATGCTTGAAAATATGAAGAGTGGTATTCAGTAATGTGTTGTGTTGGATTTGCCTCAAACATAATGCTTTGAATTCAGGATATAAATTACATTTATTTGCCACCTTTTTTGCAGTTTTTCTTTAGTGCATGTTTTGGAATATTTTTTTTCTGTAAAGGCTTCCTTCTTTTCACCTTGTCATTTAAGTTAGTATTGTTGAGTAACTACAATGTTGTTGATCCATCATCAATTTTCTCATAGCACAGCCATTAAACACTGTAACTGTTTTAAAATCACCACTGGCCTCATGGTGAAGTCCCTGAGCGGTTTCTTTCCTCTCTGGCAACTGAGTTGTATTTGTATTTATTATTCCAAGGCAGCAGCTACTCTTCCTGGGGTCTATCAAAATTAAGGCAGTTATATATATTTTCTTTATATAACTAGGCAAGTCAGTTAAGAACAAATTCTTATTTTCAATGGCAGTGGGTTAACTGCCTTGTTCAGGGGTAGAAAGACAGATTTTTACCTTGTCAGCTCAGGGATTCGATCTTGCAACTTTTCGGTTGCTAGTCCAACGCTCTAACCACTAGGCTACCCTGCCGCCCCACATACAATTTAAAAATCATTACAATACATTTCACAACAGATTTCACAGCAGTTAGTGCCCTCGGGCCACTACTGTACTACCACATACCTACAACACAAAATCCATGTGTGCTTGTGTGTATAGTGCGTATGATATCATGTGTGTGTGTGTGTGTGCATGCATGTGTCTATGCCTATGTGCCTTTTCACAGTCCCTGCTGTTTCATAAGGTGTATTTTCATCTGTTTTTTAAATCAGATTTTACTGCTTCCATTAGTTACTTGATGTAGAATAGTTCCATGTAGTCATGGCTCTATGTAGTACTTTGTGAGAGACCCCTGGTGGTATGCATGGGTGTCTGAGCTGTGTGATAGTAGTTTAAACAGACAGCACAACTGCATTCAACATGTCAATACTTCTTACAAAAAAAAGTAGTGATGAGGTCAATCTCTCCTTTCCTTTGAGCCAGGAGAGTTAGACATGCATATTATTAATGTTAGCTCTCTGTGTACATTTAAGGGCCAGCCGTGCTGCCCTGTTCTGGGCAGCCTGTCCCTCTATGGCACCTGAACACAAGACTGGACAGTAGTCCTGGTTCGACAAAACTAGTGCCTGTAGGACCTGCCTTGTTGATAGTTATGTTAAAAAGGCAGATTAGCTCTTTATTATGAAACAGGCCTCACCCCATCTTAGCTACGTTTGCATCAACACTGCTCGACTGAGGGACCTTGTATGTGTGGGGTACAGAGATTAGGTAGTTGCTCCAAAATCATGTTAAACACTAATATTGCACACAGAGTGAGTCCATGCAACTTATTATGTGACTTCTTAAGCAGATATTAACTCCTGAATGTATTTAGGCATGCCGTAACAAAGGGGAATAATACTTACTGACAAAAGACATTCAGCTTTTCTTTTTTCATTCATTCATAAAGATTTCTAAAAACATAATTCCATTTTGACATTATGGGGTATTGTGTGTATGCCAGTCACACAAATCTCAGTGTAATCCATTTAACAATTCCAGCTGTAACACAACAAAATATGTAAAAAGTCAAGGGGTGTGAATACTTTCTGAAGGCACTGTAAGTATGCCCCCAATGCAATTATAAAGTCTAATACATGTGTGATTTCAACAGATTTTTATCAACAGATAAAATTAACAAATTTTTGTCATTTGTTGAATTTATATAACAACATTCCGAACTTGTTTAGCATTATCTAGTCAAAATATGGCATGATTCCACTATTTGTATTCGTTTTAATCATTATCAATTGGGGACCTTTATTTTGAAGGCGAACTGCAAATGGCAGTTTTGTGGCTAATTTCACACAGGTCTGCCTGCGCATGGCAAGTTGCAACAGCGTGTCTCCATCGGTGTCAACTCTGCGCGTTATCTGCGCATGTTTTCTAAACGTTTTTTTTTGTAAAGGCATTCAGAAAATTTAATTCATAACAATTTGCCCACATAACAATTCGCTCACTTTTTATGTCTAGTATACTTCAACATGTTCTGTATTACTTTAGTTGAAGGGCAGCTACATAATAACTTCATTCATTAGCTATATAACACACAGCAGTAGGTTACAAACAACATAAACACGTATGAAATGGAATAACTACAGTGTTAACAACTGCAGTATAACTGCATATACTGTGACATAGCTTTAAACATGCACTATGCAGAAATCGCTCCGCCATTTCCTGGTTGCTAAAATTCAAATAGTTTGCCTATTTTCAGTTTATGTGACAAAACAAGCAAATATAGTGTAGAGAATCATTGTACCATCTAAACTGCTGTGAGAAATATTTTCCATAAACTAAAATATTGTATTTTACAAAACCAAAAGTAAAAGATGCAAAAACGAAGCCTAAGAATGGGAAGCATAGAAATTGTGCACATAAAACAGATCTACCGCTTGTTAGACTTGCTTTCAATAAGAATGACAGATTGATAACTAACATTTTTTTAATTTTTTAATTTTTAAATTTTTATCCCATTTTCTCCCCAATTTTCGTGGTATCCAATCGCTAGTAATTACTATCTTGTCTCATCGCTACAACTCCCGTACGGGCTCGGGAGAGACGAAGGTCGAAAGCCATGCGTCCTCCGAAGCACAACCCAACCAAGCCGCACTGCTTCTTAACACAGCGCGCCTCCAACCCGGAAGCCAGCCGCACCAATGTGTCGGAGGAAACACCGTGTACCTGGCCCCCTTGGTTAGCGCGCACTGCGCCCGGCCCGCCACAGGAGTCGCTGGAGCGCGATGAGACAAGGATATCCCTACCGGCCAAACCCTCCCTAACCCGGACTACGCTATGCCAATTGTGCGTCGCCCCACGGGCCTCCCGGTCGCGGCCGGCTGCGACAGAGCCTGGGCGCGAACCCAGAGACTCTGGTGGCGCAGTGGTCTAAGGCACTGCATCGCAGTGCTAACTGCGCCACCAGAGTAGCCCATACCAAAGGAAACATGCAGCCCAGGTGCTGCTTCAAGTGGAGAAGCTGATGATAGATTGACATGTCATAACTCACCTAGAGATGGACACTACTTATCCCCCACATCATGACTAGACTTGTCTTAGTGGAGTTCAATGCATTTGGAACATGGTTAGTTATGCACAACGTTGTTTAAAACCAAGTAAATGGTTTGATGTTTATTTGGACCCCCATTAGTTGTTACCATCACAACATCTACTCTTGCTGGTGTCCATTCAAATCAAATCAAATGAAATTGTATTTGTCACATGCGCCGAATACAACAGGTGTACACCTTACAGTGAAATGCTTACTGACAAACCCTTAACCAACAATGCTTTAAGAAGTTAAGAAAAAAAAGTGTTAAGTAAAAAATAGATTTAAAATGTCTAAATAGAAAATAAAAGTTACAAATAATTAAACAGCAGCAGTAAAATAACAAGCGAGGCTATATACAGGGGGTACGGTACAGAATCAATGGGCGGCGGCACTGGTTAGTTAAAGTAACTATTCATAGATTAAAAACAGAGAGTAGCAGCAGTGTAAAAGAGGGGTCTGGGAAGCCCTTTGATTAGCTGTTCAGTCTTATGGCTTGGGGGTGGAAGCTGCTAAGAAGTCTTTTGGACCTCGACTGACGCTCCCGTACCGCTTGCCGTGCGGTAGCAGAGAGAACAGTCTATGACTAGGGTGGCTGGAGTCTTTGACAATTTTTAGGGCCTTCCTCTGACACCGCCTGATATAGAGGTCCTGGATGGCAGGAAGTTTGGCCCCAGTGATGTACTGGGCCATACTCACTACCCTCTGTAGTGCCTTGCGGTCGGAGGCCAAGCAGTTGCCATATCAGGCAGTGATGCAACCAGTCAGGATGCTGTCGATGGTGCAGCTGTAGAACCTTTTGAGGATCTGAGGACCCATGCCAAATCTTTTCAGTCTCCTGAGGGGAATAGGCTTTGTCGTGCCCTCTTCACAACTGTCTTAGTGTGTTTGGACCATGATAGTTTGTTGGCCAAGGAACTTGAAGCTCTCAACTTGCTCCCCTACAGCCCCGACGATGAGAATGGGGGCATGCTCGGCCCTTTTTTCCTGTAGTCCACAATCATCTACTTTGTCTTGATCACATTGAGGGAGAGGTTGTTGTCCTGGCACCACACGACCAGGTCTCTGACCTCCTCCCTATAGGCTGTCTCATCGTTGTCGTTGAACAGTTGTGACATCGGCAAACTTGATGAAGGTGTTTTTGGCCATGCAGTCATGAGTGAACAGGGAGTACAGGAGGGGACTGAACACGCACCCCTGAGGGGCCCCGTGTTGAGGATCAGCGTGGCCGATGTGTTGTTCCCTACACTAACCACCTGGGGGCGGCCCGTCAGAAAGTCCAGGATCCAGTTGCAGGGTCCTTAGCTTATTGATGAGCTTTGAGGGCACTATGGTGTTGAACGCTGAGCTGTAGTTAATGAATAAAATTCTCACATAGGTGTTCATTTTGTCTAGGTGAGAAAGGGCAGTGTGGAGTGCAATAGAGATTGCATCATCTGTGGATCTGTTGGGGTGGTATGCAAATTCGGGTGGGTCTAGGGCTCCTGGCATAATGGTGTTGATGTGAGCCATTACCAACCTTTCAAAGCACTTCATGGCTACAGACATGAGTGCTACGGGTCGGTAGTTATTTAGGCAGGTTACCTTAGTGTTCTTGGGCACAGGGACTAAGATGGTCTGTTTTAAACATGTTGGTTTTACAGACTCAGTCAGGGACAGGTTGAAAATGTCAGTGAAGACACTTGCCAGTTGGTCAGCGCATGCTCGGAGTACACGTCCTGGTAATCCATATGGCCCTGCGGCATTGTGAATGTTGACCTGTTTAAAGGTCTTACTCACATCGGCTACGGAGAGCGTGATCCCACAGTCGTCTGGAACAGCTGGTGCTCTCATGCATGTTTCAGTGTTACTTGCCTCGAAGGGAGCATAGAAGTGATTTAGCTCATCTGGTAGGTTTGTGTCACTGGGCAGCTCGTGGCTGTGCTTCCCTTTGTAGTCTGTAATAGTTTGAAAGCCCTGCCACATCAAACAAGCGTCGGAGCGGGTGTAGTACGATTAGATCTTAGTCCTGTATTGACACTTTGCCTGTTTGATGGTTTGTCTGAGGGTATAGCAGGATTTCTTATAAGCTTCCGGGTTAGAGTCTGACTCCTTGAAAGAGGCAGCTCTACCCTTTAGCTCAGTGCGGATGTTGTCTGTAATCCATGGCTTCTGGTTGGGGTATGCACGTACGGTCACTGTGGGGACGACGTCATCAATGCACTTATTGATAAAGCCAGTGACTGATGTGGTGTACTCCTCAATGCCATCGGAAGAATCCTGGGAACATGTTCCAGTCTGTGATAGCAAAACAGTCCTGTAGCTTAGCATCTGCTTCATCTGACCACTTTCTTCTTGACCGAGTCACTGGTGCTTCCTGCTTTAGTTTCTGCTTGTAAGCAGGAATCAGGAGGATAGAATTATAGTCAGATTTGCCAAATGGAGGGCGAGGGAGAGCTTTATACGCATCTCTGTGTGTAGAGTAAAGGTGGTCTAGAGTTTTTTTCCCTCTGGTTGCACATTTAACATGCTGATAGAAATGAGGTAAAACAGATTTCAGTTTCCCTGCATTAAAGTCTCCGGCCACTAGGAGCGCCGCTTCTGGATGAGCGTTTTCCTGTTAGCTTTTGGCCTATATTCAGCTCATTGAGTGCGGTCTTAGTGCCAGCATCGGTCTGCGGTGGTATATAGACAGCTATGAAACATATAGATGTAAACTCTCTTGGTAAATAGTGTGGTCTACAGCTTATCATGAGATACTCTACCTCAGGTGAGCAAAACCTTGAGACTTCCTTAGATTTCGTGCACCAGCTGTTGTTTACAAATATGCATAGGCCGCCGCCCCATGTCTTACCAGAGGCCACTGTTCTATCCTGCCGAAAAGCTTACAACCCGCCAGCTGTATGTTAATCATGTTGTCTTTCAGCCACGACTCGGTGAAACATAAGATATTAGAGTTTTTAATGTCCCGTTAGTAGGATATATGTGCTCGTAGTTAGTCAATTGTTTTATCAATTGATTGTACGTTGGCTAATAGGACTGATGGTAAAGGTAGATTAGCCTCCCGGCGATGGATGGCACCCGGACCTTCGTCCACGATATCTAAATTTTTTCCTCCTACGAATGACAGGGATGAGGGCCTTGTCAGGTGTCTGGAGTAAAACCTTCCCGTCCGACTCGTTTAAGAAGAAGAATTCCTCCAGTACGGGGTGAGTAATCGGTGCCCTGATATCAAGAAGCTCTTTTCGGTCATAAGACATGGTGTAAGAAACATTATGTACAAAATAAGTTACAAATAACGCGAAAAAACATACACATAAGCACAATTGGTTACTGGATCATAAGACGGCGGCCATCTCCTTCTGCGCCATTACTACTTTTTAACTGTGCTATTCAAGTGTTGTCATTGTCCTTCTCTTGATCCATTAATTATAAATAGGAAATAATTTGCTTGTTTCATTTGGTAGTGACACTTTGTAGCCCAATCTATTAAGAGAGACAATGTAATTTGGTTACCAAGATAAACAATCATATTTATTGACAAAAATATACCAACTAATATACTGAAAATCTTTTGTTTTTCCAGTTTCCAGAGAACCCATTCTCTATGACGCACATGGAGGAAGAGGTATGGAGGTTTGGATGGAAACAAATTACTTGAGCCAAACAAGGAGGAGGGCACGAGTGGTAGGCTGCATTTTTGGCCAATGGGGCTTTTTATTGTTGGCGTTGCCTTATTGTGATATAATAAGGAGCTGAGAGGGATGGTGGAACTGAGGAGTATCTACTCTTATCCATTAAAACTGAGCTTTTGGTCAGCGTTAGCCAATGTTCAGTCAATGTTCACAACACTCTATTTAAACATGACATAGGATATTATGGCGTTCCTTCCACCCCAGTAGCCGGACGCTGCTCTGGTCTGGTGGAAGAGTTGCTGCCGTGTCGGCTCTCCACAGCCGAATGGCCGGGACTCTGCAGGGATCCCTCCCCGAAGAAGTCTCCCCTTTCCCTGGAGAATGGACTTAGGGGATGTTTCTCGACCCAACCAACCAGCCATGGAAATATGTCACGCGCCGTGGAAGTCGAAGAAAGCTTCCTCTGGCAACGGGTGCCTCCTTGGAGATGTTAAGCCCGGACTGGACACAGACCAGAACTGGCTTTGCCACCCTGGATCCAGAGGTTCCAGCGCCTTCTTCCTTAGGGGCTTCCGATTCGAGATCGGATCCGGAGGTACCTGAGCCGGAGGTACCTGAGCCTTGGTCCTCTGTTCTGTCTCCTTCTCCGGTGGCTTCTACCTCGGGTTCAGATCCTCAGAGCTCCCACCCTCATCAGACCGTGAGGCTGCCAAAGACACCCGGCCCATTCATCATCCACGATGGATACTACAGCCGGCTCAGGTCCATCGGGCCCCACCGCCCTTCGGTCCTTGAGGGGTCTTCTAAATCACCCGAGGCGAAAGAACGGTCGGACCTCCTCGGCTGTTTCACCAGCATCGACAGCTCGATGGTGAGAAACATCTTGGTTCTCAGTGCAAAAACCCTGTGCTACCCAGGAGCACGAGTACAGGACATTACAAGGCTGCTTCCGACTGTTCTACGCCAGATGCCGGGAGCTGACACTGTCGTAGTCCATGTGGGGTCAATCAGGAGGGCTAGCTCAGAACTTCTAAAAATGGACTCAAGACCAGTTCAGTTAATCGCTACCATTGTGACACTGAGTTGTCATAATGCTGCATCAAATGTACATTATCCCAGGGGTGTTGGCAGACACAATGTAAGTAATTTAATGTATGTCCCCCTAACTGCCCTGAATAACTCTGTTGATCCTACAGTTATTGTTTGCAGTAATCATGTGCCTATGAACCAGAGTTACACTGTTAGCACTGAGGTGGTGTGCCCTAGTAGGAAGTCCACTGTGTGCAGCTCACCGTGCACTATTAGCTCCAATATAAATAACATGAGCAAGTCTACTTCTGATAACCTTCCCAATAAAGCATTAAAAACAATCAAGTAACCCAGAAAAGTGCCACAAATAGCCTATATTAACATATGTAGCTTAGTAAGAAATAAGGTTAATGAAGTCAACAACTTGCTTGTAACAGATGGCATCCATATTCTGACTATCTCTGAAACTCACTTAGATAATACCTTTGATGATACAGTGGTAGCAATACATGGTTATAACATCTACGCAAAAGACAGAAATACCAACGGGGTTGTGATGCAGTCTATATTCAGAACCACATTCCTGTTAAGCTTAGAGAGGATCTCATGTTAAATACTGTTGAAGAAATATGGCTACAGGTTCATCTGCCTCACCTATAGCCCATTCTTGTGGGAAGCTGCTACAGACCACCAAATGCTAACAGTCAGTATCTGGATAATATGTGTGAAATGGTTGATAATGTATGTGATATCAACAGAGAAGTATATTTTCTGGGTGATTTAAATATTGACTGGCTTTCATCAAGCTGCCCACTCAAGAAAAGCATTTCAACTGTAACCAGTGCCTGCAACCTGATTCAGGTTGTCAGTCAACCTACCAGGGTAGTTACAAACAACACAGTCTGAATAAGTCTTAACTTATTATGGTTCCCCAGCTACTCTTCCTGGGGTCCAGCGAAATTAAGGCAGTTTATACAATTTTTAAAACATTACAATACATTTACAGATTTCACAACACACTGTGTGCCCTCAGGCCCCTACTCCACCACTACCACATACAAAATCCATGTGTACCTGTGTATAGTGCGTATGTTATCGCGTGTATGCATGTGTCTTTGCCTATGTTTGTGTTGCTTCACAGTCCCCCGCTGTTCCATAAGGTGTATTTGATCTGTTTAAAAAATATATAATGTTACTGCTTCCATCAGTTATCTGATGTGGAATAGAGTTCTCTATGGGGGCGTCTATGAGTTGTCTTTCTGGGCTCGGCGTCAGTTAAACTGCAGTTCCGCCAGTGTCCTCTGTATACATGCGATGGCTTGCTTCCCAACTGGAACCCTGGGGACTTAGGGGGGCCGCTGTCCTGGCTGCAAATGCAGGAATGCCCACATGCAGGATCGCCGCCAATTGCGGGTTGTAATTGCACACTATTGAAATTGTTTATGACAATTCCCGTCATTCGACAGACAATTCATAGGACAATTTCACAAGGAAATCAGTAACAAGTAAGTGAGTGCCATGAATTGACAAGCTCGTATTGACTAATGACGTTAGCTGGATAGTATAACCAAACCCTGTACTTTAAACTTTATTTAGCTAATCTAACGTTTGCTAGCTAGCAACTTGATCAAATTTAGCCGCTGGCTAACGTTTACATGCTAGCTACTCTTTCTTCGCAGAAGTAGTCTCAACTAGCTAACGCTAGCTACCTGTGGTTAACTAGTTAATTAAAGTTAGTAGGTTCACTAACTATCCATTTAACTTAGGTGTTTATAGCAGCTTTGTTGCACATTTTGATAATTTTGAATAGTCAAAAGAACCACCAACTCGCTTGCCAATTCAGGCTAACTAATTTATCTACTGTAACTTAGCTAGCTGTTTACATTTTAGCTTAGTTGGCTAACGTTAGTAAGCTGTTTTGCTAATGGTGATAGCTAGCTAATGTTCTTGTGACTTGATAAACATAGCTAACGTAACTAGAAGCTGACTAGTTAGCTGATAGTGCATGTAGCAAAGTTTGATAAGAACATTTCTCAGCTTTGCTCAAATCTCCATTTGGGCTAGCTAACCTAAATAGCCTGTTAACAATTTAAATGCCATTTGAACTTGTTTTATTATGCATTTCTTCTGTATAGCTTGCTCATTTATTAGCTATGTCATTAACGTTATTTGTTTTCGCTTCTCTGAAAATTTGTTGTGAAATAATTCTGTTAACATGGGCTTTCCCTCTGTAAGTTAGATGGGAGGTAGTTCTCTGTCATTGATCACTCAGAGTCTTTGTCATATCAGTCTCACTGCAGAGAAAAGACACCCACTGCAAGCTCAAAACATCTTTGCTTCTTGGCAGCAGCGTTATTTCTCAGTAAACGCATCTCATTTTGCATCCACCTGACAACGGGGGAGTGTGTGTGCGCCATCACTCACAGCGGTCCTTGTGTCTTTGCAGCCGTTGCTATGGAGGAGGTGACGCATCTGGTGTCGTCCGGCGACTGTGTTAAGATCTGGGACTCAGCCTCCATGACAGTTTTGGAACAGTTCAACCCGCACAGTAATACACACCCTGTGGCCCAAGTGTGCTGGAGCAGCAACAGTATCCTTCTTACTAACCCTTTGGGCATGTCCATGTACCTATGTTATAATGTATTCTTTTTTGTTTTCCCTTTGCTCTTGTCACATTCTAGTTGAACCATAGTGGTGAGCAGCCCCCACACCTTCATGTAAACTATTTATTTTTTAGGTAATTTTTCTCATCCACCCAGTTCTGTTCTGTGACATAAATGACTATATTCAGTCAGTTGCCTTGACTTGATTCCTCAGATCAGTATCTTGTAAGTGCCAGCAGTATAGGAGACAAGCTGGTGGTATCCAGTCTCAAGTCCTCTCCTATCCCAGTGTTGGAGCTTGCAGAGGGGGTGAGTGTATGTGGCCTGACAGCCAGGGCCAGTAAAATATTCTCAGTTCCATTCTAATTCATTACCCTCCCGCATGTTGTCACATTATTATAATATTTTTTTGTCCTCAGAAAAAGCAGACACGTGTGAGTCTGAACTCAACGTCCCAGTACCTAGTGAGTGGGGGGCTTGATAACTCTGTTAACATCTGGGACCTAAAGGCCAAGAGGCTTCATCGCACCCTCAAGGTACCCTCAGTCTTACCAGGACCTGTGACCCTACCCATGGGAACTATGTTCTAGTACTTATGTTTTGAACACATCTCACCTGAACACCTGGTCCAAGCTTTCGGTGTAGATATCAAGGCATTTTAGAGTAACCTGTATTACTAGCACAGAGACTCAAGGCGCAATTTCCATCCTCACCTGTCCCTCCTCTCTCTCACCAGGACCACAAAGAGGAGGTGACGTGCGTGTCCTTCAACGGCAGTGACAGCTACATCGCCTCGGGCTCCACCAGTGGTGACATCATCCTGCACAGCATCACCACCAACCTGTCCAGTAATGCCTTTGGACACGGCACCAACCAGGTGAGTGTTCTGTTGGACCTGACACACTTAACACTGTAACCATGACCCTTTGCTTATACTAGCCAATTCTATCCCAGTGCCTGAGTAGTAGGGGCTAGGGGTTGTTACTGGTCATCAAATCAATGTGAGACTGAAGGATAGACGACAATGACAAAATTGGGGACAATTAAGATGCCTCAGGTCTGAAATTACGTTCCTCCCACCTTAGCCCATCCACGACCTGAAGTACTCTGTGGTTAAGCGCTCCCTTCTGGGCAGTGTGTCAGATAGCGGATCGGTGGTCCTGTGGGACGCCAACACTCAGAAGGAGCTGCACGTGTTTGATGGAGCCCACAAGGCCCCCGCCTCGGGCCTGGCCTTCTCTCCTGCCAACGACCTGCTCTTTGTCACCGTTGGCCTGGACAAGAAGATCATCTGCTATGACAGCTCCAGCAAGATGTAAGAGCATGAGGTTTAGTATTGACCAAACAAGTTTAGAGATATACTGTTTGACTGAGAGAAAGCCTGTTACCTTGGTATTTTTTTACAAGCTTTGTTGTTGCAATTTTTTGGGGTCAAAACACATTCACATTATTTTGTACTTTGTCAATGATGCTGTCCTATACTAGTGATTAGTTCTTCAACAGCGCAAAGGGGACTTTAGAACTGGCTCTTGTGCTTTCAAGTACAGTGTTGACGTTTGTTTGTTTCCGCTCCTTCTCTCGCAGTATTCTCCGCAACATGTGTGTGGAGTCCCCGTTGACGGCCATTGACTTCACTCCAGATGGGGCAGGGCTGGTAGTGGGCTCCACCCAGGGCAGACTGTACCTGTACGACCTGCGCAACCTCAGCTCCCCTACCAAGACTGCCGCTGCACACAAGACCTCCATCACCAGCCTGCGCTTCCAGAGCTCCCAGAGCAGACACCTCAAGGTAGGCTACACACCACCAGCGCACTTTTCAATTATTTCCAGTCACAAGATTTGAAAAGTTTAAAATAAACAGCACTCTTTAAAATCACTGAATTGGAATTTCCTAAACTGAGTTCAAATTTTATTTTTGATAGGGACTGCAGCTGTACTGTGACTGATACACTGGTTTTGAGGTTTTGGGATGACATTTGTTTGTGCAAGGGGGCACGCCAAGACCATGTGGGTTTTCTTTGGTCTGTTGTGCATGTTGTACGGAACAAACTCTTTTTAATTCCTTAATTTATGTAAATAGTTTGACACTTATTGTGACATAAATGCTTTTGAATTGAGTGTTCTATTTCACTTGATGGGAAATGCTGTGCCCTTTTGTCTTTACAGTAAGCATTTGCCCAGAGTAATGCACTTTGTCAGTTCAGTGTGTATCTCTTGATAGCTTGCACTGTAAGCCCTGCATTGTATGGCTATGGGCTCCTGACTAATAAAGGACCAAAATGCTTCTAAAACCTTAAATACAGATCTCAATAGAGACAGTATTGTAGCTTGTAGGTATTTAACTGGCATGTGTTACCTGAGATCAATTAAACTTGACCTTTTCAAGCTAACCATGTCCCTTGGTTTTTCCCCTGTTAGTCCAGTAAAATAGCGTCCAGCAAGTCTTCCAGCGCCCAGACAAGCAAGAGGATCTCAGCCAGGCTGGGTAGTACCTACCTACCAGTAACTACCCCCAGCTCCACCTCCAATCCCCCCTCTAGCCTGCCTGCACCCCATGCAGTAGAAAGAGGGGATGGACAAGCCCAGGGCACAGGTCAGACTCGCTCTAGTACCTCAAATATACTCTGGCCAACATCCTGACCTGAAACACCAGCCGATTTCCAATTCATGGTCTAGACCAGTGGTAGTCAAACCTGAGCTTAGAGGTCCAGAGAGCAGATTGTGTGTGTGTGTGTGTGTGTGTGTGTGTGTGTGTGTAGGCACACACAGAGAGGCAGAGGGCCAGCTGGGTGTTGACTGCCTGCCTAGTCTGGACAAGTTCAGCAGCGTGGGTAGAAACAGCCTGGACATCTTCTCCCCCGTAAGAGACGGTGAGCTCCACACTTGCTTTGACTCTTCAATTTAGTTTCAACTTACTCTCTGGTATATCAAGTTTAGATTTGGTTGTCAGTCTCTCTCTCTCTCTGTTTTCTTTTCAAACTGACAGCTTGTTTTCTTTGTCTTTAGATTACAAAGCCCACAGGATGAGTGGTGATGCTCCTGGTGGAATCAAAGGGAATGGTAGGTGTATTTGCCATGTCCTCTTTTACAGTTCAAGTAGTTCTCTCGTTGAATGAATGGTCATGAGGACCCTGCACCGCTAACCATGAGTTGAAGACGTGCGTCTTTTTCAATTATCCCTCTGTAATAAACTTGATGCAACTAATGAAGGGCTTGGCAAGTAGTTGATTCAGGTGTGTTAGTGCTGGGCTAGAACAAAAATGTGCACCATGTGGGGTTCATCCAGGAATGGATTGAGAAACACTGCTATAAACATTCAACAAAGTTCACTGTCCACTGTACATCTCATATATATATATACTGGTGTATATGATTGAGACCACATTTGTGACTGTTGTTTGTATGTACCATAGCGATCAGTTTGGATATGTTCTCCAGAGAAGGGCAGCAAAGCATGGAGAAGTTCAGCAAAGTGGGACGCAACAGTCTGGACATTTTCTCTCCTGTTAGAGAGGGTGAGATTCCATTTGTGTGTCTCTTGACATTCAAAGTTCACATTGTTCTGCACAGCTTCACAAACCTGCAAACTTTTCCAAATCCTTTCCACTTTAATAGAGGGATACTGAGAGTTTATTGCATTTACCTTGTTCTACTTACCCAGAGTCAGATGAACTTGAGGATACAATTTTTATGTCTCTGCCTGCAGTATGGAGGAAGGTATCGGTAGTTTCGTGAGCCAACACTTAACTAGCATTAGCGTAATGACTGGAAGTCTATAGTTACGGTAACGCCATTGATTCACTTGATCTTTGCAGATTACGAAACCCATGGAATGACTGCAGATGAATCAAATGGGAAGAAAGCAAACAATCTGGACTTCCTCCCTACCTACTCTGGTGGGCCCCCACAACACAAGACTCCCCTGGGCACCCTTGGAGGAGGGTGCTGTTACAGCCCCCTGCCTGTCTTCCAGACCCCTTCACCAATCAAAGAGGAGCTAGCCATGCCTCCTGCACCAGCACAGACAGATACACAGGACTCAAAAAGGGTCAGTCTACCTTATTCAATCAGCTGTTGTACCTTGACCAACTTGGAATGCTGACACAGACCATTTGAACCAGGAGTATTCAATTCTTGTCCTGGGGTCTTCCCAGCCCAACACTATCAGACCTGATACAAATACTTAAGGACGTTCATTACTTGAATCAAATGTGATAGTGTTGGGCTGGAACAAAAATGTGCTGTTCAGGGAGGCCCCAGAACCAGAAATGAAACCCCTGATTTAGTCTCTGTTTTTCCTTTCAAAATGTGCAGTGCCTTCAGAAAGTATTCATACCCCTTGACTTATTCCACATTTTGGTGTTACAGCCTGAATTCAAAATGGATTAAAGATATTTTTTTTTACACACAATACTCAATAATGACAGTGAAAACAACATGTTTGTAAAAATGTTTGTACATTTATTGGAAATTAAATACAGAAATATCTAATTTACTTAAGTATTCACATCTGAGTCAATACATTGTAGAAACAGCTGTAATCAATGCCAAAGATGCAAGTCTCTAAGAGCTTTCCACACCTGGATTGTGCAACATTTTCCCAGTTTATTATTTTGAGAAGTCTTCAAGCTCTGTCATTTGTTGTTGTTTATTGCTAGACAACCATTTTCAGGTTTAAGTCAACTGTAACTCGGCCACTCAGGAACATTCTCTGTCTTGGTAAGCAACTCCAGTGTAGATTTGGCCTTGTGTGTTAGGTTATTGTCCTGCTGAAAAGTGAATTCATCTCCCTGTGTCTGGTGGAAAGCTGACTGAACCAGGTTTTCCTCTAGGATTTTACCTGTGCTTAGCTCCATTCCGTATCTTTTTTTATCCTGGAAAAACTCCCCAGTCCTTAATGATTACAAGCTAATCCATAACATGATGCAGCCACCACTGTGCTTGAAAATATGGAGAGTGGTACTGAGTAATGTATTGGATTTGCCCCAACTATAACACTTTTTTTCAGAACCAAAAGTTAATTGCTGTGCCACTTTTTTTCTTTTTTTTTGCAGTGTTAGATGGCGCCGGCAGATTGTGTTTATTTGCATTGTTTGTTTCTTATTTTGTACATAATGTTGCCGCTACCGTCTCTTATGACCGAAAATGACTTCTAGACATCAGGACTGCGATTACTCACCACGGACTGGCAGAATCCTGTTTTTCCTTTCACGACTCTGACTGGCCCGACGCGAAGGATATACTGCTTCCTCGGGAACCGGACCCGGTCCCCGTGATCTGCGTGAAGAGGAGGCGGAGAAAGACTTGCTCAGATAAAAACGATGACGTAAAGAGCCCTTGTTGAAACACTGTGCGATGTTTAAAACGGTGAGAAATCGCAGAATGGTGATTTTACTAAATGACTGAAGAGTTTGACTGTGTGATATTAGGTGGCTTCTTGTGTAAATATTTTCCGTCTGGATTTTAATGATTTGTATGTGAGTGTGAGTAAGACCTTTAAACAGGTCAACATTCACAAGGCCACAGGACCGGACCGATTACCAGGATGTGTACTGCGAGCATGCGATGACCAACTGGAAGGGCGGCTGCCATCGGAGAATTCGTAGGTGATCGAATAAACTGCCACTTCTCTCCATTCTGCTAGCAAACGTGCAATCCTTGGAGAATAAAATCGATGAGTTACGCGGAAGATTAAACTACCAACGGAACATTAAAAATGAACATCTTATGCTTCACGGAGTCGTGGCTGAATGACGACAATATCAACATACAGCTGGCTGGTTATACGATGTACCGGCAGGAAAGAACAGCAGCGTCTGGTAAGACAAGGGGCGGCGGACTATGTATTTTTGTAAATAACAGCTGGTGCACGATATCTAAGGAAGTCTCGAGCTATTGCTCGCCTGAGGTAGAGTATCTCAAGATAAGCTGTTGACCACACTACCTACCGAGAGAGTGTTCATCTGTATTCTTTGTAGCTGTTTACATACCACCACAGTCAGAGGCTGGCACTAAGATAGCATTGAATGAGCTGTATTCCGCCATAAGCAAACAAGAAAACACTCACCCAGAGGCGGCGCTCCTGGTGGCCGGGGACTTTAATGCAGGGAAACTGAAATCCGTTTGACCTAATTTCTACCAGCATGTCACATGTGCAACCAGAGGGAAAAGAACTCTGGACCACCTATACTCCACACACAGAGACGCATACAAAGCTCTCCCTCGCCCTCCATTTGGCAAATCTGACCATAATTCTATCCTCCTGATTCCTGCGTACAAGCAGAAATTAAAGCAGGAATCAACAGTGACTAGATCGATTTAAAAAGTGGTCAGATGAAGCAGATGCTAAGCTACAGGACTGTTAGCACAGACAGATATGTTCCGGGATTCCTCCGATGGCATTGGGGAGTACACCACATCAGTCATTGGCTTCATCAATAAGTGCATTGATGACGTCGTCCCCACAGTGACCCCAACTAGAAGCCATGGATTACAGGCTAGAGTACAGGCTAGAGCTGCCGCTTTCAAGGAGCGAGACTCTAACCCAGAAGCTTCTAAGAAATCCCGCTATGCCCTCCGACGAACCATCAAACAGGCAAAGCATCAATATAGGACTAAGATCGAATCGTACTACAGCGGCTCCGATGCTCGTCTTATGTGGCAGGGCTTGCAAACCATTACAGACTACAAAGGGAACCACAGCCGAGAGCTGCCCAGTGACATGAGTCTACCAGACGAGCTAAACTACTTCTATGCTCGCTTCGAGGCAAATAACACTGAAACATGCATGACAGCACCAGCTCTTCCGGGAAGACTGTGTGATCACGCTCTCCGCAGCCGATGTGAGTAAGACCTTTAAACAGGTCAACATTCACAAGGCCACAGGACCAGACCGATTACCAGGATGTGTACTGCGAGCATGCGATGACCAACTGGAAAGTGTCTTCACTGACATTTTCAACCTCTCCCCGTCCGAGTCCGTAATGCCAACATGTTTTAAGCAGACCACCATAGTGCCTGTGCCCAAGAACAGTAAAGTAACCTGCCTAAATGACTACTGACCCGTAGCACTCACATCTGTAGCCATGAAGTGCTTTGAAAGGCTAGTCATGGCTCACATCAACACCATCATCCCAGAAACCCTAGACCCACTCCAATTTGCATACCGCCCCAACAGATCTACAGATGATGCAATCTCTGTTGCACTCCACACTGCCCTTTCCCACCTGGACAAAAGGAACACCTATGTGAGAATGCTTTTCATTGACTACAGCTCAGCGTTCAACACCATAGTGCCCTCAAAGCTCATCAATAAGCTAAGGACCCTGGGACTAAACACCTCCCTCTGCAACTGGATCCTGCCACCAGGTGGTTAGGATAGGTAACAACACATCCGCCATGCTGATCCTCAACACAGGGGCCCCTCAGGGGTGTGTGCTCAGTCCCCCCCTGTACTCCCTGTTCACTCATGACTGCACAGCCAGGCACGACTCCAACATCATCATTACATTTTCCGATGACACAACAGTGGTAGGCCTGATCACTGACAACAACGAGACAGCCTATAAGGAGGTCAGAGACCTGGCCGTGTGGTGCCAGGACAACAACCTCTCCCTCAACGTGATCAAGACTAAGGAGAGTATTGTGGACTACAGCAAAAAGAGGACCGAGCACGCCCCCATTCTCATCGACGGGGCTGCAGTGGAGCAGGTTGAGAGCTTCAAGTTTCTTGGTGTCCACATCACCAACCAACTAACATGATCCAAGCACACCAAGACAGTCGTGAAGAGGGCACAACAAAACCTATTCCCCCTCAGGAGACTAAAAAGATTTGGCATGGGTCCTCAGATTGTCAAAAGGTTCTACAGCTGCACCATCGAGAGCATCCTGACTGGTTGCATCACTGCCTGGTATGGCAACTGCTCGGCCTTCGACTACAGAGGGTAGTGAGAACAGCCCAGTACATCACTGGGGCCAAGCTTCCTGCCATCCAGAACCTCTATACCAGTCGGTGTCAGAGGAAGGCCCTAAAAATTGTCAGACTCCAGCCACCCTAGTCATAGACTGTTCTCTCTGCTACCGCATGGCAAACGGTACCGGAGGGCCAAGTATAGGTCCAAGAGGCTTCTAAACAGCTTTTACCCCCAAGCCATCTGGCTACCCAGACTATTTTCATTGCCCCCCCCACCCCTCTCCCCCTCTTTATACCACTGCTACTCTCTGTCATCTATGCATAGTCACTTTAATTACTTTGCCTACATGTACATACTACCTCAACTAACCGGTGCCCCCGCACATTGACTCTGTATCGGTACCCCCCTGTATATAGTCTCGTTATTGTTATTTTACTGCTGCTCTTTAATTACTTGTTACTTTTATCTCTTATTCTTATCCGTAATTTGTTTAAACTGCGTTGTCGGTTAGGGGCTTGTAAGTAAGCATTTCACTAAGGTCTAAACATGTTGTATTCAGCTCATGTGACCTATACAATTTGATATAGTGCCTTGTTGCAAACATGATGCATGTTTTGGAATCTTTTTTTATTCTGTACAGGCTTCATTTTCACTTTTAATTAGATTAGTATTGTGGAGTAATTACAATGTTGATCCATCCTCAGTTTTCTCCTATCACAGGCTTTAAACTCTATAACTGGTTTAAAGTCACTGTTGGCCTCATGGGGAAATCCCTGAGAGGTTTCCCTCCTCTCTGGCAACTGAGTTAGGAAGAACACCTGTATCTTTGTATTGACTGGATGTATCCAAAGTGTAATTAATAACTTCACTATGCTCAAAGGGATATTCAATGTCTGCAAATGTTTACTCCTGAAATTATTTAGGCTTGCCATAACAAAGGGGTTGAATACTTACTGACTGAAGACATTTCAGCTTTTCATTTTGAATTAATTTGTTTAAAATAATCTAAAAACATAATTCCACTTTGCCATTATGGGGTATTGTGTGTAGGCCAGTGTCACAAAATCAAATTTTAAATTCAGGCTGTAGCAAAACAAAATGTGGAAAAAGTCAAGGGGTGTGAATACTTTCTGAAGGCACTGTACACAATAGTCAACCTCTCATACAGATGAAAGTTGTCTCCCACCAATAAGTAAACCCCCTCTAAAATAGGCATTATTTTATGCCTGGCTTCTACTGTAAGGCTTCTCAAAATAGGACTATGGATGCAGGATTTAATGGCTTCTAAGCAAGTTGTGGTCCAGGCAGTACTGAAACTGGAGACAATGTTCAAGCTGCTCTTCACCTGTTGTCTGTTCGACTGACAGTATGAGAAGGACAGTGGTTCCAGTCTGGAGGGTGAAGCCACAACCACGCCCACGTCATCAGCCCAGACCTCACACAGCCAACCAGCACCTCCGTTCTTCACCCCTGAACCCGGCCTGAGGACCAATGATGTGCAGGCCCAGCTGAGCTACAACACGCCCCTAAATGGTGCGCTGCCCATTATTGTACCAGGTGAGTTTGTGTTGTTATTTGTCTGTGTGGGTGAGAGCTGTAGATAATATGCTATATCAATGAATTTAGCATAACACGTATTATAGCATACATAACTACACCGAACAAAAATATAATCGTAACATGTAAAGTGTTGGTCCCATGTTTAATGAGATGAAATAAAAGACCCCAGTATTTTTCCAAATGCACAAAAATGTTTTTATATCCGTTAGTGAGCATTTCTCCTTTGCCAAGGTATGCCACACCTGTCAGGTCGATGGATTATCAAGAAGCTGATTAAACAGCATGATCATTACACAGGTGCATCTTGTGCTGAGGATAATAGAAGACCACTCTAAAAAGTGCAGTTTTGTCACACAACACTAAGCCACGATGTCTCCTTTTTGAGGGAGCGTGCAATTGGCATGCTGACTGCAGGAATGTCCACCAAGCCTCCCGAGTGGCGCAGTGGTCTAAGGCACTGCATTGCAGTGCTAGCTGTGCCACTAGAGTTCCTGGTTCGAGTCCAGGCTCTGTCGCAGCCGGCCGCAACAGGGAGGCCCATAGGGCGGCGCACAATTGGCCCAGCGTCGTCCGGGTCAGGGGAGGGTTTGGCCGGCATCGCGCTCTAGCGACTCCTGTGGTGGGCCCGGGTGCATGCACGCTGATACTGTCGCCAGGTGTACGGTGTTTCTTCCGACACATTGGTGTGGCTGGCTTCCAGACACATTGGTGTCAAGAAGCAGTGCGGCTTGGTTGGGTCGTGTTTCGGGGGACGCGTGGCTCTCGACCTTCTCCTCTCCCGAGTCCGTACAGGAATTGCAGCGATGAGACAAGACTAACTATCAAATTTGGATACCACGAAGAGAAAAAAATAGCAATTAAGGAATATCCACCAGAGCTGTTTCCAGATAATTGAATGTTAATTTCTCTACCATAAGCTGCCTCCATCATTTTTCAGAATTTGGCAGTATGTCCAACCGGCCCCACAACTGCAGACCACGTGTATAATGTTGTGTGGGCAAGCGGTTTGCTGATGTCACCGTTGTGAACAGAGTGCCCCATGGTGACGGTGGGGTTATATGATATGGGCAGGCATAGACTACGGATAACGAACACAATTGCATTTAATTTATGGCAATTTTAATGCACAGAGATACCGTGACGAGGTCCTGAGGGCCATTGTCGTGCAATTCATCTGCCGCCATCACCTCATGTTTCAGCATGATAATATACGGCCCTATGTCGCAAGGATCTATACACAATTCCTGGAAGCTGAAAATGTTCCTGCATACTCACCAGACATGTTACCCATTGAGCATGTTTGGGATGCTTATTATCATCTTATCATCCTATTGACGTGTACTGCAGTGTGTTCCAGTTCTTGCCAATTTTAGCAACTTCGCACAGCAATTGAAGCAGAGTGGGACATCAAATCAAAGTTTATTTGTCACGTGCGCCCGAATACAACAGGTGTAGGTAGACCTTACTTAATGCTTACTGACAGTGCAATTTTTAACAAAAAAATGGCTATTAGGGGAACAATAGATATGTAAAGAAATAAAAAAACAACAGCAAAATAACAGTAGCGAGTCTATATACAGTATTCCATAGACCACAATCAACAGCCTGATCAACTCTATGCGAATCAAATGGTGGTCACACCAGATACTGACTGGTTTTCTGATCCATACCTCTACCTTTTTTTTTAAGGTATCTGTGACCAACAGATGCATATCTGTATTCCGTCATGTGAAATCCATAGATTAAGGCTTAATTTATTTATTTCAATTGACTGATTTACTTATGAACTATAACTCAGTAAATATTTGAAATTGGTGTATGTTGCGTTCATATTTTTGTTCAGTATTGTAAAATATGAAATTATGTATGCACAGCATTACATGTAGTGAGTTGATGAAACTAATGGAAAATACCCTGTCAGTGTCTTTGGCAGTGGCATCCTCGCTATCAGAGAGAATAGTGGAGGCTGTTGGAGCAGAGGATGGAGGCGCTCCCCTCACATCTCTGCAGATCCAGTTCATCCGCAACATGATCCATGAGACCCTGGAAGACTTCAGGTGGGTGCACCTTCTCACAGCATATCACTTACAGTTGCCGAACTGTCTTGTGCACCGTTTCTCTGTTCAATAGTTTTGTTGATTTTTGGCTAACCCCGTTTCCTCCACAGGGACGCCTGCCACCGAGACATAGTGAACCTCCAGGTGGAGATGGTCAAACAGTTCTACATTCAGCTGGTATGTGACATGTCCCTCTGGTCTTACTCCACACTTGTCCACTGTGACACATAGGCCACTGCACACCACACTTGAGTCCCCGAGAAAGCACACGCTAAACCAGTCTGCATTGTGGTTCCATTTCCCTAACCAACCTCTTGCAGGGTTCGTACTGTCATGAAAATCCTGGAAAAGTCATGGCATTTTAAAATGGGGTTTTCCAGGCCTGGAAATGTCATAGAAAATAATTGTATAATTTCTGTTAATGTAATTTTTAAGTTTATCAATCAAATAAAAATCGACACATCAACCAGGATCCGAATGATATTTTAGGGCATCTGTGTTTGCGTGAATCACCTGCATATGTGCGATGCAGCCAATTCAAAACATACAGTTGAAGTCGGAAGTTTACATACACTTGAATGGAGGTCACCCACTCTGTAAATGTTAATATTATCCAAAAAAGTATCAATTACAATTATACACATCAGTTATGTAAGCTAACAACCAGCATACAGTTGAAGTCGTAAGTTTACATACACTTAGGTTGGAGTCATTAAAACTCGTTTTTCAACCACTCCACAAATTTCTTGTTAACAAACTATAGTTTTGGCAAGTCGGTTAGGACATCTACTTTTTGCATGACACAAGTAATTTTTCCTACAATTGTTTACAGACAGATTAGTTAACTTATAATTCACTGTATCACAATTCCAGTGGGTCAGAAGTCTACATACACTAAGTTGACTGTGCCTTTAAACAGCTTGGAAAATTCCATAAAATGATGTCATGGCTTTAGAAGCTTCCAAATGGACAATGACCCCAAGCATACTTCCAAAGTTGTGGCAAAATGGCTTAAGGACAACAAAGTCAAAAGTCCTGTAGAAAATGTGTGGGCAGAACTGAAAAAGCGTGCAAGCAAGGAGGCCTACAAACCTGACTCAGTTACACCTGCTCTGTCAGGAGGAATGGGCTAAATTCACCCAACTTATTGTGGGAAGCTTGTGGAAGGCTACCCAAAACGTTTGACCCAAGTTAACCTGTCTGGCTCTGGCGTTCCGCTAGCGGAACTCCTCCCACATTCCACTGAAAAGGCAGAGCGCGAAATTCAAAATATATTTTTTAGAAATATTTAACTTTCACACATTAACAAGTCCAATACAGCAAATGAAAGATACATATCTTGTGAATCCAGTCAACATGTCCGATTTTTAAAATGTTTTACAGCGAAAACACCACATATATTTATGTTAGCTCACCACCAAATACAAAAAAGGACAGACATTTTTCACAGCACAGGTAGCATGCACAAAGCCAACCTAGCCTAACCAAGAACTAACCAAGAAACAACTTCATCAGTTGACAGTCTTATAACATGTTATACAATAAATCTATGTTTTGTTCGAAAAATGTGCATATTTGAGGTATAAATCAGTTTTACATTGCAGCTACCATCACAGCTACCGTCAGAAATAGAACCGAAGCAGCCAGAGTAATTACAGACACCAACGTCAAATACCTAAATACTCATCATAAAACATTTCTGAAAAATCGATGGTGTACAGCAAATTAAAGACAAACATCTTGTGAATCCAGCCAATATTTCCGATTTTTTTAAAAGTGTTTTACAGCGAAAACACAATATAGCATTATATTAGCTTACTACAATAGCCTACCACACTACCGCATTCATTCATCAAGGCACGTTAGCGATAGCAATAGGCACGTTAGCGATAGGGAATAAACCAGCAAAAGATATTAATTTTCACTAACCTTCATAAACCTTCATCAGATGACAGTCCTATAACATCAGGTTATACATACACTTATGTTTTGTTCGAAAATGTGCATATTTAGAGCTGAAATCAGTGGTTATACATTGTGCTAACGTAGCATCTTTTTCCCACAACGTCCGGATATTTTTCTGACACTTTTTCTGACACACATATTCTGACCAAATAACTATTCATAAACATAACTAAAAAATACATGTTGTATAGGAAATGATAGATACACTAGTTCTTAATGCAATCGCCGTGTTAGAATTCTAAAAATAACTTCATTACGATATGCAGTTTACGTTATGGCGAGAGAGTACCCAAAAGCTGGGCGCAAACGACTAGCACAACATGTTCGACAGATATATGAAATAACATCATAAAATGGGTCCTACTTTTGCTGATCTTCCATCAGAATGTTGTACAAGGGGGTCCTTTGTCCAGAACAATCGTTGTTTGGATTTAGAATGTCCTCTTCTCCAGTCAATTAGTACGGAAAGCTAGCAAAGTGGCGCTAAGCTCTCCTTCCTGAACAAAGGCACACAACGCAACACGCCTAACGTCCCGAATAAATTTCAATAATCTAATAAAACTATATTGAAAAAACATACTTCACGATAATATTGTCACATGTATCAAATAAAATCAAAGCCGGAGATATTAGTCGTCCATAACGACAGCTTATCAGAAGGCAAATCCAGGTCCCTTCACGCGCTCTCCAGAAAACAGGAAACTGGTGACACGTCATGCCGAAAGCTATTATTCGACCCCAGATCAAGTTACACACTCCATTTCTTCTCTCACTCCCTGTCGACATCTAGTGGAAGACGTATGAAGTGCATCTATACTAATAAATATCAAAGACATTAATAGGCAGGCCCTAGAACAGTGCATCGATTTCAGATTTTCCACTTCCTGTCAGGAAGTTTGCTGCAAAAGGAGTTCTGTTTTACTCACAGATATAATTCAAACGGTTTTAGAAACTAGAGAGTGTTTTCTATCCAATAGTAATAATAATATGCATATTGTACGAGCAAGAATTGAGTACGAGGCCGTTTAAATTGGGCACGATTTTCCCCCAAAGTGAAAACAGCGCCCTCTGTCCTCAACAGGTTAAACAATTTAATGGAAATGCTACCAAATACTAATTGAGTGTATGTAAACTTCTGACCCACTGGGAATGTCATGAAATAAATAAAAGCTGAAATAAATAATTCTCTCTACTATTATTCTGACATTTCACATTCTTAAAATAAAGTGGTGATCCTAACTGACCTAAGACAGGGAGTTTTTACTAGGATTAAATGTCAGGAATTGTGAAACTGAGTTTAAATGTATTTGGCTACGGTGTATGTAAACTTCTGACTTCAACTGTTTAGCAATTATTAGCATGTATTAATGTTTTCGTCATGTCCCCAAAAAATGATCACGACACTCGCGAATAATTAAATTTTAACAAATCATAATTTAAACGATAATATTTAGTTTTATTCCTTCTGTCAAAATGTGTGTAAACCCTGCTCTTGGTTCCTTGCTGCCTTTCAGAACGAGATCCATGGTCTGATCGAGAAGTACTCTGTCAATGACTCGCTGGTGGAGGAGATCGAGAAGCTGAGGGAGGAGAACAAGCGACTCCGAGACAATTACTGAGAGGTTGACTTGATAGAGTTAATCACCCCTGGATACAGTTGTTGTCCCTTCTCAACTCGGACAGAAAGTCTTCCGCAGAGCTTAAGGTCTATGTGGAATAATCGTGCCAGAGAGAGAACTCTGAAGGCCAAAGGTGCCATTTTTTTGTATCCTGGTTTAATGCCCTCCATCTCTTTCCATGGCATGCAGGGACCCTTTTGTATTCTCACCAGTTTATTTTGTACATGTCAAATTGCCAAGGGCCTTGGAATGAATTAATTAAGAAGTGCCTTACTAGTTGTAACCCAAGGGCCGACCAGTATGTTATCAGTCACAAGGTATGACACAGTGGTTATCATGCTGGACTGGCCCGTGATGGCATGGCACTATTTTGCCCCAATTCAAAACCGGTCTCTCCTCTCGCAGGTCCTTGTTGACTCCACCAGTGGATCTAATATAATGGACAAGTGTAAGTAATGATGCAAACTCCGTTACAATATTGCTGATACCTATTCATTCCTTTTAGTTCTGTGAAGGAGAGATCAACAAGGACCTAGGGATTGGAAGATGCATTAGCTTGGGATTGCGCTTAAATACTTATCTTCAGTATGGTTGAAGTTGATAGTATCTTTTGGCTTTTACTGGAATACTGAAGATAAATTAGGGCATGCCTTTGTTGGAAGACATAATCATGATAGTGTTTGTTGTGGACTAAGTAAGAAAAGGCCATATCGGTCATCAATTTCTCTTCTTGTAAGCAAAGTGGTGCCGAGCTCCCCTCTATGAAGGGTGCTTGCATCGCCAAGTTTCTGTTCCTCATAGTTGAGTTTCTTTTGTTATAGATTTTTTTATAAGAGAAAAATAAATACTCTATGTATACAATCTCTTAATGTAACTCATTCTGATTTCAGAGTGACGCAGGAGACCGTTGAAAGTTTTCAGTTACAATGCACCATGAATGGTTCCAAAGAGACAGCATGTTAATTCTTTAATTTAACAATGAAATACAGGTGCAACACTTACAAAATAACTTAAACATCTGTAATAGTATTGATTAAAACAAATCTGATGCTTAGAGCCCAAATACTTCCTAATGGAGGAAATTAAAAACTAGATCAGACTGCATCATTAAAATGGAGTAAAAGCAACCATAGGATCAGTGCTATCTGGGATCCTTGGGACGTCCTTAACCATTACCCATTTAAAATGTCAACTTACATAGGGTAGGGACGTCCCAAAGATCTAGCACGGACACTGATAGAGGAGCTCTATGCCAGCAGCTCAGAGGATGGAACACTCCGCCTGTGGCAGACAGCAGTGGGTAAAACAACATACGGCCTGTGGAAGGGCATGCTGCCAAGTGAGGACTGGCAGACAACTAATACCTGTGGTCCATTTAAAATGGATGTTATTCTAGAAATTTGAAGTAGCTAAGTTGAGACTTTTTTTTCTCTAATAAAAATGAACAGTTCAAAAATACT
Organism: Salvelinus namaycush; assembly: GCF_016432855.1. Classification (NCBI taxonomy): domain Eukaryota; kingdom Metazoa; phylum Chordata; class Actinopteri; order Salmoniformes; family Salmonidae; genus Salvelinus; species Salvelinus namaycush. Next base: position 38,976,260 of record NC_052315.1, read on the forward strand.
GATTTGAACGATGGACCGGCCCAAAGTGGCACTTGTTTGGCTCTACACAAAAGAAACATGGAAGATTCCATTGAGGGTTTTACGCATCATTGATTAATATGATAATTTCAGCTAGACACCAATATGGGGATATATATAAATATGTACACACTAAAAAACATGGGAAAATACAATGACGCAATCTTAGAAAACCTTGTAGGTCTTTGGGGTTGATTTTACAGAGTTCCTCAGTGCTGTAGTCATATTTGTAGATCTTATAATCATCTCCACCTGCAACAAAGTCCTTGTCAAATCAAAGTTTATTTGTCACGTGTGCCGAATACAACAGGTTAATTAGTATTAGAACCTTAGTGAAATGCTTACTTACAGGCTCTAACCAATAGTGCAAGAAAGGTATTGGGTGAACAATAGGTAAGTAAAACAAATAAAAACAACAGTAAAAAGACAGTGAAAAATAACAGTAGCAAGGCTATATACACTAGCAAGGCTATTAAAGTATCTAGGCTACATACAGACACCGTTTAGTCGGGCTGATTGAGGTAGCATGTACATGTAGATATGGTTAAAGTGACTGCATATCTGATGAACAGAGCGTAGCAGTAGCATCAAAGAGGGGTTGGTGGGTGGCGGGACACAATTCAGATAGCCTGGTTAGCCAATGTGTGGGAGCTCTGGTTGGTTGGGCCAATTGAGGTAGTATGTACATGAATGTATAGTTAAAGTGACTGCATATATGATAAACAGAGTAGCAGCGTAAAAGAGGGGTTGGGGGGTGGCACACAGTGCAAATAGTCCGGGTAGCCATTTGATTACCTGTGCAGTAGTCTTATGGCTTGGGGGTAAAAACTGTTGAGAAGCCTTTTTGTCCTAGACTTGGCACTCTGGTACCGCTTGCCATGCGGTAGTAGAGAGAACAGTCTATGACTGGGTGGGTCTTTGACAATTTTTGACAAATTGTCTTTGACAATTTTTAGGGCCTTCCTCTGACACTGCCTGGTGTAAAGGTCCTGGATGGCAGGCAGCTTAGCCCCAGTGAAGTACTGGGCTGTACGCACTACCCTCTGTAGTGCCTTGTGGTCGGAGGCCGAGCAATTGCCGTACCAGGCAGTGATGCAACCAGTCAGGATGCTCTTGATGTTGCAGCTGTAGAACCTTTTGAGGATCTCCGGACCCATGCCAAATGGGGGAATAGGCTTTGTCGTGCCCTCTTCACGGCTGTCTTGGTGTGTTTGGACCATTCTAGTTTGTTGGTGATGTGGACGCCAAGAAACATGAAGCTCTCAACCTGCTCCACTACAGCCCCGTCGATGAGAATGGGGGCGTGCTCGGTCCTCCTTTTCCTGTAGTCCACAATCATCTCCTTAGTCTTGGTTATGTTGAGGGATAGGTTGTTATTCTGGCACCACCCGGCCAGGTCTCTGACCTCCTCCCTATAGGCTGTCTCGTCATTATCGGTAATCAGGCCTACCACTGTTGTGTCGTCTGCAAACTTAATGATGGTGTTGGAGTCGTGCCTGGCCATGCAGTCGTGGGTGAACAGGGAGTACAGGAGGGGACTGAGCACGCACCCCTGGGGGGCTCCAGTGTTGAGGATCATCGTGACAGATGTGTTGCTACCTACCCTCACCACCTGGGGGCGGCCCGTCAGGAAGTCCAGGATCCAGTTGCAGAGGGAGGTGTTTAGTCCCAGGATCCTTAGCTGAGTGATGAGCTTTGAGGGTACTATGGTGTTGAACGCTGAGCTGTAGTCAATGAATAGCATTCTCACATAGGTGTTCCTTTTGTCCAGGTGGGAAAGGGCAGTGTGGAGTGCAATAGAGATTGCATCATCTGTTTGGGCGGTATGCAAATTGAAGTGAGTCTAGGGTTTCTGGGATAATGGTGTTGATGTGAGCCGTTACCAGCCTTTCAAAGCACTTCATGGCTACGGACGTGAGTGCTATGGGTCAGTAGTCATTTAGGCAGGTTGCCCTCGTGTTCTTGGGCACAGGGACTATGGTGGTCTGCTTGAAACATGTTTGTATTACAGACTCAATCAGGGTCTGTAATCAGGGTCTGTTGGAAATGTCAGTGAGGGCCATTGCTAGTTGGTCAGCACATGCCCGGAGCACACGTCCTGGTAATCCTTCTGGCCCCGCAGCCTTGTGAATGTTGACCTGTTTAAAGGTCTTACTCACGTCGGCTACGGAGAGCGTGATCACACAGTCGTCCGGAACAGCTGATGCTCTCATGCATGCCTCTGTTGCTTGCCTCGAAGCGAGCATAGAAGTGATTTAGCTCGTCTGGTATGCTCGTGTCACTGGGCAGCTCGCGGCTGTGCTTCCCTTTGTAGTCTGTAATAGTTTGCAAGCCCTGCCACATAAGACGAGCGTCGGAGCCGGTGTAGTATGATTCAATCTTAGCCCTGTATTGACGCTTTGCCTGTTTGATGGTTCGTCGCAGGGCATAGCAGGATTTCTTATAAGCTTCTGGGTTAGAGTCCTGCACCTTGAAAGCTGCAGCTCTACTCTTTTAGTTCAGTGCGAATGTTGCCTATAATCCATGGCTTCTGGTTGGGGTATGTACGTACAGTCACTGTGGGGACGACATCCTCGATGCACTTATTGATAAAGCCAGTGAATGATGTGGTGTACTCCTCAATGCCATCGGAAGAATCCCGAAACATGTTCCAGTCTGTGACAGCAAAACAGTCCTGTAGTTTAGCATCTGCTTCATCTGAACACCTTTGAATTGGTGCAGGAGCGTCAATGGTTTTGATCAGGTCAAGGCTGGTGATAAACGTCGAATTTTAGTCGTGAGCTCTGACAAGTTGTAGACAGTCTCACTCTCCATCCGCTGTACATTTTTAACACTGGTTTTGATTAGCAGCAGACTTATACTTTAATATGACAGCTCACAATACTATTTTACTGTCTGTCCCTTAGCCCTTTGAACAATAATAAACATGCAACAATTTTTCAAAGATTAGACAGTTGGATGTATACTGTTCAGCCCTCCAATGTGCCAGTGGCCATCGAAAGGTGAGCATTTGCCCACTGAATTCGGTGAGGAATAGGCTTTGGAGGTGACCAGTGAAATATACCTGCTAGAGCGGGTGCTGCTATGGTGACCAGTGAGCTGAGATAAGGCGGGGCTTTACCTAGCAAAGACTTATAGATTGCCTGGAGCCAGTTGGTTTGGCGACGAATATGTAGTGAGGGCCAGCCAACGAGAGCATACAGGTCACAGTGGTGGGTAGTATATGGAGCTTTGGTGACAAAACGGATGGCACTGTGATAGACTGTATCCAATTTGCTGAGTAGAGTGTTGGAGGCTATTTTATAAACGACATCGCCGAAGTCAGGGATCGGTAGGATAGTCAGTTTTACGAGGGTATGTTTGGCAGCATAAAGAGCTGAACATTAGAGAAATGAACATTCCATTTTCTGGCAACAGCTCTATTGGACATTCCTACAGTCAGCATGCCAATTGCACGCTCCCTCAACTTGAGACATCTGTGGCATTATGTTGTGACAACTGCACATTTTAAATCATCAAATTTTATTGGTCACATACACATATTTACCAGATGTTATTGCGGGTGTAGCGAAATGCTTGTGTTCCTAGCTCCAACAGTGCAGTAATATCCAACAATTCACCACAATACACACATCTAATAGTAAAATAATGGAATTAAGAAATCTATAAATATTAGGACAAGCAATGTCGGAGTGGCATTGACTAAAATACAGTACATATGAAATGAGTAAAGCAGTATGTTAACATTATTAAAGTGACTAGTGTTCCATTATTTAAAGTGGCCAGTGATTCCATGTCTATGTATATAGAACATCAGCATCTAAAGGTTGCGTAACCGGGTGGTACCTAGCTAGTGATGGCTATTTAACAGTCTTGTGGTGTTGAGACTGAAAAACAGCTTCTGTCCCAGCTTTGATGCACCTGTACTGACCTCGCCTTCTGGATGATAGCGGGGTGAACAGGCCGTGGCTCGGGTGGTTAATGTCCTTGATGATCTTTTTGGTCTTCCTGTGACATCGGGTGCTGTAGGTGTCCAGGAGGGCAGCGGTTGCGGGCGATGCAGTTGCCGTACCAGGCGGTGATACGGGCCAAGCCAAATTTCTTCAGCCTCTTGAGGTTGAAGAGGCGCTGTTGCGCGTTCTTCACCACACTGTCTGTGTGGGTGGACCATTTCAAATCAAATCTTATTTGTCACATGCGCCGAATACAACAGGTGTAGACCGTTCAGTGAAATGCTTACTTACAAGCCTTTATCCAACAATGCTTTAAGACGTTAAGAAGAAAGAAAAGTGAAGTAAATTTTTTAAAATAAAAGTAACAAATAGTTAAACAGCAGCAGTAGTATTTCAGATCGTCAGTGATGTGTACACCGAGGAACTTTCCACCTTCTCCACTGCGTTCCCGTCAATGTGGATAGGGGCGTACTCCCTCTGCTTTTTCCTGAAGTCCACGATCAGCTCTTACGTTTTGTTGATGTTGAGGGAGAGGTTATTTTCCTGGCCCTTCTCCGGTAGGGCCCTCACCTCCCTGTGGGCTGTCTTGTCATTGTTGGAAATCAGGCCTACTACAGGCGTGAACAGGGAGTACAGGAGGGGGCTGAGCACGCACCCTTGTGGGGCCCCGGTGTTGAGGATCAGTGAAGTGGATTTGGCATAAGCTACAGACAACGAACACATTTGGATTTTATCAATGCCCAGATATACCGTGACGAGATCCTGAGGCCCATTGTCATGCCATTCATCTGTCGCCATCACCTCATGTTTCAGCATGATAATGCACGGTCCCATGTCGCTAGGATCTGTACACAATTCCTGGAAGCTGAAAATGTCAGTTCTTCCATGGCCTGCATACTTACCAGACATGTCACCCATTGAGCATGTTTGGGATGCTCTGGATCGATGCGTATGACACTGTGTTCCAGGCAAATGGTGGTCACACCAGATACTGAATGGTTTTCTGATCCACGCCCCTACCTTTTAAGGTATCTGTATTCCCAGTCATGAAATCCATAGATTTGTGCCTAATGAATTTATTTCAATTGACTGATTTCCTTATATCAAATCAAAGTTTATTTGTCACGTGCGCCAAATACAACAGGTGAAATGCTTACTTACAGGCTCTTACCAATAGTGCAAAAAAGGTATTAGGTGAACAATAGGTAGGTAAAGAAATAAAACAACAGTATAAAGACAGGCTATATACAGTAGCGAGGCTACATACAGACACCGGTTAGTCAGGCTGATTTGAGGTAGTATGTACATGTAGATATGGTTAAAGTGACTATGAATATATAATATATGATGAACAGAGAGTAGCAGTAGCGTAAAAGAGGGGTTGGCGGCAGTGGGTATGAACGGTAACTCAGTCAAATCTTTGACATTGTTTGTTTATTTTTGTTCAATGGGCTATTATGAAGGACTAAGCCGACAGACCGTAAAACAGTATTGTGAGCTGTCATATTACAATATGTCTACCGCTAATCAAAACTATTGTGTTAAGTTTACAGCGGTTGGAGAGTACGAGACTATCTACAACTTGTCTGAGCTAACGACTAAAATTCAATGTGTATCACCAGCCCTGACCTGATCAAAACCGTTGACGCTCCTGCCTCCATTTACTCTGCCTCAATTCACCCAGACAAGGACTTCTTTGTTGCAGGTGGAGAGGATTATAATATCTTCAAATATAACTACAGCACTGAAGAACTAGGTAAATCCAACTCCAAAGACTTTGAAATTGTTGCATGTTGTATTTCATATTTTTGTTCAGTTATATACAGTTGAAGTCGGAAGTTTACATACACCTTAGCCAAAAACATTAACTCAGTTTTTCACAATTCCTGACATTTAATCCTGGTAAAAAAAAATCCCTGTCTTAGGTCAGATAGGATCACCACTTTATTTTAAGAATGTGAAATGTCAGAATAATATTATTTAGTATTTATTTCAGCTTTTATTTCTTTCATCACATTCCCAGTGGGTCAGAAGTTTACATACACTCAATTAGTATTTGGTAGCATTGCCTTTAATTGTTTAACTTGGGTCAAACATTTTGGGTAGCCTTCCACAAGCTTCCCACAATAAGTTGGGTGAATTTTGTCCCATTCCTCCTGACAGAGCTGGTGTAACTGAGTCAGGTTTGTAGGCCTCCTTGCTCGCACACACTTTTTCAGTTCTGCCCACACATTTTCTATAGGATTGAGGTCAGGGCTTTGTGATGGCCACTCCAATACCTTGACTTGGTTGTCCTTAAGCCACAACTTTGGATGTATGCTTGGGGTCATTGTCCATTTGGAAGACCCATTTGTGAGCTGATGTCTTGAGATGTTGCTAAAATATATCCACATAATTTCCCTAACTCATGATGCCATCTATTTTGTGAAGTACACCAGTCCCTCCTGCAGAACATGACGCTGGCACCCACGTGCTTCACGGTTAGGATGGTGTTTTTCGGGTTGCAAGCCTGCACCTTTTTCCTCCAAACATAACGATGGTCCTTATGGCCAAACAGTTCTATTTTTGTTTCATCAGACCAGAGGACATTTCTCCAAAAAGTACGATCTTTGTCCCCATGTGCAGTTGCAAACTGTAGTCTGGCTTTTTTATGGCAGTTTCAGAGCAGTGGCTTCTTCCTTGCTGAGCAGCCTTTCAGGTTATGTCGATATAGGACTCGTTTTACTGTTGATATAGATACTTTTGTACCTGTTTCCTCCAGCACCTTCACAAGGTCCTTTGCTGTTGTTCTGGGATTGTTACCCTACTCCACCAAGGCACCTGCAAGTTCCCGGACATTTCTGGGGGGGAATGGCCCTAGCCCTCACCCTCCGATCCAACAGGTCCCAGACGTGCTCAATGGGATTGAGATCCGGGCTTTTCGATGGCCATGGCAGAACACTGACGTTCCTGTCTTGCAGGAAATCCCGCACAATAAACGCGAATCCGACCATCACCCCTAGTGAGACAAAACCGCGACTCGTCAGTGAAGAGCACTTTTTGCCAGTCCTGTCTGGTCCAGCGACGGTGGGTTTGTGCCCATAGGCGACGTTGTTGCCGGTGATGTCTGGTGAGGACCTGCCTTACAACAGGCCTACAAGCCATCAGTCCAGCCTCTCTCAGCCTATTGCAGACAGTTTGAGCACTGATGGAGGGATTCTGCATTCCTGGTGTAACTCGGGCAGTTGTTGTTGCAAACCTGTACCTGTCCCGCAGGTGTGATGTTCGGATGTACCGATCCTGTGCAGGTGTTACACGTGGTCTGCAACTGCGAGGTCGATCAGCTGTCCATCCTGTTTCCCTGTCTTAGGTGTCTCACAGTACGAACATTGCATTTTATTACCCTGGACACATCTGCAGTCCTCCTGCCTCCTTGCAGCATGCCTAAGGCACGTTCACGCAGATGAGCAGGGACCCTGGGCATCTTTCTGTTGATGTGTGTGTCTGCGGCTGCAGTGCCTTCTACTACGAATTTGAAGTCGACGTTGACAACCTTCCGTCCCTGCTCTGGATCGAGCAAGGCTTCTCCATCAGTCGGAGGCCTGCAAAGGTCTCAAGTTATCCTACCTCTCGCCCGTCCATAAAGGGTTCTCCGAATCCTGGGCGGATTTCCTTGTTTCTTTGGGCAGCTCCATGGTAAGAAATGTGACCGTTCCTGGTGCAAAAATAATGTCTTGTCCCGGAGCTCGAGTATATGACATTACTCAGCTGCTCCCGAATGTACTACATCAGGACATGGAAACCGATTCTATTGTAGTCCTTGTGGGTTTTAATGACATTTATGAAAGGCAGTTCTGAAAAGTTGAAACTGGATTTTAAAGACTTGATTGACTCTCTGCGCAACACTAACAAAAGACCCATCATATCTAGCCCTCTGCCATCTCTGAATCGTGGCATTGAACACTTTAGCAGGATTCTTTCTCTTCACAACTGGCTACGTGATTATTGCAGCTCAATGGGTGTAACTTCTGTTGACAATTTCAATACCTTTTGGAAACAAAACGTTTTATAAGGAGGATGGGATCCATCCAAATCATTTGGGCGCCTGGATTCTTTCACAGCACTATAAGGCTGCGTTAAGACAATGACTTATCAATGACTCAAGCCCAGTTCAGCTAATCCCTACCATTGTCATAATGCTTCAGCAATTGTACATTACACCAGGGGTGTTTAACTGCCCTGAATGCCTCTACTGATCCTACAGCTATTGTATGCAGTAATCATGTGCCTATCTATGAACCAGATTTATACTGTTAGCACTAAGCCGGTGTGCCCTAGGAGGAAGTCCACTGTGAGCAGCTCACCCTGCACTAACATAAAGAACATGAGCACATCTACTGCTGCTAAGTTTCCCAGTAAAGCAATGAAAGCAAGTAAGCATCCCAGAAGAAAATAGCTCAAAATAGCCCACGTTAATATATTTAGCTTAAGAAACAAGGTTCATGAAATCAATAATTTGCTAGTAACAGATGACATTCATATTCTCTCCCTGAAACCCACTTAGATGATACAGTGGTAGCAATACAAGGTTATAAAATGTTATAGAAAAGATAAATGCCTATGGTGGAGGATCTCATGTCATATAGTGTTGAAGTAATATGGCTACAGGTTCATCTGCCTCACCTAAAGCCCATTCTGGTGGGAAGCTGCTAACAGTCAGTATCTGGATAATGTGTGAAATGCATGTGATATCAACAGAGAAGTATATTTTCTGGGTGATTTAAATATTGACTGGCTTTCATCAGGCTGCCCACTCAAGAAAAAGCTTCAAACTGTAACCAGTGCCTGCAACCTGGGTCAGGTTATCAGTCAACCTACCAGGGTAGTTACAAACATCACAGGAATAAAATCATCAACATCTATTGATAACATTTTTACTAATGCTGCAGAAATTAGCATCCAGATCCATCGGATGTAGTGATCACAATATAGTAGCCAAATCTAGGAAAACCAAAGTTCAGAAGGCTGGGCCTAATATATTGTATAAGAGGTCATACAATAAGTTTTGTAGTGGTTCCTATGTTATTAATGTAAATAATATCTGTGCTGTGTAATGAGGAGCAAACAGACACTGCACGTGACACATTTATGAAATTGCTTATCCCAGTTACTAATAAGCATGCACCCATTAAGAAAATGACTGTAAAAATTGTTAAATCCCTGTGGATTGAGGAATTGAAAAATTGTATGGTTGAGAGGGATGAGGCAAAAGGAATGGCAAATAAGTCTGGCTGCACAACCGATTAGCAAACTTATTGAGAAATCATGTGACTAAACTGAATAAAAAGAAGAAACTACACTATGAAACAAAGGATAGTAAAAAGCTTTGGAGCACCTTAAATGGAATTCTGGGAAGAAAGGCAAACTCGGCTCCACCATTCATTGAAACAGATGGCTCATTTCATCACAAAACAAACTGATATTTAATTAATTGGCAAGATTAGCAAATTTAGGCATAACATGGCAGTAACAAATGCTGACACTACGCATCCAAGTATATCTGAGCAAATTATTAAAGACAAATATTGTAATTTAAAATTCTGTAAAATGCGATTGGAAAAGGTGAAAAAATTGTCTATCAACAATGACAAGCCACCGGGGTCTGACAACTTGGATAGAGAATTACTGAGGATAATAGCGGACGATATTGCCACATCTTCAATTTAAGCCTACTAGAAAGTGTGTGCCCTCAGGCTTGGAGGGAAGCAAAAGTCATTCCGCTACCTAAAAATAGTAAAGCCCCCTTTACTGGCTCAAATAGCCGACCAATCAGCCTGTTACCAACCCTTGGTAAACTTTTGGGGGAAAAATTGTTTGACCAGATACAATGCTATTTTACAGTAAACAGATTGACAACACACTTTCAGCATGCTAATAGAGAAGGACATTCAACAAGCACAGCACTTACACATATGACTGATTGGCTGAGAAAAATGTATGATAAAAAGATTGGGGTCTGTTTTGTTAGACTTCAGTGTGGGTTTTTACATTATCGATCATAGTCTGGTGCTGGCAAAACTTGTGTGTTATGGCTTTACACCCCCTGCTATATTGTGGATAAAGAGTTACCGATCTAACAGAACATAGAGGGTGTTCTTTAATGGAAGCCTCTCCAACAAAATCCAGGTAGAATCAGGAATTCCCCAAGGCAGCTGTCTAGGTCCATTACTTTTTTCAATCTTTACTAATGAATTGCCACTGGCTTTGAGTAAAGCCAGTGTGTCTATGTATGCGGATGACTCAACACTACATGTCAGCTACTACAGCGACTGAAATGACTGCAACACTTAACAAAGAGTTGCAGTTAGTTTGAGTTGGTGGCAAGGAATAAGTTAGTCCTAAACATTTCTAAAACTAAAAGCATTGTATTTGGAACAAATCCTTCACTAAACCTTAAACCTCAAATCTTGCAATTAATAATAGGGAAATTGAGCAAGTTGAGGTGACTAAACTGCTTGGAGTTACCCTGGATTGTAAACTGTCATGGTCAAAACATATTGATACAACAAAAAAGGACTCAGGAAAATTGCAATTGGTTCAAGGCAGCACAGTACACAGAGCGCTAATATTAATAATATGCATGTCAATCCCTCCTGGCTCAAAGTGGAGGAGAGATTGACTTCATCACTGCTTGTATTTATGAGAGGTATTGACATGTTGAATGCACCGAGCTGTCTGTTTTAAATACTGGCGCACAGCTCGGACACCCATGCATACCCTCAAGAGAGGCCCTCATCCCTGAGTGTAGCTCCGAGGCCACAGCTACTCACGTCCGCACTGACCACAGTTGGTTTGCTTGGCGTCGTAGTATGCCAATACCATCATGCTGTGGGGGTGTTTTTCAGCAGCAGGGACTGGGAGACTAGTCAGGATTGAGGGAAAGATGAATGGAGACTGTTTTTTTTCTTCACTAAAACATGCAAAAAATCCCTGCTAGGGGGAAATGCAGGTTTTAACTAATTAAACAACAAAGAAATATGATCTACATGATCAGTCTCTGTGTGTAAAATAAGTGGTTAATGTGAACCTAACTCACAGCTTAAAAAATGTAAAGAAAGCAAGCCAATGTTATTTGTTGTCTAGACTTTACTGCAAATGACACTTAAGTCTTGAGAAAAAAACAATACACTAATATTGCAGTTAGCCATGACAGCCTTTATAATAGAATGCTAATGACCACACACATCTAAACATTGCACTTGGGAAATAAACATCTTAAAGTATAAATAGAATGAAACCAACAGGCATTCTATTTTTGCTCAATTATAGAGGCCAATATAGTAGACATCGACAAGTGCACAACGCTACATGTGTGCAAAATAACGTTCACTGAGTAAAAAAAGTAATAATCCCCCCCTCACTCACGTGTTACTGTCAAGTTCAACACAACAAAAGCAATATATTTGGGCTACACTGCACATTACATTGTCTGTGGACATCTGTTCTACAAAGTGTACAATGTGCCAGCAGAGCATGATACCCTTTGTTGGCAGAAGTGATCTCTTTCAGGCAGAGTACACTTGGCATACCTCTTTTTATCCACTGTATTGAAAAAATGAGAGAGGGAAAGTGTGTGGTGTTCCTTTCACCTCTATAGTGGCATCCAGCTTAAGCCAGGCCCAGCTCCAGCTTCACTTGATCCCTGAATCCATTTGTATAACAAGCAATGCCTCATTTTCACCTAATTCTCGCATTCTGAAAATATACCACATACTGTAGAGGAAAAACAGTTCACAGATAGTAGTTAGTTCGTTAACATTTCACACAGATTGCCATGGTCCAGTAAGCAACTAACGCGTTATAACTTGAGGAATGGCAAGGAGTCGTATACCAGTTAATACTATAGGGAAATTGTTAGGTTACTAACGTTAGCTCATCTGATGTTAGCTAGCTAATGTTAACTGTCTGACTTTATTAGCCATCTTATTTTCACACAAAATCAATCATTTGATCAGCTAAGTTGGCTAATGTTACTCAACATTTCTCTGGCCAGCTAACGGAGAATTCGATCCAGCTAGCAAGATACTTGGTCCACCACACTTTCTTCATCACCTCAAACTTTCCAAATGCCAGTTTTTCAGTTACAGCTTATGAAGTATGCTTCATCACCTTCTCACCCCTATCTCCATGGTCAGGCTTCTCACCTACCTCTTATCGTTCAAGTTGTACGTACTGCTGTAACTGGCAAACTGCCTTTCCACTCTGTCTTTCCAGAGCGCGCACTGATCCCTAACTAGCAAATTGGTTGTCTCTTCTCCAGTTGTGTGCTGCATTCTGTTATGTGAATGATTGGCTGAGCCTTGGATACAGCCAGTATTGCTCCAAATGAGCATCACTCGTTCGCTTACAGCCAGTAGTGAGGGAGAGGAGACCATTGTCTGCACACAGGCTGGATGACAGAGGAGACACGCAACGATGCAGACCTCCAAATGGTCATGGGCTACATCCGAAAAGGTTGGTTTCAGAGAATGGCGCAGCTACCCTACTCACTACAGGGATACCACACAGCGAGAGCACATCTATCGGAGCTGGACGGACTTGTGCTATATCAAGACAGGATTGTCGTTCTAGCTTCACAGAGAGAAGAATTTCTACTAGTGGTGGCCGGGCATCAGCACCCACAGAATTAGAGGGAGCATACTTAGTCACACAGGACAACAGATAGGACAGGAGAATTACACAAGATAAACAGACTGACCCTAGCCCCCCCGGCATAAACTATTGCAGCATAGATACTGGAGGCTGAGACAAGGGGGGGGGCAACCGACGATACACCCGGGCAGGGCCAACCAGGCAGGATATAACCCCACCCACTTTGCCAAAGCACAGCCCCCACACCACTTTGAGGGATATCCACAGACCACCAACTTACTACCCTGAGACAAGGCTGAGTATAGCCCACGAAGATCTCCACCGCACGAGCCGGAGGTGGCGCAAAACCAGACAGGAAGATTGTCTGACACATCCCTCCTAGGGACGGTATGGAAGAGCACAAGGTCAGGTCAGAGCCAGAGAATCCCAGTGGAGAGAGGGGAGCTGGCCAGGCAGAGAGAGCAAGGGCGGTTTGTCGCTCCAGTGCCTTGCATTTCACCTTCGCACCCATGGGCCAGACTACACTCAATCATAAGACCTACTGAAGAGATGTTTCTTCAATAAAGACTTAAATGTTGAGACCGAGTCTGCATCTCTCATATGGATAGGCAAACCATTCCATATAAATGGAGCTCTATAAGAGAAAGCCCTGCCTCCAGCTGTTTGCTTAGAAATTCTAGGGACAGTAAGGAGGCCTGCGTCTTGTGACCGTAGCGTATGTGTAGGTATGTATGGCAGGACCAAATCGGAGAGATAGGTAGGAGCAAGCCCATGTAATGCTTTGTAGGTTGGCAGTAAAACCTTGAAATCAGCCCTAGACTTAACAGAATGCCAGTGTAGAGAGGCTAGCACAGGAGTAATATGACACATCACACTTTTTGGTTTTAGTGCTAAACGCGGCTGCTAGAATCTTGACTACCTGAAGTTTATTTAGTGCTTTAGCTGGAGACTAGTGCATTGCAGTAGTATAATCTAGACGTGACAAAAGCATGGATTAGCTTTTCTGCATCATTTAACAGAAAGTTTCTGATTTTTTAAAATGTTACGAAGATGGAAAAAAGCTGTCCTTGGAACAGTCTTGATATGTTAGTCGAGAGATCAGGGTCCAGAGTAACGCAGAGATCATTCAGTTTTATTTGAGACTGTACAACCATCAAGATTAATTGTCAGATCCAACAGCAGATCTCTGTTTCTTGGGACCTAGAACTAGCATCTCTGTTTTGTCCGAGTTTAAAAGTAGAACATTTGCGGCCATCCACTTTCTTATGTCTGAAACAGGCTTCCAGGGTAGGCAATTTTAGGGCTTCAACATGTTTCATTGAAATGTACAGCTGTGTCGTCCGCATAGCAGTGAAAGTTGACATTGTGTTTCCGAATGACATCACCAAGAGGTAGAATATATAGTGAAAACTAGCCAGCAGATCATCACCCGCCTCAAAGGTATGTTTGTAAGATGGGGGATACCTACCGAGATCGTTAGCGACAACTCTACTCAGTTTGTCTGCACTGAGTTCAAGGAGTTCAGAAGGAAGTATGGTTTCGCTCAAACCACCTCCAGTCCCCACTACCCGCAGGCAGTCTGAGCTGCGGAGAGCTGTACAGACAGCTAAGCAAATTCTTAAACAACCAGACCCACACATGGCACTGATGTGCTACGAGCCACGCGCAACAGGAGCAAGCCCAGCACAACTCATGACAGGACGTCTGATCAGAAAAGGGGAGATGCTCATCCTTGAAAAATGCCATAATGTCTGAAATAGACATACTGTACAAACAATTACCTGGTCTAAGTAAAATAAAATAAAATTTGATCTACTGCTCTGCTGACCAGCTAGCTAAAGTGTAGTCAGTGGCTATCTAAGACAGAAAGGGGACGGAAGAAGTTCAACACTTCATTCAAGTCATTTCAATAGAGCACATGGATTCATCATGGATTGGGCACAGAAGGTCTCTGATCGCGCTGGTGAACGGTAGCGAAGTGTCGCTAGAGATGACATGCAGGAGCTTCCTGCAAGAATTTATAGTCATGCTGAGGTCTTCTCTTGCTAATTAGCATTTCATTTTTTTGTTGTAAATTGAGGCTACTATATTGATAATTACACGGTTATCAAAACCTCATGCCAAGGTAAGCCTACTAATGTACACATAGTGAATTTTACGATCACTTCAAATTAAGTATGTAAAAAATGTATGGTGGAAAGACAAATGGAACCATTTCTGTGTTTGACCGCTAGGTTTTATGGGTATTAGGAAGCATCCACTGTGGCAGACTAAATGGCACAGTATACCCTACAAAAATGAATTGAACTGTATTTTAAGACAGTTAAATACTCTAACAAAAAAGCTGTTCGAATTGTAAGTATGTCCCTTAAGGTCCTTGTGTAATTGTAATGTGATATTGTACCCCCTAGCTCGATTGTCCATTATATATAATCTATATATACTTGTGTTCCCTTATGTACTTTCTGTATTGATTTGTTAATAAAAATATATATTTTTTATATCAAAAAACTAAATGGCACAGATATAAAGATGAGTCCTCTCTCTCTCTCTGCTGCTCATTGGCAAGGTTGAGAAAATCGGACGTTGAGTGATGAGCAACAGAACACTGGTCAGGTTTCCACTAGATAGCACAGCCACAAAGTAAAAATTAATGGGACCAAAAATTTGCTTTTTGGTCTTAATTTAAAGCTGCAATATGTAACTTTTTGGGCTACCTGACCAAATTCACATATAAATGTGAGTTATTGATCTGTCATTCTCATTGAAAGCAACAACGCACATTTATGTGAATTTGGTCAGGTAGCCCAGAAAGTTACATACTGTTCATGTGCATTATTTCTGCATCCCGTTAAGTTTTGTTTTCATCTTTTACTTTTCATTATGGAAAGATATTTTACAGCGGTTTAGATGGTACATCTAAATGTACCATCTCTAATTCTCTACACTATACTTATTAGGCAAACTATTAGAATTTTTGCAACCAGGAAATGTCAGTGATTTCTGCATAGTGCATCTTTAAGGTTAGGCATAAGGTTAGCAGTGTGGTTGAGGTTAGGTTTAAAATCAGATTTTAGAAATAGGCGGGTTTTATGACTTTGTATGTGATAACTAGTGACGACCAACTGGTCCGTGTTCATTAGTTATCAGTCATAAATCCTGCCTGTTTCTACAATTTCTCTTCTTAAAATCTGATTTTAAACAACACTAATGTTGATAATTGGATATGGAGAAGGGTGAGCCGGTCAAGGATCGATTCAGACAAGGTGATAAATTGTATGACAAGCGACAGTTTAATTATGAGTAAAGATATCTGGTACAAGCGTATACGGTCTCGTTCCTTCGGCTCATAGAGAACCTCCAGAAAAAGCCCAGATAACAGAATGCATAGACATTTTATACAACACAGAAAGTAGGTTGAGTCTGGAAGTTCTGGTCCTTTGGTTGGTTCTGGACAGGTTGTTGTCTTCTCAGATTGGTCCTGATGAGCTGGGCGTCATCCTTCTGAGTCTTATAGCAAAAGTTCTTTGTTACCAAATGTTCAGCTAAAACAGGAGATTTTGTGTGTGCGTAGTCATCCCCCTGTCCTTGGGTATGCGTGTGTGTGTCTTATTATCTCGTGAAATGCAGACCCAAGCACTCTTTTGATCAAGGCCTTTCCTGCCTTATCAGTGTTTATGAAAGGTCTGTGCCAGCCATCTGTCTTTGGGTGTGTGTGTGGTTCTCTGTATCTGTTTATGAGTGTGTGAGAAACCCTGCTTAGAAAGAAGTTAGTTATAACAATGTAATAGCAATATGCTTGTGTTATTTAAATGGTATTTATTACAAATCCCCCTCTTCACGTCTCATAAGAGACGTGACAAAAGCTAGGACAAAAGCTATAAATGGCAAAATTAGAGTAAACTTTATCAGAAGATAAAGTTTTGATTCCCTCTCTTCACGTCTCACAAGAGACGTGACATAAACTTTAAGCGAATCCAGGCACAAGAAGGGAAACTTTTTCCAGAAGAAAAAGTTTTGATTCCCTCTCTTCACGTCTCCTAAGAGACGTGACATAAACATGGGATCAAGCAGGAGTAGTATATGCAGAAACTTTCTTGAAGAGAAAGTTTCATATGCCCTCTCTTCACGTCTCCTAAGAGACGTGACATAAACTAGGTAAGAGTAAGAAAAGCAAAAGTAAACAACCAGGGAAACTTTCTCAGAGAGAAAGTTTTAATTCCCTCTCTTCACGTCTCAAAAGAGACGTGACAAAAATAGCTAAGACAAGCAGAGACAGGGAACTTTTTCAGAAGGAAAAAGTTTTGATTCCCTCTCTTCACGTCTCCTAAGAGACGTGACATAAACATGGGATCAAGCAGGAGTAGTATATGCAGAAACTTTCTTGAAGAGAAAGTTTCATATGCCCTCTCTTCACGTCTCCTAAGAGACGTGACATAAACTAGGTAAGAGTAAGAAAAGCAAAAGTAAACAACCAGGGAAACTTTCTCAGAGAGAAAGTTTTAATTCCCTCTCTTCACGTCTCAAAAGAGACGTGACAAAAATAGCTAAGACAAGCAGAGACAGGGAACTTTTTCAGAAGGAAAAAGTTTTGATTCCCTCTCTTCACGTCTCAAAAGAGACGTGACATAAAAAGCTAGATCATATTAAACCCTCAGGTCCATCCCTCTATACAACCTGTACCAGGTGGGCTCGTCGCCACCCGGGAACTTCAAACCTTCACAACAGGGAGGACAAACATCACTTTTTATTCATTCGACAACATCAACTACAGCGAACCAAGGGTCCCCCTCTGTCAGGCCCACTCTCCTGCGAAAGCTTGATTTCGTATCAGCCTCTCCAACTGGAGCATCAAGCAGCGGCATCATACCATAGGCCCTTTCCACATCTGTAACAGACTTCTTCAAACAAGGTATGATACAGGCATTACGGAACATGAGCATATTAAAAACAACAACTTAGGGTCAGAAATCCAGTAATCATCATTGCAGTGTACTTACCAAACCAACCACCCAGCCAGGGGAACAGTCCACTCTCCTCCACTCCTGCAAGACCCCTCACCTCCACCGATAACCTTGCCAACCCACTCAGAGCTTTTGAAATGCTCCCATCCGGACCAGTATTGTTAGGGACAAACGTCTAACACTGTTCTCCAAACATTTTACATACACCTCCCTGGTCGGCCAGAATCATGTCCAGTGCTAGTCTATTTGGTCTACTGGTTTGAGAGGTAGCATCCAATTGTTCAGCCATCCCCGTAAGTACTGTGTGGGTGTATTTAACAAATCATCATTAATTATAGTAGATATAATTGATCCAGGCATTATGCTTAGCATCAACAATAGCTGGGCCAATGATGGGCATCAGATGCCACAGGCCATCATTCCTGTTTAATGTCTGGAATTCGTGGGGGACCCCTATTGGGACCCCCAACAGGTTGGTGTGGATGTTATCTGTACTCTTGGACCAAGGAGCGTCACGTTTCTGCCGTCTCCTGGGTTGGTCCCAAGCCTCTGTCATGTGCAGCTCCCAAAAGTTGGTTAGCTGTAACCTCAATAATAGGCAATGGTGTTTATCAGACTGGCCAAAACACATGTTCCCTGATAATCTCCTTTCAAAATGTGGTCAACCGCCTGGCAGGTCCACACATCCACCATACATCAGCAACACCTCTAGTTAATAGTGACATTAGTGATGCAGGCAGTAGTAGGGAGCCTCCCATAGTCTATACCTCTACCTGTACCAGTGATACAGCTGTAATATCCCCCATATGCCTTAACTCCCCACGGTGCCTTCTGGGGAGGGACTTCTGGGAACACAAGACTCAGAGTCTTACACAGGGTTGAATTTGGCTTAAACTTTCCAATATGCACATCCAACCTTCCCCATTACTTAGGACAAATGGGTGAGCAGCCAGAATAGGTCTGGCATGTCCACATACGACACAGTCCTTTCTATTAAGTGTTTTGTAGGCCAACCACATATTCTCCCTTCCCTCATAACCAGTTTCAGTCCCCAATTGGTCACTATCTGAGATGTCTTTTACATTTATTACCTATACCAGATTGTAGAGTTCAGGTGATGGCGTGGGACTTGGTCTTGAAGTGGTGGAGGAGGCCGGCTGAACCTGGTCTGTTGGAACTGGTGGTGGTTCTGGCAGCACTGCGATGGTAACATCCCCATCGTATCCTAAACAGACAACTCAGGACCACAAACAGTCCTGTAAAGCCCCCTCTTCTCCCAGAGAACACATCATCAGCCAGAGATCAAGCAACACTTTCACTTCTATGAACAAACACAGTGAGGAAAGGTCGGGGGCAGGGAATTCTTCATTAAGGAGTTGATCCCCGAACTCTATTAGCAACGGTTCTTCTCCTTAACTCTGTGATCATTCGACAGTGTCAGTGTGTCTCACCCTCCAAGTGCGATATGCCCCCAGGTCTAGTGAATCACCTTCTCCTTTAATTCACCTGCAATGCATAAAATCTTGGACATACAGGTTTGTTTAACAAACAGTTTCTCATTTGTTCTATCTGATTATATATTTAACTTCTATGCCTATTTTTTAGCTAGAATTTTTAATTTTAAATTAGTTTATTATCCAATAGGCCCCATCCTATCCTAGACCACAATGTACCCCTCCCCCGTTTGATACCTGGCTCTGCCCAGGTATCAACCTTACCTATTCTAAATAATGACTTAGTAAAATATTCTTATGTTCTACATTATTATGTAGGAGCGCCCCTTTCATTTTCCACATGTCCATTTCTCCCTTTTGTCTCCATTCAGTAACTGTTATCTACCCATTCTGTTATCTCTGTCCTGGCGCCCCCTTCCAAAACTCCCTTCTCTGCTCTCAAACCTTCAAGGTCTCAGCAGTGCGGGGAGGGCCACTCTGTCTGCCCTTTCCCTTATCTGTCTGTAGCTTGGTCCCAAACATTAACTAAGTGTCTCACTGTTTTGACTTTATCTAAAATCATGGATTTAAAATTAACAACATGTCTTATAGTGTCAATCTCTAAAGTCCTTACATAACCTTAATAAACCTATCTCTATCTTCTAATGGCCAAAACAAATGCTAACCATATAAATTCCTTTCTTTACTAATAAGCTCTCTATCACTTTTATTTCCATGCCCTATAGGCTTAAAATATCTCCTGTTCAAACCAATTCAATAACAGCCCATTCAAAACCGTCATAGCCAATGTTTAAAAACAGAATCCTGACTCCTCTGTGGTTAAAACTACAATTATGGTCAAGAGTTATAAACTCTATTATATCAATTTACCTCAAAACTAGTATTCCCAAATGACCACAATTTCATTATTCTCACTACATCCCCCCGTGATTGATCAAGTCACAGGAAAATGCAACGAAAAGAGGTCAAAAAGGTTACACCTACATTCGTGTTCCATACCATATCTAGACATACCAAAAGAACCCTTTATCTTAACAAAGTCCCTTGTCTAAATAAAACTCAGAAAGTAAAACACCTAATATTATCTTGTCTCTCGGAACACGGAAAACCCCTTAACCTAAAACGTTTACCACAAAAACAAAACCTAATAATTATGATAATACCCTTAAATCATTCGTTTTAAATTTCCCCGATGTTTCATGTACTAACCATACAACTGTGATAAACGTACACTGTCCCTTTAAAAACTCTCATGCCAGCCATACCAGGTTGCGAGTCGTTCTTTGTTCCCCATAATGAAAACAGATCACGTTTAGAATACGTTTACTTATTGTTCGAATTCTCTGGTGTTACCTAAACCAAAAACCAATAACTTTCAGCAACTTTTGAAAAGTATCTCAAAGCTATAATGTACACATTTTCCCTCTAAATGACACAACCAATTTTCTCTAGCATAATTTAATACGGCCACACCCGGTGGGGAAAGTACAAATTTTATCCCGTTCCTTTTATAATACTCAATGCTAAATTCAAAGTTGTGGTTAAATATATGGATTTGCCAATCATTATCAAATGTTAAATATACAGGTTTAGTACTTTTATCAAATAGATTAGTATAGTTCAAATAAAGATATGCGTTTACTAGCGCTCAACCTGTGTTCAGAACGCAG
Organism: Salvelinus namaycush; assembly: GCF_016432855.1. Taxonomy (NCBI): domain Eukaryota; kingdom Metazoa; phylum Chordata; class Actinopteri; order Salmoniformes; family Salmonidae; genus Salvelinus; species Salvelinus namaycush. Next base: position 38,996,950 of record NC_052315.1, read on the forward strand.
CAACTAGCCAATATAATACCAAAAATGACTGTCTTATTCATGCCTCTAGGCAAAACATCTAGTTACTCCAACTAAGTTTAGCAGCAAAACTATCGTATAAGTAAAATCAACTTCTCAACTCTTTCCATTCCAAAGTGTAAACTTACCATATACTTCGCTAAATTTATATCGCATGTCAGCCAATCCATAACAATAATATCATTAGTCTGTAAATTTAACCTAAATAAGTTATTAAATGTATTCTCTCTACTCCGAATTGGTTCTAAGTTTTTTCTGTCACCAGCATTCAAACAGGCTCCCGTTTGCTGGGAGACCGTTGAGTGCTGCAATACTGCCATCTTCTGTCCATTCTCTGTACAGCTCTCCACCCCCAACTATTCTAGTGTGAAGGAATATCACAAATAATGGGCCAGATATCCCTAATCTCGCCCAGGGAGGGAGATATCCCTCTAACTGGGAGAGGTTCCTTTTTCAGGGGAGGCGAAGTTTGATGCCGCATCACCTGAGTCAGGAGTGTCTTAATTTGGAATCGAATTTAGGCCGCTCAAATCGGCTCTGACTTCTGTAAGGAATTGGAGCTAGAGTGCAATGTGTGAGGTGGTGCCAAGGTGCGCCTGATTTACCTTTGACCTGAACTGAGTGTGAAGTAACCTCCTTCACTTCGTACAGTTCAGTCCACCTGGGTTCCAGCCACTTTCTCTTGTGGACTTTCACCCCCACCCAGTCACCATTTTACATTCAGTGGTGGCGTGCCTCCTGGCAGCTCCCCCTCTCGGACCTTGTGAATCTGTTTGGAGAGAGCTGCAGAAAGTTCCGTCAGTTTTTTCACATAATCAGTCATACCTATCTGGTGTACATCAAGAGCGGGCATATGACCTCCCTCTCTTGGTGGTCCTTTCCTTCTTAAACAAATGACTTTTATTCTTTTCTACCTCCCTGTCTCTAGCTTCCTGCACTGCCTCTCTCAGTCCGCCTTCCATCGTACTCAGTTGGACCCTGCTTGGCGGCCCCCCTCCTAGATAACCTGCCTGTGTCCATTTTAACTTCAACCCTTCCCAAACCTTCTTTATTGACTTCCACTGTTCTTTTCCCCCTGACCTGTCTTGTAGCTTTTGATCTAGAAAATCGTTAAATTTAAGCTTGGGAGTATTTGGGGTCGTCATATTGTCATGTATTTTATATTTTAACTTTTATCTCTACATTTTAAATCATCTGATTAAATTTCATCACTATATTTAGACTATCTGAATATACTTAGCCCGTCACTGGTAAATACCCGTGATGAATTCTTGGAGACACGTACTCTGTCTTATCTCAGAGTTCCTCCCTCGTACACTCGGAATTTCGTAAATGTGTGTAGTTTTTAACAGCGTTATGGAACGTGCAACCAACCAATGTCCGCTCTTTCTATTCTCTCAAATATGTTAAAACATTTCACTCTTTACTTAATATTCACACCTATCAACACATTTAAACATTAACCATGCAACTTTCACACAGACAGTCCTGTATTTTCCTCACAAAATATGATTCACACCCAAATAATAGATGACTCACATAACAACAGTCACATTTACGCATTACACATTACTGCTATTCCTACCCATCAAAGGGACCGATCGCTGGCGGACTATAGAATAGGACACTGTTTTTTTTCAAAATATGATTCACACACAAATAGTCCTGTATAACAACAGTCACATTTATGTTTTACACATTACTGCTATTCCTACCCATCAAAGGGACCGATCGCTGGCGGACTATAGAATAGGACACTGTTTTTTTTCAAAATATGATTCACACACAAATAGTCCTGTATAACAACAGTCACATTTATGTTTTACACATTACTGCTATTCCTACCCATCAAAGGGACCGATCGCTGGCGGACTATAGAATAGGACACTTTTCAACCCCTTACCGATTTCTAATCGGACCGGTCTCTGACGGACTTGGAGTGAAATAAAACTTCTCTACCCCTTACCGATTTCTAATCGGACCGGTCTCTGCCGGACTTGGAGTAGAGTTCACTTTTTTCTGTATCCCTTACCGATATCTGATCGGACCGGTCGCTGCCGGACTTGGAATATTCTATTAATTCTATCCCTTACCGATTTCTAATCGGACCGGTCACTGACGGACTTGGAATAGCTATCCCTACCGACCTTAGTCGGACCGGTCGCTGCCGGACTATAGAATAGATTTAAGTACACATATGTTTACTTCACTGTCATTCTCATGTCATCTATGCAAATAAATTTGAACAAAAATTCTTACCCATACTCGGATTACTGATCGAAATTTGGATAGACTATACGACAATATGCAAAGTTTGATTTAACAGGTCTTGCTTACCTTGTTTATGGTCGACCAGGAGATCAGTTTCCCGAGTTGAGCAGAACTGTCGTCCTCCCCCCCAAAAGATTTCACCTGTCCTCCGTGAACCGTCCTTTCACCAACTCGCCCTCTCCCACCCAAATCAACCACTCTGGACCGGGTCTCTAGACAACCATCCTCTGCTTACCAAGTTTCTGTTGATAATTGGATATGGAGAAGGGTGAGCCGGTCAAGGATCGATTCAGACAAGGTGATAAATTGTATGACAAGCGACAGTTTAATTATGAGTAAAGATATCTGGTACAAGCGTATACGGTCTCGTTCCTTCGGCTCATAGAGAACCTCCAGAAAAAGCCCAGATAACAGAATGCATAGACATTTTATACAACACAGAAAGTAGGTTGAGTCTGGAAGTTCTGGTCCTTTGGTTGGTTCTGGACAGGTTGTTGTCTTCTCAGATTGGTCCTGATGAGCTGGGCGTCATCCTTCTGAGTCTTATAGCAAAAGTTCTTTGTTACCAAATGTTCAGCTAAAACAGGAGATTTTGTGTGTGCGTAGTCAGCCCCCTGTCCTTGGGTATGCGTGTGTGTGTCTTATTATCTCGTGAAATGCAGACCCAAGCACTCTTTTGATCAAGGCCTTTCCTGCCTTATCAGTGTTTATGAAAGGTCTGTGCCAGCCATCTGTCTTTGGGTGTGTGTGTGGTTCTCTGTATCTGTTTATGAGTGTGTGAGAAACCCTGCTTAGAAAGAAGTTAGTTATAACAATGTAATAGCAATATGCTTGTGTTATTTAAATGGTATTTATTACACTAACCACACGCTTAATCTTAAATTAAGACCAAACACCAAATATTTGTTTCCATTCATTTTTACTACATAGCCCATTTATGCTGTGGTAACTGGAAACCCTGATCCGGGTACAAATTAACGTAAAGGCTGCGTAAACTTTGTTTTGCGGCATTGCGCGAACGTTTACAGGAGTCTTTTTTTTAATTATTATTTTTTAAACCTTTTCCTCCCCAATTTCGTGATATCCAATTGTTAGTAGTTACTATTTTGTCTCATCGCTACAACTCCCGTACGGGCTCGGGAGAGACGAAGGTCGGAAGCCATGCGTCCCCCGAAACACAACCCAACCAAGCCGCACTGCTTCTTAACACAGCGAGCATCCAACCCGGAAGCCAGCCGCACCAATGTGTCGGAGTCAGGCGATGCAACGATGATCCAATGACACCTTTGTAAGGTAACTGTAATATCCATATGTGTAAACATACTGAATTGTAATTGGATGCATTTTACCGCCGTATCATACTGCGCTATGATTGGGTAAGACCACCCAGGTGTTGAGGTCATCTTCGGTTGATCAATGTATGAGACATGCCAGTTATAGCTAGCTAATAAAGAGCTACGTTTAGAAATATCCTGTCGTACTGCATTTTATTATTTTGTACAAAGCGTGCAAGACAGTAACTATACCCTGCTAATGTATGTTAAGCTACTTTTATGTATTGCAGTTTGTTTTAACTTTACTGTAGGTTATTGTTTAGCTGTCTGCTGTGATCTACATAATATATTAGAGTAGAGTAAAGCATTGGCTAACTGTTAGCCACAACACCAGCAGCTGTGTCTAGCCAAAAAGTAAACTAAAAGCTAAGTTAGCCAACTAGCTAGCGTTTTATGAGTATGTGCACGTAAGGACAACCGCAGCATAGGATGGCAACCGTGTGACTAGGCTAATTAATGCCGTGATTAAGCACCTTCTGTTTACACTTTGTTTTGAGTTCACCTTCTAGGCAACTATGTTAACGTAGTTATGTGTTTCAGCACTGAAAGTCACCAGTGTGCTGTCCAATTGTCCCTAGCCTTTGGGACCATGGCTTATCCATTAAGGAGTGAAGTGGTCAGGCTGTATAAAAATGTAAGCATAACTTTGTCCCTTTCAATTTCTTCTTCGCGTGACCTTTTGTCTAAAGTATAACAGGACGTCCAGAAATCAAATGACCACTACTTTAAGATTAAGATAACTTTATTGGTAAATTGCACACAAGGTCCAATCATAATTTAACATCACCTTTTAACTGAACCCCTCCGAAAGAAACGCACACATACAGACTGGGCGCCAGGGGGAGCTGTGTTGTGGGAGGTGGGGGCAAGTGCCTTGCTCAAGGGTACATCGTCAGGCATTTGATACCAGCTCACTTCCTGCCAGATTTTCAGTCGGACCTGGGATTCGAACCGGCAACCTTCCGGTTGCTGGCTCACCTCTCTCACCGCTAGGCTACCTGCCCTAACGCACTTTTTTTTTGTTTTAAATATACGTTTCTACCACCTTCTCTGGCCATTCGTAAGTGCATGTAACTTTTGGTCAATGGGTAATTGTCACTGTTCTACTCCTCCAACAGCTCCTCTACCTTGGACGGGAGTATCCCAAAGGCGCTGGCTACTTTAGGGATAGACTGAAGTCTGCATTTTTGAATAACAAAGATGTGAAAGACCCAAAGATGATCAAACAAATGATAGCCCGAGGGGAGTTTGTCATCAAGGAGTTGGAAGCACTTTACTACCTGAGGAAGTACAGAGCCATGAAAAAGCGGTACTACGAACCTGAGGAATGACTGGCCACACTTGACACCACTGCCTTGAAATGTGACAATAACAAAGTTATGGTGCCCTCTATGAAGAGGTTTTATTAAGAAGGGTCTAAGAAGCCACCTGACCAGTCCATCAAACACCAGAATGATTGAAGGCCATATTAAGGTTGAATAGAAGCCATGACAGTGTATTCACTGTACAACAGTATATGCTGTTTAATATGCTTTCCTTGTACCAAGCATACTTGAAACAGTATACTGGCTTTTGTAGTCTTGTATTTTCCTTTTTATACAATATTTTTACACAGATCAACTTTGCCAAAACCACCATAAAACCACCTCTAAGAATATTTATTTGAAACTGCTGGAAAAATATTTTGGGGATCTGAAAAAACCTTCAATGTGGAATGAGAATACTAAAACATAGCAGCGATCCTGAGTTGCTTCATTCAAGTAGAATAACTTCATGTGGGTGGACAATTCTGAGGTTTTAATAAAAAAACTAAAAAAAACATTTTAACTCTTATCTGGTGAATGTTATTGTAGGATGTCAATCTTCAGAATATAAAATTAAACTTAACAGTCTTAAAGTCTTGTAAACACCTTAACACATGAGAGGTTGTCGCGTTGTACGTCCGGTGAGGTCCAGGTCATGTTCCGTGGTCACTTGGGCTCAGTCACCACTGCACTCGGACATGTCAATTCGGCAGATAGGGCATGTGGAGTTTTCCTGCCAACAGCAAACAACCAGGTGTATTTTTTCCTAATAGATTTCATGTTATCTTATAGTTTACCATTTACCTTGTACAAACTCAAGGTTCAATAGTTAATGACATTTTAAATGGTGAGAACACCAACTGTTGTGTAACTGCATTGTAACAGTGCTGTCTAAATATGTTGTGTGTGTGTGTTGGGGCCGGCTTATTTTGCACCACAGAAAAAGTGTACCTTTAACCAGCGGTCGATGCATTGCATATGGTAGTTATGGAGGCATGGGAGCATCCTCAGCAGTTCCCCCTCTGTATAGTCCGAGAAACAGATCTGACACCTGTACACAGAGGAAAACATTATCACTGGAGAACACTAAGAGAACACAGTAGTAGTAGTGTTGTCACTAAACCAGAATTTTGACTTCGATACTGTCTCTTTAAACCCATTAATGACATTTATGACAGCACAAGCTCCCACAGTCAGTTGAGTTAGGCGAGGAAGAGATGTGACAGACGAAGGGGGGCAGTATCTATAGACGTGACAGAGACGATTAAAGGTGCACTATGCAGATATTGTTCTGCCATTTCCTGGTTGCTAAAATTAAAATCATTCACCTAATTACAGTTTATATGACAAAGCAAGCATAGTGTAGACAGTGTACCATCTAAACCGCTGTGAAATATACTGTATGTAATATATAGTGCCTTCAGAAAATATTCAGACCCCTTAACTTTTTCCACATTTTGTTACGTTACAGCCTTATTCTAAAATGTATTAAATTGTTTTATTTCTTCGTCAATCTACACACAAGGCTACAGGAAGGCCAAAAAGATCACCAAGGACATCAACCACATCCTGTTCACCCCGCTATGATACAGAAGGCGAGGTCAGTGCAGGTGCATCAAAGCTGGGACTGAGAAGCTGTTTCAGTCTCTATCTCAAGGCCATCAGACTGTTAAATGGCCATCACTAGCCGGCTACCACCCGGTTACTCAACCCTGCACCTTACAGGCTGCTGCCCTATATACATAAAACATTGAATCACTGGCCACTTTAAAAATGGAACACTAGTCACTTTAATAATGTTTACACACGGCTTTACTCATCTTATAATGTATACTGTATTTTATTCCACTGTATTTTAGTCAATGCTACTCCAACATCGTCCTAATATTATATCTGCACAGCTATTTCCAGGTCTCTACAGAGATGTTCAATCAGGGTCAAGTCCAGCTCTGGCTGGGCCGCTCAAGGACATTCAGAGACTTGTCCCAAAGCCACTCCTGCGTTGTCTTGGCTGTGTGCTTGGGGTAGTTGTCCTGTTGGAAGGTGAACCTTCACCCTGGTCTGAGGTCCTGAGCGCTCCGGAGCAGGTTTTCATCAAGGATCTCTGTACTTTGCTCTGTTCATCTTTCCCTCAATCCTGACTAGTCTCCTAGTCCCTGCCACTGAAAAACATCCCCACAGCATGATGCTGCCACCACCATGCTTCACCGTAGGGATGGTGCCAGGTTTCCTCCAGATGTGATGCTTGGCATTCAGGCGCTCCAAGCGGGATGACACTCCAAGCAGGCTGTCATGTGCCTTTTACTGAGGAGTGGCTTCCGTCTGGGAACTCTACCATAAAGGCCTGATTGGTGGAGTGCTGCAGAGATGGTTGTCCTTTTGAAAGGTTCTCCCATCTCCATAGAGGAACTCTGGAGCTCTGTCAGAGTGACCATCGGGTTCTTGGTCACCTCCTTGACCAAGGCCCTTCTCCCCTGATTGGCCAGGCGGCCAGTACTGGGAAGAGTCTTGGTGGTTCCAGACTTCTTCCATTTAAGAATGATGGAGGCCACTGTGTTCTTGGACCTTCAATGCTGCAGAAATGTTTTGGTATCCTTCCCCAGATCTGTGCCTCGACACAATCCTGCCTCGGAGCTCTACGGACAATTTCTTCGACCTCATGGCTTGGTTTTTGCTCTGACATGCCCTGTCAATTGTGGGACCTTACATAGACAGGTGTGCGTCTTTCCAAATCATGTCCAATCAATTGTTTTTCGCACAGGTGGACTCAAAAATCAAGGATGATCAATGGAAACAAGATGCACCTGAGCTCAATTTCGAGTCTCATAGCAAAGGGTGTGAATACTTACGGAAATAAGGCGTCTGTTTATTTTTAATACATTTGCAAAAATTTTAAAAAATATATATTTTTGCTTTGTCATTATGGGGTATTGTGTGTAGAATGACGAGAAAGGATTTATTTAATCAATTTTAGAATTAGGCTGTAATGTAACAATGTGGGAAAAGTAAAGGGGTCTGAATACTTTCCAAATGCACTGTATACACACACATTTTGCATGTGTTATTGCAGTGGCAGAGAAATGCTTGTTTCTAGCGCCACGCGACCAATAAAATTGTCATTTGTATTCCTATTAACTTCCAGTTTAGTGAGAGCGGCTTTATCGCAATGCTAAGTCATACCGGCCAACTTACTGCCTGCTTGAACGGCAATAACTCAGATAAACATGAAATGACCCTGGGAATCGATACAGAGCTCAGATGCACAAAAGCAATATAACATTCAAAATGGGTGAATCTTTAACTTCTGTGCAGCATGAGTGGGGAGCTAACTTCCAGTGCTCTAGCAATAAGTGGAGCAGGCAAAAGGCATGAACTTTGCGCTCGTTGTTCATGTAGTAATGAAAAGTACTGAAGTATATAGTGCTACACTAATCTGAAGCGTGCTGATATTCTGAGCAAGTAAATTGATGTATTTTAATTAGAACTGGTGAACTGCACTGCTTCATCTTTATTGGAAACTATGATGAGTTTAATCAATGTGTCACTGCTTAGGCTGGAACAATATCCTGTGCTCAGACAGCCCCATCTTACATTATGGAAAAGGTACTCGTTTGTGACTTACTGTGTCTTTCCTGCACTATGTGCTGGGTCGTAGGTTTTCGTAGGCAGCCTCTCAATCTCTCTTTCACTCAGGGTTTTCTTGGCCACAACAGCACCCTGGCCCTCCTCAAAGGCCAGTAGAGCCTGAGAGATCAAAACAGAGCATACACACATGAACCAAAACCCACATTATTAAGACAATAATGGGGTTACTAGGGATGCAAGACATAAATCAATGCAAGAAAAATGCTGGAAAACCTATGTAAGAGTTTGACTGCAAAACAGAAGGTGTGATGCCTACATGGGGAGGACAAAAGCTTAGTTTGTTTCACAAATGGACCCAGGCAGGTTGTACCTCATAGTCGTCTCCCTGACTGTCATCAAAGAGGGAAGAGACCGCATGACGGGGGTTTCTGCGACGAGGAGTGCGAGATCGGCCTCTTCCTCTGCGCCTTCCCATCAACTCTGAATGATTCAACACACACTTAACACACATACACACCACAGCAACAAAACTGTTTTCTAACTAAGTAGTGCATCAAGCATACCAGTAAATTTCACACTACTGTGGTTGTTGTTCAGTAACATACCTTCCTCTAATCCCGCGACGAGAGGCGAAAACGCTGCGTAGTTCACTGCTGAGGGCCAGGGTGACATCCAGTTCATCCCTAAATGAGGATCATACTGGAGGGGGACAGAACAATAATCAGACCAGTTCACACAGCAGCGCAATTCAAAATAATAACAGTGGAATCCCCATTCAGTGTCACATTGAGTGTGTACGTGCTTTTGAACATAATACTCACTGGGTAGTTGTGGTGGGGTCTGTTGGGCGGCATGGCTTCCTGCTGTCTCCTTTGTTCCTGCTGCAGTTGCTCCTCTCGGTCAAACTGTTCCTACAGAGAAAAAAAATCCATCATCACACAGGCTAATCAGGAGACTGAAGCTTTTATGGTTTTATGTGAAAGTCATTAATTCAGTTCCAAACCTGAATGTACTGATTAAGATTGAATTAGCCTGAAGTAGAGAACCCAACAGTGTGTTGTCAACCAGTGTTGACTTAAAGCAAGCTTGTTTTAAAAAGATGAGTTATCCCTACCTGAAGACTGCGCGCAAATGCCTCATCTTCCTTCAACTGCACCGCGCGAACCACAGCCTCTACAATGACATCATCATCGTTGTCACTGATGACCACCTCGTCATATTTGGGCGGCATTGCTTCGGCTGTTGAGAGAAGAGTAGTCAGAGGGTCCAGAGACACACCAAGGATAAGCTTATGGTTCTGCTGTTGTCTGTGAATTCTGTTTGAGTCAGGTTGGTCAATGTGTAGTGAGTCACTTAAAAGTGACCTAGAATCTACTCTGCAGTTAACTTTTAGGTAGGTCTACATAGTCTATATCGGACCCGTAACATTTCGAAGTAGCGTCCTATTAAAGAGCTAAACTTATTTTCGCCTTAGTATGTGTGTCATCTTCTTACCCGTAGAGAAAGGAACCTCCCAGCCAGCAACATGACTCTCTTTCTCTGTGCCTGGCAGGAATGACACGGAGTCTGTGGTGAGGTTTGTTGGAGCTCGGGCAAATGTGGAGGCCTTGGAGGTGGACTTGGTAGAGGCTGCTCTTTTACAGGTCCTCTTCCTGCCTCTGTTGTAACTAGGGAGCCCAGGTTCCACTGTGGATTCTGCCACAGGAGCCTGAGACGATGCGTTTCTGCAAAATCCTTCCCCGGCTGTCATTTCCTGCGAGGCAGGGGGCGCACCAAGGGAGGATGAGGGTGGTGATGATGAATAAGAACATGGCATAGAGGAAGGGAGAGGAGGTTCCAGCCAGGTAACCAGAGAAGAGTCTGTTGTCATGAGAGATGAAGCAGCAACAAAACCACTGGTTGCCCACGAGGTGCCTGGTTTGGCTTCACCTCTCATGCTGGTGGCTGGCATTGACAGCTTTTTGCGTTTTGACATCTGATGAGAGGTGGGGGACATGATGAGAGATTTGTCCTCTCGACTGGGAGGTGGGCTGAGAGAAACCTGCAAAAAAAGGGCAAGGTCAGGCTGTGGCGACATTCAGCGACTCAACTTTACATTTCTGTTGCAAGACTTGAGATGTCACACTTGGATTTTATAGTAAATTGTTGCCTTCAGAATGTATTCAACTTACCGATCCAAAGTTTTCAAACCTATTGTACCGCCGTCTCCTTCTGAGGCACTGAGGGCTGCACAAGCAAAATGAGAACATTTTTAGGAATATAGCTCTACAGTCTTGCTTCGTAAGGTACACAGACAGAAACGGGAGCTGGATCTTTATTGCACCGATGGTAGTAAGTGTTCCTAGTAAATACAGGACCATAATATGCTCAGCAGAAGTGTACCTGGGCGTCTCAAGGATGACGACAGGTGGCTCGTTGAGGGTGCCAAAGTCATTAAGATCACCAAAGAGCAGGTCTTGCTCATCCAGTAGGCATGCCTGATTCAGGGGTCCCATGGTGTCTAGTTCCTCCAAGTCCTGAAGTGGACTGCTGGGCTCCAAGTTCTCCAGTGTACTGTCCATGTCTATGAAGATGTAGCTACTAGCTTGTGTATGGTCCACACACTGTCAAAGCTGCAATGTGCAAACCAACACACATTCACACCATTTTATGTTGTAAATGACAAAGTTAGAGCAGTCTACTTGTTCATAATCAAGCAGTCTTAACGAGGTTTGCTACTGTATATCATTAATCCTAAATTGCATAAGGTGCCTCTGGAGAAGTTACTAGCTGGGTAGTCCAGTTAATCACTTAATTGGTATATACAGCCTGAAACTAATGGCTGCAAAAGTGTGTAATTGTTCCTTACAAGCCAGAATGTTAAAAAATAAATTAAAAAAAACATTTAAACTTACTCTACCGATTGTTTGTGTAGTTTGTACTTCAGCTGCTCATATTTGAGATAAAATATTCACAGGAAAGTATTGTTAGGTGTATGGTTTGGTTCCAAGGTAAAAAAGGTTTAAAAAAAAAAAATGTATACTGAATATTTGGCTCCCTCGTCAATCGCTATTGAACCAAGTATGCCATGACAATTGAATATTCTGAATTAGGGGAGGGAGAACAATCCACACCTTTTTATTGCATGCTTGGTTCAATAGCTATCGAAGAGAGAAAAAAAAAGAATGGTTCTCTAAAAAGTTGGGTAAACAATACTTTCCTTTGGATATCTTGTCTCAATTTTAAGCAGCTGAAGGACAAACCGCATAGACAACAGGTATAGTACATTTAAATGTAATTTGAGTCAACATGCTGGCTTGTAAGGAACATTTATACAATTTTGCAGGCATTAGTTTCAAGCAACATTGCCTTTGGAAAGTATTTACACCCCTCTACTTTTCCCACATTTTTTTATGTTTTATTTTGAGATTTTATAAACGATACAAAACATACACACGAAAACATCACACCTGCCCAGACCCACTAGCCCCCATCCCTATCTCCATATCACTTTCTGCCACATGGCCTCAAACTGCACAGTTGTTTGTCTCCATCGCCCAGATAATAAAGCTTTTGATCTTTCCATTGCGTGAACGACAGATTGGCTGATTTCCAGTTTTTGAGAATACTTTAAAAAAAAATAATAATAATTGATGAGAAGAGTATTATTCAACCCCTCGGGTAACACACTGCAACCTCATATGTCATGCCTTAAAATATACAAACAGACGAATTAAAAACAAACTTATATTGTAATATATATATATTTTTTTACATTCCCAGAAGGCATGAATTATTGAGTCAATAGTAGTTTTACACTTCAGACGACTGCCATTGTGCTGTACAACTTGCAAATTGTCTCTTGTATAATACATTCTATACAAACTAATCTTTTTAGTTATGTTCCAACATTCCCTCTATTTGGTGCCAATACCAGTTATTTTTTAATCTTGATTCCAATAGTTTTTTTTTTTTTAAAGAGATGATCAGTATTATAGGATCTCTGCAAGGTTTTATAGCTTACCTTTAATATGAATATCATTTTCTGACTCAAATAGGATTCTCTCAAGATTGCTCGGATGGCCAAAAGATTTAAAATCAACATTGAGTTAAAAATTACAACTTACTTAAAGGCTGAATTTTAAATGGATTAAATTGAGATTGTCACTGGCCTAGACACACAATAACCCATAATGTCAAAGTGGAATTATGTTTTTAGAAATGGTAACGAATTAATAAAAAATTAAAAGCTGAAATGTCTTGAGTCTAAGTATTCAACACCTTTGTTATGGCAAGCCTAAATAAGTTCACGAGTAAACATTTGCTTAACAAGTCACATAATAAGATGCAATGATAGTGTTTAAAACCTCTACAGGACCGGTGTCCTCCCCCGCGGGACAGTTGAGCTAACGTACGCTAATGTGATTAGCATGACTTAAGTAACAAGAACATTTCCCAGGACATAGACATGTCTTATATGGGCAGAAAGCTTAAATTCTTGTTAATCTAACTGCACTGTACAATTTAGAGTAGCTATTACAGTGAAAGATTACCATCCTATTGTTTGAGGAGAGTGCACAGTTATGTACTTAAATGTATCTATAAATCAATTAGGCACATTTGGGCAGACTTGATACAACATTTTGAACAGTAATGCAATGGTTCATTGGAGCAGTCAAAAACTTTGCACATACACTGCTGCCATCTAGCGGCCAAAATCTAAATTGTGCATAGACTCAAGTCATATAATGGCCTTTCTCTTGCATTTCAAAGATGAAAAAAATAAAACGCATGTTTTTTTCTTTGTATTATCTTTTACTAGATATGTGTTATTCTCCTACATGAATTTCACATTTCCACATACTTAAGTGTTTCCTTTCAAATGGTATCAAGAATATGCATATCCTTGCTAGCTTTGGGTATGTCATTTTGGACGAAAATTGAAAAAAAGGGTCTGATCCTTGAGGTTTTTAACATGATATATATATACATACATACATACATACATTTGAAGTCGGAAGTTTACATACACTTAGGTTGGAGTCATTAACTTCTCTAGGATAGGGGGCAGCATTTTCATGTTTGGATGAAACGCATACCCAAATTCAACTGCCAGCTACTCATCCCCAGAAGATAAGATATGCATATTATTAGTAGATTTCGATAGAAAACACTCTGAAGTTTCTAAAACTGTTTGAATCATGTCTGTGAGTATAACAGAACTTATTTAGCAGGCGAAACCCCCGAGGACAAACCATTCAGATTTAATTTTTTGGGGGGGTCACTCTTTTCAATGGATATTCATTGGGAATACAGATTTCTAATTGACCTTCTTGCAGTTCCTACCGCTTCCACTGGATGTCAACAGTCTTTAGAAATTGGTTGAGGGTTTTTCCTTTGTGTAATGAAGAAGTACGGCCATCTTGATTGAGGGTCACTCAAAGTGTCCTGTTTGTTAGAGGCGCATGACCAGAAGGCTAGCTACAGTTTGTTTTAATCCTGTATTGAACACAGATCATCCCGTCTTCAATTTGATCGATTATTTACGTAAAAAAATACCTAAAGTTGTATTACAAAAGTAGTTTGAAATGTTTTGGCAAAGTTTACAGGTAACTTTTGAGATATTTTGTAGTCACGTTTCACAAGTTGGAACTGGTGTTTTTCTGGACCAAACGCGCCAAATAAATGGACATTTTGGATATATATCGACGGAATTAATCGAACAAAAGGACCATTTGTGATGTTTATGGGACATATTGGAGTGCCAACAAACAGAAGCCCGTCAAAGGCATGAATTATATATTTTATTTCTGCGTTTTGTGTCGCGCCTGCAGGGTTGAAATATGCTTCTCTCTCTTTGTTTACTATGGTGCTAACTCAGATAATAGCATCGTTTGCTTTCGCCGAAAAGCCTATTTGAATTCTGACATGTTGGTGGGATTCACAACCAGTGTAGCTTTAATTTGGTATCTTTCATGTGTGATTTAATGAAAGTTAGATTTTTATAGTAATTTATTTGAATTTGTCACTGCATTTCCTCTGGCTTTTGGCCAAGTGAGACACTCTTTGGCTGGAAAAATGGCTGTGTTTTTCTGTGGCTATGTACTGACCTAACATAATCGCAAGGTGTGCTTTCGCCGTAAATCCTTTTTGAAATCAGACATGTTGGCTTATTTAAAAGCATAATTGAGAAATAATTCATCTATAATTCATCTAAGTTGACATACATTTTGGCCTTCCCACAGCCACCTTTAAGACTCCATAATGTTTCATCTGTAGATGCTATACCGCTTGCTCTGTAATGAGTAGTATTTTTATTTTATTTTTTTAAATGTAAATAAATGAATATTGAAAAATATAAACAATTTTTTGGAGGATTTGGCTATTTTTGTTTTATACGTTGTTGAATATAATATACTCTACAAGCATATTTAAGGTCTAGAGTGGATCTATGCTAGATTGAAAGTTATGGCCCAATTTGTAGAGAGAAAATGGAATACTAGGCAATGTAACCAATCACAGCCTTCCTTTTACTTGTATCACTGCACATCCTGCAAATGGGTTACCACATTTACTGTTGGTAATGCTGACAAATTGGATCATAACTCTAAAAGTAGCCGACAGCCCACTCTGGAACGTCGATATGTCCATTTAATATATTATGTTCAACAATACATTGAAACATTTGCCAAATCAAATTGTGTGTTTTCAATATTCATGTTTTATATTCTTCAATATTCATAAATTAATGTAAAAAAAGTTACTGAAATCTAAATACTACGTATTACAGAGCAAGCCGTAAAGCTTCATATGACACCAATGTTTGCTGTGTAGCACCTACAGATTAAACAATATGAAGTCTTAAAGGAGGCCTGGGTAAGGCCAAAATTGAATAAATATGCCAACTTTGATAAATTATGCTTTTAGATTAAAACATTTAAATATACAGTTCCTTCAGAAAGTATTCACACCTCTTGACTTTTTCCACATTTTGTTGTTACAGCCTGAAATAAAAATGCATTAAATCAAGATTTTGTTGTCACTGGCATACTCCAGAATGTCAAAGTGTTATGTTTTTTCTCCATTTTTACAAATTAATTAAAAATGAAAAGCTGAAATGTCTTCAGTCAATAAGTATTCAACCCCTTTGTTAGGGCAAGCCTAAATAAGTTAGAGTAAAAATGTGCTTAACAAATTATATAAGTTGCATGGACTCACTGTGTACAGATCATTGTATGTGTGGGGGTAAAGAGATGAGGTAGTCACTCAAAAATCACATTAATTTAATGACTACCTCATCTCTGTACCCCACACATGCAATTATCTGTAAGATCCCTCAGTCGAGCAGTGAATTTCAAACACAAAGACCAGGGATGGTTTTGAAATGCCTCGCAAAGGGCACCTATTGGTAGATGGGTAAAAAAAAAAGCAGACATTGAATATCCCTTTGAGCATGGTGAAGTTATTAATTATAGATCAATATTGTAGTTATTCCACAATACTAACCTAAATGACAAAGTTAAAAGGAAGCCTGTACAGAAAAACATGTATCCTGTTTGCAATAAGGCACTAAAGTAAAACTGAAAAAAATGTGGGAAAGAAAGTAACTTTATGTCCTGAATACAAAGCGTTAAGTTTGAGGTAAATCCAACACATCACTGAGTACCACCCTTCATATTTTCAAGCATGGTGGTGGCTTCATCATGTTATGTGTATGCTTGTCATCAGCAAGGACTAGGGAGTTTTTTTTAGGATAAAAACAAACAGAATAGAACTAAGCACAGGCAAAATCCTAGAGGAAAACCTGGTTCAGTCTGCATTCCAACAGACACTGGGAGACAAATGCACCTTTCAGCAGGACAATAACCTAAAAACACAAGGTCAAATATACACTGGAGTTGCTTAGAAAAGGTGTGCAAAGCTCTTAGACTTACCCAGAAAAACACTGCCAAAGGTGATTCTAACATGTATTGACTAAGGGGGTTGAATACTTATCTAATTAAGCTATATTAGTGTTATTTTTCTATGTATTTTATTATACAAATGTTACAATTTTTCTTCCACTTTGACATTGCAGAGTACTTTGTGTAGATCCTTGGACAACATTTTTTTGTCCAAGATTTTAATCCCACCTTGTAACACATTGAGAAACTCTAGGGGTGTGAATACTTTAAAGTCACTGTACTGTATATACCAATTAATTGTGTATTACAGCCTGATTAGATCCGACTACTAGCTAGGCAGCTAGCTTAAACGATAACTAGGTTAGTTAGATAACTACCTGTATTTGACCAAAGAATTAGAATAGTTCTATAGGATCCCTTTTTATTTGACTCTGAAATTACTATTTTGACGGCATAAGGATATGACTCATTCGCTTCATGATTTAAATAGTGGGAACGTAACGTCTTAACGTTACATAAGCATATTGATGAGTGTACCTAGCTAGATATTCCCTATTTGAGGTGTGAACCTGTAAACATTAGCTAATTTACTGGCAAGTATGTACTGCACTCTGTTGGTATGCGTTGGCTAGCTAACTGTGCCTGTGGCTACCCGGTGGTATGCTAGCTAACGACTGTTGACTGATCTAATATAAATACAACAAAACTAATACTTTCACATAGATCACACCTTACTTCGTGATTACGATTCAATTGGTCCTTGTTCTCGAGAACCCTCTTGTTAATCCATCTCACAAAATACAACGACTAAACATTCTAGCCAGTTAGCTAGCCAGCTGCTAGTTTCCTTTCTCTTCCAGCGCCAAAACCACAACATTCTGTTTTATTTCCGTTTGTGACGTGTAATGTCCTGTGCTCACTTCCGACATCACTTCATAAAAAATTAACTTACAAGAAGTGGTTTTGAAGAGACCATAATATCAAAGATAATGACAACTCTGTGGTAATATCAGAGTATACATGTTTGAAAACTGTGGTTAAATTCTCCCGTACTCAATATGTAAATTAAAATACCAGTAACCGCCATCACTTGCAAATACGATGTAGATTTATTTAATTCATCATTTTGTATTTACATTATCATTAACGCCATTATCAAGGTACATAAATAAATATAAAAAATCAATTAACCCAACTTATCAGGACCAATAATGAGTCACTGCACACAAAAAAAAACACAGAGACAACCACATATCCATAATTTCAACAACAACAAAATATATATATATATACACACACTATACACTCAAAAACGAGTCCACCTAGCTGAATATACTAGGAATAGAAAAGGGAAACTGATAGGAACTAAATGGAAGCTAGGGGACTCAGGGACAGCAATAAAAAAAAGTCCATCTTTAGGATGTCCCCTGCAACAAGGCAAACCACTCAGTCAAGGGCCCGGTTTCCTGATAGCCATGGAACTTGGTTTAGGAGTGTTTTAATGATGCCTCATTCTTACAACGGCCGAAGATGTAACGTCCGTTTCTCAAAACAACATGCAGAATGAACGTTCACTAAAAGCGTTGTTAGACCATGTGTTGACACTGATAGGATCGAAACAAAAGCAGCGCTGCTCTCAAATCAATTTTCTCCTTTCAAATCTTACTCCAAAATCCTGATGATGGATCAGCTCCTAGAGAGATATTACCACCTGTGGCTGGCTGCAAATATTGAGGCAACTTATAATGCTTACCCAATAATGCACAAAATCACATATTGAGCACATCATTGCGCACATGTTGTTACACATCGAAATATTTTGAGGCAAAAATTACAGATACAGACAATAATAGGCAAAATAGAATTCAATTGATTGAACATGACATTGATTTCAATATGATTGAAATATATAGACCCATGTAGCCTATTTATCTTTTAATGCAGTCATCTCAGTTTTAATTTGAAGCATATTTTTATCCTTCACTTGTTTGTAACAATTGCAAAGACTTTAGCAACTTTGTATTTGTAGTCAACTTTGTTCTGAAGTTATCGGCAGTCACAATCAGAGAGATGAACATCTTGATTCTATGTTTAGCAGAGATTTTCTGTAAATAAAGTGACACAAAAGGTCAAAAACATAACGATGCACTTAGCTGTTCTACGAGTGGTGAGGCAGTCGGTAAATAATGAGCGTTTTCAAGTGCAACTTCAGTAACGATGGTTTTGGGAAACAGCTCAGAGATTTAACAATGCTCCTACGAAGATTCTAACGATGAATTTAGCCTTAAGATGCTTTTGGGAAACAGGCCCAGGAGCATAAATATGCAGCGGGAAGTCACATTTATTTGCATGGTGTTAGGCTGAGGTTACTGTCCGCTCTTGAGAGACTCCACCAGCCTAAGGAGTAAGAAGAAACAGAAAATTATACAGTTTTGTTGTTGTATATTGAAAGACTCCTCAGCTTGTCATTCATATTTTTTGTTCCTAATGCAAACCATGTTATTAATTTAATGATAAGTTAAAACTGTCATCATCTTAACAGCTGAAAGACACACACAGACACGCACACAAAAACGGCCTTATTCGTAACTAAACAGCCTCATTCATTTGGTTCCTATTCCATTACCATTCCATGGCCTCGTCCAACCCTGTTCCCTTGGTGGCGGAGGTCTTGAAGATCTGCCACTTTCTGTCTTTGAGTGCTGGCAGGCCCAGGGAATTGGCGACCTCAGTGGGAGTCATGGCCTGCTCCATGTCTTGCTTGTTGGCAAACACCACCAGTATAGCCTTCTTCAGCTCCTCCTCCTGCAGAGAGAATACAGACAGAGCCCTCTATATCTGGAAACCTAGTCTGTGACTGCACATGCTGTTTAGCTCACAATTCCATCAAAATATAGCAAGTACATGGATAAAAAGAGCTAGTGTGAGCCATGGGACCAGTAAACATATTCAAGTATGAACGGCTTTTATACAAGCTACTAAAGCCACATTACTCATACCTCAAGCATAGCCACCAGTTCAGACTTGGAGATTCCCATCCTGTCCCTGTCACTGCTGTCCACTACATAGATAACAGCATCAGTGTTGGAGTAGTAGCAGCGCCAGTAAGGCCTGAAACAGAGAGAGATGCAAGAAGAAACATTAGGGTAACCAATACATTTGTTGGTTGACTCTTGACAAACTGACTGCTGATGGTTGCAATATTCAGATATGTGTGAGACATATGCTACAATAAATAAGTTGAAGTCAGGAATGTCTCAATACCTAATACTGGTCTGCCCTCCAAGATCCCACACCTGGAACTTCAGATTCTTGTATGTCACTGTTTCCACGTTGAAACCAATGGCTGAAAAAGAAGAGAATGGTAAGTCAACAAATTTCTAGTACTGTAGGTTAATCATAACTGTTTGCATGTCATTCTCTGCATGAGCCATTTCAGTGACCAATTTATCTGTTGCAAGACATACCATTGTATGGGCATGCAGGAGTTAGGCCATCAATGTGAGTGTTCCTCAGCACTGAGAAGTTCAGTATTTTCACTCACTGGGAATAGTGGTGACGACCTCCCCAACTTGAAGTCTGTAAAGGATTGTGGTTTTCCCAGCTCCATCCAACCCCAGGATCAGTATCCTCATTTCCCTGGTGCCAAACAGGCCAGAAAAAAGACTGGAGAAGAACCCACCTAGATTTAACAAGGCAGGAGGGATAAAGAAGATTAAAGTGGTAATACTTTACTCATATCATTTGTCAAACTATACAGATAACTTCAAAGGACAAACACTAATGTCAACTGTCAGGTCTGCTAAATGCATCACATTGTGAAAGGAATTCTACTAAAGACATAATAGCACTGTCTGGTATGCATTCACTTTCACGTGTCAGAAAGTTATTATTTTCTTGAATATGTAATACGAGATGCCTGCAGAGCGAGGGTCAAACCAGTAATTCAGGTAGATAGCTGGGTGTTTCTCTTATATATTTTAAGTATAAATTGTACACCATTATTGGCGTGCCATTTAATATAGACCATATGGAAAATTCTCTAAAATCAGATTTTTATATGAATAAAGACTTGCTAAAGTGGCAAGAATCTGCCTTTTGACATGTCCCTCGTCATGTTTTTCAGACTTCTAGGAAGATCACTAACCCCAGCCTTTCACCATTATTGCAAAGCCCTAGTTATGTTGTTGCCATTTTCTTTTGTGGTGGAAAACGGAGCCCGTCGAGCATCACGTTAACCCTGTTGTCCATAGATAGATTAGCTAAAAATATTTTAACAGTTTCAATTTGTGTGAAGCTTGCATTCAATTGCCCCTCCCTGTTGCACACAAGCTTACATGAAAACCTCAACCCTGTTATGGTCAACACTGTTACTTCAAAGGCACTTCATAGTCTTTTTTTACATTTAAATAAATAAATAAATTGCAAGTAAAACAAAAAAGACCAAATGCCAATAAAGTGCCTTTAAAGTAAAAGGGTTGAGGTTTTCATCTTAAATCACGCATAAATCCCCTCGTGACAGGGGGAATATAAGCGTGTTGTGTGCAACAGGGAGGGGCAATTGAATGCAAGCTTCAGCAGATTGAAATTGTTAAAACATTTCTATTCAATCTATCTATGGGCAAGAGGGTTAACGTGTTGCTCGACTGCTCAGTTTTCCACCAAAAAAAACAACAGAAAATGGCAACAAAATAACTAGGGCTTTGCAATGATGGTTAAAATGTTAGGAAAGATTGGGGTTAAGTGGGTTCAAATATTCCTATAAATCTGAAAAACATGAAAACATTTTTCCCATCTTAACCCTTTGAGATGGGAAAACATATTTTTTTATTAAGTTGAAAATTTGCTTTTTATGATAGAATGTTAGGTGAAATTAATAGTTTTCTTGGACAAAGTTACACTACCCAAAATGTACTCTACTAGTGGAACGACCCAGCTAGGAGAGCAACATGTCGACATCTGTATTTTAGACATTGACTGGATAGCAAACGTCCGTCTGGCATACCTCAAAGAATAACCAAATAATCATAATTTATTCATAGGAAATCGTACATTTACCATAACAGCCTACCTAGCTAGCTAATGCTAACACTAAGGCATACAACCAAATATTAAGATAAAACGTTGGCAGATGATGGTCAGACATTAATCAGTGGCTAAACATTGATTTCATGTACAATTTTTTCGATAACTCTAGAAGCAAACTGTAAAGTAGCAACGAATCTTACCCATTTTTGACTAATAACAGTCCCTGCTATCAATCAGTATGCAAAGCTTTTTGTAGGAAAATATGTATTGTATATTGAGTGGCGTCTCTTCTTCTTTCTTTTGGGTTTGTTTACATTGACAGCGCAGTTATTAGGACATTATCGCCACCTATTTTCAGGGATGTACTGGTGATTTGATGGTCTACTCTTTTACATTACAATCATACATTATACGGTACAGTCCCAACATTGTAAATATGAAAAAAGTACACATTAATGTTTGGAGAAAATAACTTATAGCACAAATTGAAGACCACACCGGCAGAGTGGATCAAAGTTTTGATATGGCTGCCTGCATTGACACATCGTGAAATACTCCTGTCTGTATTAAAAATAACTCCTACTCATAATAGTTTCAATAAAAAACATGACATATTATTTAGTGCGAATTGTTTTATAGTCACATAGAATATTGAGTACAATCACACTTCAAAAAGCAGATAAATATATAGGTTAATATACAATAACAGATAAATTGGCTAACAAATATACAAATAAGCAACATGTTAATGAATAAATACAGCATACAATATACAAACAAAAGCTTTAAAAACCTATCTCTGGCTTTCATTTCCAGTGTCTAACTGTCAGTGGGTACTTAAGAACAAATACTTAAGAACTACTTAAGTAGTTTGAGGTATCTGTACTTTACTATTTATATTTTTGACAACTTTTACTTTAAAACAATCCTAAAGAAAGTAATGTACTTTTTACTCCATACATTTTCCCTGACACCCAAAAACACTCGTTACATTTTGAATGCTTAGCAGGACAGTAAAATTGTCTAAATCTAGCGGACTCACTAAATACATGCTTTGTTTGTAAATTATGTCTGAGTGTTGGCGTGGCTATCCGTAAATTAAAAAAAGAAAATTGTGCTGTCTGTTTTGCTTAATATACGGAATGTGAAATTATTTATACTTTTACTTTTGATACTTAAGTATATTTAGCAATTTCATTTACTTTTGATACTAAGTATATCTAACACCAAATACTTTTACTCAAGTAGGATTTCACTGGGTGACTTTCACTTGAGTCATTTTCTATTTAGGTATCTTTACTTTTACTCAAGTATGACAATTGGGTACTTTTTTCACAACTGCCCACATGCTAGAAGTTGCACTGGACTAGAGTATCTACAGTGCCTTGAAAAAGTATTCATTCCCCTTGCCATTTTTCCTATTTTTTTGCATACAACCTGTAATTTAAATGTTTTTTTATTTGGATTTCATGTCATAGGCATACACAAAATAGTTCAAAGCTAAATGAAAAAAATAACTTGTTTAAAAAAAATTCTAAAAAACAAAAAATGGAAAAGTGGTGCGTGCATATGTATTCACCCCCTTTGCGATGAAGCCCCTAAATAAGATCTGGTGCAACCAATTACATTCAGAAGTCACATAATTAGTTAAATAAAGTCCACCTGTGTGCAATCTAAGTGTCACATGATCTGTCACGTGATCTCAGTATACATACACCTGTTCTGAAAGGCTCCAGAGTCTGCAACACCACTAAGCAAGGAGCACCACCAAGCAAGCAGCACCATGAAGACCAAGGAGCTCTCCAAACAGGTCAGGGACAAAGTTGTGGAGAAGTACAGATCAGGGTTGGGTTATATAAAAATAATGAACATCCACGGAGCACCATTAAATCCATTATTATAAATTGGAAAGAATATGGCACCACAACAAACCTGCCAAGAGAGGGCCGCCCACCAAAACTCACAGACCAGGCAAGGAGGGCATTAATCAGAGGCAACAAAGAGACCAAAGATAACCCTGAAGGAGCTGCAAAGCTCCACAGCGGAGATTGGAGTATCTGTCCATAGGACCACTTTAAGCCATATACTCCACAGAGTTGGGCTTTACAGAAGAGTAGCCAGAAAAAAAGCCATTGCTAAAAAAAATAATAATAATAAGCAAACACGTTTGGTGTTCGCCAAAAGGCATGTGGGAGACTCCCCAAACATATGAAAGAAGGTACTCCGGTCAGATGAGACTAAAATGTAGCTTTTTGGCCATCAAGGAAAACGCTATGTCTGACACAAACCCAACACCTCTCATCACCCCGAGAATACCATCCCCACAGTGAAGCATGGTGGTGGCAGCATCATGCTATGGGGATGTTTTTCATCAGCAGGGACTGGGAAACTGGTCAGAATTGAAGGAATGATGGATGGCGCTAAATACAGGGAAATTCTTAAGGGAAACCTGTTTCAATCTTTCAGAGATTTAAGACTGGGACGGAGGTTCACTTCCAGCAGGACAATGATCCTAAGCATACTGCTAAAGCAACACTCGAGTGGTTTAAGGTGAAAAGTTTAAATTGGAATGGCCTAGTCAAAGTCCAAACCTCAATCCAATTGAGAATCTGTGGTATGACTTAAAGATTGCTGTACACCAGTGGAACCCATCCAACTTAAAGGAAAGGGAGCAGTTTTTTCTTGGAGAATGGGCAAAAGTCCCAGGGACTAGATGTGCCAAGCTTATAGAGGCTTGCAGCTGTAATTGCTGCAAAAGGTGGCTCTACAAAGTATTGACTTGGGGGGGTGAATAGTTATGCATGCTAAAGTTACGTTTTTTTGTCTTATTTCTTGTTTGTTTCACAATAAAACATATTTTGCATCTTCAAAGTGGTAGGCATGTTGTGTAAATAAAATGATACAACCCCCCCCAAAAATCAAATTAAATTCCAGGTTGTAAGGCAACAAAACAGGAAAAATGCCAAGGGGGGTGAATACTTTCGCAAGCCACTGTATAATGGGATTTGGTTTGTTTGGTTGATGTGAGGACTGTTAATGTTTGCTGTACTAATGATTCTTATGTGCCGCTTGAAACACAATTCTGGAGAAATTGGTTTACAAACAGCAAAATAATTTTTTAAGTGCAAACTGTATTTTAAAAAAAATCCAATCTGGTTTTTGGGCCCACCACAGCATAGAGACAGCCTTAAAGTGGTAACACAGAAGCCAAACAGCTCTCTGTCCAACTCTTGTATTTAAGTGCTGCATTTGACACTGTTGGTCCTAAATTGGTTTAGGACCTATTGAACCTTTCGAGAGTTTGTCACCCTTGGTGAACATAACTCAAAGAAAATATGTATCACAGGTGGCGTTCCACATGGTTCAATTTTGGGTCCGGTATTGTTCAGTTTATATGTTACCCCTTGGCAGAGTTATCAGAAAGCACAGCATTGATTTTCACTGCTATGCAGACGATACACAACTTTACTTTTCTGTGTCACCAGAGGGTTTTAGTTCCACTGATAAATTATTAGACTGTATTAGTGATTGTAATACTTGGATGGGTCAAAATGTCCTCCAGCTAAAGACCGAGGTACTTATTGTTATAGCCAAAGCACAATGAGAGAATCTGAGAATATGGCCCCACATTTTAATTAATGGGCAATAAAGATTGCCAAGGTGCAGCCGTTTCTCTCTCAGGCTGGTACAGAAAGACTCATCCATGCTTCTATAAGAAGTAGGCTTGACTACTGTAATGCTCACCTGTCTGGTCTACCCAAGAAAGCCATTGGTCAACTGAAAAACATACAGAATGCTGCAGCACAGGTACTGACCAAGTCCAGTTGGAGAGCACACATTACACCCATTTTAAGGTCTCTGCACTGGCTGCTTGTGAGTTTTAGAATTCATTTTAAGATTCTTATATTGGTTTTTAAATCAATTCCCAATTGTGCACCACAATACATGTCAGACATGCTTTTAAGTTATGTACCCAGTAGGTCCCTCAGGTCTACTGTCACTGGCCTTCAAAGCCTAGGACCAAGAGGCATGGAGAGGCAGCCTTTAGTTATTATGCCCCCAGAATACCCTGCCAGAGAACCTGAGGGGGGCCCAAACTGTGGACAAATTTAAAAGAGATCTTAAAACACACCTTTTTAGCTTTGCTTTTCCTCAGGGTGCTTTTTAGTCATTCAGTTGTTATTCTTTAGTTTTTATCCTCTTATGTTTTTTGTGTAGTAAATATTTGTTTTTATTTTGATTGTTCATTTTTTCCTGTGAAGCACATTGTGTTGCATTCCATGTCTTGAATGTGCTGTATAAATAAAGCTTGATTTGATTTGACTGGGTAATGTCATCATTTCATCCACGCTGGTATGAGGTGAAGTCTCCCCTGTCCCCTCTCTGTCTGTCATGGCCCATTATGCTGCTACTCGCCCGTGGGCAGGGGCCCATTTCATAATGGAGGATTTGTGGGACTTTTACAGATTCTGAACTGATATTCTCATATTAATTACATGTTTCTGTTGCATATTGTATATGAATAGCTATTCTTGGAAGATGTTAAAATACTGTTACTTTGAGGATCTGACGCTGTAAAATGAATTGTCAATTTCTCTCTGAACTATGGAAGAAACATTTATCTTTTCAAATGGAAGGGTCATATTCCTGCCCTTATAGCCCAGGGTTGGATTTCTACTAAGCTAACATATTGAATTGTTTTAAGATGGTCATACCAAGGATCATTTAGACATTAGATTTAGAATTTTAAGACCCCTGTAGGTACGGTTTGTAAATGTGATATTTCAGTTTTTAATACATTTGCTAACATTTCTAAAAAGCTGTTTTTACTTTGTCATTATGGGGCATTGTGTGTCAATTAATGAGAAAAAAAACAATTTAATAAGTTTTTAAGGACAATAACCTAAAACACAAGGCCAAATATACACTGCAGTTGCTTACCAAGACTACATTGAATGTACCAGAGTGGCGTAGTTACAGTTTTGACTCAAATTGGCTGGGAAATCTATGGCAAGACTTGAAAATGGCTGTCTACCAATGATCAACAACCAACTTGACAGAGCTTGAAGAAATTTAAAAAAGAATGTGCAAATATTGTACAATCCATATGTGCAAAGCTCTTACAGACTTACTCAGAAAGACTCACAGCTGTAATCGCGGTCAGAGGTGATTAACATGTATTGACTCAGGGGTCTGAATACCTATGTAAATTAGATATTTTTGTATTTAATTTAATACATTTGCAAAAACGTTGAAAAACATGTTTTCATTTTGTCATTATTGGGTATAGTGTATAAATAGGTGAGAAAAATATTGAATCCATTTTGAATTCAGGCTGTAACACAACAAAATGTGGAATAAGTCAAGGGGTATGAATACTTTCTTCAGGCACTGTACATGGAAAAAGTGTCAGGATCATGCTGTGGGGATGTTTTTCAGCGGCAGGGACTGGGAGACTAGTCAGGATCAAGGGAAAGATGAACGCCGCAAAGTACAGAGAGATCCTTGATGAAAAGCTGCTCCAGAATGCTCAGGACCTCAGACTGGAGCGAAGGTTCAACAGGACAACGACCCTAAGCACACAGCCAAGACAACAGTAGTGGCTTCGGGACAAGACTCTGAAAGTCCTTGTGTGGCTCAGCCAGAGCCCGGACTTGAACCCGATCAAACATCTCTGGAGAGACCTGAAAATAGCTGTGCAACAACGCTCCCCATCCAACCTGACAGAGCTTGAGAGGATCTGCAGAGAAGAATGGGAGAAACTCCCCAAATACAAGTGTGCCAAGCTTGTAGCGTCGTACCCAAGAAGACTTGAGGCTGTAATCGCTGCCAAAGGTGCTTCAAAGTACTGCGCAAAGGGTCTGAATATTTATGTAAATGTGATCCGTTTAATTTTTTATAAATTATCAAATAAATTGTAAAACCTGTTTTTGCTTTGTCATTATGGGGTATTGTGTGTAGATTTGATTAAATTGTTTTTCCATCATTTTAGAATAAGGCTGTAACGTAACAAAATGTGGAAAGTCAAGGGGTCTGAATACTTTCCGAATGCACCGTACATTTCCCTTGACTGAGTGATGCTAAATGTAAAACAATGGCTCAACTTAACCCTCTCCCCTACCGTGATTAGATTTTTCAAACAATAATTTACTTCCATACTTTTTTAGCAGTACTTTACAGCATTTTTATTGTTTGAAAGTGAAAACAGCTTTCACAGAGACATTTTAAAAGTTATAACTTTTATAAGCATCCAGTTCTCTCACTTATGGTGCTTATTTTTCTTTTATTACAATATACTGTAATTGCTACCAAGATTGAAAAGACAGTATGAGGTCATTGGAATAACTTTGAGTCAAATCACAAAAACTTTTAAGGCTTACATCATTAGCCTTTTCTGTCAAAAGAAAGACAACACAGACAAATTTCCAAATATCATTCAAAACAAGTGAGCAGTGTCACAGATTGAAATCTCTCACTGGTTTAGTTGAACAAACCATTAAGTTTAGAGATAGTGTAAAAAGAGATTAATCTCGAGCCAATAAGGTGAAAACATGCTGAAAAGTCTGTTCTCCAAGTAACTTGAAAGCTCTTGATCAGTCCTTGGCTTCCAATCAGTCTATAACATCAGTCTACATCCCCATCCCACAGTGGTTGATGTGTCCAGTGTGCACCACTGTAGCGCTGTTCATCACCACTGCTGCCCTCTGGCTCTCAAAGGCCTCTCTCTCTCTCCCCAGGACCATCCTGTCCTGTTCCAACAGCATCCTCTCTCTTGCCAAGTTGGCTCTCTCGCTCTCCAGCCACTGCCGCTCTCTGTCCACTGCCGCTCTATCCCCCTCTATCGCTGCCCTCTCCCTCTCCACCATCTCCCACTCTCTCTCCAGTGTCACTCCCTTGTGAGCAGCAGTGGCACCAGCTGGCCCCCTACCCAACCTCTCCTCTCTCAGGGCCCTCTCACACTCCGCTGTGGCCCGGTGGCACTCTTCTGTGGCGGGGTCCGCATACATCTCTTGGTCGTACTCCAGTGTGGTGTCGCCCCTGTCCAGCAACGGGCGTCCTCTACTTTGAATGGGCTGCAAAGGGGAAGGCTTTGGGTCGTCGCCATCCGTTATAGGGGTCAGGACAGGTCCGCTGGCAGCGAGGCGGCCCTCCATGGCCTCGTTCATGAGGTAGAACCATGGCCAGGAAGCAGCATTGTCTGCCATGCTCTCCATGCCCACAGGAGGGTACTTCAGGTCCTGTTCAGAGAACAACAGGGGACAAACTATAGAACACAAACACAGAGCAGACTACAGTGTTTGAGCAATGCATGTGCATTAGGAAGGATTGGTCCTTCACTAAAGACATTCAGATTTGTATCCACTTACAGTTTGGTTTATTTCATGTTGCACACATTAACAGCAAACACTTGATCGTTTACCTTATATCTCCTCTTTAAGTTGTCCCACTTCTTGGCCACCTGGTAAGTTGACACCTTTCCCAGGAGACCCAACTCTTTTAAAATGGCCCTGCACACAAACATGATCAATGAGTTTTGATAATGCATATCTGACTTCATTGCTTTGTCGTTGACATTTATTTTCATACTAAATCCTACTAACTTCCATGCAGTCTTGGCAGCATTTCGCCTCCCAGTGAAGAGAACCTCATTGGCAGCCCGCAACTTGATCAGCCTCCTCGTATCCTGCTCTGTCACTGTCATCAAAACAAAAATAAAGTGGATATTTGTTTACCTCATATCTTGTCAACATTCATACATTTTTAACTCCTGAAGTTTTACATTTTAAAAGTCTATTTTATCCTCCTTAAAAAGTACATTCTGAGACATGAAGAATGAAGGAATGGTACTGACTTTTATAGGAGAATTCCAAAGGTGTGGGGCACTCCTCTCCACTGGCATCGATGAACGTAACCGTTCCATCCACATCTGTGTCCCCTGGTCCCATTGCCTCTTCCAGCTCCGAAATCCCACTACTCTCTGGCATGGGACACGGGTCTCTCTCTGTAGGCATCGGTGAGGATACAAACAAGTAGTCTTCCTCGCTCATCCATACAGGCGTTATTTTGGGGGCTCTCCCGGCCAGTCGGCCCTCGAAGGCATCGTTCATAAGTTGGAACCAAGGCCAGGAGGCAGGGCTGCTCTGGTTCTCCATGCCACGTGGCGGGTACTTCAAGTCCTAAAGGACAAAAGAAGATCTAAACTTATTGGGAGATAAAACTTAGAGACTTACCCATCCTCCGGTACTCATCCTCCGGTACCACAAATAAGCATGGATGTTTACATACATGCGAAAGTAAACACACAGGCTCTGACAAACAAGGTGAGATTGTACACTAGTTACATTACCTTGAATTTTGTCTTCAGGTTGTCCCACTTTTTAGAGACCTGATCAGCAGACAACTTGCCTGCGAGGCCCATCTCTTTTACTATTGCCCTGCAGAGAAATAAGGGATTTACAAAATAAACCGAGTACATTGACTGGAAATAGCAGATTTTTATTTAGCCAAATACTTTCTTCCAACACAAGCCAACTCACCTCCATGCAGGCTTGGCAGTATTTCTCTTTCCTGTGAAAAGAGCCTCATTAGATGCACGCAGCTCTATCAATCTCTTGGTGTCCTCCTCGGTCACTGTAATGCAAGCAAGTATAACAACTAGTGTTATTCTTCACAAATACCTGTTATCGAAGTAACTTGTTCAAATCAAAGTTAATCAGTCGCGTACACAGTTTAGCAGATGTTATAGTGGGTGCAGCGAAATGCTTATGATAATAACTCCTAACAATGTAGTAAAATGTAAATCAAGTACACAAATAATAATACATATCAAAAACAAGAACATTTCCGAATTAATCCAATTAACAACCCAAATAGCACTGTAACCCAAATGCAATCTATACGCATACACACACACACACACACACACACACACACACACACACACACACACACCGGATGAATTTACACAGTAGATATTAGTGAGCCTTGTCAAGATTCCAGTATACACATAAATACGCGGTGTTTAAACTGTAACTAAAATGCAATAGAATGAGCTTTTGAGAATACAGTATTTAAATACACAGAACAAAACCCCCATGGCAAAATGGATAATATTACAGGAAATTTGCATCAGGACCAGAGACCAGAATATACACTGAGAATACCAAATATTAGGAAAACTTTCCTAATTTTGAGTCACGCTCTGAATGGCACACACATACAATCCATGTCTCAATTGTCTCAAGGCATAAAAATCTTCCATTAACCGTCTCCTCCCTTCATCTACACTGATTGAAGTGGATTTAACAAGTGACATCAATAAGGGATCATAGCTTTCACCTGGTCAGTCTGTCATGGAAAGAGCAGGTGTGCTTAATGTTTTGTATACTCAGTGTAAATGTATAAAGTACCAGCTTTCATTTTTTTTTTTTTTTACTATTTTCTACATTGTAGAATAATAGTGAAGGCATCAAAACTATGAAATAACACATATGGAATCATGTAGTAACCAAACAAAAGTGCTATATTTGAGATTCTTCAAAGTAGCCACCCTTTCCCTTGACAGCTTTGCAGTCTTGGCATTCTCTCAACCAGCTTCACCTGGAATGCTTTTCCAACAGTCTAGAAGCAGTTCACCAATAATCTGGGCACTTGTTGCCTGCTTGTCCTTCACTCTGCGGTCCAACTCATCCCAAACCATCTCAATTGGGTTGAGGTCGGGTGATTGTGGAAGTCAGGTCAACTGATGCAGCGCTCCATCTTGGTCAAATAGCCCTTACACAGTTGGGTCATTGTCCTGTTGAAAAACAAATGATAGTCCCACTAAGTGCAAACCAAATGGGATGGCGTAATGCTGCAGAATGCTGTGGTAGCCATGCTGGTTAAGTGTGCCTTGAATTCTAAAGAAATCACTGAGTGTCACTAGCAAAGCACCCCCACACCTTCTCCTCCATGCTTAACGGTGGGAACCCCACATGCGGAGATCATCCGTTCACCTACTCTGCAAAAATCTCAAATTTGGACTCATCAGACCAAAGGACAGACTTCCACCGGTCTAATGTCCATTGCTCATGTTTCTTGGCCCAAGCAAGTCTCTTCTTATTAGTGTCCTTTTTAGTAATGGGTTCTTTGCAGCAATTTGAACATGAAGGCCTGATTCATGCAGTCTCCTCTGAACAGTTGATGTTGAGATGTGTCAGTTACTTGAACTCTGAAGCATTTATTTGGGCTGCAATTTCTGAGGCTGGTAACTCTAATGAACTCATCCTCTGCAGCAGAGGTAACTCTGGGTCTTCCTTTCCTGTGGCATTTCTCATGAGAGCCAGTTTCATCATAGCGCTTGATGGTTTTTGCGACTGCACTTGAAGCAACACTGAAAGTTCTTGACATATTCCGCATTGACTGACCTTCATGTCTTAAAGTAAAAAATATTTAACCTTTATTTAACCAGGTAGGCTAGTTGAGAACAAGTTCTCATTTACAACTGCGACCTGGCCAAAATAAAGCATAGCAATTCGACACATACAACACAGAGTTACACATGGAATAAACAAAACATACAGTCAATAATACAGTAGAAAAATAAGTCTATATACAATGTGAGCAAATGAGCTGAGATAAGGGAGGTAAAGGCAAAAAAAGGCCATGGTGGCGAGGTAAATACAATATAGCAAGTAAAACACTGGAATGGTAGATTTGCAATGGAAGAATGGGCAAAGTAGAAATAATGGGGTGCAAAGGAGCAAAATAAATAAATAAATAAATACAGTAGGGGAAGAGGTAGTTGTTTGGGCTAAACTATAGATGGGCTATGTACAGGTGCAGTAATCTGTGAGCTGATCAGACAGCTGGTGCTTCAAGCTAGTGAGGGAGATAAGTGTTTCCAGTTTCAGAGATTTTTGTAGTTCGTTCCAGTCATTGGCAGCAGAGAACTGGAATGAGAGGCAGCCAAAGGAGGAATTGGTTTTGGGGGTGACCAGAGAGATATACCTGCTGGAGCGCGTGCTAAAGGTGGGTGTTGCAATGGTGACCAGCGAGCTGAGATAAGGAGGGACTTTACCTAGCAGGGTCTTGTAGATGACCTGGAGCCAGTGGGTTTGGCGACGAATATGAAGCAAGGGCCAGCCAACGAGAGCGTACAGGTCGCAGTAGTGGGTAGTATATGGGGCTTTGGTGACAAAATGGATGGCACTGTGATAGACTGCATCCAATTTGTTGAGTAGAGTGTTGGAGGCTATTTTATAGATGACATCACCGAAGTCGAGGATCGGTAGGATGGTCAGTTTTACGAGGGTATGTTTGGCAGCATGAGTGAAGGATGCTTTGTTGCGATATAGGAAGCCGATTCTAGATTTAATTTTGGATTGGAGATGCGTAAAGTCTGGAAGGAGAAAGTTTACAGTCTAACCAGACACCTAGGTATTTGTAGTTGTCCACGTATTCTAAGTCAGAGCCGTCCAGAGTAGTGATGCTGGACGGGCGAGCAGGTGCGGGCAGTGATCGGTTGAATAGCATGCATTTAGTTTTACTTGCGTTTAAGAGCAGTTGGAGGCCACGGAAGGAGAGTTGTATGGCATTGAAGCTCGTCTGGAGGTTAGTTAACACAGTGTCCAAAGAGGGACCAGAAGTATACAGAATGGTGTCGTCTGCGTAGAGGTCTATCAGAGAATCACCAGCAGCAAGAGCAACATCATTGATGTATACAGAGAAGAGAGTCGGCCCGAGGATTGAACCCTGTGGCACCCCCATAGAGCCTGCCAGAGGTCCAGACAACAGGCCCTCTGATTTGACACACTGAACTCTATCAGAGAAGTAGTTGGTAAACCAGGCGAGGCAATCATTTGAGAAACCAAGGCTGTCGAGTCTGCCAATAAGAATGTGGTGATTGACAGAGTCAAAAGCC
The DNA here is from genome assembly GCF_016432855.1 of Salvelinus namaycush. Taxonomy (NCBI): domain Eukaryota; kingdom Metazoa; phylum Chordata; class Actinopteri; order Salmoniformes; family Salmonidae; genus Salvelinus; species Salvelinus namaycush. Next base: position 39,030,275 of record NC_052315.1, read on the forward strand.
TTGGCCAGGTTGATGAATATGGCTGCGCAGTAATGTCTCTTATCGATGGCGGTTATGATGTCGTTTAGGACCTTGAGCGTGGCTGAGGTGCACCAATGCCAAACTCTGAAACCAGATTGCATAGCGGAGAAGGTACGGTGGGATTCGAAATGGTCTGTATTCTGTTTGTTAACTTGGCTTTCGAAGACCTTTGAAATATATAGATAAAGATAGATATAGGTCTGTAGCAGTTTGGGTCTAGAGTGTCACCCCCTTTGAAGAGGGGGATGACCGCGGCAGATTTCTAATCTTTGGGAATCTCAGACGATAAGAAAGAGAGGTTGAACAGGCTAGTAATAGGGGTTGCAACAATATCGGGCAGATAATTTTAGAAAGAGAGGGTCCAGATTGTCTAGCCTGGCTGATTTGTAGGGGGTCGAGATTTTGCAGCTCTTTCAGAACATCAGCTATCTGGATTTGGGTGAAGGAGAAATGGTGGGGGCTTTGGCGGGTTGCTGTGGAGGGTGCCGGGCAGTTGACCGGGGTAGGGGTAGCCAGGTGGAAAGCATGGCCAGCCGTAGAGAAATGCTTATTGAAATACTCAATTATAGTGGATTTACCGGTGGTGACAGTGTTTCCTAGCCTCAGAGCAGTGGGCAGCTGGGAGGAGGTGCTCTTATTCTCCATGGACTTTACAGTGTCCCAGAATTTTTTTGAGTTAGTACTGCAGGATGCAGATTTCTGTTTGAAAAAGCTAGCCTTAGCTTTCCTAACTGCCTGTGTATATTGGTTCCTAACTTCCCTGAAAAGTTGCATATCACGGGGGCTATTCAATGCTAATGCAGAACGCCACAGGATGTTTTTGTGCTGGTCAAGGGCAGACAGGTCTGGAGTGAACCAAGGACTATATCTATTCCTAGTTTAAAAAAAAATTGAATGGGGCATGCTTATTTAAGATGGTGAGGAAGGCACTTTTAAAGAATAACCAGGCATCCTCTACTGACGGGATGAGGTCAATGTCATTCCAGGATACCCCGGCCAGGTCGATTAGAAAGGCCTGCTCGCAGAAGTGTTTTAGGGAGCGTTTGACAGTGATGAGGGGTGGTCGTTTGGTCGCAGACCCATTATGGATGCAGGCAATGAGGCAGTGATCGCTGAGATCTTGATTGAAAACAGCAGAGGTGTATTTGGAGGGCGAGTTAGTTAGGATGACATCTATGAGGGTGCCCGTGTTTACGGATTTGAAGTTGTACCTGGTAGGTTCATTGATAATGTGTGTGAGATTGAGGGCATCAAGCTTAGATTGTAGGATGGCCGGGGTGTTAAGCATGTCCCAGTTTAGGTCACCTAGTAGCACGAGCTCAGAAGATAGATGGGGGGCAATCAATTCACATATGGTATCGAGGGCACAGCTGGGGGCAGAGGGAGGTCTATAGCAAGCGGCAACAGTGAGAGACTTGTTTCTGGAAAGGTGAATTTTTAGAAGTAGAAGCTCGAATTGTTTGGGTACAGACTTGGATAGTAATACAGAACTCTGCAGGCTATCTTTGCAGTAGATTGCAACACCGCCCCCTTTGGCAGTTCTATCTTGGCGGAAAATGTTATAGTTAGCGATGGAGATTGCAGTGTTTTTCCTAAGCCAGGATTCAGACACGGCTAAGACATCCGGGTTGGCAGAGTGTGCTAAAGCAGTGAGTAAAACAAACTTAGGGAGTAGGCTTCTAATGTTAACATGCATGAAACCAAGGCTTTTACGGTTACAGAAGTCAACAAATGAGAGCACCTGGGGAGTGGGAGTGGGTCTAGGCACTGCAGGACCTGGATTAACTTCTACATCACTAGAGGAACAGAGGAGAAGTAGGATAAGGGTACGGCTAAATGCTATACGAACTGGCCGTCTAGCACGTTCGGAACAGAGAGCAAAAGGAGCAGGTTTCTGGGCTCGATAGCATAGATTCAAGGCATAGTGTACAGACAAAGGTAAGGTAGGATGTGAGTACATTGGAGGTAAACTTAGGCATTGAGTAATGATGAGAGATATAGTCTCTAGAGACGTTTAAACCAGGTGATGTCATTGCATATGTAGGAGGTGGAACAACATGGTTGGTTAAGGCATATTGAGCAGGGCTAGAGGCGCTACAGTGAAATAAGACAGTAATCACTAACCAGGACAGTAATGGACGAGGCATATTGATATTAGAGAGAGGCATGCGTAGCCAAGTGAACATATGGGTCCAGTGAGTGGTTGGGCTGACTGGGGACACGGCGATTCAGACAGTTAGCAGGTCAATGCTAACAAGCTAACAGTTAGTAGGCCGGGGCTAAACAAGCTAACAGCAGACCGGGGCTGGCAAGCTAGCAGTTAGCAGACCGGGTTAGCAAGCAAGCAGTTAGCAGACCGGGGCAGGCAAGCTAGCAGTTAGCAAACCAGGGCAGGCAAGCTAGCAGTTAGCAGACCGGGGCTAGCAAGTTAGCCTTTGGGGGACGTCGCGATGGGGGTAAGTCTGTTTTTGCCTCTTCGTGCGGTGACATCGATAGACCAGTCGTGGAATTAGTAGGGTTCCAGGTAGCGCCAGGTAGCTAGCAGGCCTAGCAGGTTAGAATGGGCCTTCAGCGGGCGTCGCGCCTGAGGGGCCTGTTGGAGTCCTCGGGCAGATTATGTCGGTATTCCAGTCGTAGAGGATCGGCGGGGTTCTGTGCCCCGTACCGGAAGTAGACGGGGTCCGGATATTGTAGCCCAGGAGTGGGCTTCGGTGGTAGCACAGGAGCCCTGGCCAGGCTAGCTTCAGGCTAATTGGTGCTTGCTCCGGGATGGAAACGCTAGCCAGGAGTGATCACCCGGGATTGCGTTTAGCTAGTTGCAAAGATCCAGATGAAAATGTTCAGAGTTTGCGGTAGTAAACTAACGGACTGTCGTTAGTTTATATAAACATTGAGTTGTTATTTTACCTGAAATGCACAAGGTCCTCTACTCCGACAATTAATCCACACATAAAACGGCCAACCGAATCGTTTCTAGTCATCTCTGCTCCTTCCAGGCTTTTTCATCTTTGAACTTATATGGTGATCGGCATCTAAACTTTCATAGTATTACCACGACAACCGGCAAAACAGTTCGTCTTTCAATCACCCACGGGGGTATAACCAATGAGGAGATGGCACGTGGGTACCTGCTGTGTGGATTAATTGTCAGAGTAGATGACCTTGTGCATTTCAGGTAAAATAACAACTCAATGTTTATGTCCCAGGACAAATTAGCTAGCAACAGCAATCTAGCTAAATAGGACAAATTAGCTAGCAAGTGCAAGCTAACTAGCTAAATTGCCATACATGTTTAATGCTTTTCGACCTATCCTCAAATTAATGTCATTGGTTCAGAGTTTGTTTTGATATTTTAACCTGCGTGTCGTGATCGCGTTTGGTGTAGGGGGACAAAATAAATTTATGCACGATGGCGCACACGCTTGGGTTCCGTGTTAGGGTCACAAGATGGTGAACGTAACTAAATAACTCAAACATGCACTTTAAAAACTGTCTGGGTCAACCAATACCAGCCTAAGTGGGAAATCATATTGATTTTGTACAGTCATATTGTATTTTGAGCAAATCATCCCTTTAAAAAAGGCAAAACATCACTTACGCTTATATGAGAATTCCGTGGTCCTGTGATACTCCCCTATGGCGGCCCCTGGGAACATGGCTGCACCGTTCCTATCCTCCGTTTCTACAAGCTCATCCATTTCTGACTCTGTCAAGAACTCCGACATCCCCCCCCTCCCTGGTGTGCGACGAGCCCTCTTCCTTGGTGGTGGAGAGGGCTCAAACTCCTCATCACCCTCCTCTACTACTGGCGTCAGGATGGGGGCGCAGCCGGCGAAACGCCCCTCGACAGCATCATTCATGCGGTAGAACCAGGGCCAGGAATTTGGGTTGCTCTCCATGCCGCGGGCTGGACATTTCAACTCCTGCGCCAAAAGAGGAACAACACAGTGGACAGAGCAGTGTGGAGTGGAATTTGCGAGGAGATTTGTGCAGGACGTGATGCGAGATACATTGTGAATCAATAATAACTTCAAGAGATTAGGAGAAAGTTCACTAATACAAGTTACATACACAAATGCACTAGTTGAGTACTGCCATCACTCTCTCACACTACCTTATATCGCCTCTTGAGATTATCCCACTTTTTGGCTAGCTGGTCAGTAGTCACCTTTCCCTGAAGACCCAACACATTCAAAATAGCTCTGCAGGAAAACATGGAGACAAACAACAATGGTTAACTTGAGACAATAATTTGCAAAACAATTCTCAGTTAAGACACTAAACGAAATCTGAAATTATCAAATAGGTGTAAGCAATAGGGTAATAGCTCCATTTTGCCTTCTGATAGGTAAAAATGTCTTCCTAGCTAGCCTGTCCAGTCCCTTTAGACATATGTAAGTGTGAAAGAGCTAGGGGTGGATTAGGGACAGACAATAACAGAATTTGCTGGGCAATAATATGGTCTGCATCTGTCCATCCCAGACATATTCACCTCCAGGCTGGCTTCGCAGTATGTTTTCTGCCTGTGAAGAGGGCCTCATTCACAGCACGCAGCTTTATCATTCTCTCCGTCTCCTGCTCTGTCACTGTTGAGCAAAAAACTATGTCAGTAATATGAATGATTACTTTGTATCAAGTAACACTATTTTTGCAGCAAGCTTGCTAACAATCAATAACTACAATTACTAAAGACCTAGACTCTAGACAGACCTCCTGGACAAATAAAGGTTGAATAAATCATTAACTGTCAACCTATCAACACAATCACAGAGTATGCTCAGCTCACTTACTTTTATATGAGCATTCTGACATTCTTCGCCAGCCCATAGTAGTAGGGGCCCCAGTCTGAGTTGCATCAGTGTTAACTGTTGCATTGTTTTCCAAATTCCCTGTCCCTGCACTGTCCTCCATCTCCGTTTTGATCAAGAACTCCAAAATGTCAGCACCCTCGGTCCCCTGTTCTCTCTCGTTGGTTAATGGCGAGGGAGCACCTGGATCCTCACCACACAAAGATTCCACCGCCAAAACGTGGGCGCTGTTGAAGAGGCGTCCTTCCATGGCCTCATCCATAAGTTGGAACCATGGCCAGGAGGCTATGCTAGTAGAAACAGTGTCCTTGCCAAGAAAAGGGTATTTTAAATCCTAAAGGAAAAAGACAAATACAGAAGTGGGACTATGACTGGGATGCAGAGGAGGCTGGTAGGAGGAGCTATAAGAGGACAGGATCATTGTAATTGGCTGGAATGGAATTCATGGAACGGTATCAAACATATGGAAACCACACATTTGACTCTGTTCCATTAATTCCATTCCAGCCATTACAATCAGCATGTCCTCCTATAGCTCTTCCCACCAGCCTCCTCTGCTGGGATGAAGCTTTTTTGTTTTGACGACATGATCAGTAAATATTTACAATATCAGTAAACACCCAACTTCATTATTCCAAGTGCACACACACTTTACCTTGTATCTAGTCTTCAGATTTTCCCACTTTTTGGCAATCTGGTCAGCTGTCAGCTTTCCCTCAAGACCTAATCCCTTTAGAATTGCACTGCACAGTTAAAGATAGAAAACAGTTACAACCCTGATTGTGGTATACTGGTGTATACAATTTCATACATATGACAACCCTCACATACTTCCAGGCAACCTTGGCAGCATTTCTTTTTCCTGTGAAAAGAGCCTCATTGGAGGAACGCAGTTCTATTAACCTCTTGACGTCCTCTTCAGTCACTGTAAACAAAACACATTGGATTGTAATCACCTAATAGTCCATAGCTTGCTGCAACTAGATACACTACATGGCAAAAAGTAAGTGGACACCTGAAAGTCAAACATCTCATTCCAAAATCATGGGCATTAATATGGAGCTGGTCCCCCTTTGCTGCTATAACAGCCTCCACTCTTCTGGGAAGGCGTTCCATTAGATGTTGTTACATTGCTACGGGGACTTGCTTCCATTCAGCCACAAGAGCATTAGTAAAGTTGGGCACCGATGTTGGGCGATTAGGCCTGGCTCACAGTCGGCGTTCCAATTCATCCCAAGGGTGTTCGATGGGGTTGAGGTCAGGACTCTTTGCAGACCAGTCAAGTTCTTCCACACCGATTTTGACAAAGCATTTCTGTATGGACCTTGCTTGTGCACGGGGGCATTGTCATGCTGAAACAGGAAAGGACCTTCCCCAAACTGTTGCCACAAATTTCAAAGCACAAAATCGTCAAGAATGTAATTTATGCTGTAGCGTTAAGATTTCCCTTCACCGGAACTATGGGGCCTAGCCGGAACCATAAAAAAAACAGCCCCAGACCATTATTCCTCCTCCCCCAAACTTTACAGTTGGCACTATGCATTTGGGCAGGTAGGTTCTATTGGCATCTGCAAACCCAGCTTCGTCCGTTGGTCTGCCTGATGGTGAAGCGTGATTCATCAATCCAGAGAACGCATTTCCACTACTCCAAGCTAATGGCGGAAAGCTTTACACCACTCCAGCCGATGCTTGGCATTGCATATGGTGATCTTAGGCTTGTGTGTGTGGCTGCTTGGCCATGGAAACCCATTTCATGAAGCTCCCAATGAACAGCTCTAGTTCTTGTGCAAACGTTGCTTCAAGAGGCAGTTTGGAAATCGGTAGTGAGTGTTGCAATAGAGGGCAAACGATTTTTACGCACTACAGCACTCGGCGGCCCCGTTGTGTGACCTACCACTTTGCGGCTGAGCCACTTCACAATAACAGCACTTACAGTTGACTGGGGCAGAAATTTGACAAAATGACTTGTTGGAGAGGTGGTATCCTATGACGGTGCCACGTTGAAAGTCATTCTACTGCCAATGTTTGTCTATGGAGATTGTATGGCTGTGTGCTCGATTTTAAACACCTGTCAGCAACGGGTGTGGATGAAATAGCCAAATCCACTAATTTGAAGGGGTGTCCACGTACTTTTGGCCATGTTGTGTATCGCTACAACGGAAGCAGAGGGGATAAAAACAACCCATTCAATAAATGACTTCACTAGCACAACAGCCTGCAGTTGCATGCGACAATTTACCTTATGGTAGGTAACTAAATGAGACGAAAGAAATTAGCTAATAACATTTACTACTTACTTTTATACAAGTTATCTGTGACATTAGGCGTTGGGTCCATCGTTGACTCCATTTGCACCAGCTAGAGAATAGAACGTACAGGAAGGAAGCGTGCTCATGCACACAAGCTTTCCATCCAGGAGGATAAAAATAGCTTAGTAGGCAGTGGTAGTTAGTTATCCAGCATCCACCAGCTCCTTAAGTTTGATAGTTGGTATTTTTCCTCTTCAGGAAATGGTTATTTCTCAAATGTATGGGGCAATTTGCCAAAAAAGAATGTAGGATTTGCCAGCCCTTGATTAGTTGTTTAGCTAGCTAGCAGCTAACGTTTGGTATCAAGTAGCTAGTTACGACAACCCAACCACCTAGGAGGATAAGTCAAAACAAATTTCCTATTTTCAACACCCAGTAAATTCGTCTGTTTTAAATATTTCGAGTTGGTACCAAAGTGAAAGGGTTACTCAGAAAACACTCAAATTTATCAAAAGTTGTTGTGCAGTTTTTCTTCTGTATTCCTATCTGGTTAGGGTTGTGCACGATCCAAGAAGGGTGCACCCTATTACGATCCGGGGGAGGAGTGTCATGTATTTCAACGAATATGATTGGTTTTTTCCTGTGGCGTAACCCTGTAGCATGGGGTACAACAACGGCATCAGGAACCAAACGTTTGTTCCCACTTCCACAACCGTGAGGTCGACACATCGCTTCATCGTTGTTTGAGAACAAGCTAGCTTTTTCAACAACAACAAATCTAGCATATTCCGAGGATAAGAAAATCTTTTCAGTTTGTGTTAACGGAAACATTTTCTGTACTAATTGTCAATGCGGTTTACAATACTTCTTTCAACTCAATCTTAAAATATAGCTAACGACTAACAGTAGCTAGCCACCTGAAAGACGTTAAGGACCACGCTAGTAGACAATGGACCTGATGAGACAGCTCAGAGCTTCTGCTCTTTTCTGTCCATAAGAAACAATTGGATTGGTGGAAGAGGCAGGGCAGGCCAGGAGCAAGGAAGGAGGGTGTGGTCAAGCAAGGCATCCCCCGAGGCTAGATGCCCTAAGGTTTTAATCAGAACGGGCGTAGATTAGTTTCGCCCATTTCTTTCCCCGGCATGAAAAAATGGAGAGTAAAAATAAAAAAGATAAAAACTTCATTAAAAGTATAGCTCACAACTGTGCAGGGGGAGAGGGGTGGGGGCGCTAAGGAGTGCATTCACATATCTACACATTTTCATACACACACGATTGATTGTATTTTTGTATTTTTATTTTATTTTTTGTATTTTTTCTCTTCTAGGTCAGTTTCAGCATTATGGACATGGGTGTATCTGTGGTCCATTTGGCCTGTCCCACGGCTTCCTTCAATGATGGGTTGTGAGTGGATCTGTTGATGAACTTCTGACCAATGATTGACTGTCTGTTGTTGATTGATGTCAGTCCAGATATGCTGTTAGCGTAGTGATTGCTGATGTATCTTGGTAGTCTGTAAGCCATTTTTATTGCCATGTTTTGGACTATTTGTAGCCGATTCATCTGCTGCGGTGAAGCTGTTATCCAGGCTGGTAGGGCGTATTCAAAGAGGGATCGGATGTAGCTGATGTAGACTTTCAGCACTGTCTGGGGTGAGGCTCCATATTTTCTTCCGCACAGCGTTTTTAGGTGGTTTAGTCTTTTTCGCCCCTCTCTCTCTATGTTCGCTATATGGATTGTCCAGTGCATGTTCTTCTGGAAGGTGACTCCAAGGAATTTTGCTTCTTTTTCTACTTTTATTGTTTCACCGTAGAGTTTGAGATCTATGGGTTTCCTGGTCTTTTTGCTGGTGCTTCTTGTGAAGAGGACACATTGGGTCTTTTGTGGGTTCAATTTTATTCGCCACATGTTAGACCACGTCTCGATCATTTCAATAGACTTCTGGAGTTTTTTTGCAGCGAGTTGAGGACATTTGGAGCTGGACCAGTAGCAGAGGTCATCGGCAAACTGTGAGACTTGACCTATGGTGGGTGGAGGGTAGTAAATATCTGATATGTAGAGTAGAAAAAGTAGCGGGCTTAGAACTGCCCCCTGTGGGACACCTGCTTCAGGGGTGAATGGTGAGGATATTGCTGTGGAGACCTTCACTTTAATTGTACGGTTGTGGAGAAAGCTAGTGATGATGTTTCTGATGGAGAGCGGTAGTTTGAGATTGGAGTCTGCAAGCCAGTAACATAGTCCATTGTGCCACATCTTGTCAAATGCTTTCTCTATATCAAAGAAAACCGCCAGGGTAAGTTCTTTTTTTCTTGAAGTTCCCGAAGGATGTCCTCTGACAGTCTTAGAATGTTATCGGTGGTTGATCTTGTTTTCCTGAAGCCAGCTTGGTGGATTCCAAGGAGGCCCATTTCCTTAGTGTGGCTGCTTAGTCTTTGGGTGAGTACTCTCTCAAACAGCTTCCCGACATGACTGAGGAGGCTGATTGGTCTATAACTTGTGACGTTGTATGGGTCTTTGCCAGGTTTGTGGATCATTGTGACAACTGCAGATTTCCAAGGTAGGGGAAAGTAGCCTTCCATGAGACATGCTGTGAAGAGGTTAGAAAGGAGGTGCAGGTATTCATCAGGTGCTTGTTTGATGAGTGTGCTGTCAATGTTGTCTTCCCCTGGTGCTTTGTTTTTTGTTTTTCAGGTGAGTCTTGATTTCTTCAATGCTAACAGAGCGGGTGAGGGGATGGTCTACTGGTGTCGGATTTGGAGTGTACACTGTTTTCTGTATTTCTCTGTCGACGATGGTTTTCCAGTCTTTGTCAAAGAGAGGATCGTCGGGACAAGAATGAACATTTTGTAGGTGGTTTCGTTAGACGGTCCGTCCTACGCCCCCTGTTAATATAGGGACACGAAACATTTAGCCCTTGCTATCGGATGTCGGTGAAAAAACAATATGTAGTCTAGGCAGCCGGTCAGGAGTATCAGTATCGTCTGAACTTGGTGTGCATTCGAGGTAATCCACTTGTGGACCGGCTCGTACATAAAGTACCCTCCATCCAGGCTGCAAAAACCCAATTTGCCTCCTTAACTAGCTTTATGGCGAGTAAACGGGAAAAATATATACAGTTTAAAAAATAAATGATTTCTTACAGTTTAAGATGTATCACCGCGTTCGGCCAAGGGTGTGTAACTAACTACATCCCAGGGCTGATGGCTTTGAGTGAGATTTCCTGCTCGGGGGAAGATGATAACATGTGAATTTCAAACCATTCAAATGTACTCTGTTGGGTATTTCAACAACTATGAAAATATAGGTGGTTTTGGCTAAAGTGTTTACCTGTCAGGTAACCTTTCCTTTAACTTCCACGACTAGGTCCTCAACATCAAATTTGGACACCTGCAAAAGAACTTGTAGTCAAACAATTTTCACTCAATCATTCCATGATAAATGTTCTTGCTTGGAATTAGACTGAATTTAAGTAATTCAAAGCATACATAAATTTACTCTACTTAGTACACTACACACCTCAGGAAAAACCCTGTCCATACTTTTTGGCAGTGTTGTGGATGATGTGACGGCCATGCATGGACATAGATGTTTGTATTTTCCTTTAACCTTCTTGAGTGATGGAATTCAAAACACCTTTTAACAGGTGCATTATCAATGCTCACACCATTGTCCTGTGGTATGTTGTTCTCCTTCAAGCCCCATCTATCTTTGGTAGATAATTTCAGCTGTGCTGCACTTTGGCCCTCTGGTGGTAGTGCACATATCAAGGAACCTGTGCACTCTCTGTTAGTGTCATAAATCATATGCACTGTGATTGGGTTAATCTTTTCTCTTCCTGCAATGACAACATATAGGCTTATCAGTTTGAAGACTCACTTCTTTTGAGTGCATGGCTACTATATAAAACAAGGGAAAATAAACTAAATGCCAAGATACCAAACTTTGGAAACAATCTCTATATACATTACCGTTCAAACGTTTGGGGTCACTTAGAAATGTCCTTGTTTTATAAAGAAAAGCGGAAAAAAAGTGTCCATTTAAAATAACATCAAATTGATCAGAAATACAGTGCAGACATTGTTAATGTTGTAAATGACTATTGTAGCTGGAAACGGCTGATTTTTAATGGAATATCTACATAGACTACAGAGGCCCATTATCAGCAACCATCACACGTGTATGAGCTAATCCAAGTTTATAATTTTTAAAGGCTAATTGATCATTATGTCGTATCCCAGGAGGTCTACCCCGGGGGATGATAATAGAGGGGAGGTATGTGAGGCGACGTTGGCTGGGAATACGGAGCTGGGCACCCCGACACGGACAGCTCCAAGTGGAGGTAATTAGGGGGAAGTGCCAACCAGCGGTGGAGGCCAAATAAAAGGAGCACTGTGGCGCATCGCGAAAATGAACGGGGAGAGACCGACACCGAGCAAAAGTAGAGAAGGACCGAGCCAAACTTAAGTGATTTTCTTTGTTATGTTTATTTTCATTAAGTTCATTATGTTTATTTTCATTTCATTTATTAAGTTGTTTTTGCGGACTAAAACCTCCCTATTTCTGTGTCAATCTCTGCACACTAAGAAATTATAACTAGATAAATGATTTACTGCAGAACCGAGGTAAAGACAGTTTCAAGTTCGATATTCGACGGATATTCGCGCTTTCAAACCACTTGAGCCACAGACTCCAAATAAGTGTCATGGTGTTGGAAAAATTGCGCGCAACATTGCACAGGTCTTATTTTACTGATTTAGTCATTCATTTGCTTTCCAACGCTAATAAACATGTGGAAATGTGAGCAGCGTCTTGTATGCCTAGTTGAATTAGTTACGGAGCGTGAACAAAGTACAAACTTTTTTTACATTCAAATTTCAATAGCTCCTTGGTCATGTGACATACTTACTTCAAATAAGGTTCAGAATGTCCACTGACTACTCTTCTATATTGCACACCCTTTCGTTTGTCAATTTTCAACTCACAAGATTTTACATGAATTTTTCCAAATGTAAAGTTTCAATAGCTCCTAGGTCGTGTGACCTAGTGACTTCAAACAAGGTTCAGAATGTCCACTCAGTGGGCCTACACATTGCACACCCTTTAGTTTGTCCATTTTCATCTCACGTTTTTGCATGAATTTTACCAAATGTAAAATTTCAATAGCTCCTTGGTCATGTGACCTAATTACTTAAAACAAGGTTCAGTATGTCCACTGACTAGCCTTCTATATTGCACACCCTTTAGTTTGTCTACTTTTATCTCACATGAATTTATCCAAATTTAGAATTTCAATAGCTCCTAGGTCGTGTGACCAAGTGACTTCAAACAAGGTTCAGAATGTCCACTCAGTGGGCCTACACATTGCACGCCCTTTAGTTTGTCCATGTTCATCTCACATGGTTTTCCATTAATTTTTCAAAATGTTGAATTTCAATAGCTCCTTGGTCATGTAACCTAGTGACTTCAAACAAGGTTCAGAATGTCCACTGACTATACTTTCATATTGCTCACTGATGTTTGTCTACTTTCATCTCATGCTATTAGACTGAAATATGTAAGCTTTGCAGGCCTTCATTTTACATGGGTGTTTAAAAAAAACTTTTAAGTCAACAAATGTTCCATCCTTGCAATAACTATCTTTCACATGGACACTGAAAAGATACGCAAATGGCTGTGGAATGAATCAAGGACAGGAGAGGTGTTCAGAGGTGCTTAAAGGAAGGCGCACAGGTAGGCCTCATGAAAAACACGGTTTCATATGCTCTTTTTAATCACAGTAATAGGCAGTGATTTGTCAGTCACAGTGAGCTTGAACGTGAAATAATCATTTTTTATCATCACTTTCATATACTGTACATTAAGACAAATTCTTCTACGTTGAGAATTAGAACGCAGTTTACATAACCTGATAATGACTTGATATTTGAGTGCATTCACAACAAGCCACCTGCAGACAGTTTACAAAATGCAATAGTGCATTTGAGGGTTTGTTTTTCTGATGAAAATAGTTATTTGATGCATGGCCTACTATTTCTAACTGGGGAAATAAATTCCTATGTCTTTTGTGAGTAAAATCCTTTTTCCAAAATTGATTTAGGTACATTTTTGTGAAGAGGTATGAGGGTTGTGATATGGGTCATTTAATAGGAAAATCATTTAAGGGATCAATACATTTCTATATTGCTTCCCCAGTATCTGCATGAACCATCAGGCCAAGTGTTTTTGGTTGACCCTGCTGGACAGAAAGGAGGAGGAATCGGAACACGCTGCATTCAAATTCAGGTCTTAGTTATTCCATTGTACTGGATCTAATACATATTAGCATTTTACATACATTCATAAGTGTAATACTGTTTTATGACATACTGTGAAATACTCTCTTGGCTGCTGGCTCTGTCACTTTCAGACATGTGCAGAGCAGACTTGAACCACAGGGGTTCTCTGTAAAGAGAGTAATCCAAAAGGCACAGACACACCCCTTGACTTTCAATTGGCACCGTTGACCTGTATGTACTCTCTCCTGATTGGCTCTGTGGTGCACAGTCTGGCAGTCTGACTAAAGTGCCAGAGGTATGAGGAGAGACATCCTCCTTTGTATTTATGGGAACAAATATTTCCTAACACTTTGGATCCTATTCGTGGACAGTTAGAAGACACAATGCATCAATGCAAAAACAATGTATTACTAATTGCTGTCCATGAATAACCTCAACCTTGTGGGTCTATGGGTGTTTGGGCCAATAAAGTGCCAACTCAATTCTACCACTGACTAGTCTCTCATGCCCCTATGAACGGGGACACAGGGCAATAGTTTTTAATCTAAACCAGCCCTTTTTTACTAGAGTACACTAACGCCTAATTGGGGCTCTTTTCTTGACACATAGTAGCACTTTACCAGATAACAAGTCAAGAAGAACAAAAAGTAGATTGTTGTAAGGGTGTATTACATCCTGTGCTGGCCCCATTGTCATATCCATTCTGAGTGTTAAAATCATAGCTGGAAAATGCCTTTATGTACGTGTACGTGTTTTCCGCCAAGACAGAACTGCCAAAGGGGGTGGAGTTGCAATCTACTGCAGAGACAGCCTGCAGATTTCTGTCAAAGTCCCTCTTTGCCATGCAAATGAACTGAATCCCCAAAAAACATTTCCACTGCATTTCAGCCATGCCACAAAAGGACCAGCTGACATCATGTCAGTGATTCTCTCGTTAACACAGGCGTGAGTGTTGACGAGGACAAGGCTGGAGATCACTCTGTCATGCTGATTGAGTTCGAATAACAGACTGGAAGCTTCAAAAGGAGGGTGGTGCTTGGAATCATTGTTCTTCCTCTGTCATCCATTGGTTACCTGCAAGGAAACACGTGCCGTCATAATTGCTTTGCACAAAAAGGGCTTCATAGGCAAGGATATTGCTGCCAGTAAGATTGCACCTAAATCAACCATTTATCGGATCATCAAGAACTTCAAGGAGAGCGGTTCAATTGTTGTGAAGAAGGCTTCAGGGCGCCCAAGAAAGTCCAGCAAGCGCCAGGACCGTCTCCTAAAGTTGATTCAGCTGCGGGATCGGGGCACCACCAGTACAGAGCTTGCTCTGGAATGGCAACAGGCAGGTATGAGTGCATCTGCACGCACAGTGAGGCAAAGACTTTTGGAGGATGGCCTGGTGTCAAGAAGGGCAGCAAAGAAGCCACTTCTCTCCAGGAAAAACATTAGGGACAGACTGATATTCTGCAAAAGGTACAGGGATTGGACTGCTGAGGACCGGGGTACTGTCATTTTCTCTGATGAATCCCCTTTCCGATTGTTTGGGGCATCTGGAAAAAAGCTTGTCTGGAGAAGACAAGGTGAGTGCTACCATCAGTCCTGTGTCATGCCAACAGTAAAGCATCCTGAGACCATTCATGTGTGGGGTTGCTTCTCAGCCAAGGGAGTGGGCTCACTCACAATTTTGCCTAAGAACACAGCCATGAATAAAGAATGGTACCAACACATCCTCCGAGAGCAACTACTCCCAACCATCCAGGAACAGTTTGGTGACGAACAATGCCTTTTCCAGCATGATGGAGCACCTTGCCATAAGGCAAAAGTGATAACTAAGTGGCTCGGGGAACAAAACAAACTAAAGGGTGTGCAATGTAGAAGGGTAGTCAGTGGACATTCTGAACCTTATTTGAAGTAACATGACCAAGGAGCTATTGAAATTCTACATTTTGAAAAATTATTTTAAAAACTTGTGAGATGAAAATGGACAAACTAAAGGGTGTGCAATGTGTAGGGCCACTGAGTGGACATTCTGAACCTTGTTTGAAGTTGCTAGGTCACATGACCAAGGAGCTATTGAAATTCTACATTTTGAAAAATGTGTGTAAAACCATGTGAGATAAAAATGGACAAACTAAGGGATGTGCAATGTGTAGGCCTACTGAGTGGACATACTGAACCTTGTTTGAAGTCACCAGATCACATGACCAAGGAGCTATTGAAATTCTACATTTGGAAAGATTAGTGTAAAACCATGTGAGATAAAAAGGGACAAACTAAAGGGTGTGCAATGTGTGTCTATGCCATCGGGTTAGCTACAACCAGTTTTGAAAGTGTTTGGAGTAATGGCTAAAGAGCTATTGAAATTTGAAAAATGTGATTTGTCACTATGTTGACGGTCCCTAACGGCTGTTGGTGGACGTAAGGAAAACTACAGGCGAATATCCGTCGAATATCCAACCTGAAACTGTTTTTACCTCGGTTACTGCAGAGTAGGGCTAGCCATGATCTAACTAGTAACTTAGGTTGGTAGTTGATTTTAAGGTACAGTTATGATAATGGGGATTTGTAATTAAGATTGAGATTGGACTAAAATGTGGGTAATTGGATGCTTAGATGTAACCATAGACTGTCTTAATTTTGCATAGGGTCAATTAAACATGAAAAGAAAGCTATCGGACTTATTTTTAAAGAAGCACAAACAGGCAGATCAGGTGCAAACAGACCCCAGCCCTTGCATCACCACCGGACCCCAGAGCAGCTCCCTAACCTGAGGCTAGTCAGTGTGGTCAGACTTTGCAAGGACCCAGTCTACCACCACCAGGTCAGACCATCAACCAGGCAGTCAGTCACATGCCCAGTTCAGAATTTAAGTTTAGCTTCAGTTTGTAATAAATTATTGTCAGATTAAGTCTCACTTTAAAGTGTTGGTTGTTGATTCATGTGTGTTCTTGTTTTGATGGCTGTGGCATTTTTATTGTGATAATACACTAATGGTTCTTGTGTTATTTTAATGTAATAGATGTATCAAGGGATGATACAGAGACCTCTGGCTCTGAGCCAGACAGTGAGCCAGAGCTGCCAGGAGATTTCATTGAGCCCCTCCCAACTGCATCAAGCACCAGATATGCTGTTCCTAAAGGACCCAATGGTAGGCCAGACCTATACTTTAAACTACACATTTTAGTTAGCAGCTGTTAGTATCTAATCTTGTGGATCCTTTAATTATACATTTCCATAGAGATATGACATTATTTAACATGTATTTCAGACATTTCAAGATCCAGAGAAGAGGGTCCTGTACAGCCGTGTTTGAAAACATTTCCCAGAACTCAGCATGGTACTAGGAAAAGGGCTTTCAACAGCTCCTGGTATAAGGACAATTCATGGCTTGAATATTCTAAGTCAACATTCAACTTATTGTTTCGCCTGTAGGCATTTTTCTCTGCCCAATACACCTGAATCTGCCTTCGCATCAGTCAGGTTTTTGTAACTGGAAAAAGGCGCTGTTTAAAGATTCTGGGTTTAAGCTCCATTCGAAGGCAGAGCATCATATCAATGCTCCGTATGCTTGGAATCAGCATAAAAGGGCTATTGACAGCAACTCAATGTTAGATGTCATAAATGAGGACCGGAAAAAGAAAGTGGAGGAAAACTGTACTTACATTAAAACAATTGCAGATGTGCTCCTATTAACTGCCACCCAAAATATAGCTCAGAGAGGTCATCGAGAGTCTAATGACTCTCACAATGGTAATTTTTTGACAATCTTAGAAGAAATAGCAACACATGACCCTCTCATAGAGAAAAGGATGAATGCATGTGGCAATGCTAAGTACATAAGCCACCAAATCCAGAACAAAGTTCTTGAGGGCTGAGCTGAGATGGTACAAAGTGAAATAATAAGAGAAGTAAAAGAAAGTAATATTTTTAGTGTAATTTCAGATTAAACCAAATTTTTTAAGAAAAAATAAAACATTTATTTAGTTGTGAGGTACTATTACAACGGGGCCGTCCACAAAAGCATTTTACACTTTCAGTCACCTGAAAGCTTAGATTCAGCAGGTCTCACAAAAATGATAATTGATTGCCTTGAAAAACATGGTCTAGACTACTATTATAGACTACTATAATCTTGTGGGGCGCATCCGTCATGAACGGAAAGCATTCTGGTGTGTCTGCACGGATTAAAAACAGTGCAAGTTTAGCATTTTATGTGCACTGTAATGTACATTGTTTGAATTTGGTTGTTGTCGATGCTGTAAAATCAGTGCCTGAGGCAGTTCACTGTTTTTCTCTCCTGCAGAAGCTTTATAACTTTGTATCTGGCTCGTACATTCATCTCAAGTGGCTTGCAGTTCAGAAAGAGCTGTATCCACAGCAGCAGCCCAGGGAACTACAGAGACTTGCAGATGTAAAGTGGGCATGCAGATGCATGGCATGCCATAATCAGAGGGACAGGCTTCCAGCAGTTCTGAGAGTGCTACAGGATATCAATCAAATTTATTTATAAAGCCCTTCTTACATCAGCTGATGTCACAAAGTGCTGTACAGAAACCCAGCCTAAAGCCCCAAATGGCAAGCAATACAGGTGTAGAAGCACGGTGGCTAGGAAAAACTCCCCAGAAAGGCCAGAACCTAGGAAGAAACCTAGAGAGGAACCAGGCTATGAGGGGTGGCCAGTGCTCTTCTGGCTGTGCCAGGGGGAGATTATAACAGATCATGGCCAAGATGTTCAAATATTCATAGACAACCAGCAGGGTCAAATAATAATAATCACAGTGGTTGTCGAGGGTGCAACAGGTCAGCACCTCAGGAGTAAATGTCAGTTGGCTTTTCATAGCCGATCATTCAGAGTATCTCTACCGCTCCTGCTGTCTTTAGAGAGTTGAAAACAGCAGGTCTGGGACAGGTAGCACGCCCGGTGAACAGGTCAGGGTTCCATAGCCGCAGGCAGAACAGTTGAAACTGGAGCAGCAGCACGGCCAGGTGGACTGGGGACAGCAAGGAGTCATCATGTCAGGTATTCCTGAGGCATGGTCCTAGGGCTCAGGTCCTCCGAGAGAAAGAAAGAGAGAGAGAATTAGAGAGCATACTTAAATTCACACAGGACACCGAATAAGACAGGAGAAATGCTCCAGATATAACAGACTGATCCTAGCCCCCCGACACAAACTACTGTAGCATAAATACTGGAGGCTGAGACAGGAGACATATCACACTTGAAAATAGTGGTGATAGATCAGTGGAGGCAAGAGGCCTTCTTTCTCAGATAGATTTACATTTCATAGGGCTTTTGGTTACCTTTTGTAAAGTGCTTAGTGATGCCAAATGTCTTTCTGACATGCTCCAATCAATCTCTCTTGACCTAGCAAGGGCTGTGGATCTAGTAGGTGCCCTAACGGACACATTAAGGACTACAAAAGTGAGGGTTACTTTGGAGAACTATGGAAAAAGGTTGAAGAGATTGCAGAGCACTGTAAAAAATAAGTGTACAAACAGTGTGTAAAAGACAGCCTAAAACAAGCTTAAGATTTCACGACTCATTGATGATGAGCACTGTAGGACAGAAAAATTGTGACCAAAGTGATGGTGAGAGCTTCCAAAGAGCTATCTTTTATCAGGTGCTTGACAGTCTCACAGCTGAGCTGCAGAGGCATTTTTTTCAAAGAAGAATTGCGAGATAATGCAAGAGGTCCAGTCTCTTAACCCAAAGAGTACAACATACATGAATGAGGAGCCTCTGTTTGCCTTTGCTCCGACCTTTGAGTCAGATTTAGAGGACCTCAAACATGAGGTTCATCAAACCAAGCGGCTTCTTGATAGGAGAGAGAAAAGTGGAAGGGACAGACCGTCTACTCTCCTTGACTTTGTTGTGTTTCTAGAACCTTATAAAGAGGTGTTCCAAGAGCTATTTCGACGTAAGATTTCTGTTGTTACACCAGTCAGCAGTGCTTCTTGCGAGAGAAGCTTCTCAGCTTTAAAACTGATTAAAACCCACCTTAGAACAACATTGGTTGATGACAGGTTGTCACCTCGAAATTCTCTGTTGAGTTAAGGAGGGCACGCTCCCTCAACATGGATGAGTTTGTGAAACATTTTGCCAGTTCTCACCAGAACCTCAGAATTATGCAGTTTTAAATCTACCTATGATAATTTGGCACTTAGGTGGTCCCTCTGGTCGTGATTAAAACCTGCACTGTGTACTAGCTAGTACACTGACATTCTAATATGATAAATCCAAAGGGTATCATGTCACACAGATTTAATTTGGTCTTGATTTGGCCAATTCCAAAAGTTTTCTTTGCTATTAGTTAACATAATATATATGAGAATAAATATGTTACTGTAAGTTTGTAATATTGATGGGCACCAAAATTATTTATATTTTTTAAGTCCATTTCTGTTTGGTACCTGGTATGTCAAATTGCAGTGTTTTTTTGTTAATTTACTTTTTTGTAAATAAACTATGCAATTTATGTAACACACAAATGCTATCTTATCTCCTTGGTGCTTGAGCTTTATTTTCTGAAAATATTTTGGATGTTCAACACTTATAGACCCAGATTATATATTCATGAAAACAGAGTGACCCAAGTCTCTCCAGTATGTGAGTACAGTGTGTGTGTGCGAGAGAGAAAGAAATTGAGCTGCAGTTCCGAGGTAGACACACGGACTATTCATAGTATGTTAAAGAATTCTAGTGAAGTAACCCTTTTGGACCACACTGGACCACACTATCTGCCACATTGAAGAACTCCGGGTTCAGTGAATTATCACTTCTACCTCTATTATCACTTCTACCACTTCTACCTCCAACAATCATAGGATTCATTCATGCTCCTTAGATGCCAGGTTAGGGTTATACACACATTTTCTGTCGTGGTCTATGGACCCCCTGAAGTAACCTTGGCCACCCCATGTATAAAACTCTAGTTCCGTCACTGATGCCATTGCGAACAGAGAAGGTCACTTGACCTAGGTTGGGATGAGAGTGGAGAGAGGAAAGGAAAGGTGGAGAACTGAAGGAGAGGTGTCGTACCCAGTGTATTCCTGGGTGATATTAGTTTGGGATTGGGACAGAGCTTGGACAGTGTTTTTACTCATGTTTAAAAAAATATCATCTCTATATTTCTGTACATGCTGTTTTTTTCATTATTCTTCCCCCTTGACAACGTATAGAGGATTGATCCACTGATGTTACCTGCATGATCAGAGGACAGGCAGACAGGTCCTCATGCATGTTGACTGGCAGCAGATGTTTTTATAGCATAAGTCTACTGCAGAACTACGTGTATATGGTACCACCCATTGTGGAATAGTTTCTGTACAGTAGATACTGTAGCTAATACCTCACGAGAGAAAGAGTTACATGCAAGGCAGGTCTCAGTTAACCCACAGAGCAGTGGCGACCCGTCATTTCGACCACACTTTTCTAGCAAAAATAAATACATGTTTTGCATGTTATTTTGGCATTGTCACATATACATGTCACACATCAGTTTGCAAACAATGTAAAACAAACAAACAAGAAAATACAGAGAGTAGGGGTTGGTAATGTTCTCTAGTTACTCTGTAATTGGCTCATTGTTCTGTCACTCATGGAGACACTATGTCACCGCCAAATATAAGGGTAGAGATCAAAAATTCAATCCCCTTGGGTGCTGCCATAGAGTTACATTAGACGTGCCCATCCAAGAAGGCTCAAGGTCATTGGCCACAGATAAAATGACATCAAATCACGTTATATCTACAGCAGCTTTGATTGGACTGATCATGTCAACGTCATACTTTCAAAATCTTAGCTAGCAAGGCAGCAGTCATGACTCAAGTTGACAATCTACTGGCAAATCCTTTGTAATCCTTGTCATATGAAGATAAATAATGAAGAGAAATTACAGAGGTGCTCATCGGCCATAAACATTACACAACAAGTTGGAAATCGCAAATTCAACAAAGAATGGTTTGGAAGGAATCAGTGGCTATATTGCAAGCATTGTAAAGCAATCACTAGCCTGCTATTCAGTGTATTTGTATTTATTATGGATCCCCATTAGCTGCTGCCAAAGCAGCAGCTACTCTTCCTGTGGTCCAGAAAAATTAAGGCAGTTTATACAATTTTAAAGCATTACGATACATTCACAGATTTCACAACACACTGTGTGCCCTCAGGCCCTTCCTCCACCACTACCACATATCTACAGTACTAAATCCATGTGTATGTATAGTGCGTATGTTATCGTGTGTGTGTGTGTGTGTGTGTGTGTGTGTGTGTGTGTGTGTGTGTATGCGTGTGTGTGTATGCAAGTGTCTGTGCCAATGTTTGTGTTGCTTCACAGTCCCCGCTGTTCCATAAGATGTTTTTTAATCTGTTTTTTAAATCTAATTTTACTGCTTGCGTCAGTTACTTGATGTGGAATAGAGTTCCGTGTAGTCATGGCTCTATGTAGTACTGTGTTCCTCCCATAGTCTGTTCTGGACTTGGGGACTGTGAAGAGACCGCTTGTGGCATGTCTTGCGGGGTATGCATGGGTGTCCGAGCTGTGCGCCAGTATTTAAAACAGACAGCTCGGTGCATTCAACATGTCAATACCTCTCATAAATACAAGCAGTGATGAAGTCAATCTCTCCTCCACTTTCAGCCAGGAGAGATTGACATGCATATTATTAATATTAGCTCTCTGTGTACATCCAAGGGCCAGCCGTGCTGCCCTGTTCTGAGGCAATTGCAATTGCAAGTCCTTTTTTGTGGCACCTGACCACACGACTGAACAGTAGTCCAGGTGCGACAAAACTAGGACCTGTAGGACCTGCCTTGTTGATAGTGTTGTTAAGAAGGCAGAGCATCGCTTTATTATAGACATATTTCTCCCCATCTTATCTACTACTGCATCAATATATTTTGACCATGACAGTTTACAATCTAATGTTACTCCAAGCAGTTTAGTCATCTCAACTTGCTCAATTTCCACAAGATTTATTACAAATTTAGTTGAGGTTTAGGATTTAGTGAGTGTTTTGTTCCAAATACAATGCTTTTAGAAATATTTAGGGCTAACTTATTCCTTGCCACCCACTCTGAAACTAACTGCAGCTCTTTGTTAAGTGTTGCAGTCATTTCAGTCGCTGTAGTAGCTGACGTGTATAGTGTTGAGTCATCCGCATACATAGAAACTGGCTTTACTCAAAGTCAGTGGCATGTCGTTAGTAAAAATTGAAAAAGGGCCCTAAACAGCTACCCTGGGGAATTCCTGATTCTAACTGGATTATATTTGATAGGCTTCAATTAAAGAACACCCTCTGTGTTCTGTTAGACAAGTAACTCTTTATCCACATTAGAGCAGAGTGTGTAAAGCCATAACACAAGTTTTTCCAGCAGCAGACTATGATCAATAATGTCAAAAGCTGCACTGAAGTCTAACAAGACAGCCTCCACAATCATTTGTTGTGGGTGTGAAGTCCCATTTCTCAGTTTAAGGGTCTCTTTTCCAAGCTTAAAATGATAAGCATTCAACATTGGCCATGCTGTCAATCCAGCATGATTTGTGCCGCGCTCAAAACAACTTAACTCAGAATGGGAAATCTGACTTCAGTGAGTTCAAGACAACTGGGAACTCACGAAAAAATGAGCTCCAACTGGGAAAATACGCTTTGAATGGTCATCCAACTCGGAATTGTAAGTTGGAAACTCGGGTCTCTTTCTAGAGCTACGACCTGAATATCACTGACGTCATCATGATTCGACCCTGTTTTTTTCATAGTTCCCAGTTGTCTTAAACACCACATCCTGAGAATGCCAGACTTTGATGACGAAGTTTGATGACAAAATTTGCCCATGAAGGACCCGCCGCGCCACCTTCCTGTTCAAGTGAGCACAGCACAACAAGGTGAGTCTGTAATATGCCAGAGAGAAATGTTTACTATATCTAAGAAAGTAATACTAAGTGTATGTTGTGTAGTAAGCTGTTAGTAGCCCTTTAGTAGCCCATGTGCCTCACCCTAATAATTTGGTATATTTTCTCTCTCTTAATTTTGCCTACTGTTCTGACTTGGTGGTGCACATGTAGCCTATAGCCTGTTTTAGAGAAATGTAATAATCAAATATTTTAAGAGTTTTCATTGTCTGCTTATATGCCCCCTTTATTTATCCGATGGTTCTGACTTGGTGTACAGGGAGAATACTGTAAGAATGGCCCGTGTTCTGAATTCTGTCGCTATACATTTCAAAAGTGCTGAACAAATAGTTATATTGACTACATCCGTCGTAGCTCGCTCATTAATGTCTTAATCAAAATTACGGATTGCCTCTTATCCGCTTGTCGTCCCCTTAGGCCATAATTTGTACATCTCAATTGTCAGTAGAAACCACATTTGTTAAAGTAAGTCAACCATATCAGCTATGTTTTTTTAAAGGCATTAAATGAGGCTGAATAAATTGTTTCGATGCCAGACAAGGCTCCGCTGATATCCAGGAGTACCAATGGTAAGGTGTTGGAGCTGCTATTGGGACTCTGCCTTTGGGACAGCTTTATGTAGGCCCTAACAGTGCGTGGGCACCGTTTGTCACTGTTATAGTGCAATTAATGTATTTGTGTTGTATAGTGGGTTTGCTGGCATGTATCTAAAAATATTATTTTTTTGTTTGCCCCACCAAGATTTACATGCTAAAATCACCACTACCACAGAGGTCTCATTTAACCCACAGTTTTACTCCTTGATGTTTAAACCACATTCTAACCTGACAGGGCAATATGATCCTGTTGATAGACTCTTTTTGGGGGAGAGTTTCAGCCTAGCTTTGAACTGGTCAAAACTTGATCTATTTAAGTCATTAAGACCATGGAAGATGTAATGAGCACAGGCCTCTTGCTTAAGAGCAGGGAATGATGTGTCTGAATACAAAGCCAAATATGCATATGTTTTTCATCGTGTAACTTAGATACAACCAAGTAACATTCCGTTTTGGATCACCATTCCGTGGATCTTTTCTTCATTCATATTTTTTTTTCAGCACTTGAATTAAATGATGTAAATAATAATCCAATCGTCTTGTCTCACATCATCATTACATCTGTCACTCTTGCTCTTACCATAAGGTCATGTTAAATTGCTACTTTTCATAACCTATTGCACATACAAAAGTGGGATTTCATGTTATTCGCTTATTCGTTAGTCGACTACTCATAAAAAAAAATATTTACACCACCCTATTTTTTTGTCCATTATTTTAATGTAGTACGAGAAACAGCTTGACCTGCGAACATTTGGGGTCTAAGATGTTAAAGTGGTGCAAATAAAGTGGCATTGAAAAGTCTGACATGGAATACATACCCTGATCTGTGTAAGAGGCGATATAGTGAGGAATTGTCAGTTGTAACCTCAGCCGAATGGGTTTTCAGCCCTCTATCAAAATATTTCAAGTCATATGAGCTTAAAATGGGTTAATTAACAACCTTCTGGGTCTAATATGTTAAGAAAAGTGGCATTGATGAGTCTGACATGGAATATCATGCCTAAACCGTGAAAAATGAATGTACTCCAACCTACCCCCAATTCAGTAGTGGTCTTCAGGGGGTGCCCAGCTGCATGTTTCTGTCCTCCATTACATCCATCTCATTAGATCAGAACAGGATGGACCAACAGTGATTGATATCTCTGGTTTGGTTTACATCCTAAAATATAGTGTTCATTTTTTTCACAGCCCTTTATGTAATGAGAATAAGGACAGGTGTCACATGATGGTTAAACATGTTATGAGATATGACATAGTGGTTCCCAACTTTACTTATGACACATACTATACATCATGAGAAAAAGGCTGTTTAAAGCCATTCATCTTTGGATAAAAGTGTCCCATGTCAGTCTAGAAAGTTTTCATTGTAATCCATTAGGGAGTCATGATGACTGTTACCCTATAAATAAACCTGCTATTCAACATATTTGGCTTGCAGTATGTTTGGCTTGGAGTCTTGCATCGGCAGTTATCTGGCTGCTGTGGTGATGACAGTAATACTGGAGGTCCTTGGTAAACCCCAGGATGTAGACCACAGGCTATAGAGTAAGTATTTTGTCAGGACTTAGCTATTCAGATTTGCCAATGTTCCTCTTTCTGAGAATATGGAGACACCAACAAAAGGTTGGTTCAACCTCACAAAGCAATCGGTCTATGAAGGAACAATATATTTTTCTCATGCTATTTTGACTTTCAGGGATTCATCAGTCTTAGTCAAGGGTTTCATAAAATAGTTTTTATTTAATCAGGTAGTTTTTCATACAGTATATGAACTGTTTTCACACACGCACACATGTTTATATGGTTTATGAGGTCAATCAGTTTATAACATGGTTTATGGATACCTACCTTTCCCATGGTCCAATCAATGAAATGAAACGTTTATGTAGAAGACACATCTGACTTTAGATTTGTTCATATTGAAGTAACATACCTGTAAATACACACATTTGACTTGATATCATTCTCCTCACTCCTACTCTTGAGGAGGGCTGGATGGAGGGCAACCTCAACCTGAAAAACAAACACATATTGTCCACATACACGCTCATAAGTTGTTTGGCACAACATATTTACACAGCCGTTGTGCCAAATGCTTTAAATATCAGTTGTACACCCTGAGTGTGTACAGACAGGTCCATTAAGGGAAAAAAGTATTTAAGCTGTAATTTGAATAAACTTGATATTTGTAAAGTCATATACACTGAGTACACAACACATTATGAACAGCTCTTTCCCTGGCATATACTGCTGACCAGGTGAATCTAGGTGAAGCTATCCTCCCTTATTGAGGTCACTGGTTAAATCCACTTCAATCAGTGTAGATGAAGGGGAGAAGACAGGTTAAAGGATGATTTTTAAGCCTTGAGACATGGATTGTGTATGTGTGGCATTCAGAGGGTGAATTGGCAAGACAAAATATTTAAGTGCCTTCGAACGGGGTATGGTAGTAGGTGCCAGGCGCACCGGTTTGGGTCAAGAACTGCAATGCCGCTTGGTTTTTCCACACTCAACAGTTTCCTGTGTGTATCAAGAATGATCCACCACCCAAAGGACATCCAGCATCCCTGTGGAGCGCTTTTGACACCTAGTAGAGTCCATGCCCCAACTAATTTTAGCTCCTAGTGGAGCATAGAGCCCCAACAGCATTGAGGGTTAAGCCTACAGGGTCATGGAGACACGTGACGCATGCTGCCCTACCATGACAGAAAACTGTCTCTATTATTACACCCTAAACCCTCATCCCAGCAATGATCATGCCTTCATTTGGAGTACTTGTAGAAATGTGTGAATGCTATTCCTTTCTACTTAACCAAAAACTGTAAAAATGTTACTTCAAAAGACACTGTTTATCATGAACAATGCTTGGATTAACAAAATAACATGAACAGATCAAACATTGCAGTATGAACTGCAAAAGAAAGTAATTTCAATTCACAATTTATTATAGCATTTATTTGGGTAGAACGTATATTATTTGGGCAAAATATTACTAAGTTATGTTGACTTCACTTTCCATGTGAAATGTGTATCTAATGATTGTTAATAACATACCTGCATGGCTCCATGTGGGTTCAATCCCTTTTGTAGGGAAGTGAACCCAAGTGGCATTCACAAGAGGTGAATGGCCACACCTCTCCTAACTCTCCCTACACCGCCAGTAGTTATGGTGGTAACATAAATCATTCAGTAAACCAAAAGATATGCTGTCTTTTTATCAATGTGATCTAAATACACTTATAAAGTCACAAATATAGGCTATATTCTATTTAAACATACTCTTAGATAAGGTCAAATGATTTGTTATCCTTAAATGATGATTATTCTTTAAAAGACCTATATTGTCACTATATCTGTCAAATAACAAAATAATATTGTACTGCTACTGTGAAATTGTAATGGTCATAATGCCATTTACCTTCTTTTTTTTTCAATGGACTGCCAGCGTGGGAATTGGAACATCCACTGTTTACAGCTCTCATTTCTCGGTCAGAACTTGACCGTCTTGGAGACAGAAGTAAATATAATTAAGAAACATCATGAACACAGTCTGAATGGGTCTACAGCCATTACATCTGTAGAACACTGGAACAAGTCTGGAATACTAGAGCTAAGGTGGCTGACAGTTTTGCCATCGATTGGATAATAGAGGACATCGGCCACAAGCTTGACCCAAGACAGTTTGGATGCAAAAAGGGCAGGTCGACGACAGATGTCTTGGTCAGCCTCCTATACATTATGTAAAATCCACTGATGCAAGTAAGACCATTATATATGCACTATAATAACAGCAGATTTTGCTTAAGCCTTCATCAAAATGTATAATACAGTGGTAACAAAGTGCCTGATTCAGCTAAGAGTCAGAGCCCCTTTCCTCTGGGCTGTAGCTTCATCTCCAAAAGGAAGCAGAGAGTGAGGTACTAAGGCACCCTTTCACCATGGCAACATCTGACCTGTGGAGTGACTCAAGGTCCAATTCTTGAACCCCTTATCTTCCTGGCCCTCATCCACAGCGCACTTCAGAAGTTCGCTCACAGGTGGAAATATATTGATGACATGAACATTGCAGAGTGCATTAGAGTGGGGCAGCTTTCCAGCCTTCAACATGGTCTAGAAAAGTTGTGCTCATAGGTAGATGAGCACTCCACACAGCTCAACCCAAACAAGTGCAAAGCAATGCATGTTTGCTTTACAAATAACCCACCCCCTTTGGAACCCTTGTAACTAAATGGGACACTCTGCAAACATCTGATATTACACTGCTGAGATCCAGGATGACTTGAGCTGGACCAACGAGTGGAAAAGGGTAACCAGAAACTCTTTGTGGTTCTCTGTGGCTCAGTTGGTAGAACATGCCCATGGGGATCATGGGTTCCATTCCCAAACCTGGCCTAGTCACCATCTACACCACCAACTTTGGGCCTGTACTAGAACACAGTACCCCTGCATGGCACTACTATCTCACCTCGAACATGACTGGACAATTGGAGTGAATAAAGACACGCGCATGCTGGAATATCCTTGGACCATGATACAGCAGGTACACATCAGCACACTCGACCCTCAATCTCTGCCCAGTCTACCCATCATCTCCTCCAGTCTGGCAACAGGAACTTCCTTGTTGAGTTGACTGGTGGCACGGTACAGATTGAATGGCAGGAGCTAATGTGAGCCTTTGCAGGGATCGGGACACCTTTGGAAGCCTCCAATCAATGGACCAATTGCTATTAGCATAGACTGTTGTACTGACCAATAGAACATGTTGAAAGCATATATACCTGTTCTCTTGGTCGGTTCAACATTTTATCACAATCTATTGGTCAGTCTTTGCTAATAACAATCGATTGGTTCATCTTGCTACAACTGTTTTAACCAACCACGTTTTTATTAGCATATTCTTTATTGGTCCCTGAGGTCATTTTAAAAGCCTCATGACTTATTACCGTAAAAACCCTGAAAGCCAAAAGCCGAAAATGCGTTGGTTCTCCTTTTTGCAATAAAGCTTTATTTCTCTCTCCCCGTTTGCTCCCCAATTCATACACCTTGGTTGGAACGTGAAGTATTGGCAGTGATCCCTTCCTGTTGCAAGATTCGAGCACCCTTTAAAAGTAAATAATGAAATTACCAGAACATTTTGACAAGGTGTCAGTGGGTGGTATTATTCCAAGGTGATATAGAGGAACATTACATTGTACCAGGTATGTAAATATAGGCTGTTGCCTAGTGCTTACTGTAAATGACTATATTTACTAGCTTGGTACAGGGTAATTACATGGGTAGTAATAGCAGTATATGACAATTAGAGGAACGTCTAAAAATAGTGTAGGCTTTATTATCAGTATAGCATTACACGGGCACTCTGGCAGGTCGAACAGAACATACAAATAATTGCCAAATGCACTTTAACAAATGCACCTAGGGATCAGAGATTAATTTCTGCTAGTGTAAACATATTTAAATAGTATTGTATAGAGGTGCCTATCAAGTGGTGTGGATGACATGGTATACATACACACACTGCATTCGGAAAGTATTCATACCCCTTGACTATCCACATTTTGTTACGTTACAGCCTTATTCTAAAATTTATTAAATTGTTTTTCTCCCTCAATCTACACACAAACAATACCCCACCATGGACAAAGCAAAAACAGGTTTATAGAACTTTTTGCAAATGTATTTAAAAAATAAATATGAAATATCACATTTACATAAGACCCTTTCCTCAGTACTTTGTTGAAGCACCTTTAGCAGCGATTACAGCCTTGCGTCTTCTTGGGTATGACGCTTCAAGCTTGGCACAGCTGTATTTGGGGAGTTTCCCCCATTCTTCTCTGCAGATCCTCTCAAGCTCTCCAGAAATGTTTGATCAGGTTCAAGTCCGGGCTCTGGCTGGGCCACTCAAGGACATTAAGATAATTGTCCTGTAGCCAATCCCGCATTGTCTTGGCTTTGTGCTTAGGGTCATTGTCCTGTGAAGGTGAACCTTTTCCCCAGTCTGAGCGCTCTGGAGCAGGTTTCCATCAAGAATCTTTCTGTACTTTGCTCTGTTCATCTTTTCCTCAATCCTGACTAGTCTCCCAGTCCCTGCCGCTGAAAAACATCCCCACAGCATGATGCTGCCACCACCATGCTTCACCGTAGGGATTGTGCCAGGTTTCCTCCAGATGTAAAACTTGGCATTCAGGCCAAAGAGTTCAATCTTGGTTTCATCAGACCAGAGAATCATGTTTCTCATGGTCTGAGAGTCCTTTAGGCAAACTCCAAGCAAGCTGTCATGTGCCTTTTACTGAGGAGTGGCTTCCGTCTGGCCACTCTACCATAAAGGCCTGATTGGTGGAGTGCTGCAGAGATGGTTGTCCTCCCATCTCCAGAGAGGACCTCTGTCGGAGTGACCATCGTGTTCTTGGTCACCTCCCTGACCAAGGCCCTTCTCCGCCGATATCAGTTTGGTGGTTCCAAACTTCTTCCATTTAAGAATGATGGAGCCCACTGTGTTCTTGGGGACCTTCAATGCTGCAGACATTTGTTGGCACACTTCCCCAGATCTGTGCCTCGACACAATCCTGCCTCGGAGCTCTACGGACAATTATTTTTACCTCATGGCTTGGCTTTTGCTCTGACGTGCATTGTCAACTGTTGGACCTTATATAGACAGGTCTGTGCCTTTTCAATTGATTGGACATGATTTGTATTTACCACAGGTGGACTCCAAGTTGTAGAAACATCTCAAGGATGATCAATATAAACAGGATGCACCTGAGCTCAATTGCGAGTCTCATAGCAAAGGGTCTGAATACTTATGTAAATAAGGTATCTGTTTATGTTTAATAAATTAGCAAACATTATTAAAAACCTGTTTTTGCTTTGTCATTCGGGGGTATTGTGTGTAGATTGATGAGGATTTTTTAATCCATTTTATAATAAGGCTGTAAGGTAACAAAATGTGGAAAAAGCGAATGTGTCTGAATACTTTCCGAATGCACTGTATATACAGTACCAGTCAAAAGTTTGGACTTTTTTTATTTTCACTATTTCCTACATTGTAGAATAATAGTGAAGACATCAAAACTATGAAATCATGTTACCAAAAAAAGTGTTACACAAATCAAAATATATTTCATATTTGAGATTCTTCAAAGTAGCCACCCATTGACTTGATGACAGCTTTACACACTCTTGGCATTCTCTCAACCAGCTTCATGAGGTAGTCACCTAGAATGCATTTCAATTAAAACAGGAGTGCCATGTTAAAAGTTAATTTGTGGAATTTTTCCTTCTTAATGCATTTGAGCCAATCGGGTATGTTGTGACAAGGTAGGGGTGGTATACATAAGATAGCCCTAGTTGGTAAAAGACCAAGTCCATATTATGGCAAGAACAGCTCAAATAAGCAAAGAGAAACCACAGTCCATCATTACTTTACGACATGGTCAGTCAATGTGGAAAACTTCAAGAACTTTGAATGTTTCTTCAAGTGCAGTCGCAAAAACCATCAAGCGCTATGATGAAACTAGCTCTCATGAGGACTGCCACAGGAAAGAAAGATCCAGAGTTACCTCTGCTGCAGAGGATACGTTCGCGTTACCAGCCTCAGAAATCGGCAGTTGACTGCACCGCAGATTGCAGCCCAAAGAAATGCTTCACAGAGTTCACGTAAAAGACATCTCAACATCAACTGTTCATAGGAGACTACGTGAATCAGGCCTTCTTGGTCAAATTGCTAAAAAAAAAGCCACCCCTAAAAGGACACCAATAAGAAGAAGAGACTTGCTTGGGCCAAGAAACACGAGCAATGGACATTAGACCGGTGGAAATTTGTCCTCTGGTCTGAGGAGTCCAAATTTGAGATTTTCGGTTCCAACCACTGTGTCTTTGTGAGACGCAGAGTAGGTGAATGGATGATCGCTGCCTGTGTGGTTCCCACTGTGAAGCATAAAGGTGGTGTGATGGTGCTTTGCTGGTGACACTGTCGGTGATTTATTTAGAATTCAAGGCACACCTAACCAGCATGGCTACCACAGCATTCTGCAGCAATACGCCATCCCATCTAGTTTGCGCTTAGTGGGACTATAATTTGTTTTTCAACAGGACAATGAACCATAACACACCTCCAGGCTGAGTAAGGGCTATTTGACCAAGAAGAGTGCTGTATCAGATAATCTGGACTCCACAATCACCCGACCTCAATCCAGTTGAGATGGTTTGGGATGAGTTGGACCACAGAGTGAAGAAAAAGCAGCCAGCAAGTGCTCAGCATATGTGGGAACTCCTTCAAGACTATTGGAAAAGCATTCCAGGTGAAGCTGGTTGAGAGAATGCCAAGAGTGTGCAAAGCTGTCATCAAGGCAAAGGCTGGCTACTTTGAAGAAGCAAAAATATATTTTGATTTGTTTAGCACTTTTTTGGTTACTACATGATTCCATGTGTTATTTCAATGTTGATGTCTTCACTATATTCTACAATGTAGAAAATAAAAAAAATAAGAAAAACCCTTGAATGAGTAGGTGTGTCCAAACTTGACTGATATTTATACATACGCACTGCAAGCAAAAAAATGAAATGAGCGCAACATGAACATTGTAGCAGCTTCTCTTTCAGGGTGCAACCTCACACAGACGCACTCAATGCTCATTACAGCCAGCACCAATTGAATGACTTTGCACTCCCTGTGTGTGCAGGTTAACCTAAAATGATCACAAAATGATAGGGGACTGGTGACATAGAAACCTGTTTATGACTTGTGTGCACTCTCACACAACATCCTTCACCTATTCAACTTTTACTTATGGTTCATCTTTCACAGCTTATCAACAAGTCTCTCAAATATGGAAAGCAGTTTCTCTCTTTTTTCTACAGTGGATGAGTCCAGTTCCACATCAGTGGAGCCGTTGTTCCTGGAAATCTTGCTTTTCATTAGGGCTTCCTTTTCTTTCTGCAGCTCTGCCCTCTCTCTCTCGATTGACGCCCTATCCCTGTCCAGTATGGCTCGCTCCCGTTCCATTGCTGCTCGCTCCCTGTCCATCGCTGCTCTGTCCTTGTCTAGTGAAGCTCTGCCTCGTTCAACAGCCACCCTCTCTCTGTTCACCACATCCCTCTCTCTGTCCAGTATCAACCTCTCCCTGTCAAAGTCTGCCTGCTCCCTCTCTAACACTTCTCGCTCCTTCTCCAAATCTGCTATCTGCCTCTCTAGTTCAGCAGTCTCCCTCTCAATGTTCCTGCCAGGGTTTCTCACCAACATGGCTCTTCCGTCTTCAGCTATGGTCTCTACATCCTCAGCCATGGTCCTCCCGTACACACCCACTGGCATCTTGTCAGGCGCGGCCCTCTCATTCTGAGCTGCACCCCTGCCCTCCTCTCGCAGGGCCCTCTCGCACTCCACCGCTGCCCTCCGGATCTCCTCTGTAGCTGCATCTGTGTATGCCACCTGTCCATCTGCTACCGTGCTCGCAGCACCAACACTCTCCCCCAGCTGTGCCTTGGCCCAGAACTCAAAAATGTTTGTTCCCTCACCTCCCTCCGGCCTCATACATAGTCTCTTGTTGGCTATGGGAGAGGTAGTGGGAGAGGACGCAAATGAAACGTCCCCAACTTCCCCAAAATCAAACAGTGAAGGGTTTAGGATACGGGCAGACCCAGCTAGGCGGCCCTCGATGGCATCGTCCATGAGGTGAAACCAACGCCAGGACATTGGATTGACTTTCTCCATGCCAAGAGGAGGGTACTTAAAATCCTACACAGAAAAAGGGACAAGGGGTACAATCAGATTAATGCTTTATATTGGTATTGGGTTTGCTGGAGTTTGTTCCAGGCAGGCCTTATGACACACTTGATTCAACACATCATTGAGCACTTGATTAGTTGAACCGGGTTAGTACTTAACTGGAACAAAAGCCTGGAATCTGTTTTTAAGAGACTGAATTCAAACAAAAGAGAATACATGTTGCACTAGGACCAAGGATTGGATTCATAATCATTACCTTATATTTCTTTTTAAGGTTTTCCCACTTCTTTTTCAATTGCCCGGTTGTAAGCTTTCCTTCGAGACCCAACTCTACTAACATTGCTCTGCGGAATCAAAGTGATACAAGTCAGATACTACAGATAGGGTTTCATCTTCATAACCAGCTCTTAATACAATGACCTTCGCGTAGGGCTTTTTCAAATAACATTGTTAGTAAAAGCACATCAGTGAGTCAGTGAATCAACATTGATGAATCAATTAAATGAATCAAATGTTTCCCATAGACATCAATTACAGTCAACAAATGGCATGTGACGGTTCATTTTGAGGTACAGATAAAAGTCAAAACAAATTGTGCTGGATTATCAAACCAACAAACAGAACATTCACTAGTAGTGCATCATTGTATCACTCTCACTCACCTCCAGGCAGGCATGGCAGAGTTTCTCTTCCCAGTGAAGATGGCGTCATTCGTTGCACGCAATTTTATCAATCTGGATATGTCATTTTCCGACACTTATTGGGGGAAAACACAACAATGTTAATCCATCAGCACACGCATAACTTTGACAGACCCCAACTCAGCGACGTCGCAAAATAATATGGTTAACATTATGGCATTAACAATATTAACATTATATTTGAAAACGACATTCAATTTTAACAATACCAAACACTTACTTTTATAGTTATATTCTGCACCAAAAGGTCTTTTATCCATCGCATCCATCATTAACAAATACAAGGGTACTAAATTGAAGGGTACTCGAAACAAAGCCCGTATCTTGTAGTGCACTAGCTAGCAAGAGCAAATATGGCGGCGTCCCTCGATCCCTCGTCCTCCTTCGTGAAGAGCTCTATTTATATAATCCACATTTAAATGAAACAATATACGGCGTTTCTTACTATGAATGATTTACTGGTTTGTGATTACAGACCGATGTGTAATCAAATAAAAAGTCTGGATAAATTCGACTCAGAAACTAGCCTATTTGATAAGTGTGGAGGAGGGTTTTTCACAACGTTAGTAGAGAAGAAGGCTGCGCCGAGAAATAGACAAATTCAATTGGTTGTGCGCGATACTTCCTTTTAGAATGCTCAGTAGTGTACGTCCCAAAGGGTAGGCCACTAAAAACAATAAGGCCACAAACAATTACTAAACCTACAGTACCACACAATCTTTGGTTATGCCATTCAACATATTCTATTGCCAACTACCCTGAACTGTCATTTTACGATTAAAGTGTGAAACCCACAGAAAAAAGTTAAATCAATTGTGGCCTATGAACAACCCAATAATACAATTTTTGTATTTTACATTATATAATGCACACTGTAAAGTAAGCAATGTGCAATACAATTACAAAATTCAGTGTTAGATGTATACTATATCAAACATTCCAGTGTCTGATTGAGGATACACTGGCTGAACGCTTTGGAGATAAATGTGTGAATTTATTAAGTCAGTAAACTGTTTGCTTACTGCATTAGATCCCAAGTGTCATCTCTCATTCTCACCTATAAGAGAAGTCGACTTATGGTCTTCACCAAAGACAGTAAAACTGTAAGTGGCCTGGCTCACAGGACTGGAGCAATCTCCTGTTTCTGAAGCATGTGGCAGAAACAGGACATTTTGTAATGTTATGTATATTATATTATATGTATTATGTATTTTATTTGTTGTTTTGTTTCCTGTTTGGACCCCAGGAAGAGTAGCCGCTGCCAGGAGATCCGAATAAAAAAATGAGCCTCATGATAAGCCTCAGGATCTTGTCATAGTTTTTTTGTGCATTCAAATTGCCATCGATAAAATGTAATTGTGTTCTTTGTCCGTAGCTTATGCCTGCCCATACCATAACCCCACCGCCACCATGGGGCACTCTGTTCACAACATTGACATCAGCAAACCGCTCGCCGACACAACGCCATACATGTGGTCTGCGGTTGTGAGGCCGGTTGGACGTACTACCAAATGCTCTAAAACGACGTTGGAGGCTGATTATGGTAGAGAAATTAACATTACATTTTCTGGCAACAGCTCTGGTGGACATTAATGCAGTCAGCATGCCAATTGCATGCTCCCTCAAAACTTGAGACATCTGTGGCATTGTGTTGTGTGACAAAACTGCACGTATTAGGGTGGCCTTTTACTGTCCCCAGCACAATGTGCGCCTGTGTAATGATCATGCTGTTTAATCAGATTCTTGATACACCTGTCAGGTGGATGGATTATTTTGGCAAAGGAGAAATGCTCACTAACATGGATGTAAACAAATTTGTGCACAAAATAAGCTTTTTGTGCATATGTAACATTTCTGGGATCTTTTATTTCAGCTCATGAAACATGGGACTAACACTTTACATGTTGTGTTTATATTTTTGTTCAGTGTATAATAAAAACTACTGTTATCCACAAAAAAACACTAGTAAATACTACAGTAATGTCTGCAAAAACACACTTTTTTAACTATAGTAAATGGACCCCTATTGTTCTCAGGCCACCTCTGCAAGTTATCACACTAAGTTATCACCCTGTTCCCGGAGTGCCACATGTACTGAAGGATTTTTGTTCCAACTAGGTATCACACGCGACCAACTGAGCAAATTGATCAGTTCAGTGATTTCCGAAATTCCAACACCTGGTCTTCCAATCAGAAACATGAAGTGCCTGCGGCACTCCAAGACTAGGGATGCCTACCCCTGCACAGGTATCTGCAAAAATGACTAAATACATTGATCTTTATGTTGTTGTCATGTTGTGTTGCTACCATGCTGTGTTGTCATGTGTTGCTGCCATGCTATGTTGTTGACTTAGGTCTCTCTTTATGTAGTGTTGTGTTGTCTCTCTTGTCGTGGTGTGTGTTTTGTCCTATATTTTTATTTCATGTATTTTTATTTTTAATCCCAGCCCCTGTCCCCGCAGGAGGCCTTTTGCCTTTTGGTAGGCCGTCATTGTAAATAAGATTTTGTTCTTAACTGACTTGCCTAGTAAAATAAAGGTTAAATAAATACGTAAAATAAATAAACGACCAAAATGTAAATGTATATTAACATACCAAAATTAATTGCAAAGCATACTGGGTATTAGTGTTGACCTTGTTTCGGGGTGGAGCTCATTAGAATAATACTCAGCATGCTTTGCAATTGTTTATTTTGACATTATATTTAGTTAATTTAGCAGACACTCTTATCACACCATAGGGCCATCAGACTTCTGATACCAATGCAGGGTGAAAGGGGGCCACAAAGTTGTGAACCGTTACATTTTTTTAATAGAAAAGTATTTTGTATTTTGAAAATACTAATTATAGCTCTCAAAAGTATCTTGTTACAAAATACATTGGAGTGTAGTTCAGTCCAGTGTAATACAAATTACTCAGAAGTAATTTAAATACATATTTCAAATACATGTAACAAAAATGACGAGGCCGTCTGCACGCATTTGTCATTACTACTAAATAGTGTCTGTTCCAGGTGTGTAGGAGTCAAAATAAGAATACTGGAAGAGATTTTGACAGTGTGCAGAGACCCGCAAACTGTAAAAAAAAGAAAGAAAAAAAAAGGAATAAATCCAAAATGGAGGCTTGAAGGCAAAATAAAGAAGTTTATTAAAACATCATGGTGCATGCCCCCAGAAAATCATAGTGCAAGAAAATGCATGAATGAAAGGTGAAAACAAAAGTTTCAGCCATAGGCCATTATCAGTGTGAACGTAAGGATAATTGCATGTCACATGATCAAGCAAGAAAACACATTATACTATGAATCACACTAGTAGAATAGAATGCATGATCTACAAATATATACAAAAGTGGACAGAGAAATATCCTCAATTATTGCTTTAACATGTACCATGTGAAAATGTACTCAGAATAAATAACACAGGGTGGTAAGAGTAGGGAGTTAGAGATACCACTAGATGGAGGTAGCAAACACCAATAAGAGGCAATATACCACTTAGAGAAAACACTTCAATAACAATTCTTCATTCATGCCTGATGGGTGGAGAGTTTGTAAATAGAACATGCACCTGCATTCTGTCTGGAGAAGACTGAGTTCAAGATGACCACCCCTACGTGAATGTTTTATCTGCTGTATAGCACAGAAGGACATGGAGATGGGGGTGACCGGCCTTTGAGAAATGACATCCAACAGGGGATTTAGGGTCATTTCTCCTTACAGCACTCTTGTGTTCTATAATACGTGTTGTTATCTGTCTACTGGTTTTGCTCACGTATTGCTTATTGCATGGACAGGAGATAAGGTATATGACGCTAGAAGAGCTGCATGCGAGGAGCTGTTGGGTAGTGTATTGTTTGCCATTGGCAGAGCTGCTGAACACACTCATTTTGCCTGAGACCAAAACGTTTGTGTTTTGTTTTCACCTTTCATTTATGCACTATGATTTTTTTGGGCACCATGATGTTATAATAAACATCTTTATTTTGCATTCAAGCCTCAGTTTTGGACAGTGTGTGCGGGTCTCCCTCTCTTTCAAATACTGCCCATCTCTGCCCCTGCAATAAGGTGTGACCCATCTTAGCGAACGTTGGTTTGATCTGATTGGATATATTGTTTGGTTTTTGGTCTGTGGTTGGTCAAATCTGGTTTGAAAAGGTATATGTTAGTATAAAAGAATGACAGATTTAATGTTCAACCCTCTTCTTACTTCCTGTCCATAGAGAAAGATTGTTTGACACACTATATAGAATATTGAGCCTGATTATGGGTCAGGGTTCTCTGTCTTCATGCCAATACATTGAAAATATACGGGTCAAACATTACCATCTAAACACACCAATCTAAAGGACTGCTGATACTGAACTAAACAAAGGTCATGTAACAAAGACTGAACAGAGTAAAACTAACTATTTACGCATACCAGTACACAATGTATGACACTTCTAGTTCTTGAAAGTAACAGTATTGAAGGGATGGCACTTTGCTAAGGGAAAGGGGTCCCAATGTTCCAAAGAAAGGTCAAGAGTTGGAGCAGGACTAAGCTGGAGAATCAGCATGTTTGAAGGGATCATTTTGAGCAAGGCAAGGCACAGAATCACTAGTCCAGATCACATAATGAGGAGTTATTTGGAATGCAAAGTGATTTGTAGAATAGTTATTCTGAGCAGATCAACCACAGACAGTACATGGAACCTGACAGGAAGAACTGCTCCAAATATAGCATTCATGTTTTTATTCTTTACTCCTAAAGGCACTCCTCTTGCCTTAGCCATTCTGGGGCACCAGCATCGAGGGGAAGACTGTGCAGTCATAGAAAGAGTGAAACTCCTCCTGATCCTCTTCATCTGGGTGGGAGTCACCCAACTCAACCCCATCATCAGTACTGTCAGAGTCCCAGGAATCCTGCAGCACCCGACGCAGCATCGCTGATGGTGGCGTGGCATCAGTGGGCAAAAAATTCTCACATACAGAGATGTATTCCATGATGCGAGTCATCCAGGTCTCATTCTGTTGTATTTGCAGCATCCTGTAGAACCCGGTGAGATTTTCTCCCCGCATTATCGTCATCACCGTCTTGTTGCAAGACAAGCTGTTGTACGCAAAAAAGAAGACACACACACATCAAAGGTTAGACAGGATCAGTGAGCAGAAGCAATAAATGTAGAAGAGGGAATTCTGATTACGCTGAATTG
The DNA here is from genome assembly GCF_016432855.1 of Salvelinus namaycush. Taxonomy (NCBI): domain Eukaryota; kingdom Metazoa; phylum Chordata; class Actinopteri; order Salmoniformes; family Salmonidae; genus Salvelinus; species Salvelinus namaycush. The sequence goes on from NC_052315.1 coordinate 39,069,747, forward strand.
CAGTGCACTGGGTTATGGCCCGTGATGTGAATGGGCAAAAGTGGTGAGGGAGGAGCTCCCTTCTCAAATCAAACAGTAATATGCACCGTTCGGTTATGTTGTCAACAAGGCTTCATGATATGACATTGAGAAACAGAGCCACTTTTTTTCCATAAAATATACACTAAATTGTACAAAACAATAGGAAGACTTTTGTAATATTGAGTGGCACCCCCTTTTGCCCTCAGTCTTAATTTGTCGGGGCGTGGACTCTACAAGGCGTCGAAAGCATTCATGTTGACTCCAATGCTTCTCACAGTTGTATCAAGCTTGCTGGATGTCCTTTGGATGGTGGACCATTCTTGATACACAAGCATTGGAGTTCTTGACACAAACCGGTTCGCCTGACACTTACTACCATACCTCGTTCAAAGGCACTTACATTTTTTGTCTTACCCATTCACCAGCAGAATGGCACACAATCCATGTCTCAATTTTCTCAAGGCTTAAAAATCCTTTAACCTGTCTCCTCCCCTTCATCTAAACCGATTGAAGTGGATTTAACAAGTGACATCAATAAGGGATCATTGCTTTCACCTGGATTCACCTGGTCAGTCTATGTGATGAAAACTGCAGGTGTTGCTAATGTTTTTTACACTCAGTGTATGTTCGAAGTTTCAAACTAGTTTTCATTGAGGAGGCAGATAAAGCATTTATATCAAAAGCAATCACTTTTGCATGTGAAAACATAGAATCCTACTCATTACTCCACGTTCTTAACTTACGTCACTTTTGTTTTGAGACGACTTCGCCGTCGGCTCATGGCCAGGAGGCAGCCCGGTCCCAAAAAGAATGCAATCAACGCTAACCCGGTTCACTCGGGGAACGCCCAGGGCATTCATGGAATCCCCTCATTAGCTCATCAGGTGTGCAGACAGACAAACTTTAGGTGACATTTTCCTAGAGATGAGCTGTTGTAGGCCCTGCCCCCACCTGTGTCCTTTCAAATCAAATGTTGTAACTTGCTTCAGAAATAACAGGTGTAGATTATCATTTAAATGCTTACTTATGGGTCCTTTTCCAACAATGCAGAGTTAAAGATAATTTTTTATATATATGAATAGTGACATGATAAAAAAATACACAGTCAATAACGAGTAAAAATAACATGGCTATATACAGGGAGTACCAGTAGAGGTACGATGTGCAGGGGTACGAGGTAATTGAAGTAGCTATGTACATATAGTAGGGGTAAAGTGATTAGGCAACAGGATAGATAAGACAGTAGCAGTAGCGTATGTGGTGAGTGTGAGTGTGTCGCACATTGACCATGCTGGTCATTTATGAACATTTGAACATCTTAGCCATGTTCTGTTATAATCTCCACCCGGCACAGCCAGAAGAGGACTGGCCACCCCTCATAGCCTGGTTCCTCTCTAGGTTTCCTCCTAGGTTTTGGCCTTTCTAGGGAGTTTTTCCTAGCCACTGTGCTTTTAACACCTGCATTGCTTGTTGTTTGGGGTTTTAGGCTGGGTTTCTGTACAGCACTTTGATATATCAGCTGATGTAAGCTATATAAATACATTTGATTTGATTTGTCGCATCAGTATGTATGTGTGCACGTGTTGTGTGTGTGGGCATATGTAGTGTGTGTGTATGTGTGTGCTGGGGTTTCAGTGTAAGTGTGGGTAGAGTCCAGTGTGTATGCATTGTGTCAGTGCAGGGGAGTTGGTGCAAAAAAGTGTATGGTGGGCTGTATGTGTGTGTTGGGGTGTCGGTGTCAGTGTAAGTATGTGTGTGTTGGGGTGTCGGTGTCAGTATGTGTGAGTCTGTGGGCAGTATGTGTGCATAGAGTCAGTTCAAAAAAGGATCAATGCAGAAGCTGTTCAGGGTCCTGTTGGTTCCAGACTTGGTGCACTGGTACTGCTGTCGTGCGGTAGAGTTGGGTGGATAACTTCCTCAGAGAGAACAGCCTATGGCTTGGGCGGGTCTTTGACAATTCTTTGAGCCTTCCTCTGACACCACCTGGTATACTGCCCTACCAAGCAAAAAGGCAGTAACTGCTCATAGTGTGGAACTGAGAAAAATTGCTATTATTTACCTTGGTTTCTCAGTAACCTTATGCAGTTACTGCTAACATGACCACCATTTTCTCCAAAACACAATAGAGGCAGGATACTTGTCCACATGATTAAGCATGTATTTAATGTAGCAAAAATGACAACTCATTTTTGACCAAATGAGTAGTTACTGTCTTTTTGCTTGGTAGGGCAGTATAGAGGTTTGACTACTGAAATGTTTGGTACTGGTCTGAACCTTGTGCTCTGAGGCAAACTTTGATGTCATTTATTTGGGATGTGTGATGTTTTATATTTCTCTGTAGTAATTTGTATTGTACTCACACTACCCCTGCAGGTTATCACACTAAGGTGTGACCCCTCTTTGGTTGGTTTTATCTGATTGGATATATGGTTGGTTTCAGTCTGTGGTTGGTCAACTCTGGTTTGAAAATGTCATACCTTCGGATGGGTAAAGATGCAGTGAAAGTCTTTATCTTCTTGTTTTCCTGTCCTGAGGTAGTAATGCTACGAGGCATGGACCACTGTTATCGCTCTCTTCCTCTCCTCCTCTTTAGATACTTAGTTGAGCCCCATCTGGACCAGAGAAAGAAAAACTTGCCAGAAGTAAGGATTGCTGGAAATGACAACCTGGAGGCAGTTGATCTAGGACAGGGGTCTCCAACCCTCTTCCTGGAGAGCTACCGTCCTGTAGGTTTTCGCTCCAACCCCAGTAGTTACTAACCTGGTTCAGCTTATCAACCAGCTATTTATTCAAATCAGGTGTGATAGATTAAGGTTGGAGTGAACGGTACCTCTCCAGGAACAGGGTTGGAGAGCACTGATCTAGCATCTCCAGAGACCACTCTGACACTGACTGCATTCAATGCATTCTGTGGTCATGTAATACGACTCATCAATGTTCAGTGTCCAGAATCCAGCCCAGTCTGAGAGCAGCTGGCCTTGGCACTAGGACTGAGTGCATGCCAGCTTCAATTGCCACATTCGTTGGGGCATTCACAAGAAAAACGGTTGCAAAGAAGGGGGCAGGTGAGGTTGGTGGCAGGTGTTGGGGTAGGTTCCTTGTTCCATGTCAATCATTGGCTTATTGGTGAAATCAGCAATCAGACAATATCTTCTTTAAGTAAATTAATGCAATTGCAGACAGAAGTTGACAACGGAAACATAGCACACATGTTTCAGAGTAAGTTCTGCAAAATAAAAAAGGTCAAAGTTCCTTTAATATGCTTGCAGTCAACCCCTAGTGATGTAACTGCCTACGTCAACACCTTCTACTCATGAGACCAAGCCCATGCATATACAGTTATACAAACTTGCAGCAGAAAACAATAGCCCAGTGTTTTCTAAGGGCTCAGCAGTAATTTTCCATTCCCGTGTGGTTTACAATGATGTGTCTGACTTGTCTCTTATCTATTTACTCTCCTGCAGGGGTCTGTGTCTATGTATCTCTTTTAGCCTTGAGGCGCTTTCTCACAGACACCCTGTTTTGACTGCAATAACTCACACATCTCTCAGACCGTTTCTTATAAGAGGCAGAGACTAGAAAAGAACTGTGGAACAGTATTCAAACTTATAATGAATATATTGCTAATCTGTGGTCCAGGACCCTATAAATGTAGTGGGGGAGGATCTTATAGCCCTTCCCCTTCTATTAATACAACATAAGCATAATCAATTATTATAATACATCAATCATTTGGTGCAGCCCCTATCATGACCCCCATCACAGGTCATGGTTGGCGTACAAAAGAAGAACATACGCACATCTCCTCTGTGACGTCTTGACCATTTCTATTCCAAATGATCTCAGAGAACTAATAGGATGTCCAGCTTATACAAGATTAACAAAACATCTGGTTGCTGTTCATTTTGTATAAACTGGACATTAGTTCTCTGAGATACATTGGAATAGAAATGGTCAAGACGTCACGCAGGGGAGGGGACATTGAGAGGAAACTTCTTCAAAGGGAATCTGTTATCAAGGCAACGGGTGGCTACTTTGAAGAATCTCTTTGAAGAATTTGTTTAACACTTTTTTGGTTACTACATGATTCCATATGTGTTATTTCATAGTTTTGATGTCTTCACTATTATTCTACAATGTAGAAAAAGGTTTAAAAAAACAACAACCCTGGAATGAGTAGGAGTGTCCAAACTTTTGACTGGTACTGTATATATAACTGCACATATTGATCACATTCCTTGTGTATGATCATATATTTTGATACATTGAATGTTTAATATTGTGAACCTGTTATATATTTTTTACCTCCTGTTTCAGGAAGTGAAAGTACTGAGTTATGCCTCTATATATAGGACCTTCCACCCCCACTTGGGATGTGGATGCCTGATGAAGTCCTAAGGGTTGAAACGTTATTATAAATAAAATCACCTGGGAACATGAGCAGCAGGTCATGGTTGGAAAAAAATGCAGCTCTGGTGGAACGTACTCAACGTTCCCAGAACTGTCCCTCTGAAACAGGGCCTGGCTTACCCACTCCTCCTGCTGAGGCAGGAGGGATGTCCACCAACCATCAGGCAGAAAGATCTGCAACAGACAACGGAAACATTACTCTCTTTGCTATTCTCACCATGACTTTAGTGCAATCTGTACCAAAGGGTAAGGATAGGCTGCTCACCTACTGGTCCTTTGTATCTCAGTTGATAAGAGCATGGCGCTTGTAACGCCTGGGTAGTGGGTTCACTTCCCAGGATCGCTCACACGTAAAATGGAATCTACACATAGATCTTTTTTTGCAGCTAGCGGTCTGTTCACTTCTCCAGTCTTATCACTTGGCACACCGACACAGGCAGACTCAATGAAAGTTATCTGAAATATGGTGAATCCAGTAGTTAAGTGTTCTTACTTTAGCAAACAATAAAGCAAACTGAACTTAGTTAACATTAGAAAACAGAAAAATCTATTGCCATGCAACACATTGAGTTGTAAGCACGTGTTTACCAGGAAGTAGGGTACGTATGGCATCTTGGGGAGTTTTTATTGACTTGGTCTTGTTTTAGATGATAGACCACAATGCCTGGAAAATAGTTTTAAACTCTCAGGAACCACATCAGTGTCATAGCAATCTACTGATATGTGTGCATGCAGAATTCTTTATCATAATGTGGTCCCTGAGAAGTTGAACTTACACAAGGGAAAGGTGTTGTTGAGACTTGAGTGGTCTAGGGACCAAAATCCAACCAACCATTGCCACAGACATGCATGTGGGTTAAAGTGTATGCTAGAGAACAAAGTGAGTAACAAGTCATAATGGCTGTATGGCATATCTACAAATTTAGCTCTAGGTTTGTCTTGTATATGTAGAAGAACTGAGTGGATAACTTCCTCTGAATGTATCCGTGATGCCCATCAGTTTAGTCTTCTTGAGGATTCCTTGTGTGCTTGTTTTTTTGCAGAAGAAAAATCACTGATGTTAATGTACTACTACAACAGACCAGCAGTATAGTATGCAGTATGCATTGATCACCTATAGAGGGAGCTGTGAACTAATGTTATAAATTACCACATGTATTGTTCAATGCAAATTTGTGGTGTATTTCCCACTTCAAATCATTAAGAACACCTGCTCTTTCCATGACATACTGATCAGGTGAAAGCTATGATCCTTTATTGATGTCACTTGTTAAATCCACTTCAAATCAGCATAGATGAAGGGGAGGAGACAAGTTAAATAAGAATTTTTAAGTTGAGACAATGGAGAAATGGATTGTGTATGTGTGCCATTACAGGTGAAAGAGCAAGACAAAATATTTTGTTTCCTTTGACCGGGGTATGGTGGTAGGTGCCAGGCGCGCTTGTTTGAGTCTGTCAAGAACTGTAACGTTGCGTATATCAAGAATGTATATCAAGGTATATCAAGAATGGTCCACCACCCAAAGGACAACCAGCTAACTTGACACAACTGTGGGAAGCATTGTAGTCAACATGGGCCAGCATCCCTGTGGAACGCTTTCGACACCTAGGAGAGTCCATGCCCTGATGAATTGAGGCTGTTCTAAAGGCGGGACTCAATAATAGGAACGTGTTCCTAATGTTTGGTATACTTATTTTATGTCAATGTTGCAAGCCAAAAGGTGGCTGTCTTTTGTTTGTTTTTCAGTCTCCCAAAATTAACAAGAAACACAGGTCATCATTGTGAAGGATGCTGTGGTTTCACCACAGCAACTATTTATTAGCAAAATTATGGAAATTAGTCCCCTAACGTCCCCATCCAATGGAAACCGAGGGGTGGGGGCAGATATGTAACCTGAAACCATTACGAATCATATCGTAGTCATCATCATAACAGTGCACTCCCACCCATCCCTTTGTCTAGCTTTGCACGTTATATCTATGATCCTGTCTGCTACAATGCTGTAGTTGTCATCCTCTTTTCAAAGTTTCTTTAAAATGATTTGGTGTAGGAATGTTACCGCCCCAACATCACCCCAACGATGTGATGTCAAATTACATTTTAGGTTGACTTTTTGGTCACTTTTCCAGAAACCAGACAGAAAGGATGACAAGTAAAAGTAATTAAGTCCCTTTGTACTTACAGTACACAAGTCAAAAGTTGATACCTACTCATTCAAGGGTTTATTTTTACTATTTTCTACACTGTAGAATAATAGTGAAGACATCAAAACTATGAATTAACATATGGAATCATGTCATAACCAAAAAAGTTAAACAAATCAAAATATGTTATATTTGAGATTCTTCAAAGCAGCCACCCTTTGCCTTGACAGCTTTGCACACTCTTGGTATTCTCTTAACCAGCTTCATGAGGTTGTCACCTAGAATGCATTTTAATTAAGTGTGCCTTGTTAGAAGTACATTTGTAGAATTTCTTTCCTTAATGCGATGGAGCCAATCAGTTGTGTTGTGACTAGGGTTGGTATACAGAAGATAGTCCAACCAAGTCCATATTATGGCAAGAATAGCTCAAATAAGCAAAGAGAAACAGTCCAATACTCTACGACATACATGGTCAGTCAATGCAGAACATTTCAAGCACTTTGAATGTTTCTTCTATTGCACTCGCAAAAACCATCAAGCGCTGTGATGAAACTGGCTCTCATGAGGATCACCACAGGAAAGAAAGACCCAGAGTTACCAGCCTCAGAAATTGCAGCCCAAATAATTGCTTCACACAGTTCAAGTAACAGACATGTCAACTGTTCAGAGTGAATCAGGCCTTCATGGTCAAATTACTGCAAAGAAACCACTACTAAAAATGACACCAATAAGAGACTTGCTAAGGCCAAATACATGAGCAATGGACATTAGACCAGTAGAAATCTGTCCTTTGGTCTGATGAGTCCAAATTTGAGATTTTTGTTTTCCAACCACTGTGTCTTCGTGAGATGCAGAGTTGGTGAACGGATGATCTCTGCATGTGTGGTTCCTACCGTGAAGCATTGAGGTGGTGGTGTGATAGTGTCACCAGCAAAGCACTGTCGTGATTTATCATTCAGGGCACACTTAACCAGCATGGCTATCACAGCAATACACAATCCCATCTGGTTTGCACTTAGTGGGACTATCATTTGTTTTCAACAGGACAATGACCCAACACACCTCCAGGCGGTGTAAGGGCTATTTAACCAAGGCAAGTGATGTATCAGATGACCTGACCTCCACAATCACCTGACCTCAACCCAAATGAGATGGTTTGGGATGAGTTGGAACGCAGAGTGAATGAAAGCAGCCAACAAGTGCCCAGCATGTGGGAACTCCTTCATGACTGTTGGAAAAGCATTCCAGATGAACCTGGTTGAAAGAATGCCAAGAGTGTGCAAAGCTGTCATCAAAGCAAAGGGTGGCTACTTCAAAGAAACATTTTAAATAGATTGATTCACATTTTTAGTTACTACATGATTCCATATCTGTTATTTCATAGTTTTGATGTCTTCACTATTATGCTACAATGTAGAATGTAGTAAAAATAAAAGAAATCCCCTTGAATGAGTAGGTGTGTCCAAACTTTTGACTGGTACTGTATGTCCACACACATTCAAACACATTCATGCACACAGCTGCACACATTCACACAAGCAAACAGTGATGCAGCAAAGGCACTCACACACAGTCATGCACACAACGCTCACAGTGTCAGTGTGAATTGGTCTATCAAGAGCAAGTTGGTCTTAAAATTGGTCTTTTTCATTAATTCCATGGACACTAATTCTCAGAAGCCATCAGTCACGGAACCCAAATATTGAGACTTTTTTTTTGTATGTGTGTGTGGGGGGGGGGGGGTATTCAATTATAACATCTACCATTTAGCCCAAAACACTGGAACTAAGGCATGCAAAGGCACAAGTACCTAAACAGAAAAATGTGTCCATTCCTTTCCTAGAAGAAACAAATGCAAAGGCCACCCTCCATCCTTTTTTTAAATAACTTGACCGGTTAAAACAAAAACATCTTAAAAACAGTGAAAAACTCCAGCCATAGTGACAGTTGTACAAATATTTTAGACAAACGTTTTCTACATGGCATTTTAAAAACGTTGAGTTTAAAGTTAAGAGGTTAAAAGTGAGGTTCTCTACAAAGTGTCCATGATCCAACCCCCTCCAGCCACAGACGTCCCAAAGAAAATGGTCACTGAACACACGCTGGCCACCACACTGCCTGTACAGAAAGAAGGTAAAACAATGTTTAGAGAACATCGATGATATACTAGGTACCATGCCATACTGCCTATGCAATCGTTTCAGACCTACACAATGGCATCAGGCTAGAGAGGCTGATTTGGAATTGAGCATCTGTCCAGGCCAGACTCTAGAAAGTCTTAATACAACCCCTTTATTATTACAACATGTAATTGCCTTTCAAGAACATTGAGTCTCTAACATGTTATAAGATATATTAATGTTCAGACTACCCTAGAAGAGGCCACAGTCCTTCAGGTTGTTCTTGATGATGACGTCGGTGACTGCGTCGAAGACAAACTGCACATTCTTGGTGTCGGTGGCACAGGTGAAGTGGGTGTAGATCTCCTTGGTGTCCTTCCTCTTGTTCAGGTCCTCAAACTGACACTGGATGTAGGCTGCTGCCTCCTCGTACGTGTTGGAGCCTTGGAAAGTCGGGGCAAGGACAAAGGGAGACAGCCATAAATTAGTTTAGTCTTTTACCTTCACCATTGTGAGTTCCTGAGATGTTAAAGGCCCTATGCAGCCATTATTTCAATTTCAATTATTTCAATTTCCGTTATAGATTTCCATAAAAATAAAATATGGGCAAAAATAGCTTGTTAGCTAAATATTTCTCAAGCAAGAATTTTGCTCAGACTATCTGCGAGTGGCCTGAGTGGAGAGAACTGAAAACTAGCCGTTATTGGCCTATTAAACAATTAAGCACATGGTGATGTCACCATGGAAAGCTGTAACCTCCGCCCATGCAAACCTGCTGATTAGAAGGTCCTGTGTAGATTGTATTTTCAACCAGCAACTATCAGGAAATAACACTGAACAATTGTTTTTACACTTTTGAAGTGTTAGTTTCATCAGCTGTTTTACAGTATGATATAAAAACACAGGAAAAACAGAATTGACTGCAGGTGTGGTGAGATCTGATAATTGGAGTCACGTTGTGAAGATTAAGATGACCTGGAACTCGCTGTGCGTTCAACCTGAGCAAGGCTTAGCACAGTTTCACTAAAATGTGGGATTCAAGATGATTTGTAGAGTAGCTGATAGTGATACATATATGTGTGTCTTACCTGCGTACTCCGGGTAACAGATAGTGAGAGGACTCTTTTGGATCTTCTCCTCAAACAGATCCTTCTTGTTGAGGAAGAGGATGATGGAGGTGTCTGTGAACCACTTGTTGTTACAGATGGAGTCAAACAGCTTCATGCTCTCATGCATCCGGTTCTGAGGGACAAAAAGACAACCACACAATGCTTTTAGTTACACATGTTTGTGGGTATCACACCATACAAGTTTGTTCTTTGAAATAATGTTTTTTTTAAAAGGCATATAAAACATATTTCACAACTGTTGCTATGGTTCTGATGTAGTTCTGTCTTCCTGACGCAATAGGGGCAGAAAATGTGAAACTGGATCTGTGGATAAATGAACACTTGTTTCATATGAGAAAGAATGAAAGATGACTGAGGGATTGCAGTACATGAGACGAGAAAGATGACCGAAGCGTGAGTGAGAGTGTATAAGGATGAGAGGGAGTGTGGGAGAGCAATATCAATGACTGATGAGCAAGGGATGAGTCTCACCATCTCCTCATCCTCGGCCAGCACAAGGTCGTAGTCACTGAGTGCCACACAGAAGATGATGGCGGTGACTCCCTCAAAGCAGTGTATCCACTTCTTCCTCTCGGACCTCTGACCCCCCACGTCAAACATTCTGGGGAGAAAACACACATACGGACTGTTAGTATGCATGAGCAAACACAAATACTCAAAAAGTATTTTCAAACAGCTCTACATTAAACGTTTTGCATTCTCTCACAAACCATCACACTCCTCATGAACACTACAGCTGGCAAACTTTAGCCCTGAACTGAACCCTCTGTAGACTAGAGGGTGTCATCAGCTGGCTTAAGGCGTCCGCATGCTTCCCAGCCAAAACAGTTCGGAAGAGTTTGTGCAAATAACATTTTCTGACGTTTCTGTTAGTTTTGGAAGTCGGTAAGGTTTTTGGGGGGCTGTTCGAGCACAGATATTTTTTTTTTGAGGCCAGTTGAAGTCGGGGGCTGAAGTCTACGCCCCTTCGTCTGATTGGTCAACTGTAGGGATTCTTCAATAAGGTCTTAGTTGTCATTCAACGAGAGACGACTTGTTTTCATGGACATTTTTGCCATTGGGAAATACTACACCAAACATCTTAAGATGTAAAATTTCACAACTAAGATCTCCTTGGCAAAAACTTTTAAATTAATGACAGATTTCATGAGTTATCTTAGATCCATTCTGACTTTGATGAAGTGTATACTGGCTACAGTGTCTCAAAATGGACCAAGTACTATTGTTGTTTTGTTCTAGTTTTTCCAAGCGAAAGGTATTTTAAGTGAGTATGCGAGCACCTTCGTTCGGTTCGCCTGTTGAGACCCCCTTATGGCGCATCTCCATACAGGATTTACCTCAGTGTTTTACCCACAAGGCTCAGACTTTTCTGTTTCCATCTACGTGGGCCGGCACACGTTCATCACTGGACCATGGCGCTGGCATACCTGTTCTCACATGTGGCCAAAGCCAGGCCACTGGTCTTTTACATAATGGCTAACTGAACATTAACACCTTTTCACAAAGTAGCTGTTTTGATTATGCAGAGGTTGTTGATGCTGTTCTTCACAAGTCTTTACTGTCACAATTTTCATTGTATAACACAAGGGTGTATACACTAGTGTAACATTGGTGTTTGTCAAAAAGGAGCACAGCTGTTAAATGAGGTGGTTTCAGACACTATAGAGATGCACCCTTAGAGTGGGTACACTGGGGACTGTCTCACTTGAAGTGGAGGTCTTTGAAGGTGAAATGAGTCTCCACGATGCCGGTGGTCTTCACCCTGGTCCTCAGCACGTCTTGCTGGGTGGGCACGTACGCTCCGTGGGCTATCCTGTCCAGGTCATTCAGATAACTGGGAGAGAATGATGGATAGGGAGGTCAGTGTTAGCAGTTTATTGAATGTTGCAGTTGTGTGGAGGAGGTTAGTGTATTTTCTGAAGCAGGATTCTGTGATACTCACTAGGCAGCCGAGTCATTGAGCTGGTACTCTCGTGAGCGGCCGAAGCAGGCCTGGACCCCCCCGTCCTTCCAGAGGCGCTGGATGACTCCGGCCAGCTCACCGGTCATGAAGCCCTCCTCTGCCGATCCCGCCAGCACAAACAGCTGACGAGCATCATCCTGGTAGGGGACATGAAACAACTAACGGTTAGGAGGCAGAAGCAATAAGGTAGGGTTTATTCAGACATTCTCCCTATTGTTTTAAACCTAAGATTCCTCACAGACCTTCTGGTAACCTGGCTGGGTAAAGTTGAGCTATATTGTTTACTTCCACCCATTAACTTTTTCCATCTATGAAATAGCACAAATTTGTATCTTTTTGAGGTCAGGGCTAGAGGTTGAGCTGGGAATTACTTTTCTTCACCTCTCCATTAAAACTACCATTAACCCTCCCCGTGCCTCTTATAGCCAAACCCTATCCCCTGCCATTTGACCCAATAGACTAACCACCACTCCTGAACTCCCAGGCACAGATCTAGGATCAGCTTGCCCTCACAAAACCTCATCTTAACTATAAGGAGTAAAAAATAAAAGCACAAAACTGCTCTTGAATCAGTGTGTAGATCTCCCAGTGTCCTACTCCACTCACCGCTCTGGCTGCTTCAGCGAAGTCTATCTTGAGGCGCCCCATGGCTCTGATGATGGCGATGATGGACTGGATGGTGTTGCTGTACACCACCGCCTTGTATTGCTTACACTCCTCCTCTGAATAGCCCGCCTCATGGATGATCCTGGGAGGGGAGGGAGAGAGCGAGGGAAAGTAGCAAGACGTGGCAGAGTAGGACAACAGGAGAGAGAAAGAAAGCATGAACAAACAACTAGGCCTATTGCCTGTTATTCAAATGTGTTATGGAACGACATTGATACACCTAAAGTGAACATTTCCGTAAACTATTTAGATAACGAGAAACTTACTTCATCTGTTTGACAATGGTACTCTTCCCTGACTCCCCAGCACCTGAGAGAGACAGGGACAGAGGGAAAGAGAAGGGAGGAGGCCAATTAATGAGTGATAGACTTAACATTCTCCATTCATTCATGGCTGTTTTGACTTGAGCTATTGGGCTAGATCCTAACATGTAAGCCTAACTCACGTTTTGCACAAGGCCCTATGAGACTAACCTGTCCAGGGACTGAGTAGCTCATAGGTATTCAGTGTTGGGAAAACAAGTGTCTGATCTGCCCTAAAGGGAGTTCGTCAGGCTCTAGTTTAATAGGATTAATTAACTGTATCTTCCTACCAATGAGCTTATAGCTCTGGCATGCTGAAGACTTAGCATCCCACATTATACTCTGGCTAACTGGTTGTGTACACCATCCACAGCATCACATCCACTTTGGCAAAGATTGATATGAGTAGGAATGTCACAATAATAAAAAACAATAGTGTTTTACAACGATACCAGGCCAAGTATCATGATACTGAGTAGTATCGCGATACCTCAGTGAGGAGAGAAAAAAATCAAATAAAGCACACTTCTACTCAATACTACACATTGAACTGAACTTCACTGTTCAGTGTATAATAGAATACTGGATAGAATGGCTGATTTGATAATATTTGCAAAGGCCTACCTGTGATTTGGCTGGAGGAATGGGAGGAAGGAATATACATCAGTGGAGGCTGCTTAAGGGAGGACGGCTCATAATAAATGGCTGGAATGGCATCAAACACATAGAAACCATGTTTGACACCATTCCACTCCAGCCATTACCGCGAGCGTGTACTCTCCAATTAAGGTGCCACAAACCTCCTGTGATACACACGCATAAATGATCTTCATGTCATTGTGTCAGTAAGGAGAAAACTGAAGAGTGAAGGTTTCATCCAGTTAACAGACACACACCTGCTCCCTCACTCTCATACACACCTGTCGCTCACAAACACACATTGCTCCCTTTTTAAACATTACGCACCAGAAAGAAATTGATATATAGTTTAGGGCTATATGAACTACTTTTTGAAGCACTACTCATGGGTAGCAGACCATTTTCCTTTTTTCCTGTGCCAAATCAAAATTTGCCTAAACCTATTGTCAAGTTAACAGGCTGTTAGCTAGGTAACATAACAACGTTTGTTATCAAAACAATAAATCGGCGACCCGGGATTAATTTAAAACGGCCCGCAACATGGTTTGTGAAATTCTATAAAATGCGCTGGAAGCAAGCATCGTTTAGGCTAGAGACAAGCAGTTGTCTTCGCTGTAAAGTTACAAGCATGCCTGTGGCGAAGCTCTGCTCCATTTTCCCTCCAACACTCAGAGGCTGCATGACAGTGAACTCGCAAAGTCTACTCTGGACTGGTCTGTGCTGAGGGAGGCATTTTCATCCTGGGGCTTGAAAGAGTAGCGCAAAGTATGTATGACTACCGACAGAACACCGTCAAAGCATTGGAGCTGAACAAATGGACAAGACTAGGGTGTTTCAGACTACACATTGCTATTGGTAAGTCTCAACATCCAAAACAGAACTAGGTAGAAAAATAACTTAATACAGAACTATTGTACTCCTTAAAAGTTATAGTTGACGACCCTGCCGGATCCTTCTTATACGTTAAGCCGAATATATACAGCTATGCAAATCTATAATTTGTAAGTGTGTGCAATATACAAACATTACATGGACTACATTGCTTTTATTTATAACTGATACATTAGCCTATGGTTTCAATATATCCTCTTTCAATAATAAATAGCCTACTCAATAAATGTCTTCTAAAGCAACATAGCTCTCACAATCACTACAGCTGTATCTAAATCTATAGATGGATTCAATTGTAATCGTGTCCAGTGTCCATGCTGTAAATTGTTGTAATTACATCAGATGCAATGTTATTTATATTGAATGATTGTGATTCATATGTAATTATTTCTCACCATTTTATTTTTCAGAGAGGAGCATCCAAAACGAACTTCGGGTTTCCCAGGACACCGAAGTGAGCAAGTGGTCAGCACATTTTCCGAGGTGGAAGAGGCAGAAGGCCATGACAAGAGCACAGGATTAACTGAGCCTGCCCCTCTACAAGCACATCACAGAATCCCGACTGCAGATGGAAAGAGTCCTGGAGCAGGAAAAGGCCATCACACAAGTCCTGGCAGCAGAAAAAACTAAAACTAAAGTGACTGCACCTTGCACCCTCCTGGCAAGACATTGAGGTCTTTGAATCTATCACGGCAGCACTTAAGCCCGTCCAGCTTTTCACAGACGCCCTGTCAGGAGAGACATACGTGTGTGTCTCCTATATGAAGCCGGGTCTCCATTTGTTCAAGACGAGGTTCTGAAATCAAATGAGGGCGAAGCCAAACTGACCCGAGAGATTAAGATGAGGGTCCTAAATTACTTGAATGACAAATACACCGACCCTGAAACAGATGAGCTGCTCACCATGGCGACCTTTCTGGAGCTTTCAAGACCACCTACATGACCACTGAGAAGCTGGTGGAGGTGAATGTGAGCTGCCTCTGAGACAGAAGCCTTCCTGGTAGGGAACACAGCCGTGGGAGACTTCGCTCTTGAAGAGGACCAGAGTGAGAGAGAAAGAAGCTGCCACTGCTCCACAATGAGCAAACATGTAGAGTCTTGGGAGCTTCTTACATTAGGCATCCCTGCCACAAGTTGGCCCTCAGATAGCATTTAGCACTGGGGGCAGTGTGGTCACAAGCCACAGGGCAACTTTGAAGCCAGAAACTGTCAATAGGCTGGTGTTCCTGGCACAGAACTTGTGAAGAGGTAGTGAATTGTTACATGGTGAACTGAGAAACATAGACTGTCTGGTTAAGGCTTGAAGAAGTTATTTTGAAAAGGTTTACAACTTAAATTCATAATGACTGGTGTTGTGCTGAAAGACTGCATTTATATTTGTCAGGAAAAAGTTTAAATACTCTTTACACCCTGAGAACTTTTTTTTACTGCATATTTAACTCGTATACTTTTTTCACGTGTGCAGTTTCGCCACAGAAAAAGACGAATAAAAGTGCATTGCCCACTTAACCTTACAGAAACAAAAAGGCAATATTTTGTCATTTATAAACTTTGAAGGGCTCATATATATATATATTTTTTTAATTGGACAGTATATCGTTATTGTCCGGACAGTGGAAAATAGTGATTTGAATTTTACTTCATATCGTCCACCCCTAAGCCAAATGCAGGCAAAAAACGTTTTTTTTATTAAACAACCAAAGATTGTTCAGTTTGACATTATGGGGTACTGTGCAGATGAGTGAGACTATTTAATAGATTCTGAATTCAGGCTGTAACAACTAAAGTGTGGAATAAGCCACTGTATGAATACTTTCTGAAGGCACGCAGGCCTATGGCACGTCAAGGGAACTGTAGCCTACTGTTCAGAGGGGTTAAATGGGAACTGAAATCTGGACCATTTCTTGCAGTAAAATGATACACCAAAATGTAAGCTTAATCGTTACTCAGGAACACGAGTGAAGAAATGTGATTTCTTTCAGCATCTTGAGTGAATGTGAATGCACATTTAGTATCAATCTTTATAAGCAAGTTTATCGTATTTCAAACCACATAAAATATGCATCCAAGCCAAACTGAAATCTTATCAGAAATATGTTGGGTTGTTTTCACAACCTTCTATTAACTTACAAACCGGTCAAACTGATGTCTTTGGAAATTCTGCCCCGAAAATAGTAGTTTAAAGTTCTTGCATTCTCTCCCCGGTCCCTAAACACCTTTGTGCTGCAGAAGTGCATACAGCAGTGGTGCCATACTAAAATGTTTAAACAAAGAAGAGTGATGAAAAAGATCACAACATTTAGCTTAAAAATTGATAAACTATGAATAATTTACATTACAAGCGCAGCAATGCGTCTCAGCCATTTGCGTGAATGTTCCAAAATGCTATTATGGGAGAACACCATTCTAAAACACGCACCTGATGCGAGCGTTTTCTATTATTGCGACAGATGGATATACAGCCTAATTGTAGAAACTTAGAGGGAATATCTGAAAATGTAACAAGGATTGTGCCTTACTGCCTTTGGACAGTAGAATAAATGCTGGTTTTAATGGCATATCAGGAAATCTTTGCTTTTTTTCTATGGTCAGATTTTGGCTGTAGGCTATTAAAATCAAATCGTATTTGTTACATGCAACGAATACAACAGGTGTAGTAGACCTTACAGTGAAATGCTTACCTACAAGCCCTTAACCAACAATGCAGTTTAAAAAAATACCCCCCCCCCACCCAAAAAAGAGAATAACAAATAATTAAAGAGCAGCAGTAAAATAACAATGTGGCTATATACAAGGGGTACCGGTAGAGGCAATGTGTGGGGGCACCGGTGTCGAAGTAATATGTACATGTAGGTAGAGTTAAAGTGACTATGCTTAGACAATAACAGAGTAGCAGCAGCGTGGGGGGGGGGGGGCAATGCAAATAGCCTGGGTAGCCATTTGATTAGATCTTCAGGAGTCTTATGGCTTGGGGGGGGGGGGGGGGTAGAAGCTGTTTAGAAGCCTCTTGGACCTAGACTTTGCGCTCCGGTACCGCTTGCCATGCGGTAGCAGAGAAAACAGTCTATGACTAGGGTGGCTGGAGTCATTGAAAATTTTTAGGGCCTTCCTCTGACGCCGCCTGGTAGAGGTCCTGGATGCCAGGCAGCTTGACCCCAGTGAAGTACTGGGCCGTACGCACTACCCTCTGTAGTGCCTTGCGGTCAGAGGCCGAGCAGTTGCCATACTAGGCAGTGATGCAACCAGTCAGGATGCTCTCGATGGTGCAGCTGTAGAACTTTGAGGATCTGAGGACCATGACAAATACTTTCAGTCTCCTGAGGGAGAACAGGTTTAGTCGTGCCCTCTTCACGACTGTCTTGGTGTGCTTGGACCATGTTAGTTTGTTGGTGATGTGGACGCCAAGGAACATGAAGCTCTCAACCTGCTACACTACAGCCCCGTCGATGTTAATGGGGGCGTGCTCGGTCCTCCTTTTCCTGTAGTCCACAATCATCTCCTTTGTCTTGATCATGTTGAGGGATGGGTTTTTGTCCTTGCACCACACGGTCAGGTCTCTGACCTCCTCCCTATAGGCTGTCTCATCGTTGTTGGTAATCAGGCCTACCACTGTTGTGTCATCAGCAAACTTGATGACGTTGGAGTCGTGCAATCATGAGTGAGCAGAGAGTACAGAAGGGGATTGAGCATGCACCCTTAGCGGGCTCAGTTCCCTCCTGTACACTTATGACTGCACGGCCAGGCACGACTCCAAAACCATCATTAAGTTTTCCGATGACACAACAGTGGTGTTGAGGATCAGCGTGGAGGATGCGTTGTTGCCTATCCTTACCACATGGGGGCGGCCCGTCAGGAAGTCCAGGATCCAGTTGCTGAGGGAGGTGTTTAGTCCCAGGGTCCTTAGCTTAGTGATGAGCTTTGAGGGCTCTATGGTGTTGAATGCTGAGCTGTAGCCAATGAATAGCATTCTCGCATAGGTGTTCCTTTTGTCCAGGTGGGAAATGGCAGTGTGGAGTGCAATAGAGATTGCATCATCTGTGGATCTGTTGGGGCGGTATGCAAATTTGAGTGGGTCTAGGGTTTCTGGGATAATGGTGTTAATGTGCGCAATGACCAGCCTTTCAAAGCACTTCATGGCTACAGACGTGAGTGCTACGGGTCAGTAGTCATTTAGGCAGGTTACCGTCGTGTTCTTGGGCACAGGGAGTATGGTGTTCTGCTTGAAACATGTTGGTATTACAGACTCCGACAGGGAGAGGTTGAAAGTGTCAGCGTAGACACTTGCCTGTTCTTCAGCGCATGCTCGGAGTTAACGTCCTGGTATTCCATTAGGCCCTGCGGCTTAGTGAATGTTGGCCTGTTTAAACGTCTTACTCACATCAGCTGTGGAGAGCGTGATCACACAGTCGTCCGGAACAGCTGATGCGCTCATGCATGTGTCAGTGCTACTTGCCTCGAAGCTAACATAGAAGTTATTTAGCTCGTCTGGTAGGCTCGTGTCACTGGGCAGTTCTCGGCTGTGCTTCCCTTTGTAGTCTGTAATAGTTCGGATGTTTGGAGTATATCCTTCCCGTCCGACTTATTAAAAGAAAAAAAATATTTGTCCAATTCGAGGCGAGTAATCTGTTTTGATGTCCAGAAGCTCTTTTCGGTCATAAGAGACGGTAGCAGCAACATCATATACACAATAAAGTTACAAACAACGCGGAAAAAAACAAAACAAAATAGCACGCTGGTTAAGAGCCAATAAAAACAGCAGCCATCCTCTCCGGCGCCAAGGTAAGATAGGCTATGTAAAACGTCCAGGTTTCAAACGATGATATGGCTGGCTAGGCATTGCAAATTTAAATATTTTGGTTATGGAAATGTATAATATCATTCCAATGTTGAGCAAATAGGCCTATTAGTATACACATTTTACTCTCCCAACCTGTCTGCGGGCCCGCCGGCCCAGAGCTGAGGTTTCGTGTGCATTTGCATAGTATGTAGGCTATGGCTAGCTCCTATGATATTCTAGAGATTATGGTTGTATCTCCCTGACCTGAACCAAATGCACACTAAAATGTGCAAAGTATTTCTGCCTTGCGCTGCAACACTGCCTGGCTGGGGGCTGTGCGTGCACACATGAAGAGCAGAGAGTCAGATTCATTTTTAAAAGCGCTGCACACAGGCATAAAAGTTGAATTTACTTGAAATGTAAGTCTACTGAAGTGAGACGTTGTCCTTGTGTTCCTTGGCCATTTTTATTGAAAAACAACCTAGCTTGTGAACAAAACAATGTTAGACTTTCAAAATGCTAGGGAAGAGAAGCAACGTGGATACTAGTCAGACTCAATCGCTCAGGAACAAACATGACTTGAGTCGCATTACCACGGTAACCTCCCACCCTTAAAAGGTGGAAGGTGAACATTTGTCTCATCTGATATTTTGGTTAAAAGGCTAGGATCAGAAAAAAATTAAATATTTCACATGACTTAAGAAATGTATTGTTTTAGAAACCTTACAATGCATGCTAATCCATTTTTGTGTAATTTCAGCTAAATATATTCTAGCTGCTAACATTTTTTTTTTGTGGCTGCTAGATACATTAAAAAATACATCTGCCACAGTGACTGGTGTACCAAAAAGTTAATTTTAGATCATGGCTGCTAGCAAGTGGTGGCTCTCAACCAGGTCAAGGCGAGGGTGAAGCAGAGAAAGTGAAGGCTGGGGAACACACACATTCTTTATTGTATATTTTTGAGTTATGTTGTTTAAAAATGGGGCAGCTGGTGGTAGGATGTAACGTATCTAACTTAAGTTTATTCAGTAACCAGTTCACAATAACATTGTTCTCTGAGATATTGTATACATCTTAAATTAATCAATGATAATTAAATGTAATGGTTATTGTTCTGTTTTCATATATAGACTGTTTTAGAAATACACCAATCACTTTAAAAGCACTGCAAATGACCTAGACCCATGTTGGCATATATAAAAAAGATATATTTGTCACTGTTCAAGTTCCGTTTGGGACAGTTGAAATTGCATTTTGGGACGGCGAGGAAAAAAGTTATTTGTGAGCCCTGCTCACAACCACATGTAACCATGCCAGCCCAGGACCTCCACATCCGGCTTCGTCACCTGCGGTATAGTCTGAGACAAGCCACCCGGACAGCTGATGAAACTGAGGAGTATTTGGCTGTAATAAAGCCCCTTTGTGGGGAAAAACTCATTCTGAGTGGGTGGGCCTGGCTCCTAAGATTGTGGGCCTAAGCCCTCCCAGGCCTACCCATGGCTGCGCCCTGGCCCAGTCGTGAAATCCATAGATTGGGGCTAATTAATTAATTTCAATTGACTATTTCCTTATATGAACTTTAACTCAGTAAAATTGTTGCATTTATATTTTTGTTCAGTATAGTATAATCTTGAAAACACAGGGTGTGCCTATATGGAAAAATACACGTTTTAAAATTTCAACCAATCAATTAGTTGAAAGAACAGACGACTTTCGGTCGACCAAGATAGCCCTACAGAACACACATTGCGTTGTGCCCCAGGTGTGAGATCTGATACGGCAACTAACACGACCTGGACTGGAACATGCCTGGGATGCAGAGCACCTAATGGTTGGGGAAAGCTACTTTGTGCCAAAGACCCTACTGGCTCATAGGGGTAGGCAGGTAAGTTAGATTCATCCCATACTCTTAGAGCCATGTAAGTTTGGGTCATCATGCCTCGTCTTAGAGCCACTGCCCAGGTAACATTTCGTTCATCCCCAAGCCTTTGAGTCAGGCGAGTTTGGTTAACCGTGCTAGGTCTTCCAGAAGCAGTCAGGTGAGAGTGCTTCATTATGCCCCAGTTGCATTTGTTTAGCCCACAGTTTCCCTCACAGCTGGTAATGTGAACCAGCCCGTGCATGTTGCCAAGCAACCGCCAACCGCCTGTTGTAGAGACTCAAGACAACCAACAGGGTGAGGAAAGTGACATACTCAGTTATCTTGGCCAGCCAAGTTCAGGCTAAAATCACAAGATTAGGGAAGAAAGACTGGTAGATAGAGTTCCATGTTAGCATCCAAATGATCTATTATGAAGTTTCCTACAGTGGCTTTGGGTTGCACTTCTTGCAAATGTACTGTAGCTTGTTAATGAGCGCTAGTAATCATTGTATGTTACATTGACAAAATGTATAAAAAAACATCCCAAGACCAGAATCATAAACATGACACTATCCATCTTCCTTGGAATGTGCCTTAAAACGTGCACAATGGTACACACTTCTTCTAGACTGCCTGAGCTGCCAATGGACATTTTCTGGGAAGCCAGGTTGGGGATGCAGAGTATTTGCATGTAAACACATCACACAGACAGTGCGCATGGACTTCAGGTTTCACTTTCAAACACTCAGGGGGGGAAAAAAACAATTCTAATGAAAAGGAGAAATTCAGAGCTTGAGTTCAGTCCCTATGGACAAAACCAAAAGCGACACAATTGCAAAATACAAAACATATCTAATATTTCAGTAGTATACACAAAATATAAGTATATTTGGGAAGCAAACGGAGAAACGTATTCTTATGCTGTGGGAATCATTTATATCAAAAAGGAGAGTAGAAGAATCTGTGTCCATTTCCAGCGAGATTGTTATGGATTCACATTTTAGCTAGTGTGATATGTCATATGGCTGCTACTAGATTCTAGCGTTCACTACAGTGGCACCAAATACAGTATATTGTTGCCCTTGCACTTTTGCTCTCAAATAAGTTTGGAAATTAAAAATTGTGTTTTCAACTACGGTTGAATACTTTGTTTTACAAATGTTCCATCCCAAGAATATATAAAATATTATCCCGGCATATAAATGTCTGGATTTGATTAGAGCTTCGATCGGCATGAAAATGAATGCCTGATGCTACCAGAGCCCTACGTTAAAGAAATGTTATGAGCCCTATATTAAAAACTCATCAGGCCACAGGACTAAGGCTGTCAAAGTCTTGGAATTTGAGGTTAGGCCAGGTCAATGTACACAGTCACCGACATATCACCAACGCTGCTGTGTCATTCTCTGTGGCAACGTGGCTAGAGGACGCAGTAATGAAAGAAATCATATACTACTGGAAAAATAATATGCTACTGAAAATATTAGTTTATAGTTCTAAAAAATACATGCAACTTCATGTATTCCACCGCAAACTGTCAACACAGGATAAATATATAGTTTCAGGTAATAATAAAACATGTTTTGTTTAGATACTTTCCCTCAGTTTATAGCAAGTCAAGCTAGCGTACAATGCAGATCAGCTAGTTAGCTAAAAGCTAGGCTGAAGATACCATTGTAGCTAGCGACCTCTACCTAATAACTATAACCAAAAACAAACGTCGTTACCATCATAATAAACAATGGTATCTTCAACCTAGACTAGCTTTTAGCTAACTAGCTTGACTTCCTATGGAGTTAGAGAAACAAGTTGAGGAAAAACATGTTATCGTCACCTGAAACAATACATTTATCCTGCCATGAATGAAATGGCCAGGCTCGCCATCTTGCGTTACAAACACGACACTTTTACGTTCGGTAGCGAGGCAAGACTGAAGATGTACGGCGTAATGAAATACATCACAAGTCGACGTAAACTAGGCATTAGAACAGCCAATACACGTCCAAAACAACTTGGAGTTCGGAAATGGCCGACTTTAGACCTGTGTTCCAGACAACTGGGAATGGGGGGGAAAATGGGAAAAAACGTTTAACCCCGGTCATCCGACTCGGAAACTTCGGCCTCTAAGATCACGGACGATTTGACCTCGATTTCCCCACTCCCAGTTCTCTTGAAAGTACAACTAATGTGTCGTTTGTTGCTTTCCTGCCCTCCCGCGTCACTTTATACAAAGATCTCCGCTAAACATAGAATAACATGGTTTATCCGTCTCTCTGTGGCCGCCGAGTACTATAGTTGACTACCAATACCATATTGCCGATGTCTGCAACTGATACAAACAAGCGACGTATATAGAGACGCTTCATTAAAATGAACTACATTAAAATATAAAATAGGCATATTTCAAGCATGTTGAAATACATTTAATGTTCAATTGAGTTACTTGCTTCTTTTAGGCTACTGTCTGATTTGTCTCAATATATGCCCATTTCATGATGTGTAGCCTAACATGTGCACAATGTTCCAAATCGGTGACTTATGAAATGTATTGGGTAAACTCTAGGAGATGTTCCGTCGTCAGTAGTGTGAAATATTTGAATTGAGAAAGATGATCCGAGAGCAGCGCTCCCTTTCATCTCGCTTTCGACCCCATCAGTAAAGACATGCTCCAACAAAGCACTTAACGATCGATTTCTCTGCGTGGTGTTTTGGGAAACGCAATTACATTACATCTTCGGCCGTTGTAGGAAATATGCATAGTTAAAAACACTCGAAAGAATACATTCCATCGCTATAGGGAAACGGGGCCCTGATTGAGACTACAGTTAGCTAGCCGTGACACCGTAGAGATTAACTAGCCAGTTAAAAGCTAACTATGGATGGGGTAGTTGGCTAGCTGCATGGCCAGTAGTTTGTTATCCAACAGGGCTAGCTAAGTAGCTAGTTAGCGAGCTATTGACTAGGTTAACATTAACTAGCAATTTGGATTTGTTCAATTTAATTTCATTCAGCAAAGTTGTCAATGTTAACACTATCAATTATCAACACTATTGTACACCAACTGTATAAAACTGTTAGATATATAGTTAAGCAATATAAGCTAGCTCAGGTTAGCCAGCAAGCTAACTTCTCATTCAAACATTCGTTCGACACTCCGTCTTGGTCTCACCGAGCAAAAGCAACTTGACTTCCCGTGCTGCTTTTTCCCCGTCGTCCCGTAAATTCCTGTCGATTATTTTACTGCGCTCCTGCGCCGCCTTATCACCCGTGCTCAGAGTACACCCCATCTTCAAGCAGATTCCCCAAAAGGTGTAAAAGTTAAAAAGATAAAATGTTCAACATGCACAAGCTAAAAGGAGGGCGCCTCCCTCGAGTCGGAGATTCAAACACAACCCTTGCCTCGCACCCAGGCTAGAGCGAAACAAATTGTTTCTCAGCAGCACTATTAAAATGACTTCACTTGAAAACAACGTTTCGTTCCTGTTTCTATCTCTGTTATCTGCCGATGTATACGTATTCTGATGTTTCGGCAGTGTTCACAATTTTCACGTTTCTTTACGCTTTTGAGCTGTTGAAAGGTTTGTTTCCTGTTCTTCAAATACCCAATGTATGCGCATGCGTGATAGCGCGCAGCACTTTTTAATACCCGCATCAAATTATATTTTCTGTCTGGCACCAAACTGATAATATTGCTGCTCTCTTGAGGTGATGCCCAGAACCCATTGAGATGAAGGCAACATTTTGTACCTGTGAGTTTATAACATACATGACAGGTTCAAAAAGCAGTTGGGTGCATTATATGCAATATCATATCTATCTCTGTTTTATCTTTACAGAAATGCAGAAGTCAAGAAAGTAGCCTACCTACCTAATAGTGCAGTGCCAGGTTTCAGAGCCTGGTCCAGAGATATGAGTATATAGCCAACAAACAGTGTAGATATCTGGATAAAGGTCTATTTATTGCACCATAATAGTCATTGTATTCCATTAATGTTAAATCCTAATTTTGACGATGCAAATAATTCACACTATAGTTCAATTATGTGATGATATGCATTATAACGCCAATGCTGGGGGTTGAATGTGTAGGCCCTATGGAGTGGATCCAGAGATGCTAGCCAGTGTAATCTAAAATGGATTATGGAGAGTTAACGGAGACTAATGGAGATTAGGCATTGAGTTAATAAATGGCTTTGCCTGGCTGATGTTTGTTTGTTGGCTGCGGTGGGTGGCTTGTGCTCAGTATAGATGCTCAGCCATTTAGATGATGAAACTTTGTAATGTTTTTATGGATCCTAGGCACGGCCGGCCCGCTCCTTAGGCAGGATTAGGTGGTCGCCTATGGCGGCAGATTGACGAAGGTAGCATTTTCTGAGCTAAACTGACCAAGACGCATCTCCAACATCAACACATAAAACCTCACATAGTTCTGCCCCAAAACAATGACAATTTCTCTCAACCAGTGCCATATGGGTTTTTAAGGTGAGCGCTGATGCCGCCCTTTGATAAGCAGTGAACACTTTGTCAAAGGCAGGGGCGCTAAATATTTTGCTTGTCCATTCCCAGCGCGCCTCTCCATGGTGCTGTTGGAGAGACGCATCTCTGAAGTGCTCCACCAATGTTCCGTCAAGAAAACTATCTAACATAAATCATGTAGCGGATACAGGATAGGGTCAGTTGCGATTTTAGCATGTAAATCTTGGTGGGGCATGCATCCCCCCAAAAATGTGGGATGAATGCCAGCAAAGCTACTACACAACACAACACGAAACAATACATTAATTCCACTATAACGGTGACAAACATTGCCCACAAACTGTTAGGGCTTACATAAAGCTGTCCCAACAGCAGAGTCCCGACAGCATTCCCAACACCTTACCACTGCTACACCTGGCTATCAGCGAAGCCTTGTCTGGCAGTGAAACAGTTAATTCAGCCTCATTTACTGCCTTTAAAAAAACATAGCTGATATGGCTGACTTGCTTAAACAAATGTGTTTTCTATTGACAACTGAGATGTACAAACTATGGCATAAGGGGACGACAAGCGTATGAGAGGCAATCTGTATTTTCGATTAAGACACTAATGAGCAAGCTAGGACGGACGAAGTCAATATAACTATTTGAAATTCAGAACCTGGGCCGTTCTTACAGTGTTCTCCCTGTACACCAAGTCAGAACTGTAGGATAAATAAAAGGGGGATATAAGCAGACAATGAAAGCTCTTACTATATTCAATGATTACATTTCTCAAAAACAGGTTATAGGCTACATGTGCACCACCAAGTCAGAACAGTAGGCACAATTAAGAGGTGCAAATAGACCAAATGATTAGGGTGAGGCATTAGGGCTACTAACAGCTTACTACACAACATACACTTAGTATTATTTCCTTAGCTAGAGTATACATATCTCCCTGGTATATTACATAATTTATGCAGCAGCATACAATACATTTTTGGACTAACCTTGTTGTGCTGTGCTCACTTGAACAGGAAGGTGGTGCGGCGGTCCTTCGTGGGCAAATTTTGTCATCAAATTTATCATCAAAGTCTGACATTCTCTGGATTTATGGTGCTTTCAAGACAACTGGGAACTTGAAAAAAAAGGTTGAATCATGATGACGTCAGTGATCTTCAGGTCGTAGCTCTAGAAAGAGGCCTGAGTTCCCGATTTACAATTCCGAGTTGGATGAAAGTTCAAAACTTATTTTCACGAGTTCCCAGTTGTCTTCAACTCACTGAAGTCAGATTTTGCAGTTCCAAGTCAACAGTTGTTTTGAGCGCGGCACAAATCATGCTTCATTGACAGCATGGCCAATGTTGAATGTTTATCATTTTAAACTAGGAAAAGAGACCCTTAATCTTAGACTTGGGACCACACAGCCACTCCACTGAATAGCAGGATATTGATTGCTTTGCAATGCTTGCAGTTAGCCACTGATTCGTTCCAAACCACTCATTGTTGAATTTGCGATTTCCAACTTGTTGTGTAATGTTTATGCAGTGGTGTAAAGTACTTAAGTAAAAATACTTTAAAGTACTACTTAAGTAGTTCTTTGGGGTATCTGTACTTTACTTTACTATTTTTATTTTTGGCAACTTTTACATTTACTACATTCCTAAAGAAAATAATGTACTTTTTACTCCATACATATTCCCTGACACCCAAAAGTACTATTTTCATTTTGACAGGAAAATGGTCAGTTTCACATTAATCAAGAGAACGTCCCTGGTCATCCCTACTGCCTTTGATCTGGCGGACTCACTAAACACAAACGTTTCATTTGTAAATTCTTTCTGAGTTTTGGAGTGTGCCCCTGGCTATATGTCAATAAAAAAAATAGAAAATAAAATTGTGCCATCTGGTTTGCTTAGTATAAGGAAGTTGAAATTATTTATACTTTATCTTTTGATACTTCAGTATATTTAAAACCAAATACTTTCAGACTTATACTAAAGTAGTATTTTACTGGTGACTTTCACTATTACTTGAGTCATTTTCTATTAAGTTATCTTTACTTTTTCCACCCCTGTGTTTATGTCCAATGGCCAATGAGCACTGATATGTTTTATCTATAATTTCTCTTCATTATTTCTTTTCATATGACAAAGATTAAAATTATTTGCCAGTAGATTGTCGACTTGATTCATGATGATGACTGCAAGCTAAGATTTTGAAAGTATGATGTTGACAGTCCAATCAAAGCTATTGTAGCTATAACGTGATTTTATTTGTGGCCAATGACCTTGAGCCTTCTTGGATGGGCACTTTTAATGTAACTCTATGGCAGCTCCCATTGGGCTTGAATTTTCTAGCTCTACCCTAAGACTTGGCGGTGACACAGTGTCCCCATGAGTGACAGAACGCTGAGCCAATCAAGGCACAACGCTCTGTACTTTCTGCTGGCTTGACCCACCACCACAGAAAGCACTGAGCTAGGCTGGAACACCTGCATTTTGGAGCTGCCTTACTCAAGAAAACAAAAAAAGATGTTTGTATGTTTGCATGCGGCTTTATTAATTCAATTATATATATATATTTTACATTGTTTGCAAACTGATATGTGACAGGTTGTCAGGTATGCGTAAATGGCTGTAAGAGAGTCAGGTGCAGATATTGGGTAGCCAATGGAGCCTTTTATTTAGGCGAACCTAAAGCACACGGCAAAATAAACACGAAATAACAATTCGGGTTAAAATAACCCAGCGCAACAGACTAACGTGCGCATAACATGAAACAGAATAACCAATACCACACAAAGGCATGGGGGAAACAGAGGGTTAAATACACAACACGTAATGAGGGAAATGAGAACCAGGTGTGTGGGAAAACAAGACAAGACAAATGGAAAATGAAAAATGGATTGGCGATGGCTGGAAGACCGGCGACGTCGACCGCCGAGCACCGCCCGAACAAGGAGAGGCATCGACTTCGGTAGAAGTCGTGACACAGGTATTAATGCCAAAATAACAAGAAAACAGGCAAGCCCCCCCCAAAAAGTTGAAAGTTGAAAGTAAATAATTTATAGATGTCAATGTTTGGTTCCAGATTTGGTGCAATCCAGACCGGGCTTGATTTCAATGTCCATGGACATAGATTTTTAGTCCGGTAAGGACCAAATCTGAAACAATCACAGACGTCTACGTACTGTAGAAGAATGGCACCGGAGGGGATGGCTGACATTTTACCAAACCAATTGTGATATTTTGTGTGTTTTTTCACATTGTTTGTAACTTATTTTGTATATACAGTGGATTTGGAAAGTATTCAGACCCATTGACTTGTTCCACATTTTGTTACGTTACAGCCTTATTCTAAAATGGATTAAATAAAATAATTTCCTCATCAATCTACACATAATACCCCAACATAAAAAAGGAAAAACAGGTTTTTAGAAATGTTTGCAAATGTATTTAAAATAAAAAACAGAAATACCTTATTTACGAAAGTATTCAGACTCTTTGCTATGAGACTCGAAATTGAGCTCAGGTGCATCCTGTTTCCATTGATCATCCTTGAGATGTTTCTATAATTTGAGTCCACCTGTGGTAAATTAAATTGATTTGACATGACTTGGAAAGGCGAAGGAATTGTCCGTAGAGCTCCGAGACAGGATCTTGGGAAGGGTATGAAACATTTCAGAAAGATTGAAGGTCCCAAAGAACACAGTGGCCTCCATCATTCTTAAATGGTAGAAGTTTGGAACCACTAAGACTCTACCTAGAGCTGGCTGCCCGGCCAAACTGAACAATCGGGGGAGAAGGGCCTTGGTCAGGGAGGTAACCAAGAACCCGATGGTTACTCTGACAGAGCTCCAGAGTTCCTCTGTGGAGATGGGAGAACCTTCCAGAAGGACAACTCTCTGCAGCACTCCACCAATCAGGCCTTTATGGTAGAGTGGTCAGACGGAAGCCACTCCTCAGTAAAAGGCACGACAGCCCGCTTGGAGTTTGCGAAAAGGCACCTATAGGACTCTCAGACCATGAGAAACAAGATTATCTGGTCTAATGAAACCAAGATTGAACTCTTTGGTGGAAAATTGGTGTCCTCATCACCAATAAACTATCATGGTCCAAACACACCAAGAAAGTTGTGAAGAGGGCATGACAACACCTTTTCCCCCTCAGGAGACTGAAAAGATTTGGCATGGGTCCCCAGATCCTCAAAAAGTTCTACAGCTGCACCATCGAGAACATTCTGACCGGTTGCATCACTGCCTGGTATGGCAACTGCTCCGGAGCACCAAGTCTAGGTCCAGCTTCTACCCCCAAGCAATGAGACTGCTGAACAATTAATCAAATGGGGACCCAGACTATTGGCATTTTCTTAACTCTATTTTCTTAAAACTGCATTGTTGGTTAAGGGCTTGTAAGTAAGCATTTCACGATAAGGTCTAACTGTTGTATTCGGCGCATGTGACAAATACAATTTGATTTGATTTGAATATCTTTTCACCTTTCATTCAGAACCTAAATTGAACCTAACTTCAACGTCTGGAAAATACGTCTTTTAGATGTCTTTTCAACGTAATTTTACTTACTGGGACTATTCTAGTTTTGCGGGGGATACATTTTGTTGGCTCGCCTATGGCAGCAGAACGGCCGAAAAATAATAACCATTGCAGACAATTGCTGCTGGTCACTGTTAATACATCGGAATATGAATATATCTGAAGACAGTAGCCTATGTTTAACAGTCATATGTTGGTCCAAATTTTGAATCTTCATTCAATGTGTGCGTGTCTGTTCGTAGTACATGTTTGTGTGCAAGTGTTTGTGGAGGTTTGAATTAATATTTCATAGATCCTGTCATGGTAACTGACAGAGTTTATGAGCAGGAGCAGATTTGCATTGAAAGCTACAGCCACAATAATATGAAGTGTTATACACAGCAGCCCTATATACTGTCAGACAGAGATGCTATTCAGAGCCATTGGTTGAGAGCGAAAACAAGCTTTCTTATTGGACAGGAATAGCTATGACATAAGGGTCATAACCCTTGGGTAGTTATTTCACTCCAACCACATCCAGAGGGATTAGACATTCAAATGACTGTATCCTGACAGATGCCTAATGACTCATAGAATACATAGAGAGTGAACTTCAGTCATAGAAGTAGAATAAAAAGTGGACATTCCAATCAAAGCAATTCTCTGTGGTGTATGGACCACCACAGCCATATTGGGTCACAGTGGACAATCTGGAATGTTTGATTAATTGCAGTTTATCTCATTGCTCAGAATACTGAGCATCTTTCCTTGCTTCACACATGCAGCTATGGCATATACAAGTTATATTAAGTACTGTGTAAATAGGAGGCTCTATTCTATTGATTCTATATCTTTGGCTTCAGTATTATGCCCTTCTCATGCAGGTGCACTGCTAATGCTGTGTTCATAACCAAGTGGGAAGGTGGTAATTACCAGTTGTGAAGTCGTAAATACCAGTTGGATGCATTCACGTGCTTTGAACTCGTTGAGAAACGCAGATGGTCTAATGGCCAACAAGCTGCGTCAACCATAAACTAAAAGTACAGCTATTATGTTTATAAACAAATGATAGTGTTAAAAAAACATACTACTAGATTGCTTTTTATAAATCATGTTTTGTTATTACATTTAACTGCCAAAAATGATGTTATTGAGGTAATTTCCTTAGTAGGTCACGTCATAAGTCAGCATGTGGGAGAAGTCGGGGCTCAGGGACGATAGACGAGTTTCCCTATAGTAATTACGAGTTGGAGGGGCGTTCAAGTGGATTTTTTCCAGTTGTATATGGTAAATATCACCTTCCCACTTGGTTATGAACATTGCATTGGATACAGTATATAAAGGCAATGGAAGATATGGTCATAATCCACCTCCTTGCTTTACATGGCATTTCCATTTCAGATGAGGCTTTATGCAAACTAGTGGCATAATTTTTCCAATCCACTCACGGTGAAAGATTTTCCTAAGCAACCACACAGGGTAAGAGAGCACAGACTAAAACAAAGACTCAGTAGGGATCAACACAAGGGGCTTACAATCAAACACAAAGTCTAATTTCCTTTTAAACTGTTGTCTCACACTCCTGTGCCCTCATTAGTCTTACCACCGTATCGCCAACACCATACCCGTGTCTACTGTATTCTGAGTAAACAAACTTGTTATAAAGTATAAAGATTGTCTGTGATTTTTCATGAGACTTTAACATAGTGAGTTCAATTTGAAAATAGCAGTTGTGCCATTTTCTGGATTGCCATGTGAACAACCCTATCACTAAGGTCCCAGCTATGCTTTTTTTCTTTTAGCAGTAAGTGATAGCATTCCCAGTATGTGTGTATGTGTGAGGTGAATGGAGAGTTTAAATTAGCGCCTTGTTTGTACTGTGGTACTCATTATGCTCATAAGAGAACTTGGCCTCCATGTGGGACTGATTAGTGTGTGTGTGTGTGTGTGTGTGTGTGTGTGTGTGTGTGTGTGTGTGTGTGTGTGTGTGTGTGTGTGTGTGTGTGTGTGTGTGTGTGTGTGTGTGTGTGTGTGTGTGTGTGTGTGTGTGATGTGCACAGGGTCCCATAGGGTGGAGAGATGCGCAGTCAGCCCATATGCTTCTATTCAATTTCCTTTAGGGCTCCTTTATGATTACTTGGTCTTCCAACTGGGGGATGAGATAATGTATACTCTCTCTTCCTCTCGATCTCTCTCCACCCTCTCTCGATGCTCTGTCTATATCCATTTCTGATGTCTCTTTCTACTCTACCCCTTTGCTCCCTCACTCCAGAACCAGTAACTCATTGCAATACAGCAGAGGTGGATAAACCAGGTCCAGAGGAGAACCAGTGTGCAGAATGTTGTTCCAACCCAACTTTAAAACATCGGATTAAATGATCAATCGACCATGATTAGTCAATTATTTCAATCAGGTGTGTTTGCAGTGCTGAGCGGGAACAAAAGCTGTCACCACAGCAGCACTCTAAAACCAGGGTTGGCCAGTTAAAAAACATTTATAACTGCAGCTTTAAACAGTTTTGTTCAGACTATACCCGTATAATTATTCAAATACACTTACACATGATGAAAGGGGTGTTGGGGTTAACATGAAAACAAATCACTGCCTGAGAGAGTAACACAGATTGTCATGAGATCGAACTGCTATTGCGCCATCACGTTGTATTGTGAAACAGTGTCCCTGTGTGGTAGTAAGATTTACCACAACCTGTTCGTTTTTTGGAACTGAGAATGTCATCCTTTTTATTTACTAATCTTGACCATGTTTCTACTATGAATGGCCATACTGGTCAAGAGTGTTGGTCTCTAAGTCTAAGTCTGGGTCTTGTCTGTCCACAATTAAAGTGGTCTTGGTCTTGATAAACAGGGTCTTGTTGGTCTCTCTCTGTCTCAAGAGGTTGTCTTGGTCTGGTCTTGGTCAGATCTGGTATTGGTTAAGTCTGATTCTGGTCTGGGTCTTGAAGGTTCTTCTAGTCTTGACTCCCATCACTGCTATCAGTCAATACTGGTGGTGTCCTGTCAGTACTAAAACATTAAAACAATGATCCACTAGATGGCAGTGGTGTCGTTAAACACAACTGACCTAGCCAGCAGGTGAAATGTAGCCTATATGATCATGGGTCCCTGATTGTAAACCAATTATTATATCATAAAAGAGTCCACATTTTTTCATTGGGTTGCTTTGGTTCCACCCATCTTAACAGTAAAACCCTTAATTTAATCTCCCTGTCGGTGTCTAATAAACTGACCAGTGAGAATATATATATATATAAAAAATACTTTTATAATTGTACATTTTTTACTCAAATCACCCACAGGCCGTATGTTTGACACCCCTGCTCTAGTTATATGTGACCTCTCTGCATTCAAGCAGCTACTGTAGATCGTAACAGAGTGACCTCATTTCCTTTGGTACCTTGGGGCATTTCTCCATATAGAGTCAAAGTGGCAAGCCCTGTTCACTGGTCTTTTCTTCCTCACATACAGATTAGTGGACAACCAGCGTTCATGGGAACAGTGTTATGAAGGGCCATCCCAACATAGAATGGAACACATAGCACCCCTTTTGAATTTAAACAGCACTCTGGTGCGTGCGGGATGTGTGTGTGTGTGTACGTGTCGGTATTGGTGTTATCACTGAGTCTTGGGTAATAGTTCATGCCCCTTCGGCACAACTGCATCGCTTTCATAATGATAATATTTCCACTGTTTTACCTCTGAAAACACATTCATCAGAGCTCATACATGTACACACAACACACCATACACAGCATTTGTTTTTTCTGAATGTATGCACCTCCATTGAGTAACATGGATTATGTAACACCATTGTGAAATACAGCGCCTTCAGAATATATTCATAACCCTTGATTTATTCCACATTTTGCTGTTACAGCCTGAATTCAAAATGGATTAAATACATTTCCAAAAGCACAGTTTGGTTTGGATGGCCAGCTCTAGGCAGAGACTGGGTTGTTCCATATATTTTCAATTTCCCAGTGCTGGAGAACACTGTGCTCTTGGAAATTCTAGAAATTATTTTACACCCTTCCCCGGATATATGCCTCATCACACTTCTATCTTGGCGATCTACGGACAGTTCCATGGACTTCATGGTATAGTTTCTCATCTGACATGCACTGTCAACTGTGGGACCTTATACAGTATAGGCAGGTGTGATATTTTCTAAAGCATGCCCAAACAATTAAATTGGCCACAGGTGGACTCCAATCAAGTTGTAGCGACATCTCAAGGATGATCAAAGGAAATTGGATGCACCTGAGCTCAATTTGGAATGTCATAGCAAAGGAGTGTGAATACTTATGTAAATCATATTTAAGTGCCTTGTATGAGCCTGTTAGCTGACAGATCCACATCTCGTCTGTAATAGTTTGAGTGTGGAGGCTGTTATTCTCTCTAGTAATTCCATCAGGGTAAGGCCACACACAGACTGGGGCAGTGTACGTCACGTGTGGTGAAGGTCAATACGACAGAGTTATAAAGGTTAAAATCCTCCGGCTACAGAATAACTATGGAGTTGAGCAGAATCTCGTTCCCTCATTATGCTGAGAGGGAAAACCATTTGTTTAACATGGATCCATTTTGTGGATCATTTTTCACTATTAGGTCCTCATATAGTTTCCATAACAACTTTGCTCTAAATACTTTTGCAAAGCCCCTCATTTGATTACTGTGATGCATTAAGTGAGCTAGGCCTACTAACATGGAATACATGGTTAATACAGCAAATAGGACTGATGCAGGGACAGATTTCATCCACTGAGTGAATAGTACCATTATTGAACGGTATTCTGTACATTTTCAGCCATAACAATCAACTCCTAGGCTTGCATTGTCACATAGAGTGTACTTAACAAACACCATATTCCGCCTAAATGTCATTGTTCAAGTTAAAAAGCGGGGCACTTTAATTAATGAATGAATGTTTAATAAATAAATAAAAGTCAGGGCTGTTATATGTATAGAAGAAATTGTTAGGTTATATTACTTGTTAGATATTACTGCATGGTCGGAACTAGAAGCACAAGCATTTCGCTACACTTGCATTAACAGCTGCTAACCATGTGTATGTGACAAATACATTTGATTTGATAAGCCGTGATATTATACATCTACAAGGGACACGGAATGGAACTAACTTCATATATATATTTTTAAATAGGCAAGCCAGTTATGAACAAAGTCTTATTTACAATGACGGCCTAGGAACAGTGGGTTAACTGCCTTGTTCAGGGGCAGAACGACAGACTTTTACCTTGTCAGCTCGGGGATTCGATCTAGCAACTTTTCGGTTACTGGCCCAAAGGCTCTAACAACTAGGCTACCTGCCGCGACATGCTTGCTGTGTTTGAATGCCTGTGAATAAATACTCCACAGTAAACACACACATGCTTGGATTCTCAAGCACTGGCAGGCTTTCTGTTTGTCAGATTCTGCTTAAATGAAGTCATGGCTAATGCAGTGAAGCATGCAAAGTTGTTTACCCACGGCCTTTCAATTGGCACCGCGCGCGAGCACTGTCCATGGAACCTTTTCTCAATAGGGGGTGCTGTTTTCACTTTGTAAAAATTTTGTTCCCAAATTAAACTGCCTCGTACTCAATTCATGCTCGTACAATATGTACGAGCAACAATGTACAATATGTACATATTATTATTACTATTGGATAGAAAACACTCTCTAGTTTCTAAAACCGTTTGAATTATATCTGTGAGTAAAACAGAACTCAAGTTGGAGCAATTTTCCTGTGAGGAAGTGAGAAATCTGAAATCAGACAGGCTGTTCTGTGGTCAGTTTATTAATTTGCATGTCTTCTATTGGTCGAGATGCACTGCATACGCCTTCCCCTAGATGTCAGCAAATAGTGAGAATTGGAATGGTGTTGCTAGGCAGATCTGAGGCCATATAAAGGGTTTTGGAACGTGGGGTGCAGTCTTTTCAACATTCGCCATGACGCAAGACAGACCTCAGGATGGCGTTCTGGAAAGCTACCGTTATAGGCCTTAGATATATCCGGCTCTGATTTTATTCGATATAGGTGTTAAAGACATCATAATGTTGTTATTTTAAACCAAGTTATATCAGTTTATATCAGTATATTGCGATTTTCGGATATTTCTTTGTGTTGCGTTCTAGTGAGTTGGGCACGTCTGGGCCACATGGCTAATGTTTACTGCTAATTCCAAAGTTGAAGGCGACAATCTACAACCGAGCAACGATTCTTTTGGACAAAGGACAACTTGCCCAAGATTCTGATGAAAGCTCATCAAAAAGTAAGAACTATTTATGATGTTAATTCGTTGTTCTGTTGAAAAATGTAAAACTCATATTCCGCCATTAATTTCGGTGCGGTCTCGCTTTAACGCACGCTGTATGTCGTAGTAACGTTAATTTTAAAAATCTAACACAGCGGTTGCATTAAGAACTAATGTATCTTTCATTTGCTGTCCAACCTGTATTTTTTAGTCAAGTTTATGATTAGTTAATGATTAGATTAGGTGCCTCTCCCAAGATTTCTCCCGACATTTTGTTGCCAGCTTGGCTACTATTCTCGTTGTATAACCACGATTTGTGCCGCTAAATATGCACATTTTCGAACAAACTCTATATGTATTGTGTAATATGATGTTATAGGACTGTCATCTGAAGAAGTTTGAGAAGGTTAGTGAAAAAATGTATATCTTTTGCTGGTTTATTCGTTATCGCTATTGTTGGCTTGAATCAATGCTGTTGTGTGGTTGGCTATTGTAGTAAGCTAATATAATGCTATATTGTGTTTTCGCTGTAAAACACTTAAAAAATCTGAAATATTGGCTGGATTCACAAGATCTTTGTCTTTCATTTGCTGTACGCTGTGTATTTTTCATAAATGTTTTATGATGAGTATTTAGGTAATTCACGTTGGTCTCTGTAGTTATTCTAGTTGCTTTGGTGAGAGTTGTGATGGTGGCTGCAATGTAAAACTATGATTTATACCTGAAATATGCACATTTTTCGAACAAAACATATGCTATACAATAAATATGTTATCAGACTGTCATCTGATGAAGTTGTTTCTTGGTTAGTGACTATTTATATCTTTATTTGGTCGAAATTGTGATAGCTACCTATGCAGGAAAAAAATGGTGGGAAAAAAAAGTTGTGTCTTTTGCTATCGTGGTTAGCTAATAGAAATACATAGTGTCTTCCCTGTAAAACATTTTAAAAATCAGAAATGATGGCTGGATTCACAAGATGTGTATCTTTCATCTGGTGTCTTGGACTTGTGATTTAATGATATTTAGATGCTAGTATTTACTTGTGACGCTATGCTAGGCTATGCTAGTCAGCTTTTTTACTGATGGGGGTGCTCCCGGATCCGGGATTGTGATGAAGTAGAAGTTAAACAAAATCTTGCACGAAATAATGCGTTCTGGAATAGGCTTTACTTCCTCATTGCAAAGGAAAATAACGTACACTTGAATGTTTAGTGTTGACAATGTTTCCTCAACTTCATAAACTTGTCGAAATACAACTTCATTTTATGGTGCAGCGTCGTGATTCATTCACGAGCTCTCTCCCCCTCTCTCTCTCTCTCCCCCCTCTCTCTCTCTCTCTCCCTCCCCCTCTCTCTCTCTCTCTCTCGCGCACATACGACTACTGGCGAACACGCAAAGTCGCCCTTTGTCCTTCAGCCTGAGAAGTATGTCGACATCTGCCATTACATTTCTCCAGATTGTTGAAGCTATATTTTCTGGACGGTTACAGTGATATGGGCATAACAACTGGATCCATCCACCACCTGACTCAACTGGTCGAAGGTAAGTCCGGGACAACCATTGTCACAGCGAGACTGTTCAAACTTTAACATAGCCTATCAAATATTATATTATTTACGCGAACTGCGTTTGGTTTGTAAGTGTGGAGTTCATGCTCGAATAGAAACGCACAGATCATTTTAAAAGTTGGGTGCATGTACAATTTTGGGTGGAGTTTTGTAGCTACGTTTCTCGAATGAATTGAGACTGTTCTCAGAAATAAAATTCCTGTACAAACACAATGTTTCTGTCGGAAAATAAACGTGTACATTATGGATTTGTGCCACCTTTGGCGCTTACAGTGTTTTAACAGAGCATAGACCATTTGAACATGACTGTTCTTGTGCTTGTGTAATAAAACTGTACTATTGGAGAAACATCATATTAGCATGTTGTTACATAATACTTTGGTAATTGCATTTTAATTGGATAGCAATGAGCTGAACGTTTTTGCAAGATAAATAATAGTGACTGTTCCTTATATCACTTATGTAATAACTCCATTAT
Source organism: Salvelinus namaycush (assembly GCF_016432855.1). Classification (NCBI taxonomy): domain Eukaryota; kingdom Metazoa; phylum Chordata; class Actinopteri; order Salmoniformes; family Salmonidae; genus Salvelinus; species Salvelinus namaycush. Next base: position 39,107,990 of record NC_052315.1, read on the forward strand.
TATGCAATTATAAAGCAATTTCCAAAGTCCTATGTAACAACAATGTTGATATTGTCAGAATCCCAAATTTACAACACGTATAAGAACTAGATGTCAAGTGTTACTGTATTTCCTGATGTCTCACTCATGAAATATATTTGTTAGTAATTTTGAAGCTGCCTAAGTGGTTTACTCAAATGTTGAGGTGATTCCATGTCCCTCATGTATTTAATTGTAGGCTATTGGCTATATTAAGATTTATATCTAAGGGCCCTCCAAACCATGTGCTTATGATCATATATTTAGACTAATTCAATAAACTGTTGTAGTTTTTGGTTCTTCATCAAGTATGTGGCAGCCATCAAATAAATATATTTTTCTTTTTTAAATGTCACTTGCATATATTCAAATACCTTCAGTATTATTTGTTTTTTTGTGAGGTATTCAAAATACTTAAAAATATTATTTGTTTTTCTGAGACCTGTATTTGAATATCAAAGAAAAAAGTTGCCTTTTAGTTGAAACTCTATATAAACTATATTACACTACCTCGACTATTTGAAAAGTTGGTATTTTCAAATAAACTACAAAATACAACTATTTTCGGCCCAGGTCTGGAGTGTCTCATCATTGTGAGTTCCACACAATATCCCTGAGGCGCGAGTCTTCATGTAACCTTGACTAACCTTTCACTCCTGTCCTGTACCATTACCCTTTAATATCATGATTTAATGATAGTGTCAAGTGAGGCCAGAACAATTATATTGTTTCTCACCAGGAATCTCCCATGCTGTACTGTGTGTGTGTTAAACAGCTAAATTAGAGTGCCGACGGACTCCTCCCTGGGAATTGTACATGGTAGATCTTATTATGTTTCCTAATCTTCTCCTATTAACTCTCATATTCCTCCCCAGGGTGCCCTGGCTCAGATAGACCGACTCCGTCTTTCTGCCTGTGTGTGTACAACGATCATCCCTTTATCCTCTCCTCTGTCCCATAGTTTTCTCCTCTCCTCCTCCCCTCTGTTCTCAGGGTGTGTTGTTTGATAGAATCTGGTGTTGGCAGGTTGTTTCTGTCTCTCCTGCTTGGCTCTGTGATGCAGAGTGGCGTGTGTTTTTTCCACACTCTGTTACACTCCTACGTCAATGCAGAGCACACAGTGATGTAAAATTTCCCACCTCTCCCAGTGTAGCACAGACTTCCCAGAAATTGTTACAACAAGTGGTGGCAATTTTATTGGCCTTGTATACTGTCAGGTTGTTTATTTGCGATGGACTATGCAGAGAAAAGAAAGGTGATCCAAGCCCTCAATGGAAAAACAGAGTAACGTGCTTTGAGTGGACTGAACACGAGAGGGTCTAAAAGAGAAAGATCACACACACGGACACACGTTCCAAGACATGTTCCAAGTTGTGTTCCAGTGCCCCAGATTCGTTCTCTGTAACATGGTGAGACAGAATGTAGCAGCAGCATGCGGTGCCTTTCTCAGAGTCCAAGTGAGAAGAGAATTATTCCCTGAAAACCAACTCAGCCAGACAGCCAGTCATACTAGCACATTACCGGAACCAGCTGTTGGGGCAAGCAGCTGTTGAATCAGATTACGCTAGATAAGCTAGTGGGCCTGTCAAGGAGCTGCTTCGTTTTTTTCTCTCCAGATTCCATCCATAACAATTAGTAGGAGCTGTCCTGTTATCATCCTGTTATGTTTGAATCAGAAGGTCTGGGTGTGAGGGGCTACATGTGCACGTGGTATGAGGGAGGGAAGAGGAGCTCTGTCTGACCCATAGACATACATATGTACATTATTATTGCATAATGTTTAGACACATCATTGGTCTGACCCCTATCCTCATTGTAGATTCATAAATAAATGTGTTTGCCACTCAGGCAGCTAATTGGACAGTTGTGTAACGGCTGTTTGGTCTCCCTGCATTAACCCTTAATGCCTGAAGCAAAACACAATGACTCTGAGCAGGTCACTGATTGATTCATAATGTTGATGTAACATTTAATGCCAGGTCTGTATATGAGGTTCTCCATAGGGCCACCTATTACAGCATCTACTGTACGTGTATATGAGTGGGAGGGGGCTTCATGAATAATTCATGAGCAAATATGTTTGTCAGAATAATGAGAATATGAAACGTGTTTGTCTTACTTTCACCTCAAACACATACATATCAATAGAGCAGAGCAGGCTCTCTTCCTGATCTTTTGAGTGTTATGACCATACTGTATTTCTATGGTTATGACCCTGTAAGTGCAGCACAGCACTGTTTCATAATTGAACAAAATGGGGTATCTGAGGGATAACAGATGGGGGTACTCATACTGTAATGATATTTGAGCTGATGTTAAAAGCAGGAAGGAAGCCTCTATCAGGTACAATCTTATCACATAGCCTAATGGAGTTGCTTATGGGGCTGCTTCAGCAGCATGCAATGATCCTTAAAGTCTCTCCTGAGTGTCTTTCCATTGATTTCCTGATCCGAATAGATCAGGTAATCACATCGCTGTCTGAGTAATGTTTGTGCTGTAGATACTTTTTGTTCTTACCGTCGTTCCTTAACAGCTATTACAGGGGTGTTCTTCCATTTGCTAAATGTAGTTATGGTGTTGTTTGTTTTGTGTCATAGGGAATTGCTATACCTGTAAATCGAGCTATCTGCTTTGTTACTGTCAGACAGAGGAGGGTTGGGGTTGGTGCAGAGATGAGCTAGAGATGAGCCAAGACAGGATCAGAGAGAGATTAGGGTCTCACAAAGTGTAGAAAGTATAAAAGACAGCAAGGAAGATGAACAACTGCACCAACATCACTCTCTCAAAGTGGACAGCATCCCTCACTATTCCCACAGTCAGTTACTCATCTTTAGCCTGATAGGATCTGTGCTGTCGTGACATGGAGACAGTCTCTTGCTGATAGACCTCTATCTATCTGTACATCTGCCCCTCACAGTTAGCCCAGAATGGCAGCATGAATGTAGTTTATTGCTGTGACAGCAGCTAGCTAGTGGCCAGTGCAGATTCAAGATTACAGGGTTAGCTGTAGTAGTAAAGCACCCCTGGAGCAAATTAGGGTTAAGTGCCTTGCTCAAGGGCATATCAACAGGTTTTCAACTTGTTGGCTCAGGTATTCAAACCAGCAACCTTTCCGTTACAGGCCCAATGCTCTAACCACTAGGCTACTTGCTTGTACTTCTACAAGCCTATAGAATTAGGGGAACAACTTGACATTATTAACTTGGCTCTTAAAATCAGATTAGCTATCTGCTAAAATGTCAACATGTATGTTTCCAGGTAAACCAGAAAATGTAAATGAGCTGTCTTAGAGGTTAGAGTGACCTAATAATGTGTTCTAACTCGACCTGTCAGATCACATCCTATCCCAGTGAGTACTTTCAGGTCCTCAAAGAGCCAGGAGGGGAGCCTTGTCCAGGAAACCATGCAGTTAAAATGCATTCAAACTCATAGCATAGATGAGCCAAATACAGTACAAATAAGACCACATTCTAAAAAAATGGTTTCAATATTTCAAAATCATCCCAATGTGACTGGAATTGACTGTGTAGCTCAATGAAGTTACCTAAAGATTGAATCCTTATTTGGTGAAAGTGCCGCGTCCGTTTGGGATACTACAACAACAAAGAGGTTACTGCAAACAACTACACTGCTTCTTCCCTCTGACATCACTGCAGACGCGATAGAACAGCAGAATATGTACTACACATTTCATCAATAAAACAAATTCAAAAAAATATTTGGGAGATATTGACTTGCATTGGGTTTTGGACAGAAATGATAGCATTAGGTAGACAGCAGTCAGGTAATCCAAACCATAGAAAGGATTGCGGTCCCTCCTTATCCAAAGGCTTATAGGATAAGGAAACAAACATTTCATTTTGTAATATAGGTAATTATTAGGTCAACTATTTACTTTTAATTTAGTCTTTAGTGTTCAGCAGTTAACATTCAGGTCAAATCTACTTTCTACAAACACAGCAGCAGGTGGATAAATATTAGGAGTCAGGTCATTGCTGCTCACCAATAATCCTTTGTTAATTGGATCTGAGAATGTTCTTCCTTCATACCTGTCCTAAAATATTCAGGGGTGATACTGCATATTGATTTTGAGATATAGGACACTACTGTGTGGATTTCTAAACCCTGCAGCTACGGGAAAGGGCCTTTATTTGCTCACCTGCCATTTTTTTCACACCTGGGTAAAGGAACACACACCTGCTCTCTCCTCTACCAGTCAGGAAGCTGTTGTCGGAAATCACAAAGGAACCAAGTACAAAACCATCAGGTAGTTGATTGTGAGGAGTACAGAGAAAATGCTTACACACACACACACACACACACACACACACACACACACACACACACACACACACACACACACACACACACACACACACACACACACACACACACACACAAAAAGAGATGCACTCATGCTTAGACTTAATACACTATGGGCTGGTTTCCTGGACACAGATTAAGCCTTATCCTGGACTAAAAAGAAGGCTTAATGGAGAATCTCTTATCAAAAGCGTATGTAATCTTTGTCATTACCAGGTGTATCTTGTAGTTCTGAGATTGGCCCCAAAGCATACTTGAAAAGGATAACCAAGACCAGACAAGATGGAGACGCTCAACCTCACCAACTACTCCAACCTCAGCTCAGACAATGGAAGCAGCAGTCTCTTCTCTGGGAGTCCCTATAAGACGGTAGAGATCGTCCTCATCATCCTGGTGGCCGGGTCACTCAGCCTCGTCACCGTCATTGGCAACATCCTGGTTATGCTCTCCATAAAGGTTTGGATTAAAGATCCATCACTTAGTTTTTTAAATTAATCATATTCTTAGGATACAGTTGAAAAGGTCGTTGGATAGCCAATATTCAGCCAATATTCAGTGCACCTAAAATACTGGAGACCTGTTATTCTTTAGTGTTGTGATTGAAAGATATTGGCAAAATGCATTGCACATTGTTAGTGATGTGTGACCTTGGCCAGATCACATGGTCAGGAAAAACTCCTGGTCCTACACATATCATTGTCTTTTCTAATATTCTCCTGTATGCTCTCCATGAAGGTCAACAGGAACCTCCAGACTGTCAACAACTATTTCCTGTTCAGCCTAGCCTGTGCTGACCTCATTATTGGCCTTTGCTCCATGAACCTCTACACTGTCTACATTGTGATTGGACACTGGCCCTTAGGCCCGGTTGTGTGCGACCTGTGGTTGTCCATTGATTACGTGGTCAGCAACGCCTCAGTTATGAACCTCCTCATCATTAGCTTTGACCGCTACTTCTGCATCACCAAGCCTCTCAGCTATCCGGTGCGCCGCAGCACCATGATGGCGGGGATGATGATTGCGGCGGCCTGGGTGCTATCATTCGTACTATGGGCTCCTGCCATCTTGTTCTGGCAGTTCATCGTGGGTGGGCGGACGGTGCCGCCTGGTGAGTGCTACATCCAGTTCTTCTCCAACGCAACGGTGACGTTTGGCACGGCCATCGCGGCCTTCTACCTGCCTGTGGCCATCATGATCAGTCTCTACTGGCGCATATCCAAGGCCAGCCGCAGCCGGGTACGGAGGAACAGCAGGAAACCTTCAGGGAATAGCCTGGGAGAAGGCCCATCGCAGAGCCAGGAGGATGGGAGCAGGGCCAAGCCCAATGACTGCACTGTGACTGGGGAGGAGGAGGAGGAGGGTGGGGATGGAGAGAAGGTCGGGGAGGGGGTCCAGCAGCAGAATGGCAGGGAGCCCTGCAGAGGGGAAGGGCCAGACAGAGATAGCTCTACCACAACAGTCAGCAACCTTGCCTCATCATCCAATCAAAAGGAAGAGCCTGGCCTATCACAGAAGGGGTCAAACGGTGAGGCCAAATCCAGCCAGACACGGTGTTGCTCTCAGAACCAGGCCACAGGCTGCGGGCCCAAACTCTCCTGTATCAGAAGCAACCCCCGGCCTGAGGGAGAGACATACACAGCCACGCACAGCAACACAGATTCCACCCCTGCCACAGAGAAACACAGCCTGGTGACACGGACGCTGTTAAAGGTGTTGATATATATATAATGCACAACAGAATAGACAGCAACTTCCCTTAAATAATAATATGAAGTATGTGTAAAGTGAAAATATATATACACTGAGTATACAAAACATTAAGAACACCAGCTGTTTCCATGACATAGACTGACCAGGTGAATCCAGGTGAAAGCTATGGTCCCTTATTTATGTCACTTGTTAAATCCACTTCAATTAGTGTAGATGAAAGTGAGGAGACAGATTAAAGAAGGATTTTTAAGCCTTGAGACAATTGAGACATGGATTGTGTATGTGTGCCATTCAGAAGGTGAATGGGCAAGACAAAAGATTGAAGTGCATTTGAAACGGTTATGGTAGTAGGTGCCAGGTGCACCGGTTTGTGTCAAGAACTACACCGCTGCTGGGGTTTTCATCCTCAACAGTTTCTCTTGTGTATCAAGAATGGTCCACCACCCAAAGGACATCCAGCCAACTTGATACAACTGTGGGAAGCATTAGAGTCAACATGGGCCAGCATCCCTGTGGAACCCTTTCGATACCTCGTAGTCCTCAACCTATCTCAATATTAGGTATATGTTCCTAATGTTTTGTATACTAAGTGTATACTTATAACCAAAATCAAAAAGCACAAGATATTTTATGTGGTAGGGGAGAATGTAGAATCATGAAAAAATGCATGCATGCATACTCATACAAAAATCGATCACTTTTCTGTCTCCAGGTGACAAAGAGGAACTCCAAGCAGAGCCCCAAGAGGAAGACGAAGAAGAAGAAGGGCCCTCCGTCCCGGGAGAAGAAGGTGACGCGCACCATCATGGCCATTCTGGTGGCGTTCGTGGCCACGTGGACGCCTTACAATGTGATGGTGCTCATCAACACCTTCTGCTCCAGCTGCATCCCCAACTCACTGTGGACCATTGGCTACTGGCTGTGCTACATCAACAGCACCGTCAACCCGGCCTGCTACGCCCTGTGCAACACCACCTTCAAGAACACCTTCCGACAGCTGCTGCTCTGCCAGTACAGGAACATACGCACGATGAGGTCATGAGGACCAGGGGGTCAGGGGTCATGGCTGCGAAGCTGCTGTCTTCATTCACTCAGATACTCACAGATCTGATAGGACTGGATAGGTGAAAGTAGGTGAAGCTATTGTTTAGACCTACCCAGTCACCTTTGATCTGTGTAGAGGCTGAACCAGAGCAGAAGGAGAGGGGAGACAACTTCTTAGAATGAAATGCAGCTCAGATGTGTATCTATCTATGTTGGTTGTGGTTTTATATGAGTTGGTTCCAAATTAGACTGCTATTCTCATGAAACGTTTGGTTTCAACATGGTGGCTAAACTCGGTTTACATAATGGCTGTCTATGTTATGTTTTGGGTATGTGACATGTCTACTCTATGGTATGAATTTGGTTATCTCGGGTATGTCTGGGTGATTCTGTCTGATGTCTTGTGATTGCTTGTTGTACAGTGCTTGTTCGATAAACAGGTGCAGTGGCAGAGGTTTGCTCAGAGCTGTTTCTGCACTGTTCAGACACTTAAGGTTTGTTTGTTGATATACTATGACACATGGTTATAGATGTTCCCCTATGTACAGTTGAAGTCGGAAGTTTACATACACCTAAGCCAAATACATTTAAACTCAGTTTTTCACAATTCCTGACATTTAATCCTAGTAAAAATTCCCTGTCTTAGGTCAGTTAGGATCACCACTTTATTTTAAGAATGTGAAATGTCAGAATAATAGTAGAGAGAATGATTTATTTCAGCTTTTATTTCTTTCATCACATTCCCAGTGGGTCAGAAGTTTACATACACACAATTAGTATTTGGTAGCATTGCCTTTAAATTGTTTAACTTGGATCAAACTTTTCAGGTAGCCTTCCACAAGCTTCCCACAATAAGTTGTATGGATTTTGGCCCATTCCTCCTGACAGAGCTGGTGTAAGGTTTGTAGGCCTCCTTGCTCGCACTTGCTTTTTCAGTTCTGCCCACATATTTTCTATAGGATTGAGGTCAGGGCTTTGTGATGACCACTCCAATACCTTGACTTTGTTGTCCTTAAGCCATTTTGCCACAACTTTGGAAGTATGCTTGGGGTCATTGTCCATTTGGAAGACCCATTTGCAACCAAGCTTTAACTTCCTGACTGATGTCTTGTGATGTTGCTTCAATATATCCACATAATTGTCCTTCCTCATGATGTCATCTATTTTGTGAAGTGCACCAGTCCCTCCGTGCTTCACGGTTGGGATGGTGTTCTTCGGCTTGCAAGCCTCCTCCTTTTTCCTCCAAACATAACCATGGTCATTATGGCCAAACAGTTCTATTTTTGTTTCATTAGAACAGAGGACATTTCTCCAAAAAGTATGATCTTTGTCCCCATGTGCAGTTGCAAACCATAGTCTGGCTTTTTTATGGCGGTTTTGGAGCAGTCGCTTCTTCCTTGCTCAGCGGCCTTTCAGGTTATGTCGATATAGGACTCGTTTTACTGTGGATATAGATTCTTCTGTACCTGTTTCTTCCAGCATCTTCACAAGGTCCTTTGCTGTTGTTCTGGAATTGATTCACACTTTTCGCACCAAAGTACGCTCATCTCTAGGAGACAGAATGCGTCTCCTTCCTGAGCGGTATGACGGCTACTTGGTCCCATGGTGTTTATACTTGCGTACTATTGTTTGTACAGATGAATGAGGTACCTTCAGGCGTTTGGAAATTGCTCCCAAGGATGAACCAGAGTTGTGGAGGTCTACAATTATTTTTCTGGGGTCTTGGCTGATTTCTTTTGATTTTCCCATGATGTCAAGCAAAGAGGCACTGAGTTTGAAGGTAGGCCTTTAAATACATCCACAGGTACAGCTCCAATTGACTCAAATTATATCAATTAGCCTATCAGAAGCTTCTAAAGCCATGACTTCATTTTCTGGAATTTTCCAAGCTGTTTAATGGCACAGTCAATTTAGTGTATGTAAACTTCTGACCCACTGGAATTGTGATACAGTGAATTATAAGTGAAATAATCTGTCTGTAAACAATTGTAGGAAAAATTACATGTGTCATGCACAAAGTAGATGTCCTAACCGACTTGCCAAAACTATAGTTTGTTAACAAGAAATTTGTGGAGTGGTTGAAAAACAAGTTTTAATGACTCCAACCTAAGTGTATGTAAACTTCCGACTCCAACTGTAAGTATAAATGAGGTTTAGATTGTTCAAAAAAGATGTGTAAGTATTCTGAGAAAGAACATAAAAACATCAGTACTGTTGATATATATCTAGGAGAAGAAGAGGGAAGAGAGAGAAGAGAGGAAGAAGACTGAGAATTTCCTGCACTGCCAAAACCAACAGTTTCAGAGAAACATAAGACTACGAATACACCTGTAAATATACAGTACCAGGCATAAGTTTGGACACACCTACTCATTCAAGGATTTTATTTTTTCTATTTTCTACATTGTAGAATAATCGTGAAGACATAACAACTATGAAATAACACATGGAATCATGTAGCAACCAAATAAGTGTTCAACATTTTATATTAGAGATTCTTCAAAGTAGCCACCCTTTGCCCTGACAGCTTTGCACACACTTGGCATTCTCTCAACCAGCTTCACCTGGAATGCTTTTCCAACAGTCTTGAAGGAGCACTTGTTGGCTGCTTTTCCTTCACTCTGCGGTCCAACTCATCCCAAACCATCTCAATTGGGTTGAGGTTGGGTGATTGTGGAGGCCAGGTCATCTGATGCAGCACTCCATCACTCTCCTTCTTGGTCAAATAGCCATTACACAGCCTGGAGGTGTGTTTTGGGTCATTGTCCTGTTGAAAAACAAATGATAGTCCCACTAAGTGCAAACCAGATGGGATGGCGTATTGCTGCAGAATGCTGTGGTAGCCATGCTGGTTAAGTGTGCCTTGAAATTCTAAATAAATCCCTGACAGTGTCACCAGCAAAGCATCCCCACACCATCACACCTCCTTCTCCATGCTTCGTGGTGGGAACCACACATGCGGAGATCATCCATTCATCTACTCTGCGTCTCACAAAGACACGGCGGCTGGAACCAAAAACCTCACATTTGGACTCATCAGACCTAAAGACAGATTTACACTGGTCTAATGTCCATTGCTCATGTTTCTTGACCCAAGAAAGTCTCTTCTTATTGGTGTCCTTTAGTCGTGGTTTCCTTGCAGCATTTCGACCATGAAGGCCTGATTCACGCAGTCTCCTCTGAACAGTTGATGTTGAGATGTGTCTGTTACTTGAACTGTGAAGCATTTTTTTTGGCTGCAATCTAAGGTGCATTTATCTCTGCAGCAGAGGTAACTCTGGGTCTTCCTTTCCTGTGGCGGTCCTCATGAGAGCCAGTTTCATCATAGGGCTTGATGGTTTTTGTGACTGCACTTGAAGAAACTTTTAGTTCTTCAAATTTTCTGGATTGACTGACCTTAATGTCTTAAAGTAATGATGGACTGTCGTTTCTCTTTGCTTATTTGAGCTGTTCTTGCCATATTATGGACTTGGTCTTTTACCAAATAGGGCTATCTTAGGAAGGAAAGAAATTCCACAAATTAACTTTTAACAAGGCACACCTATTAATTTAAATGCATCCCAGGCCTTTTGAACCTGATTGAGAGAATGCCAAGAGTGTGCAAAGCTGTCATCAAGGCAAAGGGTAGCTACTTTGAAGAATCTCTAATATAAAACATATTTTGATTTGTTTAACACTTTCCTGGTTACTACATGATTCCATACGTGTTATTTCATAGTTTTATTTCTTCATTATTATTCTACAATGTAGAAAATAGAAAAAAAACTGGAATGAGTAGGTGTGTCCAAACTTATGACTGGTACTGTATGTAACTACACTGTATATACAAAAGTACGTCGACAACCCTTCAAATTAGTGGATTCGGCTATTTCAGCAACACCCATTGCTGACAGGTGTACAAAATCGAGGACACCGCCATGCAATCTCCATAGACAAACATTGGCTAAAAACATGCTAAACCACATCTGTTATCCAACCCTGTAACTGTACAACGCGAGCTATTGTGATATAACTACCTTTGCTCCCCATTACCGATCCTCTACCCTCCCCTCCCCATGTTCTGCTTATTCATACTCCATACATTTAACCACAACAGGTATTTTGAATTGGGAATAAATACAAAATAATATGTCAAACTGAATGTCCTTTCTTTATCACAGAGAATGGTTTAGAGCACTATTCAACATGGTAACACATTAACCAACAATTTTCACCACCGTGAAACTGGATCTTACTGGGAAATGACACAGTGATGTAGTTCGTGGGGTGGTTCTTTGTCTGTGTTCATATTTTCCAGCTTGGATAGCTCGTTCATTTCCACCAGAAGACAGCTATTGAGAGAGGAATATGTGTATTTATCACCTGGACTAGTCAAAGCAGTCATCAGACACAGGTCGTAATGTTATAATTCCCCTGTCTTCAGTAGTGCTATAAATCACAGCATGAAAAACACAACATCAACAACAGTAGTAAAGGCCCATTCACTTAGCCATATTTAGTCCTGTGTTTTTAAACACCAAGAGTCTTTCATAACGAATGGACTGTCGTACTGTATATGGGACATCATGTGTAACACAGCCCTCCAAACACACACAAACACATGTGTGGTGTTTTCATTTATGTACTGGTACTGTGGGTGCCAGGATAAGTAATGAGTTGTGGAAGCTACAGTGGTGTATGTCTTAACTATGTCTTAACTCCTAACTCAAAGCTCCCATTGCATGGATTGCTGAGGTGTGAGTGCCCTCTAGAGGTTAAATTGATGGGACACAGCAACATAGTGGCACTTGGATGCCGTTTTGCACCAGACACGGGAGTGTGTGTGTGCATTGTGGTCGGTATGGCAGGGGATATGCTGATTTGCTACCAAAAACAAACCTGACTTTAATGTCATATGCAAGCTAGAAGAGAATATCAGTGTCATGTTGTGAATGTAGCCAGTACCAATATAGCCTATTTTGTCCATAACCATTATTATTAGGTTTACATGGTGGTTGACATAACGGCCACACAGTCAAAGTTTGACACAACTTTAAAAGCTGGCTGGACTGACAGGATGCACAGAGGGCTGTTCTGATATCACCTTGCATGAATTTGTAGACACAGACTCTTACCTGTGTCGGTATGTTGCTCAAATGAATACCAAGAGAGTGAGAGAAAAGAAAACCGGAAAAAAAATTCAGCATCAAACAAGACTTTGATGCCAAGCCGTTCAACTTCAGAAGAAATCCTGTTTGAGATGAGTAGGCCTATAAAGCCAATCGAACCTAAGCCTACAGCCATTCATCAAGCTGGGGACCCCAATGAAAATAGATCCACAGATGAACCCTGTAGAATAATGAAGGTGGCCAACATGAGCCCTTTGGAAACTTTTCATCTGGATCAGAATGATCCAGATTCTGTAAACCTCGTTTTTGCAATCCAGGATCAGATCGATCTGGCTGTTTTAAAGACGTCAGAAAGGATCATTCTGATCCAGATACCACAACATCAAGATCACAGAATCTGGATTTTCAGGGCTTTGAACAGGCCTACACCTTGCTATCTACTAGACAGGTTATGGTACTACTTCTACACTGTCATAAGGAAACAGAGAAGAGTAAACTACATGAATAAAGGTAAAAATAATATGTAAGTACAAACCTTTATTTGACACTTCTCAATATAGCAACTAACCACATACCTATATTGCGGTCAATTTAACATAATGAACCTTTGCTTTCAAGTACATTACAACCAAGACATTTCAATGTAACTAAAGTGACAAGGTTTATAAATTTTTTATACATTCTTTTTTTCACTTTTCTAAATCCACCCTTCCAGTAGGACCAATATAATCCCGATTTTCGGCATGAAAAATATCCTAATCACCTTTGAAAAATGCAATAAAGACATTTGATCCTGACTAAAGGGCAGATTGGATTACCAGATCCAAATCCCTATACGGAGGATCAGAATCAAATTTTTCAGTTTTGAAAAACCCAACTATAACATTTAATCCTGCAAATTTGAGGAACTTTTAAACATGCTACCTGAAGAAAATCAGTGTGACTGTTAATGTAGGCCTACTTAATTTGTGCTCAACTGGAATGTTTATTGGAATATGCAAGTCAAGTTCCCAAAATACTGTATCTGGTTTCCGAGCTTGCACATTTTGGTTCCTTGGAAGTTGTGGAAAGTACGTTTTTGGTTTCCGATTGATTCTGGGAATGAAGCCAACGGTAAACCTGAACTTTTTGTAAACATTCTGAGAATGGAAGTGAACATTTTTAGTTTGTATGGAGGTTCTGAGAATGTTTTATTATGGTTCCCTGAAGTTTTCCTGGAAGGTTTTATTAACATTCTGAGAATGGAAATGATAGGTTACTTGAAAGTAATTTTCTAATGTTGTGAACATTTAGAATGACATTTAAAGGTTATTTTGAGTTTTTTTTAATAACCTCTTTAAAACCTTCACTGAATGTTTCAATAAGACGTTTAGTAACACTGCTAGCTTAGTTTGGGTTAACTGTTTTGAACTCCAAGCATAGATAGCACACATAGAAATGTGTTTCCTTCAGCATTAATCATTGCAAACATTTTTATTTTTTATTTTGTCACGGTGTCTGTGAGATTCTAATCTATGACCTTCTGTTCTCTATCCATGGAAATAGTTCACTGGCCCCAGGAGGTTTTTTTAACTGATACAAAGCAGGGTATTTTTTGTCTATTAAATGCTTGATTGGTTTATTCAGGTAGGCACGGATAGAGGGAGAACATTTACTCCCTTTTAAAAAAACATAGCTGATAAGGCTGACTTGCTTAAATAATGTGGTTTCTACTGACAATTGAGATGTACAAACTATGGCATAAGGGGACAACGAGTGGAGAGTTAAAATGAGAGTCGCTACATGCAAAATTGTCTAGGGCAGTCAGATATAGCCTATGTTTTTGAGTGGCAATATAATTCTAAATTAATATTCAGAGATGATTAGTCTTCCTGTCTGGTTTTGCGCCCCCTCGGGCTCGTGCGGTGGAGGAAATATTTGTGGTCCTATACTCAGTCTTGTCTCAAGGTAGTAAGTTGATGGCCTGTTGATAGCCCTCCAGTGGTGTGGGGGCTGTGCTTTGGTAAAGTGGGTGGGGTTATATCCTGTCTGGTGGACCCTGTCCAGGGGTATCGTCGGACGGGGCTACAGTATCTAGGGTCAGTCTGTTATATCTGGTATAATTCCCCTGTCTTATCTGGTGTCTTGTACAATGGCATGCCAGCAAAGCCCCTACACAATACATTTATTGCACTATAACGGTGATAAACGGTGCCCACAAACTGTTAGGGCCTAAATTTTTTATTTTAACTAGGCAAGTCAGTTAAGAACACATTTTTATTTACAATTATGGCCTACCCCGGCCAAACCCTAATCTGAACGACGCTGGGTCAATTGTGCGCCACTCTATGGGACTCCCAATCACGGCCGGTTGTGATACAGCCTGGAATCAAACCAGGGTCTGTAATGACACCTCTAGCACTGAGATGCAGTGCCTTAGACTGCTGCGCCACTCGGGAGCCCCCCAAAAAGCTGTCCCAACAGCAGAGCTATCTTTTCAGCACCATGGAGTGAATCCTTGCTACTGCTACACCGGGCTATCAGCGGAGCCTTGTCTGACAGCGAAATAGGCTGTATCAGCCTCATTTACTGCCTTTAAAAAAAACATAGCTGATATGGCTGACTTGCTTAAACAAATGTGGTTTCTACTGACAATTGAGATGTACAAACTATGGCAGAAGGGGACGACAAGCGTATGAGAGGCAATCCGTATTTTCGATTAAGACATTAATGAGCGAGCTAAAACGGATGTAGTCAATATAACTATTTGTTCAGCACTTTTGAAATGTACATTGACAGAATTCAGAACATGGTGTTATGCTGGTGAATGAGGACCCAAAAGCGACGTAATAGTAACAGAGTCTTTATTCCAGTATTAAACAAATAATGATTCTCCTGGATATTATCAATGGTAAATCCAAAACAGGAAACTGAAATCCTCTCGTCAATAGAGAGGGACGACTGGAGACGCGACCACAGACTGCAGGTCGCTTCAGGAAGGCACTGGCCGTAGCTGACATAGACACCTGCTCACACGCAGCATCTGAAGAAGGCAAAGAACACGACAGGGCGGAACAAGGACACAGGAACAGCAAACATCAAACAAGAATCCGACAAGGACAGAAGCGGAAAACAGAGGGAGAAATAGGGACTCTAATCAGAGGGCAAAATAGGGGACAGGTGTGAAAGAGTAAATGAGGTCGTTAGGAGAATGAGAAACAGCTGGGAGCAGGAACGGAACGATAGAGAGAGAGAGCGGGAGAGGGAGAGAGGGAGGAGGAGAGAGAGAGAGAAAGAGGGAAAGAACCTAATAAGACCAGCAGAGGGAAGCACAGGGACAAGACATGATCAAAGACAAAACATGACACATGGGCCGTTCTTACAGTATTTTCCCTGTACACCAAGTCAGAACCTTAGGATAAATAAAGGGGGCACATAAGCAGACAATGAAAGCTATTACAATATTCAGTGATTACATTTCTCTAAAACAGGCTATAGGCTACATGTGCACCCCCAAGTCAGAACAGTAGGCTAAATTATGAGGGGGAAAGGGACCAAATTATTAGGGTGAGGCACATGGGCTACTAACAGCTTACTACACAACATACACTTAGTATTACTTTCTTAGCTACAGTATACATATCTCCCTGACATATTACATCAGTTATGCAGCAGCATACAATACATCTTTTGGACTGTTGTGCAGTGCTCACTTGAACAGGAAGGTGGGCGGTGGTCCTTCGTGGGCAAACGTTGTCATCAAAGTCTGGCATTCTCTGGATGTACGGTGCTTTCAAGACAACTGGGAACTCAGAAAAAAACTAAAAGGAAAGGGGGATTCCTAGTCCAACTGAATGTATTCAACTGAAATGCGTCTTCTGCATTTAACCCAACCCCTCTGAATCAGAGAGGTGCAAGGTTGAATCATGACGTCAGTGATCTTCAGGTTGGAGCTCTAGAATGAGGCCCGAGTTCCTAACTTGGAATTGTGAGTTGGAGGAACATTCAAAATGTATTTTCCCAGTTGGAGCTAATTTTTCTCCCAGTTTCCAGTTGTCTTTAATTCACTGAAGTCTGAGATTTCCCAGTTCCGAGTTTCCAGTTGTTTTGAACACGGCAGAAGTCACGCTAGATTGACAGCGTGGCCAATGTTGAATGTTTATTATTTTTAGCTTGGAGAAGAGACCCTTAAACCCAGACTTGGACCACACACCCACTTCACTGAATAGCAGGCTAGTGATTGCTTTGCAAAGCTTGCAGTTAGCCACTGATTCCTTCCAAACCACTCATTGTGGTCTGGAAGGATTTGCGATTTTTGTGTAATAAACATTTGTGTAATGTTTATCTCCAATGGCTATAATTTCTTGTCATAATTTCTCTTCATATGACAAGGATTGAAAAAGATTTGCCAGTAAATTGTCGACTTGATTCATGATGATGACTGCTAGCTTGCTAGCTAAGATTTTGAAAGTATGATGTTTACATGATTAGTCCAATCAAAGCTATGGTCAATATTATGTGATTTGATGTCATTTTATCTGTGGCCAATGACCTTGAGCGTTCTTGGATGGGCACTTCTAATGTAACTTTATAGCAGCACCCAAGGGGCTTGAATTTTTTTGCTCTACCCTTAGATTTTGCGGTGACGTAGTGTCCCCATGAGTGACAGAACACTGAGCCAATCACGGCGCAACTGGAGAACATTACCAACCCCTACGCTAAGGAATTTTCAACAGGCTGCCACACCACCAAAGAAAGCACTGAGCTAGCCTGAAACACCTGCATTTTGGAACTGCCTTACTCAAGAAAGCAAAAAAGAGATCATGTTTGTATGCAGCTTTATCAAGTCAATCATTTTTTTTATTTTAAATTGTTTGCAAACTGATATGTGACACGTATTAATGCCAAAATAACATGCAAAACAGACAAAAAAGAATAATAAAAAAGAATGAATAAATATATATATATATTTTGCCCCACCTGCCCTGAATGACGAGTCGCCACTGGTCCTGTGTGAATTTAAGTATGCTCCCTCTAATTCTCTCTCTCTCTCTCTCTCTCTCTCTCTCTCTCTCTCTCTCTCTCTCTCTCTCTCTCTCTCTCTCTCTCTCTCTCTCTCTCTCTCTCTCTCTCTCTCTCTCTCTCTCTCGCTTTCTCGCTTTCTCAACCTCTGAATGCTTGGCTATGCAACTGACATTTACTCCTGAGGTACTGACCTGTTGCACCCTCTACAACCACTGTAATTATTATTTGACCCTGCTGGTCATCTATGAATGTTTGAATATCTTGAAGAACAATCTGGCATTAATGGCCATGTACTCTTATAATCTCCACCCGGCACAGCCAGAAGAGGACCTGCCACCCCTCAGAGCCTGGTTCCTCTCTAGGTTTCTTCTTAGGTTCCTGCCTTTCTACATCTGCATTGCTTGCTTTTTGGGGTTTTAGGCTGGGTTTCTGTAAAAGCACGTTGTGACATCTGCTGATGTAAAAAGGGCTTTATGAATAAATGTGATTGATTGTCTATATACTAATTCATCTGAAAGGTATAGTATTCACAAATGTCTCTTTACCGGTTTACCTGTTTGTGGTGTCTCTCTTGTTGGGATGTATGTTTTGTCAAAACATTTTTTTATCCCAACCCCCATCCCTGCAGAAGGCCCTTTGCATCTTGGTAGGCCGTCATTGTAAACAAGAATCTGTTCTCAATTGACTTGCCTAGTTAAATAAAGGTAAAAAAAAAGAAAACGTTAGCCACCTAGCTAACATTCGCATTAGCCACCTAACTAACATTAGCCACAACAAATTGGAATGTAACATTTCATTCGAATTGTAATTTGTAACATATCATACGAATTGTAATTTGTAACATATCATACGAATTGTAATTTGTAACATATACAAAATGGATGATGAACATCCACAAATTAATATATGTACATACCATATGAAACTTAACATATCATACTAATGAAGTGTCTCGGATTTACATTTACTATGTTACATCTACACCTGAGTCAGGTTGCCCAGGGATGAATGAGATCTGCAGGAAGGATGTACTGGCCAGGAACATGAACAGGATGCTTCGACTCGTCCCTAAAGAGTACAACATCTTCCCCAAAACCTGGTGCCTCCCTGCAGGGTAAGAGCTCACCATGGGAGACTGGGGAACAGCTGCATGTTGGCCTACTGTGTAAATCACACATGCAAACACACACACACATTTTTCAAAGGCACCAAAGTTCACAACACTGTGGGTGCAAGGGTTGAAGAGAAAATTATGAAGGAACGAAAGCCTTAAACCAATAAGCTATGAAATGTAATCATTTGAAACCACACAACATCCCTTGCATTGCAGGTACATTGAATTTCAAGGTTACTGTGAGAGTGTGGAAGCAAAAGACCTTTATCCGCAAACTCGAAAATGGTTGCCAGGGCAAAGGGAATCACATCAACCATCAGCCCCGGGATATCAACCCTGAGGAGCACATCATCTGCCAGAACTACATCTCCAAGGTAACCATTCCAAGACATGCAAGGCATGGCTACCTGCTCATCCATATGAACTGCCCTGCTGATTGGGCAGTCAGTTGAGTGTGATGTGATTACTGTACCTGCAGTGAAGGTGGTTGATGTGTAGGAAATAGGAATATACACTGAGTGTACAAAACATTAGGAACACCTTCCTACTATTGAGTTGCAACCCCTTTTGCCCTCACAGCAGCCTCAATTTGTCGGGGCATGGACTCTACAAGGTGTCGAAAGTGTTCCAGAGGGATGCTGACCCATGTTGACTCCAATTCTTCCCATAGTTGTGTCAAGTTGGTTGGTGGACCATTCTTGACACACACGGAAATTGTTGAGTGTGAAAAACACAGCAGCGTTGCAGTTCTTGACACACTCAAACCGGTGTACCTGACACCTACTACCATACACCGTTCAAAGGCACTTAAATCTTTGTCTTGCCTATTCACCCTCAAAATGGCACGCACACACAGTCAATGTCTCAATTGTCTCAAGGCTTAAACCTTCTTTAACCTGTCTCCTCCCCTTCATCTACACTGATTGAAGTGGATTTAAGTGATGTCAACAAGGGATCATATCTTTCACCTGGATTCACCTGGTCAGTGTATGTCATGGACACTTACCCTACTACTAGTCTCCTCTTCTTGTTTGCTGTGTGTGTGTACCCGTCTTTTTGTTGTGGCAATAAAGTGTGAATTGTATCCATGTCTCCTACTGGTCATTATCAGTCCTCTTACTGGGATTCTGGGACAGTTGCACCTATAATCGAAACCAGCACCTCTATTGGAGGCCACGACATGGTGGCACTCTTTTTCAGACGGGGAGGATGTGGTCATTAAGACCCTGATCACGGCCCACCCGACCCTGAAGCAGAAATACCGCACAGGCTTCCCCAGCCAGCTAGGGCACAGCTCCAGAGATCCTGGACTTTGACATCCTGCTGGATGCCAAGCTCAAGCCCTGGCTCCTGGAGGTGGGTGGTGTTATGCATGGATCTGGTAACCTAGCCAGGACCTTATCAAAACTGCTGACCTTAGGCTATACGGTATGATGTGATTAATCTGTTGTATTTAGGTTTAATATGGCCTTTGATGGGACCAGAGTTTTTCTAATCAGGTCACATGGTTTTTTCATACCGCCCCAATAGATCCACAGACGATGCAATCGCCATCTCACTGCACACTGCCCTATCCCAAGTGGACAAGAGGAATACCTATGTAAGAATGTTGTTCATTGACTTTAGCCCAGCATTCAACACCATAGTACCCTCCAAGCTCATCATTAAGCTCGGGGCTCTGGGTCTGAACCCCGCCCTGTGCCACTGGGTCCTGGACTTCCTGACGGGCCGCCCCCCAGGTGGTGAAGGTAGGAAACAACACTTCCACTTCGCTGAGCCTCAACACTGGGGCCCCACGAGGGTGCGTGCCCAGCCCCCTCCTGTACTCCCTGTTCACCCATGACTGCGTGACCATGCACGCCTCCATTTCAATCATCAAGTTTTCAGACGACACAACAGTAGTAGGCCTGATTACCAACAATGACGAGACAGCCTACAGGGAGGAGGTGAGGGCACTGGGAGAGTGGTGCCAGGAAAATAACCTCTCACTCAACGTCAACAAAACAAAGGAGCTGATTGTGGACTTCAGGAAACAGCAGAGGGAGCACACCCCTATCCACATCGACGGGACCGCCATGGAGAAGGTGGAAAGCTTCAAGTTCCTCGGCGTACACATCACTGACGATCTGAAATGTTCCACCCACACAGACAGTGTGCTGAAAAAGGCGCAACAGCGCCTCTTCAACCTCAGGAGGCTAAAGACATTTGGCTTAACACCTAAAACCCTCACACACTTTTACAGATGCACAATCGAGAGCATCCTGTTGGGCTGTATCACCGCCTGGTACGGCAATTGTTCCGTCCGCAACCGCAGGGCTCTCCAGAAGTCTGCTGCGGTCTGCCCCACGCATCCACGGGGGCAAACTACCTGCCCTCCAGGACACCTACACCACCCGATGTCACAGCAAGGCCAAAAAGATCATCAAGGACATCAACCACCCAAACCACGGCCTGTTCACCCCACTATCATCCAGAAGGCGAAGTCAGTACAGGTGCATCAACAGTAGGCTAGACTATGCACCTGCTGTTGTTAGTAGTCTACAGTTGATCAACCTGAAAAATAGTCTCGTTTCCATTCAATGTCAGATCAATCAATCAATCAAATATAATATTTATTGTCAGGATTTGGCCAGGATTGTTCAGGTTTTGGTCACTAGATGCCCCCATTGCGCTTTTTTGAACCTTTTGTTTTTCCCTTGTTCTAGTTATTATTTGCACCTGTGCCTCATTTCCTTGTAGGTATTTAAACCCTTAGTGTTCCTCAGTTCTTTGCTCTGTGTTTGTATGTTAGCACCCAGCCCCAGCCATGCTGTGAACATTTATTTCTCTAGTTGGATTTTCCTGAGGTACTCTGGTTTTTGTTCTTGTTTATTTTTTTAATTATTCTTTTGAGGTTTGTTTTTCCCTGCTGTTCTTACCACTTTGTGGATTTTCATTGTATCTTGGAGGATATTCATTTTTTCTCTTGGCATTACTTTTGACGTTGTGGATTAATATTTTTTGCCTGAAGATTTTTTCCTTTATTAAACCACCGTCTCTAGTACTGCTGTGTCTGCCTCATCTTCTGGGTTCTGCCGACTATTAGTGACTGTTTCTCACACCGGGTCCTGACATTTATAAAGCCCTTTTTACATCAGCCGATGTCACAAAGTGCTATACAGGAACCCAGCCTAAATCCCCAAACAGCAAGCAATGCAGACGTAGAAGCACGGTGGCTAGGAAAAACTCCCTAGAAAGGCAGGAACCTAGGAAGAAACCTAGAGAGGAACCAGGCTCTGAGGGGTGGCCAGTCCTCTTCTGGCTGTGCCGGGTTGAGATAACAGATCATGGCCAAGATGTTCAAACGTTCATAGATGATCAGCAGGATCAAATAATAATAATAATTACAGTGGTTGTAGAGGGTGCAACAGGTCAGGACCTCAGGAGTAAATGTCAGTTGCATAGCCAAGCATTCAGAGGTTGAGAAAGCACTCAACCCACTCATGTGACGCAGCCATCGTAGGGATGGCATGGAAGAGCACCAGTAAGCCAGTGACTCAGCCCCGTAATAGGATTAGAGGCAGAGAATCCCAGTGGAGACAGGGGAGCAGGCCAGGCAGAGACAGCAAGAGCGGTTCGTCACTCCAGTGTTTTTCCGTTCAGCTTCACACCCCTGGGCCAGACTATACTCAATCATAAGTCCTACTGAAGAGATGAGTCTTCAATAAAGACTTAAAGGTCGAGACAGAGTCTGCGTCTCTCACATGGATAGACAGACCATTCCATAAAAATTGAGCTCTTTAGGAGAAAGCCCTTCCTCCAGCTGTTTGCTTTGAAATTCTAGGGACAATAAGGATGCCTGCATCTTGTGACCGTAGCGTACGTGTAGGTATGTACGGCAGGACCAAATCGGAGAGATAGGTAGGAGCAAGCCCATGTAATGCTTTGTAGGTTAGCAGTAAAACCTTGAAATCAGCCCTAGCCTTTATAGGAGCCAGTGTAGAGAAGCTAGCACTGAAGTAATATGATAAAAAATGGTTAGAGTCAAGATTCTAGCAGCCGTGTTTAGAACTAACTGAAGTTTATTTAGTGCTTTATCCGGGTAGCCGGAAAGTAGAGCATTGCAGTAGTCTAATCTAGAAGTGACAAAAGCATGGATGAACTTTTCTGCATCATTTTTGGACAGAAAGTTTCAGATTTTTGCAATGTTACAAAGATGGAAAAAGCTTTCCTTGAAATAGTCTTGATATGTTCATCAAAAGAGAGATCAGGGTCCAGAGTAACGCCGAGGTCCTTCACAGTTTTATTTGAGATGACTGTACAAACATCAAGATTAATTGTCAGATCCAACAGAAGATCTCTTTGTTTCTTGGGACCTAGAACTAGCATCTCTGTTTTGTCCGAGTTTAAAAGTAAAACATTTCCCGCCATCCAATTCCTTATGTCTGAAACATAGGATTCCACGGAGGGCAATTTTGGGGCTTCACCATGTTTCATCGAAATGTACAGCTGTGTATTGTCCGCATAGTAGTGAAAGTTAACATTATGTTTCCGAATGACATCACCAAGAAGTAAAATATATAGTGAAAACAATAGTGGTCCTAAAACGGAACCTTGAGGAACACCGAAACTTACAGTTGATGTCAGAGGACAAACCATCCACAGAGACAAACTGATATCTATCCGACAGATAAGATCTAAACCAGGCCAGAACTTGTCCGTGTAGACCAATTTAGGTTTCCAATCTCTCCAAAAGTATGTCATGATCGATGGTGTCAAAAGCAGCACGAGGACAGATGCAGAGCCTTGGTCTGACGCCATTAAAAGGTAATTTACCACTTTCACGAGTGCAGTCTCAGTCCTATGATGGGGTCTAAAACCAGACTGAAGCATTTTGTATTCATTGTTTGTCTTCAGGAAGGCAGTGAGTTGCTGCGCAACAGATTAAAAAATATATTTTTAAAAGGAGTGGAAGATTCGATACAGGCCGATAGTTTTTTATATTTTCTGGGTCAAGGTTGGGCTTTTTCAAGAGAGGCTTTATTACTGCCATTTTTAGTTTGGTACACATCCAGTGGATAGGGAGCTGCTTATTATGTTCAACATAGGAGGGCCAAGCACAGGAAGCAGCTCTTTCAGTAGTTTAGTTGGAATAGGGTCCAGGTTTCAGCGTGATGGTTTAGAGGCCATTATTATTATCATGAATGTGTCAAGAGATATTGGATTAAAAACTTGAGTCTCTCCCTTGCATTCCAATTTTCTGGAAGCTTGCTTCAGGGCAAAGGTATTTCTGTATACCAGGGAGCTAGTTTCATATGACAAATGTTTTTTGTTTTCAGGGGTGCGACTGCATCTAGGCTACGCAAGGTTACATTTAGTTCCTCAGTTTGGTGGTTAACCGATTTTTGTACTCCAATGTCCTTGGGTAGGTGGAGGGAGTCTGGAAGAGCATCTAGGAATCTTTGGGTTGTCCGGGAATTTATAGCACGGCTTTGGATGATCCTTGGTTGGGGTCTAAACAGATTATTTGTTGCCATTGTAAACGTAATAAATTGGTGGTCCGATAGTCCAGGATTATGAGGAAAAACATTAAGATTCACAATATTTATTCCACGGGACAAAACTAGGTCCAGAGTATGACTGTGGCAGTGAGTAGGTCCGGAGACATGTTGGACAAAACCCACTGAGTCGATGATGGCTCCGAAAGCCTTTTGGAGTGGGTCTGTGAACTTTTCCATGTGAATATTAAAGTCACCAACAATTTGAATATTGTCTGTCATGACTACAAGG
Source organism: Salvelinus namaycush (assembly GCF_016432855.1). Classification (NCBI taxonomy): domain Eukaryota; kingdom Metazoa; phylum Chordata; class Actinopteri; order Salmoniformes; family Salmonidae; genus Salvelinus; species Salvelinus namaycush. Next base: position 39,132,080 of record NC_052315.1, read on the forward strand.
TTCGATAGGAATTCAGGGAACTCAGTGAGGAACACTGTATACGGCCCAGGAGGCCTGTAAACAGTAGCTATATAAAGTGATTGAGTAGGCTGCGTAGATTTCATGACTAGAAGCTCAAAAGACGAAAATGCAGTAATTTTTGGGGGGGTAAATTGAAATTTGCTATCACCTTTGCGGGATGCGCGGGGATATGGTCACTAGTGTAACCAGGAGGAGAGGCCTCATTTAACACAGTACATTAATCATGCTTAAGCCATGTTTCAGTCAGGCCAATCATATCAAGATTATGATCAGTGATTACTTCATTGAGTATAACTGCCTTGGAAGTGAGGGATCTACCATTAAGCAGCCCTATTTTGAGATGTGAGATATCACAATCTCTTTCAATAATGACAGGAATGGAGGACGTCTTTATTCCAGTGAGATTGCTAAAACGAACACCGCCATGTTTAGATTTTCCCAACCTAGTTCGAGGCACAGACACGGTCTCAATGGGGATAGCTGAGCTGACTACACTAACTGTGAAAGTGGCAGACTCCACTAAGCTGGCAGACTGGCTAACAGCCTGCTGCCTGGCCTGCACCCTAGCTCATTGTGGAGCTAGAGGAGTTAGAGCCATGTCTATGTTCATAGATAAGATGAGAGCACCCCTCCAGCTAGGATGGAGTCCGTCACTCCTCAGCAGGTCAGGCTTGGTCCTGTTTGTGGGTGTGTCCCAGAAGGGCCAATTATCTACAAATTCTATCTTTTGGGAGGGGCAGAAAACAGTTTTCAACCAGCGATTGAGTTGTGAGACTCTGCTGTAGAGCTCGTCACTCCCCCTAACTGGGAGGGGGCCAGAGACAATCACTCGATACCGACACATCTTTCTAGCTGATTTACACGCTGAAGCTATGTTGCGCTTGGTGACCTCTGACTGTTTCATCCTGACATTGTTGGTGCCAACGTGGATAACAATATCCCTATACTGTCTACACTCGCCAGTTTTAGCCTTAGCCAGCACCATCTTCAGATTAGCCTTTACGTCGGTAGCCCTGCCTCCTGGTAAACAGTATATGTTTGCTGATGATTCTTTTTAAGTCTAATACTGTGGGTAATGGAGTCGCCAATGACTAGTGTTTTCAATTTGTCAGAGCTAATGGTGGGAGGCTTTGGCGGTTCAGACCCTGTAACGTTTTGAGGAGAGACCAGAGAAGGCTCGGCCTCTGACTCCGACTCGTCGGTTATTGGGGAGAACCGGTTGAAAGTTTCTGTCGGCTGAATGAGTGACACCACTTGAGCATTCCCAACAGCATTTCCTTCCAGAAGCCTTGAGAAAATTGTCCGGCTGCGGGGACTCTGCGAGGGGATTTATACTACTATCTGTACTTATTGGTGGCACAGACGCTGTTAAATCCTTTCCTACAGTAAAATTACCCTTGCCTAACGATTGCGTCTGTAGCTGGGCTTGCAGCATGGCTATCGTCACCATAAGGCGATAGTTCTCCTGTATATTATGAATACAGCGACTGCAATTAGATGGCATAACGTTAATGTTACTACTTAGCTTCGGCTGGTGGAGGTCCTGTAGAACCATGTCCAGATAAAGCGTCCGAGGTGAAAAAGTTGAATGAAAAAAGTAGAGCAAAGGAAAAATAAAAATATAAAACGGTTATTAAGAATTTAGAAAGTAAAAAACGTCAAGTTGGCAGGTAGCAAAGTAACGTTAGCAACAAACCGCACAGCAGCACGTAAACAAGTCCACAAGTTGTGATCGCTAATGTTTAGGTGTATAGGCTACTACATTTATGTAAGAGATTTTGCTTGTGTCTGTCGGGGGTGATATGTTATCAGGCTTGCAAAATAAATATCTGAGGAAAGTGGAGAGCGAGCCTTGCGCTTTGTGCCTGGCCTGCACGACTTGTGATTTCCGTGAATTTGATTGGTCAAGGCATGCAGAGCCTGGAGCAGACACACCAACATAGAGAGAGCAAGTACACATCAAAATGTATCAAATCAAATTCAAATCAATTTTTATTGGTCACATACACATGGTTAGCAGATGTTAATGCGAGTGTAGCGAAATGCTTGTGCTTCTAGTTCCAACCGTGCAGTAATATCTAACAAGTAATCTAACAATTTCACAACAACTACCTTTTACACACAAGTGTAAAGGAATGAATAAGAATATGTACATATAAATATATGGATGAGCGATGGCTGAACAGCATAGGCAAGATGCAGTAGATGGTATAGAGTACAGTATATACATATGAGATGAGTAATGTAGGGTATGTAAACATTATATAAAGTGGCATTGTTTAAAGTGACTAGTGACACATTTATTACATCCAATTTTTAATTATTAAAGTGGCTAGAGATTTGAGTCAGCAGCCACTCAATGTTAGTGATGGCTGTTTAACGGTCTGATAGCCTTGAGATAGAAGCTGTTTTTCAGTCTCTCGGTCCCAGCTTTGATGCACCTATACTGACCTCGCCTTCTGTATGATACCGGGGTGAACAGGCAGTGGCTCGGGTGGTTGTTGTCCTTGATGATCTTTTTGGCCTTCCTGTGACATCGGGTGGTGTAGGTGTCCTGGAGGGCAGGTAGTTTGCCCCCGGTGATGCGTTGTGCAGACCTCACTACCCTCTGGAGAGCCTGACGGTGGTGGGCGGAGCAGTTGCCGTACCAGGCGGTGATACAGCCCGACAGGATGCTCTCGATTGTGCATCTGTAAAAGTTTGTGTTTTTGGTGACAAGTCAAATTTCTTCAGCCTCCTGAGGTTGAAGAGGCGCTGTTGCGCCTTCATCACCACGCTGTCTGTGTGGGTGGACCATTTCAGTTTGTCCATGATGTGAGGAACTTAAAACTTTCCACCTTCTCCACTACTGTCCCATCGATGTGGATAGGGGAGTGCTCCCTCTGCTGTTTCCTGAAGTCCACGATCATCTCCTTTGTTTTGTTGACGTTGTGTGTGAGGTTATTTTCCTGACACCACACTCCGAGGGCCCTCACCTCCTCCCTGTAGGCCGTCTCGTCGTTGTTGGTAATCAAGCCTACCACTGTGGTGTCATCTGCAAACTTGATGATTGAGATGGAGGCGTGCATGGCCACGCAGTCATGGGTGAACAGGGAGTACAGGAGAGGGCTGAGAACGCACCCTTGTGGGGCCCCAGTGTTGAGGATCAGCGGGGTGGAGATGTTGTTTCCTACCCTCACCACCTGGGGGCGTCCAGTCAGAAAGTCCAGGACCCAGTTGCACGGGGTCGAGACCCAGGGTCTCGAGCTTAATGACGAGTTTGGAGGGTACTATGGTGTTAAATGCTGAGCTGTAGTCGATGAACAGCATTCTTACATAGGTTTTCCTCTTGTCCAGATGGCTTAGGGCAGTGTGTAGTGTGATTGCGATTGCATCGTCTGTGGACCTATTGGGCCGGTAAGCAAATTGGAGTGGGTCTAGGGTGTCAGGTAGGATGGAGGTGATATGATCCTTGACTAGTCTCTCAAAGCACTTCATGATGACAGAAGTGAGTGCTACGGGGCGATAGTCATTTAGCTCAGTTACCTTAGCTTTCTTGGGAACAGGAACAATGCTGGCCCTCTTGAAGCATGTGGGAACAGCAGACTGGGATAGGGATTGATTGAATATGTCCGTAAACACACCAGCCAGCTGGTCTGCGCATGCTCTGAGGACGCTGCTAGGGATGCCGTCTGGGCCGGAAGCCTTGCGAGGGTTAACACGTTTAAAGTTTGCTGCGTGAAGGAGAGCCCGCAGGTTTTGGTAGCGGGCCATGTTGGTGGCACTGTATTGTCCTCAAAGCGAGCAAAGAAGTTGTTTAGTTTGTCTGGGAGCAAGACATCGGGGTCCGCGACGTGGCTGGTTTTCCTTTTGTAGTCCGTGATTGACTGTAGAGCCTGCCACATACCTCTTGTGTCTGAGCCGTGGAATTGCGACTCTACTTTGTCTCTATTCTAATGCTTAGCTTGTTTGATTGCCTTGCGGAGGGAATAGCTACACTGTTTGTATTCGGTCATGTTTCCGGTCGCCTTTCCCTGTAGGCATTGTACTGGTATTCTTGGAGTGAACAAAGACAGTGAAGAAAATAAACACATGGTGACTCTCTCCTGATGCACCATCCCTTTCTTTTTTGTGTTAAGTTTTATTCTTTAGCCTGATTAGTTCCATATATTTTTGCTGTGGCCAACTTCTTTGAGAAGTAGAAAGACACCTAGGCCGTAGCAATATTGATGGTACACATGTTGATGTTACACATGGAAATTGTTACTTACTGTCTTCTAGTACTGGTTAATAACATGCATAGTAAAGTTTGCTTAACTATACATCTTTGTCTGTCGTGACTACAACACGAGGCATATTGAAACATGGTAGCAACGGTACTCAAAATAAACTGGATCTCATGTATGTAAATGAACAATACATCCCAGATGGCAGTTTGGAAAAGTGCCGCGTTTACAAGCTAGTCATCGCGCCGAACGTCAACGCTGCCTGGCTATCGTGAGTGACTCTGTGCTAAAAGCTAACTGGCTATTGGACACGAGCAGATTCGTGAGTAGCTAACGTTCCATTCTACAAATAAATGGCCATGGAGAATGCACTGAAACCTCCCGGGAAAAATAGCCTTTGATGATTGTAATTTAGCACTTACCTGGAAAAGATGGAAAGAGGAATTCAATTTGTACATGGCTCTTACATTGGAAGAAAAACCTGATGACTACAAAGTTAAGCTACTGTATTATCTCATTGGGGGAAAGGTAGAGATTTGTAACACTCTCTGTGCGGGCAGTACAAAATACAATCTCTTTGTTGATGAAGTAAATGCAGCACTGGATGCATTTTGTGATCCCAAGAAAAATGAAACAATTGAGAGATTTTTCCATACGCAGTCATTGCCAAGATGGACCAAGATGAGAGCTTAGACAAATATCTCACTGAACTGAGGACTCTAGTGGCCACCTGCAACTTTGGAGTAATCACAGACTCTCATATCCGGGACAGGATTGTGTGTGGCACATGTGACCCATTAAGAGAGCGCTTACTCAGAGAGACTGATCTCAGTTTAGAGAAATGCATACAGATTGGAAGAGCTGCAGACTCAGAGAGTGGTGAGGATGTTCTCTGCATCACATTAGGGCCAAAGTTCTCCTGCATCAACAGGAGAAAATCACAGACCCCAATGCAGCTCTCTTTGCAACTTTGCTGGTCAATAAAAAGACAGTCAGATTTTAGCGCTAGTTGTAATTTAACCTTTATTTAACTAGGCAAGTCAGTTAAAGAACAAATTATTATTTACAATGACGGCCTACCCTGGACAAACCCGGACAACGCTGGGCCAATTGTGCGCCGCCCTATGGGACTCACAATCACAGCTGGATGTGATACAGCCTAGATTCAAACCAGGGACTGCAGTGACGCCTTTTGCACTGAGATGCAGTGCCTTAGACTGCTGTGCCACTCGGAGAGCCAATGGTATCCCTGCAAACCTCACAGAAGACAGTCCCCTAGAGCCCTGCAGTCAGGCATTGGTGATGTATAACAAGAGTACTCTGACGCCACTGGGGAAGTGTATACTTAAAGTGATCAATCCACACAATAAGAAAACCTACAGAGTTGAGTTCATCGTAGTCAACAAGAATGTGCACAGGCCCATTCTAGGCAGTAATGCTATCCAGGCAATGGAGTTGATTACTGTGCAGCATCACAACATCCTGGCCATCGCGAAAATAACAGGATCCTGGACTAAAGAGCAAATAAAACAGGAGTACGCTGATAAATTCCAGGTAGACGGATGCTTACCCGGCAAACTGAAGCTGGAAGTGGATGAACAAGTGGAGCCTGTCCAGCTGCCAAAGAAAAGTGTGCCAGTATATAAACCACTCAAAGAGGAGCTTGGGGAGCTAGAGAAAAGAAGGACGATAAAAGCAGTTGAAAAAGCACAGATTGGATTAGCAGCCTGATCATAGTGCAGAAACCATCTGGAAAACTATGATTGTGTATTGATCCAAAACCTCTCAACAAGGCGCTCAAGATGAGCAATTACCCACTTTCCACTAGTGAAGAGGTGCTGCCAAACCTGAACAGAGCATGCGTGTTCTCTGTTTGTGATGTAAAAACAGATTTTGGTATGTGGAACTGGATGAGGAGTCTCACCATGTTCTCTCCTCCCATGGGATGCTACAGGTGGCTGCGCATGCCAATGGGAATCAGTTCAGCCCCAGAGATCTTTCAGAGGATGTTGAACCAGGCAATGAAAGGTCTTCCAGGAGTCAAAATTATTGCAGATGACATCCTGATTGTGGGAGAAGGAGACAACCATGAAGCAGTGACTCTGGACCATGACAAGATCCTGAGAATGCTCCTGGACAGATGCAGGAAGCTCAATATCAAGCTGAATCTGGAGAAGCTGCAGCTCAGGCTGAAGGAAGTGCCCTACATTGGCCACCTGCTAACATCCGAGGGGTTGAAAGTGGACCCAGGAAAAGTGATAGCCATCAGACAGATGCCTAGGCCTACAGATGTGCAGGGGGTACAGCGCTTCCTGGGCCCTTGGTACACTACCAAGCCAAGTTCTGCAGCCACACCACGGAGCTATGCGAGCCACTGCGACAGCTAACACATAAGGACTCAATGTGGGAGTGGTCAGAGAGACATGAGCTGGCTTTCAAGAAAATCAGGGATACCATGTACAGGACCCCTGTGCTGAAATACGACAACCCAACAGATCAACTTGTATTACAATGTGATGCTTCAGAAAGTGGGTTAGGAGCAGCTTTGATGCAGGGAGGATACCAATAGCATATGCCAGCAGAGCCCTGACAGTGACTGAAAAAGGAGAGACAGAAAGAGGAGCTTCTTGCAGTGTTGTTTGGCATGGAGAGGTTCCACCAATTCACATATGGACGAACTGTTGAAGCGCAGTCAGATCACAACCCTCTAGAGAGCATCATGACAAAGCCTCTCCTCAGTGCACCAAAAAGACTACAACGCATGCTCATGAGACTCCAAAACTACAAGGTCAGTCTCGGACACGTTCCTGGAAAAGATGTGGTGATGGCCGACACCTGAGCAGGGTGTATCTCACAGAACATGAAAACAGAGGCCCTGTGGAGGTCGAAGTGGAATCAATCAACGTGATACACTATCTGCCTGTCAAGCGAGAGACTAAAGGCCATCCAGAGAGCACTGAGCTGGACTGGGAGCTCCAGACACTGAAAAATGTGATCTTGCAGGGGTGGCCTGAAGTGAAAGAACCCTTGGAAGTAGCCATGTATTTTCACAACAGAGATGAGTTGAGGGTGCAAAATATCTTCAGAGGTGAGCGAGTCATTGTGCCTGCTGCCCTCAGGTTAGTGATAATGCAGAGAATCCATTCCTCACACATACATGGAACAATGCAGCACCTGCACTGCATGGGGTGTGAAGCAGCAGAAAGAGACTCTGAGGCCACTTGAAGCACCAAAGCATCCCTGGGAAAAAATAGGGACTGACCTGTTCCAGATCAACGACAGAGACTACATGGTCACAGTTGATTATCTCTCAAACTTCTGGGAAGTGGACCATTTGGAGAACACAGCCGAAAATAGTCATTGAAAAACTGAAGACACACTTTGCACGTTATGGGATACCTGACATCCTTTACTCAGACAATGGTCCCCAGTACTCTTCAGACGAGTTCCGAAGTTTCAGCAAGGCTTGGGACTTCAAACATAATCTCCAGGATACCCGCAAAGTAATGGGAAAGCAAAGAGAGCAGGTGCTGACCAGTGATCTTTTTTCATGAGCATGGCCTTATTTCTATTACAGCATATTGGATGACTGTCATTCATATTTCATTCACCCAGTTCAATGTAACAACAATAGGTTTAGGCTACTACATGATACTCTAATTTTCCATATACCCATCTTGAGGTTGTTACAACCTAGCCTATGAATGAAAGCCTACAACATAGGTGCATACAGGTCGAGAGAAAATTTTGAAGTAACAGACAGTGACACATGGGCAGACAGTGACACATTCAATACCGCCTTGCCCACTCTTGCCTGCATCTAGCTTATCTAGGGTGTAATCATTAGTCCAACAGTTGCAAACGAGAGTTTCTATTGGACAAATTCAGGTATTTTTTTATCCCTGTTTCGTTTGCTTCCGTTTAAGAAACATTTTTCAACAGAATCGGCAGAATGAATACACCCCTGATCACGCGTAAACACCACATTGTATTCCTTCTCGCCTCTATGCACTCTCCTCCTCTCACCTTTTCCCTTCCTTTGTGGACTTCAATGCACAACACCCCAGCTGTATGTGACCAGGCGAAAAAACCTTTCCAAGCCAAACCATGTAATAACCTCTACACACAGCCTACATTGTTGTCCCCATATTAGCTAAAGTAACGTCCTAGTCAACATAGCTAATAGAACTAATGTGTTAGTAAACCTGCTAAAATCATGCAGTAACGTTACAGTGTATAGTCAGTAAGCAGTTACACCGGCGCCCCAGGTGGCAATAAATAAAACCAAAAGCTTACCTAGACTTGGAAGAGTTCCAGTGTTGTGTTGGATAGTCATAGCCAACTAGCTAACATAGCATCCCTCTGTTTGAGCAGGGTATTTGAATAGGCTAAACTAGCCAGCTGCATTTGATAGCCTCGTTTTTGAAGAAATTAATTTGTTGAAAACTGTTCAACTGTTGTCTTTCTCCCTGTTCAACCACGACTGTGTGGCCGCGTATGACTCCAACACCATCATTACGGTTTCTGACGACATGACGGTGGTAGGCCTGATCACCGACAACGATAAGACAGTCTATAGGGAGGAGGTCAGAGACCTGGCAGTGTAGTGCCAGGACAATAACCTCTCGCTCAACATCATCAAGACAAAGGAGCTGATCGTGGACTACAGGAAACGGAGGGCCGAGCACGCCCCCTTTCACATCGACAGGACTGTAGCGTAGCAGGTCGAGAGCTTCAAGTTCCTCAGTAATCCACGTCACTAAGGATCTACCATGGTCCACATACACCAACAGAGTTGTGAAAAGGGCACAACCACGCCTCTTCCCCCTTAAAATATCAAAGGAATGCAAAAGGCACTCATTTCATGGAACGACCCATGTACAGTATTGGTACTGTACACTCCCCTAGCTGGTTGTGCTGAAAGCTGGCACAACCGGACTGCCCTGCCTGGGGCTGTGAGAGGGATGATGCACAGGGATTTCAGTATGGAGATGCAGGGGCACTGTTCTCTGTAGACCCTCCCTTACCTGGGGCCAGATTTGGAGGAACTGGAGTGTCAATTTAAAAGGTACCCTTCCACTCACTCTCTTTGTGCACTAACTAGATGACAGGTTGACAGGTTGTGTTCAGTTTTGTTGTCCATATATAAAAGACTATCTAAGCCTGGTTAGGCTGGACATTTTTCATGAATACCTTGTTTGGAAGTAGCTTATGGGGCTTTGTTAAGCAAGAACAATAGCCCCAACCTACAAACACACACCCATTAAGCCCTATTCTAATGGGACTATTTATGAAACAAAATGCACCCACCTCCCCAATATGAAAAATATTTTCACATTACCCTCCCTTTCTGCTTGAAAAAAATTACATACTGTACCCATTCATTGAATTAACCCCAAATTATTATTATTACCACAGTAACAGTGACAAAGTATGCCTACCTCAGTACTACGATCAGGGGGTGAAAGAAAATCACCTTTATTGAAAAAATTATCATCTGCATGCATCTATCATCATATTTGCGGGTTCCGGGAAAAAAAGCCTTTTATAAATCTATTTAATGCAATTCTAGTCATTTTACATGACTGAATACATTAGTTTGTCTGGCCAGTACATAATATCATAGCAGCCAAATTCATAGACCTACACTGTTTTAAACATCAATGTTAACACATCTGTTTAGTACATAATAATTTCAATGACAATAACATTATAATTTAGATAAAATCACAAATATCTCTAGTAAATTAGTAAATTAGTTTTGTAGCTTACATCTTATTTCTCTATGCGTTGATTGGGGAAAAACAGTTAGCCTACCCTACATTTTATTAGCTCAAAACAATCAGCTCGCTTGCATTCACCTCACCACCTTTCTCCGATGGCAAAAAAGTGTGTCTTGTTTGCAACAAAACTGTCGCTGTTTAGAAATAATTACATCTAAGACATCATATGGTTCTAAGCATTGGAGCCTACTTTGAAAAAGTTATTTTTCACCCCAGACAGAGGCTTGATGCAGAACATTTTTAACATGAACGCCGACGCCGTAGGCTAGTGTCTAAAGAAAGAACCAAAACCTCTTGATAGCCAAGGAACATGAAAGCAGATGGGGAAAGTTGGCTATGATGGAATAATTAAATGGGAAAACCTGCAAAATAGCAAATGTAAACTAGGGAAAAAACACACTACCCTCCCCTGTGCCCAAAAAAACATCCACACAATCCTCAAAACAAAGTCATTTGTCACATGGGCTGATGTTTACAGATGGAAGTTATAGTATTCCTCCCACAGTGCTTCTGTGTATGTGGTTATGACTGCGGCCATGTAATATACTCTGCCTCTAGGACGGTTGACTAAGTAAAACCTGTCTTGCATCTTTCTAATATCTCAGGGGGCCTGTAAGCAGATTTATACTTAATGCATGACAGGATAAACAGAACATACAGTGCACTCAGAAAGTATTCACACCCCTTGACCTTGTCCACATTTTGATGTGTTAAGTAGGATTAAAATGGATTTAATTGTCAATATTCTGTAATGTCACAGTGGAAGAAAAATTCAAACGTTTATGAGAAAATAAAAAATGAATATACTGTCTTGATTAGATAAGCATTCACCCCCCTGAGACATTACATGTTAGAATCACCTTTGTCTGCGATCACAGCTGGGAATCTTTTTGGGTTAGTCTCTAAGAGCTTAACACACCAGGATTTGCCGATTTATATATATTTTTTAATTCTTCATGCTCTGTCAAGTTGGTTGTTGATCATTGCTAGAAAGCCATTTTCAAGTCTTGTCATAGATGTTCAAGCCGATTTAACCCTCCTGTTGTGTTCCGGTCTAATTGGACCGGTTTTTCTCTCTGAAAATGTAGTTCATTTAATCTGATTGTCATAAGGTTCCATGACTTTGTCCACAAAGGGCATCTGAACACACAAAATACATTTGGATGATTTTCATAAAATGTTGGGTGTTTTATTTAACTTTTGTACACCTGTGGTGAACCTGGTCAAAAATGACTGGTCATTATAAATGAATGGGTGAGGCTACAATTAGTGTATCAATTTTGTTCAGGCACATGCCCATTCATCAGATGGACACACTTCCTTTCCCAGACCCCCACATGCATGTGTGTTTGAGCACACACACACACCTCACTCCCCTTCTTGGCTTCCATGGCAACCCCCACGGGAACCTTTCCCCAATAGAATATTTCCCCCACGGGAACCTTTCCCCAATAGAATATTTCCCCCATGGGAACCACACCTGTTGGCATTCTCACAAACAATCGCAACATTGTTTCAATAATATATAGAACTTTTCTTGCAGCTCTGGTATGTAAAGCTTTTTTGAGGCCTTGCTCACAATTCACTCTGTGGCAGCACAATGACCAAACGATATACTGTATGTGAGGCTCTTGATCATATCTTTGATCATGACACTGGTGAGAAGGAGAGAGGCCAGGAACGTGACAGTGAATATGCATTAGAGGAGGAAGTGTCAGAAGTTGAAGACAACACAGAATATGATCCAGACCAAGAGACAACCGATGAGGAAGAGGGCCCTGCTGAGGTTGTTGTTACATTCCGGTCAAAGAATGGGAATTTGTCCTGGTCTTCATCCCCACCTGAGAGAAGAGGTCAGCTGTCGGCTGAAAATGTTATCAGGATGACCCCAGGGCCAACGAGATACGCCATATCCCGGGTTGACGATATAAAATCCGGCTTCGAACTGTTCCTGACAGAGTCAATCTAAACTATAGTGATAAACATGACCAACTTGGAGGGGAGACATGTTTACAAAGACAACTGGAAGGAGGTAGACCGGACAGACGTCCAAGCATATATGGGTCTCTTGATTTTGGCTGGTGTGTACAGATCCAGAAAGAATCTACCACCAGTATATGGGATGCATAGTCTGGTCGGGGGCAATTTTTTGTGCCACTATGTCACTCCAGACATTTCATGTGTTGTCGTGGGTGATTCGCTTTGACAACCGTGATACAAGACCAGGCCACCATCAACAAGACAAGCTGGCAGCGATCAGAGAGGTTTGGCCCAAGTCCAGACATCACAGAGGATGAGCGTCTGTTCGCTTTTAGGGGACACTGCCCATTCAAACAGTACATGCCAAGCAAACCGTCTAAATATGGAAGAAAGATTTGAGCAGCATGTGATGCCAAACAAGTTATGCCTGGGACTTGCAGATTTACACCGGGAAACCTGCTGACGGTGTTCCTGAAAGGAACCAGGGGAAGCAGGTGGTCCTGGAAATGACTGTAGGTCTCCAGGAGCACAACATAACATGAGACAATTTCTTCACCTCGTATGCTCTTGGTCAGGAGCTGCTCCCAAAACAATGACCATAGTGGGGACGGTCAGAAGGAACAAGCCTGAGTTTCCTCCTGCCTTACTCACTACCAAGGACGTGGATAGTTTTTCCTCTAAATTTGCCTTCACCGATACACACTCTCTTGTGTCCTACTGCCCGAAGAAAAATAAGAATGTGCTCCTGATGACAACTCTGCACAAGGATGCCGCTGTGAGTACCAGGGAGGACAAGAAGCCCAACTCTGTCCTGGATTACAACACGAACAAAGGGGGAGTTGACAACCTTGAAAAGGTTATGGTGTCAATATGGTGTCAATTCTATTCATTTGAATATTTAAATATGTTTTAAATGTGATAAATGAAAACAACGCGTTGATGGAATTTTTCACGTTACTATGCAAGACATGAAGAATCACTTGTATGTACTCATTATTTTATAATCAGCTATAATGGGGCGGTCATTTTGTATCGGGAACACAGAATGAATTAACATGAAACAAACACAACAGGAGGGTTAAGTCAAAACTGTAACTAGGCCACTCAGGAACATTCAATGTCATGTTGATAAGCAACTCCAGTGTAGATTTGGCCTTGTGTTTTATGTTAAAAAAATGGTCCTTGCCGATGACAAGCATACCCATAACATGATACAGCCACCACCATGCTTAAAAATATGAAGTGACGTGTTGTATTCAGGACAAAAAGTTAATATCTTTGCCACATTTTTTGCAGTATTACTTAAGTGCCTTGTTGCAAACAGGATGCATGTTTTGGAATATTTTTATTTTGTAGAAGCTTTCTTCTTTTCACTCTGTCATTTAGATTCCTATTGTGGAGTAACTACAATGTTGTTGATCCATTCTCAGTTTTCTAATATCACAACCATTAAACTCTGTAACTGTTTTACAATCACCATAGGCCTCATGGTAAAATCCCTGAGCAGTTTCCTTCCTCTCCGGCAACTGAGTTAGGAAGGAAGCCTGTATCTTTGTAGTGACTTGGTGTATTGATACAACATCCAAAGCCTAATTAATAGCTTCACCATGCTCAAAGGGATATTAAGCGTCTTTTTTACATTTATTTTGTGGTTGAATCTGTGCTTGAAATTCACTACTGGATTGAGGGACCTTACATATAACTATCTGTGTGGGGTACAGAGATGGGGTAGTCATTCAAAAATCCTCTTTACCACTATTATTGAACACACAATGAGTCCATGCAACTTATTATGTGATTTGTTAAGCACATTTTTACTCCTGAATTTATTTAGGCTTGCCGTAACAAAGGGGTTGAATAGTTATTGACTCAAGACATTTCAGCTTTTCATTTTTTATTCATTTCGAAAATGTTCTATAAACAAAATTCTACTGCAACATTATGGGGTATTGTGTATAGATCAGTGACACAAAATCTCAATTTAATCCATTTTGAATTCAGGTTGTAAGACAATACAATGTGAAAAAGTCAAGGGCAGTGAATACTTTCTGAAAGGCACTATAGACCAGCGAGAGAGAGATGCGTCATCTCCCATCGTAAATAGAAGAGTATGTATTTCTATGTACTGTGCTTAGGTACATATGCTGAATATAGATTTATCTTTGTTCCTTTATACTACAGTGCAATCGGAAAGTATTCAGACACCTTGACTTTTTCCACATTTTGTTAGATTACAGCCTTATTCTAAAATTGATCAAATAGTTTTTTTCCGTCATCAATCTACACCCATAATGACAAAGCAAAAACAGATTTGTATATATTTTTTCACATTTACACAAGTATTCAGACCCTTTTACACAGTACTTTGTTGAAGCACCTTTGGCAGCATTTACAGCCTTGAGTCTTCTTGGGTATGACGCTACAAGTTACTTGTCCCGAAGCCACTCCTGCATTGTCTTGCCTGTGTGCTTAGGGTCGTTGTCCTGTTGGAAGGTGAACCTTCGCCCCAGTCTGAGGTCCTGAGTGCTCTGGAGCAGGTTTTCATCAACGATCTCTCTGTACTTTGCTCCGTCCATCTTTCCCTCGATCCTGACTAGTCTCTCAGGTCCTGCTGTTGAAAACCATCCCCACAGCACGATGGTGCCACCACCATGCTTCACCGTAGAGATGGTGCCAGGTTTCCTCCAGACGTGATGCTTGGTTTCAGGCCATCTTGGTTTAATCAGATCAGAGAATCTTGTTTCTCATGGTCTGAGAGTCCTTTAGGTGCCTGTTGGCAAACTCCAAATGGGCTGTCATGTGCCTTTTACTGATGAGTGACTACTCTACCATAAAGGCCTGATTGGTGGAGTGCTGCAGAGATGGTTGTCCTTCTGGAAGGTTATCCCATCTCCACTGTCGCTTCTTCACTATGGATTAAATTATATATGACATGCTATTTTATCAATTCTCTGTCATTTATATTACCTGTTTAAACTAATCATGTAAATGTAATTAACTAGGGAGTCGGGGAACCACGGAATAATGTTTATAGAACTGTTGTCTTCCGAATAAACTCTTAAATACCTGGTAATATTTGATATCAATAGCAGTCAATTATTAATCGGCACCTTATTCAGTCTCATCTGAACGTCGTAAAATTCTTCACGAACCCTGGCTAACAAGTTGAATCAGCAATACAACGATTAATTATTTATTTTCTAAATACCTAAATAATCACACAGAATTACATATACACAGGATGGATCAGACATTGATTACTAATTATGTCATAAAAGAAAACGTCCCTAGCGGACGAAACCGATATGACGACTGGTTACACAAAGAAAGGGGGTTGGGTTTGAATGAAAGAGCGGGAAGACTGAGGAACAAAAGGATTGGGTCATTATTGGACCTTGAGAAGCTATGCTATCGTAAAAACAGAATCTTATGCATTCTAAATAACCGCCCATTCGGAAAAGGAAAATGCAAGAAATATATTTACTCTGAGCTGCACTTCGATAGATTGGTCGAAGATGGAAGGCTGGTTTGCCCAGCAGAGATCGACCTTGTCCTTTGAATAATGTTTCTGTGGTAGAACAGATACGTTGTAGTACCCTGTCGTTCTGAAGAAATTGTCTCTCCTTTCCTAGACGACGTACGTTTACAGCTGCTGCTGATAACTCGAAGTCTAGGATGTATCACTTCTTTAGTGAATTAGAGTTCAAAGTTCATACCAAGTTGCCATACTAAGCTCGTGCTATAGTCGAAATTCATCCTTCCAGCTTGGCGATCGTGACCTCCACATTGAAATTAGCCCTTTTAAATGCATGGACACCAGTCTTCCCATCGTCGGGAACACAAGTTAATTTTGTTAGGTTGTAGTTGATATTAGCCCTTTTAAACGTATGGACATCAGTCCTCACATCATCGGGAACACAAGGTAGACTTTCGTCAACGGGCTTTTATCACGTGGGAGAGAAGGGCGTTTCATAGCTCTCAACCAATGTCTATTCACTTGGGCATGGTCACTGAGCGAGCATAGTTTACTTATGAAAACAATTATCTCATATAGAAGCTAAAATTACATTTAATCTATTCACAAATAGTTTCATATTTACACATTTAAATATTTAAATTGCACAACAATTCCATGTGAATCTGATAACTAGAATGTGTAGACTTTCCAAGATACAATTTATGTCATCCTATCATCAGATATCATGTCCTAGACACCAACTGATCTGACATCATTTCTTTAAGTACCAACGGATATTTTCAACTGGTTGGATTACAGAAAGATTGTTCCATTCCCAACCTTTTGATGTTACCATACTCTCTCTATGTTAACAAAGGGCTTTCCAAGAGTCCATTCTGTAGAGTAGAGAGAGAAAGGGGGGAAAGGTATTTATGGTTGGGTCATAAGCCTCACCAACAGAGCAATGTCATGACACCACAGATGAACTCTGGAGCTCTGTCAAAGTGACCATAGGGTTCTTGGTCATCTCCCTGACCAAGGCCCTTCTCCCCCGATTGCTCAGTTTGGCCGGGTGGCCAGCTCTAGGAAGAGTCTTGGTGGTTCCAAACTTCTTCCATTTAAGAATGATGGAGGCCACAGTGTTCTTGGGGACCTTCAATGTTGCAAAAATAATTTGGTACCCTTCCCCAGATCTGTACATCGACACTATCCTGTCTCGGAGCTCTACAGACAGTTCCTTCAACCTCATAGCTTGGTTTTTGCTCTGACATGCACTGTCAACTGTGGGACCTTATATAGACAGGTTTTTGCCTTTCCAAATCATGTCCAATCAATTAAATTTACCACAGGTGGACTCCAATCAAGTTGAGAAACATCTCAAGGATGATCAATGGAAACAGGATGCACTTGACCTCAATTTCGAGTCTCATAGCAAAGAGTCTGAATACTTATGTAAATAAGGTATTTCTGTTTTTTATTTCTTATAAATTTACATAAACGTCTAAAAACCTGTTTTTGCTTTGTCATTATGTGTACATAGATGAGGGAAATCCATTTTAGAATAAGGCTGTAATGTAACAAAATGTGGAAAAAGTCAAGGGGTCTGAATACTTTCCGAATGCACTGTTTAGGTGTTCTTCTTAAATACAGTACAGTACATGTACAGTTGAAGTTGGAAGTTTACATACACCTTAGCCAAATACATTTAAACTCCGTTTTTCACAATTCCTGGCATTCAATCCTAGTAAAAATTCCCTGTCTTAGGTCAGTTAAGATCACCACTTTATTTTAAGAATGTGAAATGTCAGAATAATAGTAGAGAGACTGATTTATTTCAGCTTTTATTTCTTTCATCACATTCCCAGTGGGTCAGAAGTTTACATACACTCAATTAGTATTTGGTAGCATTGCCTTTAAATTGTTTAACTTGGGTCAAACGTTTCAGGTAGCCTTCCACAAGCTTCCCACAATACGTTGGGTGAATTTTGGCCCATTCCTCCTGACAGAGCTGGTGTAACTGAGTCAGGTTTGTAGGCCTCCATGTGCGCACACACTTTTTCAGTTCTGCCCACAACTTTTCTATGGGATTGAGGTCAGGGCTTTCTGATGGCCACTCCAATACCTTGGCTGTGTTGTCCTTAAGCCATTTTGCCACAACTTTGGAAGTATGCTTGGGATCATTGTCCATTTGGAAGACCGATTTGCGACCAAGCTTTAACTTCCTGACTGATGTCTTGAGATGTTGCTTCAATATATCCACATCATTTTGCTTCCTCATGATGCCATCTATTTTGTGAAGTGCACCAGTCCCTCCTGCAGAAAAGCACCCCCACAACATGATGCTGCCACCCCCATGCTTCACGGTTGGGATGGTGTTCTTTGGCTTGCAAGCCTACACCTTTTTCCTCAGAAGCTTCTAAAGCCATGACATAATTTTCCAAGCTGTATAAAGGCACAGTCCATTAGAGTATGTAAACTTCTGACCCATTGAAATTGTGGTACAGTGAATTATAAATTAAATAATCTGTCTGCAAACAATTGTTGGAAAAATTACTTGTGTCATGCACAAAGTAGATGTCCTAACCAACTTGCCAAAACTATAGTTTGTTAATAAAACATTTGTGGATTGGTTGAAAAACAAGTTTTAATGACTCCAACCTAAGTGTATGTAAACTTCCGACTTAAACTGTAGATTGCATGTCAAGGGTGCAGTTGATTGTTTGTTGGTGGTGACATTACAATCTCTATTTACTCGATGTAACCTAAATCTTAAACACCTATAGGCCTATGTATACAATATTAGACACAATAATATTTGACAGGCTTTGACATATAGAGGAATCTTACAGCTTGCTCAATCATGCTTGAAACAAAGGATGTCTTTCTTTAAACTATGAGCACTGTGCTACCGTATGATTACAGAGTCGAATGTATGACATTTGAACATCTTGGCCATGTTCTGTTATAATCTCCACCCGGCACAGCCAGAAGAGGACTGGCCACCCCTCATAGCCTGGTTCCTCTCTAGGTTTCTTCCTAGGTTTTGGCCTTTCTAGGGAGTTTTTCCTAGCCACCGTGCTTCTACACCTGCATTGCTTGCTGTTTGGGGTTTTAGGCTGGGTTTCTGTACAGCACTTCGAGATATTAGCTGATGTACGAAGGGCTATATAAAATAAACTTGATTTGATTTGATGTCCACGTGAAGATCACGTTTCTCCCATTTCAGTTTCCTCCAACACTTCATCAGTGTGTGAGGTGAGGTTTACTCTCAGTTTACACATGCCTCTGTGTTTCAAGGAAATGTTTCTAAGACTTAGTTGAACACAGTGGACAGTGTTAAAGCTGTCTAATGTAATTGCTAAGACTTAAAATCAAAGATTATACTATAGTTCAGGACTGTCTGACTACTCATTTCAATGTGGATGATGAGGTAATATTTGGTTGAGACATTGCTCAATGAGATTACAACCTATATTCACCCACTCAAAAAGACAGCCAAAAGTTAGTTGATTTTCCATTGTGTTATCAATATGATTTCAATCATCTAAAAGCAAAACTAAATTCCACTTTAAATAAAGTTTGATCAGATTTAGTCTTATCCTTTAACTTGTATTTTTGGTTGAGATGGAGACTTGAATCCAATCTATACATTTTTAACATATTTGTTTTTTGATAGATGATATAACATTGAAAATCTGACTTTGTTTTAAAGGTACAAAAACATATTTTATACAAGGTTGGCCTATTTTGAAATTGAGTTACCATGAGGACATAATCCTGTGGTTGAGATTTCACCCTCAAAACAACAGTCTACATTGATGACTCTTTGGAAATCCAATGTATTTTACACATAGATTCCACTTTTTTCTCATTTACAGCAATGACCTGGGGAATAGTTACAGGGGAGAGGGGGGATGAATGAGCCAACTGGAAGAAGTTGTTTTTGCCCAAAACTGGTTAAATCAACATTGTTTTCACTTCATTTCAACCAAAACATTCAATATGATGACTTTGAATCAATGTGGAAAATTGGGAATTTCTTATTTTTTCACGTAAATTTGAACCGAAATCCAATGAAATTGTGAAATGTTTTGTTGATTTCAGGTTGAATTCACATTAGTTAACAACTCAACCAAATGTAAATACAAAATTGACTGTCTGACTGCCCCGCTGTCACCTTCCCCGTAAGTTTAATGACAGCAAACAAATATTACCTGGTCATCCAGGGGCAAGAGGGAAACATAAGGTGTGTAGTGGACCTTATTCTATTCTATTTTATTCTACATAACTGTCTAATCTTTTTGTGACAGGAATCTTAGTATGTAAACATTTTCTGCAGTATTTTGGGGTGTCCTGGAAAGAAGCTACGTGAGAAAAAATCAAGTTCATGTTTACCTCGAGAGGCGCGGAGATGTGGACTCAGAAGATTCCAAGCGGACACACCTCCGCCAACACCCTATCCGCCCTCCTCCCTGCTCACACATCTGAGATAATGAGGGCCCCCTAGAACTGCTGTCATTATCGCTTACACACTAGGCTACTGTACAACATATTTGCCCGTCTTTATCCATAAGGCACCAAGGCAACTGGACCATTGTGGCGATACCAGAATGGGTTGTAGACAAAGCTTTAGGCAATGCTGTGACCGGCCGAAAAATACCAATGTCCGAATTAGTCTTCCAGCAGTGTGTTTCGTATGGCAAATTGCCATGATCATCTTATTCGGCATTTTTATCCGTTATGACCAAGAATCCGACGCACATTGGGCAGAGTATAGAAAATTTCGAAACATTTCCAGTGACATTGAGAACGACTTCTATTTCAGATACCCAAGTAAGTGACCCAAAATGATATGCTCGGTTGCTTTTACATTTCCGTAAGTTATGTTTTCTTTTTAAATTGTTTTTTTAATTTACATTTTATTTAAACACCAACCAGTTGTGATACAAAATAGTAATATATATTCCAAACAAATCTTTGCCAATTTGGTCGTTTTATTCAGAAACGTTGGTCATTAGGGTAGTCATTTTCCTCTACAAAAGGATCACTTTTTATTGTCATGTTAATAAAAAAATGTCAACGCATAGCGTAGTATTTTATTTAGCCAGGCAAGTCAGTTAAGAACAAATTCTTATTTACAATGCTGGTCTACCCCGGCCAAACCCTAACGACGTTGGGCCAATTGTGCGCTGTCCTATGGGACTCCCAACCACAGCCGGTTGTGACATAGCCAGCCCAATTCCAAATCTCTACTACAATGACCTGAGCTTGAATGTACAATTAAATAGTTGAGCAGTTATTAAATTAAACTGTACATTTCATTTGTTGAGAAATAACATCTCATGTTAAGGTGATGACACCTACTATACTATTCAGGGCTGGCGTCAGAACGAATCAGTTGGATGGGTATTTGATTTCAATAGGGGGGCACTTTTTTTTCACTGCACCTCCTATGCTGCACATGTTTTTTAAATAGATGTTATAGTAAAGGCATAGGCGGCACGTGAATTTCAAGTTTGGGGAAGTTCCCAATTTATCCTTTTTTTGTGGAACAGTTTCATTTCAATAATACGTTTTTCGTTTCTCAAAATCATTGCCATGTGGTTAATGATAAAAATCGGAATTAAACCGATAACATTTAAAAGCTGAATCTAACGCAAGAGCACCAGCCTCTGGGCGGCAGGTAGCCTGGAGGTTAGATTGTTGGACCAGTAACCGAAAGGTTGCTGGATCAAATCCATGAGCTGACAAGGTAAAAATCTTTCATTAACTGCCTGAACCAGAAAGGCAGTTAACCCAGTGTTCCCCGGTTGCCGAAGACATGGATGTCGATTATTAAGTTGAGTTAAATGCGGAAGACACATTTCAGTAAAGGACTTCAGTTGTACAATCCCCTTGACTGTCTGGACATGGTCCAGTGAATGTAGGTCCATTTACAGTTTCGATTTGGTTTTAGTCACTTTAAAGTATATTGAGTTATCCCCCCAGTAAAATACTACTTGAGTAAAAGGCTAAAAGTATCTGGTTTTAAATGTACTTAAGTACAGTGGTGGAAAAAGTACTCAATTAACATACTTGAGTAAAAGTAAAAAGTTAAAGTAAACGCTACACATCAAATTCCTTATATGAAGCAAACCAGATGTCACAATTTCCTTTTTTTAATATAAAACATGTTTTTATGGGCAGAGTTCCTCTGTCCAGTGTCTGTGTTCTTTTGCCCATCTTAATCTTTTCTTTTTATTGGCCAGTCTGAGATATGGCTTTTTCTTTGCAACTCTGCCTAGAAGGCCAGCATCCTGGAGTCGCCTCTTCACTGTTGACGTTGAGACTGGTGTTTTGCCGGTACTATTTAATGAAGCTGCCAGCTGAGGACTTGTGAGGCATCTGTTTCTCAAACTAGACACTCTAATGTACTTGTCCTCTTGCTCAGTTGTGCACCAGGGCCTCCCACTCCTTTCTATTCTTGTTAGAGCCAGTTTGCGCTGTTCTGTGAAGGGAGTAGTACACAGCGCTGTACCAGATCTTTAGTTTCTTGGCAATTTCTCACATGGAATAGCCTTCATTTCTCAGAACAAGAATAGACTGACGAGTTTCAGAAGAAGGTTCTTAGTTTCTGGCCATTTTGAGCCTGTAATCGAACCCACAAATGCTGATGCTCCAGATACTCAACTAGTCTAAAGATGGCCAGTTTTATTGCTTCTTTAACAGCACAACAGTTTTCAGCTGTGCTAACATAATTGGAAAAGGGTTTTCTAAAGATCAATTAAAATCAATTAAAATGATACATTTGGATTATCTAACACAACGTGCCATTGGAACACAGGAGTGATGGTTGCTGATAATGGGCCTCTGTATGCCTATGTAGATATTACATAAAAAATCTGCCGTTTCCAGCTACAATAGTCATTTACAACATTAACAATGTCTACACTGTATTTCTGATCAATGTTATTTTAATGGACAAAAAATTTGCTTTTCTTTCAAAAACAAGGACATTTATAAGTGACTCCAAATTTTTTGAACGGTAGTGTATATACTGTATATATATATACAGTGGGGAGAACAAGTATTTGAAACACTGCCGATTTTGCAGGTTTTCCTACTTACAAAGCATGTAGAGGTCTAATTTTTATCATAGGTACACTTCAACTGTGAGAGACGGAATCTAAAACAAAAATCCAGAAAATCACATTGTATGATTTTTAAGTAATTAATTTGCATTGTATTGCATGACATAAGTATTTGATACATCAGAAAAGCAGAACTTAATATTTGGTACAGAAACCTTTGTTTGCAATTACAGAGATCATACATTTCCTGTAGTTCTTGACCAAGTTTGCACACACTGCAGCAGGGATTTTGGCCCACTCCTCCATACAGACCTTCTCCAGATCCTTCAGGTTTCGGGGCTGTCGCTGGGCAATACGGACTTTCAGCTCCCTCCAAAGATTTTCTATTGGGTTCAGGTCTGGAGACTGGCTAGGCCACTCCAGGACCTTGAGATGCTTCTTACGGAGCCACTCCTTAGTTGCCCTGGCTGTGTGTTTCGGGTCGTTGTCATGCTGGAAGACCCAGCCACGACCCATCTTCAATGCTCTTACTGAGGGAAGGAGGCTGTTGGCTAAGATCTCGCGATACATGGCCCCATCCATCCTCCCCTCAATACGGTGCAGTCGTCCTGTCCACTTTGCAGAAAAGCATCCCCAAAGAATGATGTTTCCACCTCCATGATTCACGGTTGGGATGGTGTTCTTGGGGTTGTACTCATCCTTCTTCTTCCTCCAAACACGGCGAGTGGAGTTTAGACCAAAAAGCTCTATTTTTGTCTCATCAGACCACATGACCTTCTCCCATTCCTCCTCTGGATCATCCAGATGGTCATTGGCAAACTTCAGACGGGCCTGGACATGCGCTGGCTTGAGCAGGGGGACCTTGCGTGCGCTGCAGGATTTTAATCCATGACGGCGTAGTGTGTTACTAATGGTTTTCTTTGAGACTGTGGTCCCAGCTCTCTTCAGGTCATTGACCAGGTCCTGCCGTGTAGTTCTGGGCTGATCCCTCACCTTCCTCATGATCATTGATGCCCCACGAGGTGAGATCTTGCATGGAGCCCCAGACCGAGGGTGATTGACCGTCATCTTGAACTTCTTCCATTTTCTAATAATTGCGCCAACAGTTGTTGCCTTCTCACCAAGCTGCTTGCCTATTGTCCTGTAGCCCATCCCAGCCTTGTGCAGGTCTACAATTTTATCCCTGATGTCCTTACACAGCTCTCTGGTCTTGGCCATTGTGGAGAGGTTGGAGTCTGTTTGATTGAGTGTGTGGACAGGTGTCTTTTATACAGGTAACGAGTTCAAACAGGTGCAGTTAATACAGGTAATGAGTGGAGAACAGGAGGGCTTCTTAAAGAAAAACTAACAGGTCTGTGAGAGCCGGAATTCTTACTGGTTGGTAGGTGATCAAATACTTATGTCATGCAATAAAATGCAAATGAATTACTTAAAAATCATACAATGTGATTTTCTGGATTTTTGTTTTAGATTCCGTCTCTCACAGTTGAAGTGTACCTATGATAAAAATTACAGATCTCTACATGCTTTGTAAGTAGGAACACCTGCAAAATCGTCAGTGTATCAAATACTTGTTCTCCCCACTGTATATATATGCACTGCTCAAAAAAATAAAGGGAACACTAAAATAACACATCCTAGATCTGAATGAATGAAATATTCTTATTAAATACTTTTTTCTTTACATAGTTGAATGTGCTGACAACAAAATCACACAAACATTATCAATGGAAATCAAATTTATCAACCCATGGAGGTCTGGATTTGGAGTCACACTCAAAATTAAAGTGGAAAACCACACTACAGGCTGATCCAACTTTGATGTAATGTCCTTAAAACAAGTCAAAATGAGGCTCAGTAGTGTGTGTGGCCTCCACGTGCCTGTATGACCTCCCTACAACGCCTGGGCATGCTCCTGATGAGGTGGCGGATGGTCTCCTGAGGGATCTCCTCCCAGACCTGGACTAAAGCATCCGCCAACTCCTGGACAGTCTGTGGTGCAACGTGGCGTTGGTGGATGGAGCGAGACATGATGTCCCAGATGTGCTCAATTAGATTCAGGTCTGGGGAACGGGCGGGCCAGTCCATAGCATCAATGCCTTCCTCTTGCAGGAACTGCTGACACACTCCAGCCACATGAGGTCTAGCATTGTCTTGCATTAGGAGGAACCCAGGGCCAACCGCACCAGCATATGGTCTCACAAGGGGTCTGAGGATCTCATCTCGGTACCTAATGGCAGTCAGGCTACCTCTGGCGAGCACATGGAGGGCTGTGCGGCCCCCCAAAGAAATGTCACCCCACACCATGACTGACCCACTGCCAAACCGGTCATGCTGGAGGATGTTGCAGGCAGCAGAACGTTCTCCACGGCGTCTCCAGACTCTGTCACGTCTGTCACATGTGCTCAGTGTGAACCTGCTTTCATCTGTGAAGAGCACAGGGCGCCAGTGGCGAATTTGCCAATCTTGGTGTTCTCTGGCAAATGCCAAACGTCCTGCACGGTGTTGGGCTGTAAGCACAACCCCCACTTGTGGACGTGGGCCCTCATACCACCCTCATGGAGTCGGTTTCTGACCGTTTGAGCCGACACATGCACATTTGTGGCCTGCTGGAGGTCATTTTGCAGGGCTCTGGCAGTGCTCCTCCTGCTCCTCCTTGCACAAAGGCGGAGGTAGCGGTCCTGCTGCTGGGTTGTTGCCCTCCTACGGCCTCCTCCACGTCTCCTGATGTACTGGCCTGTCTCCTGGTAGCGCCTCCATGCTCTGGACACTACGCTGGCAGACACAGCAAACCTTCTTGCCACAGCTCGCATTGATGTGCCATCCTGGATGAGCTGCACTACCTGAGCCACTTGTGTGGGTTGTAGACTCCGTCTCATGCTACCACTAAAGTGAAAGCACCGCCAGCATTCAAAAGTGACCAGCCAGGAAGCATAGGAACAGCCAGGAAGCATAGGAACTGAGAAGTGGTCTGTGGTCACCACCTGCAGAACCACTCCTTTATTGGGGGTGTCTTGCTAATTGCCTATAATTTCCACCTGTTGTCTATTCCATTTGCACAACAGCATGTGAAATTTATTGTCAATCAGTGTTGCTTCCTAAGTGGACAGTTTGATTTCACAGAAGTGTGATTGACTTGGAGTTACATTGTGTTGTTTAAGTGTTCCCTTTATTTTTTTGAGCAGTGTATATATACTGTATTTACAAAAAAATATATGGGGGATTGGAAGTGATGCAGACAATTACATTGATGGAAGCTACAATCTATCTGCAATATTAAAGCTGATCTACTCCATAAAAAAAAATGAAAATAGTGTTATTTACCAGTATGTACCTTCAGCACCTGACAGACATTATGACTATAAGGATGTGTCTTTTACATTTTTTACATCCAATACCCTGATCAGTTAAACTTGTTTGCGGACATGGGCCATGAATGTACTGGCAGGACTATTTGTTGCCATGTAAAAAACACTTAGGGGCCCAGACAGACTGTTGTGTTGGCCCAGACTGGCGGGAGTCTCAATCCTGTAGAGGCAGAGCAGATTAACACTGATAAAAGCATTATGATCGCAATCACAATCACCTGCACTACTTTAGCTACTTCAATTTCAGTGTTTGCAATGGAGATACACATGCAAGAAGATCCTGTCTTCTGCTCAGTATTGTGATAGAAGAGGATAACCATGTACCTACATCACCACCAGATTATGGCTGTGGGTGAGATAATGGGCAGGTTGTACATATTTTTCTGAAATAGTTCCAGACAGCATAAATGTATTCATCAGACATTTTGTCAATATAGTTTGATTTAATCAGAGGATGGATATGTTTGATCAAAGACCCATCAGTCATTTCCAGCTCCAATTCCATTTATCGCCTTGGTTGAACTTTGATTGATATGGAACTGACACCAACTGACCCTCTCATTTCCATGACAGTATTGATCTGCACTTCTTACTCCTTTCTACCTCTCTCCCTCACCCCCCCACATCCCCTATCTCTCTCAGGTTTCCAGGACGTCCATGTGATGATCTTTGTGGGCTTCGGTTTCCTCATGACCTTCCTGAAGCGCTACAGCTTTAGCGCCGTGGGCTTCAACTTCCTCATCGCTGCCTTCGGCCTTCAGTGGGCGCTGCTGATGCAGGGCTGGTTCCAATCTCTGGACCCCATGGACGGAAAGATCAAGATCAGCATGGAGAGGTTAAAGTTTGACGGCTTTGGTCTAACAGTGTTAAACTAGTTTTCTTGGTCTATTGAGATCAGTGAATACTAGTATCGGATTTGATAGGTGAAAGTGATGTGGGTTGAAAAAATAATTATATAGACTTAGTTAAAGCATCCCTTTTTTCAGCGCAGTGAATTATATAAATCCATACAATATTGTATGGATTATTTTTTTTTTTTTTTAACAAACTCACCCCATTCAACATCAATGTATAGAGCTCTTCTGGCTGACCATTCACTGACTATAGTATGTATAACTTTTGCATGAATGAGTCATATGTGAATGAGTCAGTCATTCAGAACGTAGACCTACGTCATTGAAATCAATCCATAGAATAACATATGTTCATGGAAGAGGATCATGTGAGTGTGAGTGCCAGAAAGAGCCTATTTAAAAAACATATATATATATATATATATATATTTGACCTTTATTTATACAGGTTTTTCTCATTGAGATAACATCTCTTTTCCAAGAGAGACCTGATCCAATAGCAGCATTGGGACCAACGTTTCAGACAAAACAACTTACATACACTGACACAACATGAAACAAAACTATAAACACACATACAGTACAACAAAAACATTTCACGTTAAAAACACGAAGGTCTTGACTAAAAACAGCTGTCCTAAAGACGGAGAAGTGGTGTGACCAGTCTGTGTGTGAAAATCCATCATACAGTGTCTTCAGAAAGAATTCATACCCATTGACTTATTCCACATTTTGTTGTGTTACAGCCTGAATTCAAAATGGATGAAATTGATTTATTTTTCTCACCAATCTATACACAATATCCCATAATGACAAAGTGAAAACATGTGTTTTTAGAAAGGTTTGCAAATGTATTGAAAATGAAATGTAGAAATATCTCATTGGCATAAGCATTCTCACCCCTGAGTAAATACTTTGTAGAAGCACTGTCGCGACGTTGTATTGATTAATGTGACAATTGCTGTTCAAATGATTAACTGTTTATAATTACGTGATTAAATGAATCAGGTCATTATTAACTCAGTAACCTAGGGCACCATGGGAAAGTTTGGTTGTATTGAGTTTCTATTTCCCAAATGAACTCAAAGAATATCAGAATATCGATTTTACAACAGTCGCTAATTAATTAATTTCCTCTACAGTTTCATCCTGTATGTCGCATAATCCGGGAATTTGTACAAACCCGAGTCCCACTACCACACCAATTGAGTTGATTATTTATTTACTAACAAGCTAAAATGATAATATAAGATACACAAACACACAGTCTAGGCTATTGATTAGAACTTAGTACAATGAAACAGGTCCCAAGCGGACCAACACAATATGACCCGTGTTACACAAAATGGGAATTTAAAAATAGATAGAAAGAGAGAGAGTGCGCGAGAGAAGAACACACTTGGGTACATTTCTAAACTATTCTTAGTTTAACCCTAACCTTGCCCTGAACTGCCGCTCTTATGGGTCAGAATATAATGATGTAATTACGTGTCGAAGGTATCCGATGGGGTATCTCCTCGTGGACCGAGTTCCTCCTTTTCCTCTGATGGCGGCACCTCTGTTGTTACCAGGTGTAACTCTCTGATTGTCCACACGATGTCAGTGTCCTTTCTCTTAGTGGTCTGTTTCCTCGCCCCTGTTCTGAAAGGGGGTCTTCTGAGTACGGTCAGCCGTGTAGCTCAGGGCTCCAGTGTAGGAATGAAAGCAGTGTAGAAACACGATTCCTTGGAAAGTGGTAACCGGGTGGTCCTGCTTGAGTTCACCCTCTTAGACACAGCTACTCATCCGTAGCATAGATTGTTAAATGGTTCCTTTGTCTTCTTCAACCCCGTGTTGCGTTTTGGGTTTGTGACTACCTCGGACCTTGGCTGCAGCTCGTGGTCACCTAGTCTGCTATGTTAATTCTTAACTCACACGTTTTATACCCTCGGGTCAGAAAGGGGCGTTTCCGTCTTTATGCCAAGTTCTCTGGGCGTCGCTAGTTACGAGGCAAGGTCTGGATTTTACTCAGATCCAATTTAGACAACTAACTTCACATTTCATCTTTACAAAAACATTCTATTTGATCTGGACATTTTCCACACAACGTACAGTATGCAAACATCAGGTACATATTGTGAAAACCTTTCAAGTTACAATGTTTTCATTATAACGTCATCATTTAACTTTTAATAACATAACAAAAATGACATTCATTTTCATATTCCATCTATCGTCATTACCACCATTATGGCTGACGAAACATATTGTCCCAAAGTCCATTTATTGCACGTTACTGTTCTGAGGTAGGCTCTACATAGGCCCATCATACATTCCATTCCTCCACAGTGAGAGGACAAAGGGATTTTGTCTGCTGCCTTAAGATTTACAATGGGTGTGAGATGTCATAAAAAAAAACACCTCCATACCTATCCCCCTCCGGTGGGTGTGAGATATATAATCTGTAGGAGTGTGGTCCATGGTAACTTGACCTGAACAGGCCAGTCATGACGGTCCCCCTCTGGTGAGTTAAACTTGGAAGGATTCTGCATGCTGCAACCCACCATAAGAATGACCATCGGATGTCCTGGTTTGTGGATCATCGTAGCAGTCCCCCCCTGGTGGTTTACCCTTGTAGGATTTCTGCACGCTGCAGATCACCACCAGAATGGACATGGGAGGTCCGGCGGTGGCTCTGGGTTCTGGCCCGTCGTCCGGTTGTCCCGGCTAATGGATCTAGGCAGTAACTTGGGCAGACGTTAATAACGCACAACACACGCAGTACATCATTACATTTCTTCCCCAAATGAGCGGCGTTGTGGCTTTAACTGGTGGTTGTATGGGGAACTTGTTTATGGCTCTATCACTTCAAAGGAAATTAAACAAAATTAATAAAAACATAAACAAGAGATATACAAAATATAGCTATCACACCTTAATCATCTAACTTGGACTATGTTCTATATATGTCCAAGGTCTCTATCATGGCATTGACTCTAATGTCATATCTAGGGCGATCCTACTTGAAGATGGGTAGTTAAGGCATTTGGAAAAATGGCACCCTGAATGACAAAGCTTACATTGGAGACATTACAGGGCTGACCTAGCGAATTCGGGAGAGGAGGCTGGGGATGTTGTGGATGGACCCCCTAATGGGGTTTCAGGATCTATTGCCAACTTTTCGAAAATTGGGATCGCTTCCTGTCCCACGGGTGATCCTAGTATAAGACCTCATTAGGTCTTCCATTGCACATGTGTGCCTGTGTACGTAGTAGGTGCACATGCCAAGGGAAATAAGACCAAGGATCATGTTAACAGTCAGGATACTGTCCGGCACCGTCCAAGAGCGGGTGACAGACCAATCTTTTGACTTGTAGTCAGTCGGGTCAACTAAAAGTGCCTCATCCAGTACGTTAAGATCAACAGTCATTGGTCCCTTGTACTGGATTTGGTTTTGAATGGCTTGTGGTAACTCAAGGGAACGCTTAGCAAAAGCGTCAGGCATTTCAATCTATGTCTATTGTGACGTCGGGAAGTTGGTATAGAGCGCGGTTGTCTATGTGGGTAATCGCCCCCTCTGGTACAGTCTGGTTGGGGAGGTTCAATTGGGTGGTTGAGTCATGGCGTTCGTAAGTCATAGTGGCGGACACTAACCGTGTGTTAACCAACCATCGATTCCGTACCACCTCCACTTGTGTGGTGGTGGCCCCATCCCTTGTTTGGTTTGTTTGGCTTTACAGCGTTCTTCGCTGGTGATAGGCTTAGGACCACAAAGACGCTCAGTGTTATCCCTGACGAACGGTTTGCTAGGACTGAGGTAGTGGACGTCTTTGGTTAGAGTACAAATTAACAGGTTAGGGGTGAGATAGAAATCTGTATTGTGTTCCTGATAAGCTTTGACTGGGGGTGTAGCAATTTTCACGTGGGTACTGTCGCGCCAAAATCGTACATTTAGAATCGTTTTCAATCTATCGATATTCTCCAGTTCAACAACCGGCAGCGTCAGTAAAAATCCCACTTCATTACGATCAACATCAATGTGTATTGGGATTATCGACTCCAGACTATAGGCCAAATGTGACTGTAACAGCCTTATTGTGGTTGTCGTAGCTGAGGTCAATATGTTGTGCACCATTGAGAGGGGCACTAGATATGAGGGGATTCTATTCATGGCCAAGTGGTCCGTAGAAGAGCTAACTTCACAGAGAAAATCCTCCAATAACAATCGAATCAATTGGACATGGGCAAAGTCATGGTTCATGACCTCTACTAGCTTTCCTACAGATAGGAGGGTTTTGTTCAGGACAGTAGCATGTGTGTTTACCACCAGAATAGTGTCCTGGAGAGACTTTCCCTCATGTTGCAACCTGAGTGCCTGTGCTTTCATCTGTTGCTGGATACGGGGCAGCTCTTCAGTAATCTCCCTAACATTTCTCTTGACTGTGGCTAGACTGACTGCATTGACGGCAGTGGTACCGAGGGCAAATAATGACCCTACGGCTGCACCTATCGAGAGTAGCGCCCCGACAAATATTTTTTCTCGCCTGGGCTCTGCTAGTTCTGACTGGGTGACTGTGAACTTTTGGAGTTGGGCCAAAATATGGGCAGTGTCTAGCTGGGCGTGCTTAACTGCCTGGGTGGTCCAGTCAATCCCGGGCCAACTCAAATGCGCCGCAGGTGGAATGTGTTGGCGGTACACATTCTCTCCATCTAGGCGGATGTACACCCTCTGCGTGTGTACTCTGCAGTTAGTTATATAAGGAGTCCTGGATCGGGGTCCCGTACGGGGTCCGCTCGTGATTACATCTGCTGGGTTGGTTTTGACAAGGGCACAGAGTGTCAGGATCAGCCAAAGGAACTCCATCCTACAGAAACGCATAATCAGAGATTGTTTGATTATTTCAGTTATTTATGTTTTGACAACAATTTTTCTGATTTTCCTATTTTGGACAGCATAGCGCAGGACAATATCAATAGTGACATCACATATACCTTGTAGCTGGGAAGAGAAGAAAATATGTTAGGTGCAATTTACTGATCTCCTGGAAGAGATCAGCTGAGGGTACAGTGGCTTGCGAAAGTATTCACCCCCCTTGGCATTTTTCCTATTTTGTTGCCTTACAACCTGGAATTAAATTAGATTTTTTGGGGGGTTTGTATCATTTCATTTACACAACATGCATACCACTTTAAAGATGCAAAATATATTTTTTTGTGAAACAAACAAGAAATAAGACAAAAAAACTGAAAACTTGACCATGCATAACTATTCACCCTCCAAAGTCAAAACTTTGTAGAACCACCTTTTGCAGCAATTACAGCTGCAAGTCTCTTGGGGTATGTCTCTATAAGCTTGGCACATCTAGCCATTGGGATTTTAGCCCATTCTTCAAGGCAAAACTGCTCCAGCTCCTTCAAGTTGGATGGGTTCCGCTGGTGTACAGCAATCTTTAAGTCATAACACAGATTCTCAATTGGATTGAGGTCTGGGCTTTGACTAGTCCATTCCAAGACATTTAAATGTTTCCCCTTAAACCACTCGAGTGTTGCTTTAGCAGTATGCTTGGGGTCATTGTCCTGCTAGAAGGTGAACCTCCGTCCCAGTCTCAAATCTCTGGAAGACTGAAACAGGTTTCCCTCAAGAATTTTACTGTATTTAGCGCCATCCGCCATTCCTTCAATTCTGACCAGTTTACCAGTCCCTGCCAATGAAAAACATCCCCACAGCATGATGCTGCCACCACCATGCTTCACTGTGGGGGTGATGTTCTCGGGGTGATGAGAGGTGTTGGGTTTGTGCCAGACATACCCTTTTCCTTGATGGCCAAAAAGCTCAATTTTAGTCTCATCTGACCAGATTACCTTCTTCCATATGTTTGGGGAGTGTCCCATATGCCTTTTGGCAAACACCAAACGTGTTAGCTTATTTCTTTCTTTAAGAAATTACTTTTTTCTGGGCACTCTTCCGTAAAGCCCAGCTCTGTGGAGTGTACGGCTTAAAGTGGTCCTATGGACAGATATTCCAATCTCCACTGTGGAGCTTTGCAGCTCCTTCAGGGTTATCTCTGGTCTCTTTGTTGCCTCTCTGATTAATGCCCTCCATGCCTGGTCCGTGAGTTTTGATGGGCGGCCCTCTCTTGGCAGGTTTGTTGTGGTGCCATATTCTTTCCATTTTTTAATAATGATTTAATGGTGCTCCGTGGAATGTTCAAAGTTTCGGATATTTTTTGATAACCCAACCATGATCTCTACTTCTCCACAACTTTGTCCCTGACCTGTTTGGAGAGCTCTTTGTCTTCAAGGTGCCGCTTGCTTGGTGTTTCCCTTGCTTAGTGGTGTTGCAGACTCTCAAGCCTTTCAGACTAGGTGTATGTATACTGAGATCATGTGACAGATCATGTGACACTTAGATTGCACACAGGTAGAGCTACGTCATGCATCGGGTGGTGCGAAGTCGGTTTCATCGTCACCACACCGTTGACACACTGCCAAAGCCCCAAAAGGCAGGTTTTTCGCTTTTGCGTAGTTGACTACTACATCATGGCTCTGCAGCGTCATCAGCCAAGCCGCTATTCTGCTGTTGTGTACAGCACCCTCATGGATTCGTTGGCTTTTCAGAAAAGTCACAGGCTGGTGACATGTTTCTATGACCACCTTTTGTCCGCCAACATAACTGGTGAAGTGTTTGACCGCCCAGATTGTCGACAGTATCGCTTTTTCGCAGTCTGAGTACTTGTGTTCAGCAGGGTTGAGTGTTTTGCTCGAGTAAGTAAGCACACGTTTGTCTTGGTCGTATTTTTGGTACAACCCAGCACTAAGGCAGTGCTCTGAGAAACCGACTTCCAAAAAGAATGTCTTTGTTGGGGTATACCAGGCAGGGTGCCTCGCATTGCGGGTTTTTCAAGGAAGCCACAGCTTCGTCGTGAGTTCCCTCTAAAACTAATGGGGTGTCTTTCTGAAGACGGGTCAAAGGCTTTGACAAGAGAGATTGACGGGAGTAATTGACGGGAGTAATTACATACTCCCAAGAAACTGCGCACCTCATGAAGGTTTGTAGGTGTTTTGATGTTGCGGACTGCTTAGATTCTGTTAGACTGTGGCAGGATGCCCTCAGCACCCACCAGAAGCTCAATGTAGTTTACCTTGGTCCTGCACCATTGTCTTTTCATGATGGCCAACTTGGCCCGTGTCCCGTGTTGGGTAAGAACGTGGTCCATCTCATTAAGGGGATGTGACCAAGTCTCACTTCTCATGAGAAAGTCGTCCACGTAGATTATCGTCCCCCTGGAGGCTGCGTCTGGCATTGCCTTGTGCAGGAAGATGTTGAACTCTGAGGGGGAATTTGCATACCTGAACAGGCAACGATTGAACGTAAAGAGCTTGTTCAAGAAAGAGAAAGCCAACTTGTGTTGGTCACGAGGGTCGACTGTCATGGTCCAGAAACCATTCGCCCCGTCGATGGTGGAGAAGTACTTGGAGTTTGCCACCTTTGGAAACTCTTGGTCGAGCTATGTCATTGACCAACGAGACAACGGAACTAGCTTGTTGAGTTGTCTATAGTCAACCGTAAGACTATTCTGGTGGCATTTACCCGTTGGTTTCAGAACAGGCCACATGGGAGCGCTGTACATACTGTTACATTCCCTGATTATCCGTTTAGCTAATCAAATCAAATTTTTATATATAGCCCTTCTTACATCAGCTGATATCTCAAAGTGCTGTACAGAAACCCAGCCTAAAACCCCAAACAGCAAGCAATGCAGGTGTAGAAGCACGGTGGCTAGGAAAAACTCCCTAGAAAGGACAAAACTTAGGAAGAAACCTAGAGAGGAACCAGGCTATGAGGGGTGGCCAGTCCTCTTCTGGCTGTGCCGGGTGGAGATTATAACAGAACATGGCCAAGATGTTCAAATGTTCATAAATGACCAGCATGGTCAAATAATAATAATCACAGTAGTTGTTGAGGGTGCAACAAGACACCACCTCAGGAGTAAATGTCAGTTGGCTTTTCATAGCCAATCATTAAGAGTATCTCTACCGCTCCTGCTGTCTCTAGAGAGTTGAAAACAGCAGGTCTGGGACAGGTAGCATGTCCGGTGAACAGGTCAGGGTTCCATATCCGCAGGCAGAACAGTTGAAACTGGAGCAGCAGCACGGCCAGGTGGACTGGGGACAGCAAGGAGTCATCATGCCAGGTAGTCCTGAGGCATGGTCCTAGGGCTCAGGTCCGCCGAGAGAGAGAAAGAAAGAAAGAGAGAATTAGAGAGAGCATACTTAAATTCACACAGGACATCGGATAAGACAGGAGAAGTACTCCAGATATAACAGACTGACCCCAGCCCCCCGACATATAAACTACTGCAGCAAAAATACTGGAGGCTGAGATAGGAGGGGTCAGGAGACACTGTGGCAACATCCGATGAAACCCCCGGACAGGGCCAAACAGGCAGGACAGAGAGTCGATAATCTCTTGTACCGCTGCGTACGCTGCAAGCGGAATTTTGTATTGTCTCACAAATGTAGGAGCTGCTCCGGGTGGCATAGGAATACGCACCACATGAATGCTTGTAACACCGCAATCCAGCGAGTCTGTCGACCAGATCTCACTGTGTTTGTTAACCTCACTAGGGTACGTGGGTACGCTAGCGTCCCACCTGGCCAACATCCAGTGAAATTGCAGAGCGCCAAATTCAAAAACAGAAATACTCATTATAAAAATTCATAAAACATACAAGTGTTATACCTCGGTTTAAAGATGAACTTCTTGTTAATCCAACCACGGTGTCAGATTTCAAAACGGCTTTACGGTGAAAGCATACCATGTGATTATCTGAGAACAGCGCTGAGCAGACAAATCATTACAAAAAGTTACCAGCCAAGTAGATGAGTTACACAAGTCAGAAAGAGATAAAATTAATCACTTACCTTTGATGATCTTCATATGGTTGCACTCACAAGACTCCCATTTACTCAATAAATGTTCGTTTTGTTCGATAAAGTCCCTGTTTATATCCAAAAACCTCAGTTTTGTTCGCGCGTTTTGTTCAGTATTCCACAGGCTCAAATGCAGTCACAACAGGCAGACGAAAAATCCAAATAGTATCCATAAAGTTCATAGAAAAATTTCAAATTATGTTTATAATCAAATCCTCCGGTTGTTTTTAGCCTAAATAATCAATAATATTTCAACCGGACAATAACGTCTTCAATTTAAAAGGTAAACAAAAAAGGCGCGCGCATGAAAAATCTCTAGGACACTGTAGGGTCCACTCATTCAGAGTGGTCTTACTCTCTCATTTTTCAGAATACAAGCCTGAAACCATTTCTAAAGACTGTTGACATCTAGTGGAAGCCATAGGGAAGCAGAACAAAAACAAAACCAAAAACCAATCACAGTTAAAGACTAGTTAGATTGTGTCAACAGCATAGCTAACTAGCTGTCTAAATAACTAGCTGATTTACATAATCTACATTCGCTATGATCAGCTGACAGCCCCATGCCTCTTTGCCCTCTCTATGAGCAGTAGGCTGTAAACTTGCTGGGATGAGTGTGATTTTACAGAAAATAAAGGCCTATGCTGTTGAAATTTTATTACAGGAACATTAGATAATGAACTATGAATGTTATTTAATATCAATTGTGGTTTCGGGAGGTAGGGTGCCCTTTTCACTGAGCACGCTAATACTATAATAATTCCCACGCTAATGCCATAAGAGCAGTTTCGTATCCTAGCAGAACAAATTGTTATAAAGTAAGATGTAAATTAAGGGCTCTATTAAACGCGCAGTGCTGAAGAGTTGAAATTCAAAGGTAATTTACAATTGAGCCTACATATAAAGCATTTAGCGCGAATGCAGTTTGCGAGCCCTTAAAACCTCTTACTGCAGTGGGCTAAATCAGGGTCACACAATGTTTCTTGGTAGTCTTAAACAAATCTACTTTGAAATTGAATTATTCACCTCACACACATGGTTATGGGCTTAAAAAAAGAAGACACCTGCACCATGTCAGATATTGAGTTTAAATGTATTCAATTTTGAGTTTGCATCCCAATATTACACTTTATATACATCACAGAAGACTGAAATATAACAAAACTGTTTGACATAGAAACACTGTATTTTCGGCGTAAAGAAAAAAAAAAAAATATTAATTATGGAATTAAGAGAAATCTAACATTCCACCCATGAGACCACTAGGTAATTTGACTGCAGGAAAGTGTACTCTGTGTTGTGAGGTGTACAGAGCTCCAAAAATATTGGGACAGTGACACATGTTTTGTTGTTTTGACTCTGTACTCAAGCACTTGGAAGTATGATCATATTTATTTTACAGTTATAAGAAATGTGAAATCTTATAGTAAGTTGTTTATAATGTTTATGATTGTTACTATATTTAGAAAGCATTTCAGTCATTTCAAGCCCTATTACCCCACTTATGTTGAATAGGAAAAATATATTTGATTTTTCATATTTTCATAATATTTGTACTACATACTTGAGCTTGTGTCCTCAAACGTGAGTACACCTCAGCAATTTATTTTAAAAAATACCAGAAAGGTAAGTTCCAGACCTTTCCAAAACTATACAACATTAACATTCCCAAGAGTGTGCAAAACTGTAATCAAGGCAAAGGTTGGCTACTTTGAATAATCTCACATATAAAACATATTTTGATTTGCTTAACACTTTTTTGGTTACTACATTATTCCATGTGTTATTTCATATGTTTGCTGTCTTCACCATTGTTCTACACTGTAGAAAATAGTCAAAATAAAGAAAACCCTGGAATGAGTAGGTGTGTCCAAACTTTTGACTGGTACTGTAAGTATTCAGACCCTTTGCTATGAGACTCGAAATTGAGCTCAGGTATATCCTGTTTCCATTGATAATCCTTGAGATGGTTCTACAACTTGTTTGGAGTCCACCTGTGGTAAATTCAATTGATTGGACATGATTTGGAAAGGCACACACCTGTCTATATAAGGTCCCACTGTTCACAGTGCATGTCTGAGGAAAAACCAAGCCATGAGGTTGAAGCAATTGTCCGTAGAGCACCGAGACAGGATTGTGTTGAAGCACAGATCTGGGGAAGGGTACCAAGAAATGTTTGCAGCATCGAACGTCCCCAAGAACACAGTGGCCTCCATCATTCTTAAATAGAAGAAGTTTGGAACCACCAAGACTCTACCTAGAGCTCGTCGCCTGGCCAAATTAAGCAATCTGGGGAGAACGGCTTTGGTCAGGGAGGTGACCAAGAACCCTATGGTCACACTGACAGTGCCCTTAAGTTCCTCTGTGGAGATGGGAGAACCTTCCAGAAGGACAACCATCTCTGCAGCACTCCAACAATCAGGCCTTTATGGTAGAGTGGCCAGACAGAAGCCACTCCTCAGTAAAAGGCACATGACCACTGCTACAATTTTGCCAAAAAGGCACCTAAAGGACAATATTCTCTGGTCAAATGAAACCTAGATTGAACTCTTTGGCCTGAATGCCAAGCGTTACGTCTGAAGGAAACCTGGCACCATCCCTACGGTGAAGCATGGTGGGGCAGCATCCTGCGGTGGGGATGTTTTTCAACGGCAGGGACTGGGAGACTAGTCAGGATTGAGGGGAAAGTACAGAGAGATTGATGAAAACCTGCTCAGGACCTCAGACTGGGGTGAAGGTTCACCTTCCAACAGGACAATGACCTTTAGCACACAGCCAAGACAATGCAGGAGTGGCTTCAGGACAAGTCTCTGAATGTCCTTGAGTGGCCCAGCCAGAGCCCGGACTTGAACCAGATGGAACATCTCTGGAGAGACCTGAAAATAGCTGTGCAGCAACGCTCCCCATCCAACCTGACACAGCTTGAGAGGATCTGCAGAGAAGAATGTGAGAAACTCCCCAAATACACATGTGCCAAGCTTGTAGCGTCATACCCAAGAAGTCGCAAGGCTGTAATTGCTGCCAAAGGTGCTTCAACAAAGTACTGAGTAAAGGGTCTGAATACTTATGTAAATGTGATTCAGTTTTGTATTTTTTATCTATTTGCAAAAATGTCGAAACATGTTTTTGCTTTGTCATTATGGTATTGTGTGTAGATTGAGGAAAAATCAATTTTAGAATAAAGTTGTAACGTATCAAAATGTCAAGGGGTCTGAAAACTTTCTGAATGCACTGTACAAACCTAGCCTGGTCCCAGATCTGTTTTTGCTATGTTACAATGACCAAATGAGTTGGAAAGTCAGCAAAAACGGATATGCTACCAGGCTGACACCGACCCACTATACATTGTAATCCTGCCCTGGTTCCTTCCTTCTCAGTCTGATCAATGCAGATTTCTGTGTAGCCAGCTGCCTAATAGCGTATGGGGCGGTGCTAGGCAAGTTGAGCCCAGTCCAGCTGATGGTGATGACACTGTTTGGAATCACTCTGTATGCTGTGGAAGAGTTCATCATCCTCAACCTCATACATGTAAGTCTTTACTAAATAAAGGCTTTAATATTAAGTCCTGCATAAAACCTGCATACATGGTTCTCACAAATGGCCCACAGTGATGCTGTATCAAGGTCTGTGCTTGATTGATTTTCTGAATACATTTACCGTTACAATATGATTTTGTGGAATAGATGTTATCCACATACATGAACAAGGTGGCTGGTTTACTGTACTTCATTCTCCCCTACAGGCCAGGGATGCTGGCGGCTCCATGGTGATCCACACATTCGGGGCTTACTATGGTCTGTCCATCTCGTGGATGCTGTACCGGCCCAACCTGGACCAGAGCAAGCGTCTGAATGGCTCTGTCTACCACTCAGACGTCTTTGCCATGATCGGTGAGTCGGATTCACAATAGTTGACGCTTTGCACATTTTCCATACTGGTATAGATGCAACTGTACTACCATGGATCCACCCGTCCCGTAGGAACCCTGTTTCTGTGGATGTTCTGGCCTAGTTTTAACTCAGCCATCACAGACCACGGGGATGGGCAACATCGAGCGGCCATCAACACCTACCTGGCCCTGGCCTCCACCGTCCTCACCACCGTAGCCATCTCCAGTCTCTCCCAGAAGACCGGCAAGCTGGACATGGTAATTGACCATATGGTGTGCCTTACATACATTGGCCTGGTCCCAGATCTGTTTGTGCTGTCTTGCCAACTCCTATGGTCATTGGTGTAATGGCCATTCCCGTTTCCTTTTTATCATGCATCTCCGCTCAAGCTATTGGCCAACTTTTCTGTTCCTGTGTTCCAGGTTCACATCCAGAACTCCACGCTGGCAGGGGGTGTTGCCGTGGGTACGGCAGCAGAGTTCATGCTAATGCCTTATGGGTCTCTGATCATAGGGTTCTGCTGTGGCATCATCTCCACCCTGGGCTACATCTATATCACGGTAATGTAGATTATGGAGTCACATCAGCTTTATTCATCAGATTTATTTGCAACTTTCCACACAATGTGCCCACCGAATGCAGTGAAGGAGTGTAATTGCTAGTTAGAGGCTAGTATAGTAGTGACTACTGACTGGGCTACTCATATTTGATTAGTGGGCATGTATGTGTCTGTTCCCTCAGCCATTCATGGAGAAGTATCTGAAGATCCAGGACACGTGTGGCATCCACAACCTCCATGCCATGCCTGGGGTCATAGGGGGCATTGTGGGCGCTGTCACTGCTGCAGCCGCCAGTGAAGGGGTCTATGGCAAGGAGGGGTGAGTTATGTGATATCATTATGCACATCCAATGGTGGCACAGAAGATGGACAAGAATGCTGCAGAAATGAAGCCTGTTCAGTTTATCTGCTTCCAATTGTGTTTTTTCCCCCCCCCTTAGATATAGTAAATGTTTTTTTTAATAGGTTGATAAACACATTTGACTTCACGGGGGAATGGAAAGACATGGTGCCGAGCCGGCAGGGAGGACTTCAGGCAGCAGGGCTCTGTGTTGCCCTCTGCTTTGGAATCGGAGGAGGAATCATTGTTGGTGAGTTGGACACAATTTAACCGTCTCTAGATTAGGTTGTGTGTGTGTGTGTGCTGGTCAAAACAGGTTCTGAGATCCCAGGCCACCACACAAACAAAGCTAATATACTGTAAGATCAGAGGTTTTAAAATTCACAAAAATCTGGTTCACACACTCAGTCCCAGAGATGCAGTACATACTGCTGGATGTCCTCAAGATTGGCTGCCACCACCACCACCCTTCGGTCATCATCCGCTCGCGGCACCCAGCCCACAGAACAGTGCTGTCAGCACAGAGGGAGGAAACATCCATTCTGAACAGAAGTATTCAACCTCACCCACACGTTTAAGGGTCTACCGTTCCTTATCTGCGTGGTAGTGGACGTTGTCGACACTGGTCCCCCTCCGGGTTTCGGTGGTGCCGGAGGCAGCAGCA
This sequence comes from Salvelinus namaycush, assembly GCF_016432855.1. Lineage (NCBI taxonomy): Eukaryota > Metazoa > Chordata > Actinopteri > Salmoniformes > Salmonidae > Salvelinus > Salvelinus namaycush. Next base: position 39,173,184 of record NC_052315.1, read on the forward strand.
GTGATGGCCATCTCCCTCTATCAGTAGGCCCAGACTGGTGCTGAAAGCTCCCTTTTCAGTTGTGTGGTAGCTCGTTAAGTCAATCAGGCCCTGGTGAGGCATACCTGGGCCAACTCCTGTCTCCAAGGGGAGTCTACAATAAATCAATTAGGAAACACAAAAGGAAGGAGAAACACAGCAAACAATAGAAATCATGCAAAATTTGAATAAGGCTCACAAAGTATATTAAATAAGCAAGGTCACTGCACACACAAAATAAATATTACATTCATACAAAAAAGTATGGTCTCCATTTTGGGTTAAATATAAGGGAGACAACATGTGACACATTCATGAGTGTTTTCGTGAAAACAGGTTTTGAGGTAGCTGACAGGTTCATGTAGTATTGTGCGGCTGGGGTGGCGTATTTTAATAATTGCTCTATGTACTCCTGTCACGTTCCTGACCTGTTTTCTGTTAGTTTTTGTATGTGTTAGTTGGTCAAGACGTGAGTTTGGGTGGGCAGTCTATGTTTTCTGTTTCTATGTTGGTTAATGGGTACCTAATATGGCTCTCAATTAGAGGCAGGTGTGTGTCGTTTCCTCTGATTGAGAGTCATATTAAGGTAGGTGTTTTCACACTGTTTGTTGTGGGTGGTTGTCTCCTGTGTCAGTATGTTACGCCACACGGGACTGTTCTCGGTATGTTTGTTCGTTCGGTTTTTGTGTAGTCAGTTTTCCTGTTATTGCGTTCTTCGTGTTTCATGTAAGTTCGTCGTCCAGGTCTGTCTACATCGTTTATTTGTTTTGTTAATTATTCAAGTGTAGTTCGTTTTTTCGTCTTGTTTAATAAATCATGTCATTTCACAACGCTGCGCCTTGGTTCAATCCATGCTCCTCCTCTTCGGATGAAGAGGAGGAGGAACACCGTTACAACTCCGTGGTGGTGAGATGAGGATGGTGTTTGTCCCTAGGCTGTATCCTGAGGATGCCTATCTGGGGGGATGCTCCTGATGACAACTGCTTTGACGATGAACTCTACTGGGAGGTGAGATAATGTACTAAACCATTAAAGTCCAAATGCATTCATAGCATGAAGACTGAAGTCATTTTCGAGCGATCTTTCTGAAGGTGATTTCTTAGCATTTTTTTGTTGAGAACTTGAATCAAAACAATGTGTCATTGTTAAAGGGAAGTATATATATTTTTCCCCCTAAACTGTTTCCCTAATACTAGTTACGTCCTTCATGGAATGGTCGATACCAATATTTAGCTATTAGCTTGTTTCCAGTCTGAGGAGGTTTGCTTATTATGACTAAATGGTCTTTGGTTTGTAGAGGCTAAGGAAGGCTATAGCAGTGGAAACTATATACCTCTTTTTACATGCTTTTGGAAGTTCCAATCAAATGTTGATTTCTGTCCTCAGTTACCTGAGGATGAAGAGAGCATTCCACCTATGGACAACAACCACATGCGGAACAGGGATGTGTAAGTAGCAGATTTGTGCAACAATAGGATTATGGAGGTTAGATTGTAAGGCTTTTGTTCATTATGCCTTATGATACGATATTAGTTCCTGGTTTTTTGGTTAGTCATGTTACTTGACCTGGATTTTAACCTTTTTTCATCAAACGTCCCCTTTAATTTTTGTCAGATGGTCCAAAACCATCCTCAGAGAATTGCTTTCATTTACGTCTAATTCTTTTTTCTGGAAAAGGCTTAAAATAAAGATTAAAATCCAGGTCATGTGACATGATTAACCAAAACACAGGGCCCTAAAATGCCTTTGTCCTCATAAAATGTGTTATGTCAAATATCCTCAAGATGGCAGCAGACCACTGTGCCATATGAAGTGTATGCCCACCGCTAGTGGATACAATCCTTGTTTGGGCCCACACAATACTGTAAAAAATTGCCTCAAATTAGTTGACAGCATGTTTCAGAGTTTTTGAAATGCTGAATTGGAAAGTCTTTGTGCTCTACGTGTGTGTGTGTGCGCGCATCTGTTCTGTGTGTTGCTCATCTGTTCTGTGTGTTGGTAGGGGTGTTCCATAGCCCTGGACGGGTGCTTTCTGAAAGTGACCTTGAAGTTATCCAGTTGCTGTTGTGCTTGGCCTGAAAATGACAATGGTACTGCTTTTAGAATAGGGCATTTTCATGGCAGTGTCTGGGGATTAAAAAAAAAACTTTTACTGTGAGTGAGAAGGATTTTGTCTAATTAGGTGGAATCTGTCTATTTGATGTAGAACAATATAGAAAAAGAACAGGAACCAACTTTCTCTCAATTCCCTTTAAGTAAAGCAATGTGAAAATAAAGTGTGTACTGGTCAGAAAGTATGAATAAACGGTCTGAAGCCTGTGTAGTCCTGGGCTGTACCAGTTTCACGCAAGGGTTGTAATCTTCATGTAACCTTGTGTCATTCACAGTACAGAATCCCATTTCTCTATGGAACAGAGTCAGAACTGACGCTAGAGCCTGATGTCATCTCCCACCTACAAAAACTGATGGTTCTATCCTACACTGACTCATGCTGGACAGAAAACACTCCTCTCCTCCTGTTCTGTTCATGGAATTTAGTCAATCTTTACTTGTGGAATCACAACAAGAACTCCCTGAGAAACAGTGACATTTATCTTTGTTTAATGAATTTCTTTTGGCAAATAATAGAATAACCAGACAAAAATAATGGTGGCATGTTTTTATCACCAGTCGAATCCTAAGCAGGTAACCCTACATCGTTAATATTAACAGTAAGATAGGTGACTGTATTTTCCACATTGTCATTGTGTCACCTTACCAAAATAAGGCCCAGGGCCAAACCTCCGGTGATGCTGGTGTGAGAGGAATTATTGTAATCAGAATTTGTGGTGATTATGTCCTTTTTGTCAGGTATAATCAAATACAATTGTCACATGCTTTGTAAACAACAGGTGTAGACTAACAGTGAAATGCTTACTTACGGGCCCTTCCCAAAAATGCAGAAGCATAAATGGTCAGGAACCCTAACACGGCAGCTATCCACTGCAGCGCCATCTTCAATCTTCTACTGTATGTCATGTTTTGTTTATAGATTAGGTTGATGTTTTTTTGGTCCAGCTGGTTTTATGGTTTATCCAAATGGCACTATGGAATTTCAGCTCAAGCTTTCATCGTTTAGTCATAGAACCTGATTAAATTTGCATCGCTGCATTCAAGGAGTGTAAAGTATATTTATGACTGTAGAGAAAGGGGGTACATTACCGGTGTTTATAGTGAGATGTGAATTTGATTAAACTAAATCAAGGCAATGAAAACTGCTGTGTTTGGATGTCTTCACTTATAACCTGTTTTACATATTTCATTTATTGTTCATTGTAATCTGTACATTATGAAGCATTTTATTAAATCTAGCTACCCATTTGTGCAACCTCGTCACAAAGTGTTTGAGACTATTGTAGTGGAGTAGGTCTACTGTAGCAGGTCTTCACAGGTCCCCCAAACTCGACTACCTGAGAGGGTCCAGGTCCCAAATTTCTGATTGTATCGTTTCTCGGGTGTATGTAGCTACCAGTGGTGGACCCAACTGCAGCTCTGCATAGCCTAAAGCATATACATTTTACGCTAATAAGGTGCATTTATTGACTTATAGATGGCCTAGCCAACATATAAAACTCTGTTCGTTAACCAGAAGAGAAACTTGGCTGATAAACCTTGTCACTCTGGTCCAATTGGGTCTAGGTCCAACTTTTTGCACCTGAGAAGACCTCTGTGTAGCCTCTTTTTTGGGGGGGTCCAAACAAGAAGTTCCCTCACAGAAAAAATTAAGTTACTCCATAATTTCATTTTGCAGGTCTTCTGCTTTGAAAACATTGAGTACGAAATAAGTTCAGTCTTTCATTGTAAAGTAAGTGGATCCAGGGCTTTTTCTATTAAGCTTACCAGTGAGAATTTTTTTAGAACCCTTCTAGACTGCTTCTTTTAGAAAAGCTACTCTTATTAGCAAGAAAATACATCCTATTTAATTCTATTAGTTTTTTCAATCACTTTCATGCAATTTTCACAAGAATGTGGTGCATTTTCACAACTAAGCACAGCAGTCTAAACAGATACTCAAAATGGCTAATGTTTAAAAACTAAGCACATTCAGTTGACTGAGTAAACTAAATTTACACGTTCACGTGTTCATTGCACCAAATCACTCTTAATTTGGATACATATTCGATATAAGTATCTGCTTTTCAAAATGCGATATTTGATTGATTTTCTTTTAATTTGTTAGTACAATTAACTTTATCTAACCACTCAAAACTGACAACTACTGAACCAAAGTTATGTAGTGCCTAGTTAACATATGTAGTTTGACAACTGCTGAACACTACATTTTTACCTCAAATGTATCAGTTTATCAATGTTGGAAGGTAAAACTAAATCATATATGTCTGTAAATAGTACATCATTCTCCATCTGCCAGTGTGCTTCAATAGGACAAAGTGGAAAGTCACCCTGCACTACCATTTGGAATTAGTGTACAATGCACTGCTGAAATACCTGATTTGTATATAACCATATAATCCATATATTTAATTGATACACTAAGCAGATTAATTCCAAGCAGAGAGACAGGCAATACTGTATCAGTTGACAAGTCTTGTAGAAAAAGTGATCTTGTACAAGATTTCATTGGTCAAAACTGGAATTTCACAAGTTAAGGACCAGACATTGAAATGGGTTTAGAATTTTTATTGAGGATATGGAATGGACGTGAGAATGAGGATTCAAGAGGAGAATGAGAATGGACCAGATGAAGCAGAGGGCTGCGGATGAAGGATCCAGGGGGTGGAATCTAGAGTTTGGCTTGGAGTCTCAGGTAGACATGGCCAGGCTGTGGTAATGCTGCTGTGGTGATGGCAATCCCTAAAAAGAAAACTGCAAGTTAGTCTGACTCTGGAGAGGAATTGAGATGTTCTAGACTGCAGGTGCTGAATGGTTGGCGATATAGTTGAGGTAGTACAGGCATATGGATGAGATGGAGTTACCCAACCTTAAACCCCAGGAGCGCAAGCAGAAGCGACGGTGGCAAGGAAAAAAACTCCCTTGAAGGAAGAAAACCTTAAGAGGAAGCAGGCTTAGCTGGGGAGCCAATCCCCTTTTGGCTGGTTAGGTAGGATTCGGTGTGCGAGGTAGATGGTGTCTGTAAACTGTGGCAGGGACTGGAGAACTGCTTGAGTTAATGCAGGTTCTAAGAGAGTGGGCTGTTGTCAGAGTGGATGTAGGAATGATAGGCTTGAGGGGACCAGCATCCAAGGAGTGTTTGGGATGCCGTGTCGAGATGCCATGGATGCAGCTCCGATGTGGAAGGAGTGTCTGGAGAATTGGTCAGCAGGATAGCTTGTCTCAGATGGGAATGGAACCATTGGCGCGGTGATGGAGCCAGATTCGGTGATGAATAGTGGATCAGATGGAGAGGCATGTTGAGCTTGTCTGGGTTGTAGACAGTAGGTGAGTGGTTCGTAAGGGCTGAGGATAGATGGTAGCCGGAACAGGTAGACTGGTTTACTTCTGCCCAACTGATCGGTTTAACTTGTTTGATGTTGAAGGAAACTTTTTCGAGGATGGCGTTGTCTGATATGCTGAGATGAGAAGTGATTTAGGTAAATGATAGAGGATGTAAACTCAAAACGTTGCAGGAAGCACTTCAAAAATAACCATTTTGAAATGTTTATCTTATATTTTTTGTTAATACAATAAATGGTAGTTAAAATGACTAAATGGTGAGCCTATCATTGGGCTCCTGAGTGGCGCAGCGTTCTAAGGCACTGCATTTTGGCCCTGGTTCGATTCCAGGCTGTATCACAACCGGCCGTGATTGAAAGTCCCATAGGGCTGCGGACAATTGGCCCAGTGTCGTTAGGGTTTGGCCGGGGTAGGCCGTCATTGTAAATAAGAATTTGTTGTTTGTTCTTCTGACTTGCCAAGTTAAATAAATAAACCTAAAAATCATTATCTGATGTGTTGGTGATTATACAAAATGTGCTCATGGTATTTCACGGAAAACTTAGATTTAGCATGAATGACACGGGTGAAAGTGTGAATCCCCAATTAATGCACAATTAAAGGTTCTGAACATAGATTTTTAAGGTCTTGCCTATGGAAAGACTTAGCACTAAAATGAAATTAAAACATTGTGTGGAAGCCGATGCTAGACCATTTGCCGAGAGATATCGTTGACCTGTTAGAACTGCAGAAATGCTGTAGCTTGGTGCTCAAATGGGCAACCTTAAAGTTGAACTGACAGCGTTTTAACTACTTTGCGGACATGAAATAAACAGACAATCATAATATCAGTCAAAGATATCAAATTCGATGAGCGATGAGACAAGCGATGAGACAAAACTGTAACTACCAATTGGATACCACGAAAAATGTGGAGGAAAAGGGGTATAAAAAGAGAGTAATAATGTAATGTCTTGTATGATGTATTGTTTTATTAAGCTGTTGTTGTGTTTTGTTATGATGTACTTGTTTTAACACTGTTTGGACCCCAGGAAGAGTAGCTCCTGGGGATCCTAATAAATACGAAAATATTTATTGCGTGATTATTTTATATATTGGGGATATAAAAGCATTCAATTAGATTTTGGATCAGGGAGCTAAAGCCAATCTAGACAATGAACTCCACCCACCACAGTTGGTGACGATCTCTCAATTGGATGGTAAACAAACAATATGGCAGTTATAGTTCCCTTTTTATCCATCAGACTCTTGATCCGATTTTATATATTGGTTTATTTAAATGTCAACTCCAGAGAGTTAACTTTATGAAAGCGAAAGAGTTGTCTGTCTCAGACCCTCAATGTGTAGGGAGGCATTCAGGGCCTTAGGTTCAGTCTCTCATAAAGAGACTTGTAAAAACATCCAGTGAAACCATCCAGAAGTCCATAAAAGTGTTCATAAACTCTACTTACTTCTCCTCATATTATACCCAGCTTCTCTATAGTTTTCTCAAAACACAGCCTGTCACAGCCCACTGACCACTGGCCGCCCAAGGCCACTAACTGGCCACAGAGGCTGGTTAAGTGTCCCTATCGGACTACAGTGGAGTGGAACAGCAGATTAGCCATGATTTTATCTATCCTATCCACTGGTAGCCGGCCCCTTTATACGCTCCATTACACCACCGTTTAAAAGGAACAGGTTCGTCCATTCAGGTCCTGGCGTATGAATCCCAGATGCAGCGCAGAAGAACAGGCCCTTTCAGCCACAGAAAATAGGCCTTTTTGGCACCTTCTAATTGTAGTTGCTAAGGACCCCAGAGTTCAATGGCGAGGCCCCGTTGTGAGGGGAAAATGCCCCGTGGTCGCATGACAACGGCTGCCAGGGGAGGCAGAATGTGTGGGGAGGGATGGGCGAAGACGAAACGTCTCTCTTAAGACAGGAGGGATCTGGTGATTGACAGGTGGCTACATGCTCTAGTGCCGACCGCACGGGAGGTCTGTCCTTCCTGGGTCCTGTGTGCGTGGGGGTGTGTGCATTTGTGCATGGGTGCCTGCATGCATTTGTGAAGTGCATGTGCTAGCATTAGGTAGCATTGATGGAACTCTGAAAGCACTGTTTGTAAGTCCATAAGATGGGGTCTCTCAAGTTTCATTTTCTAGCATATTTAGCAAACAGCCCTGTTCACTATGGTCTGAAGAGGGCAGTACTGTCCATCTACTCAGTAAGTCAAGGGCCACTACATGTCTGCTGTCTGCGTGCCTGCCTGGGCCCCACCAGGACATCCATCACAGCTCTTTGTCCCCCCAAGTCAACACTAGTTTCCCAGGGGCCTCAGATGGATGTGTAAAAGGCTGTCTCCTTCAATACCTACCTGAACAGATGTTTTCTGTTCTTAGTCTGTAGAAAATATAGGTTCTGTTGCAATTTGTAAACAGCCTGTAAATGATTTCTGATATGTGTTGTGTTAACTATGAATGTCTTTCAACATGGTGTGCAAAGTGCTTCACTCAGCAAAGTGAAGCACAGTGCCTTCAGAAGGTATTCATACGTATTGACTTATTCCACATTTTGTTGTGTTAAAGCCTGATTTCAAAATGGATTAAATGTAATTTAAATAATCTCACCTATCTACTAACAATACCCCATAATAACAAAGTGAAAACATGTTTTTAGAAATGTTTGCACATTTATTGAAAACAAAATACAGAAACATCTATTTTACATAAATATTCACACCACTGAGTCAAAACTTTGTAGAAGCACCTTTGGCGGCGATTACAGCTGAGTCTTTTTGGGTAAGTCTCTAAGAGCTTTGCACACCTGGATTGTATAATATTTGCCCATTACTCTTCTTAAAATTCTTCAAGCTCTGTCAAGTTTTTAAAATTTGATTGAACCTTTATTTAACTAGGCAGTTCATTGTTGATCATTGCTAGACAGCTATTTTCAAGTCTTGCCATAGATTTTCAAGACAATTTAAGTCAAAACAGTAACATTCAATGATGCCTTGGTAAGCTACTCCAGTGTAGATTTGGCCTTGCGTTTTAGGTTATTGTCCTGCAGAAAGGTGAATTTTTCTCCCAAGGTCTGTTGGACAGCAGACTGAACCAGATTTTCCTCTACGATTTTGCCTGTGCTTATATCTGTATTCCGTATCTTTTTATCCCAAAAACCTTCTAGTCCTTGCCCATGACAAGCACACCCATAACATGATGCAGACACCACCATGCTTGAAAATATGAAGAGTGATACTCAGTGATGTTTTGTGTTGGATTTGCCCCAAACATTATATTTAGGACAAAAAGTTAATTTCTTTGCCACATTTTTAGCAGTATTACTTAAAGCTGAAATATTTCACTTTTTGGGTGACATTCTCATTGAAAGAAAAACTAAGAAGCGGTAGATCTGTTCTATGTGGTCTATTTCTTTGCTTCCCGTTCTTAAGATTAATTTGGCTTCTTTTACTTTCGGTTTTGTACACCAGTTTCAAACAGCTGAAAATACAATATTTTGGTTTTAATGAAAATATATTTCACAGCGGTTTAGATGGTACAATGATTCTCTACACTATGCCATTGCTTGTTTTGTCACATAAACTGAAATTAGGCAAACTATTAGAATTTTGGCAACCACGAAATGACAGAGCGATTTCTACATAATTGCACCTTTAAGTGCCTTGTCGCAAACAGGATGCATGTTTTGGAATATTTTTATTCTTTACAGACTTCCTTCTTTTCACTCTGTCATTTAGATTTGTGTTGTGGAGTAACTACAATGTTGTTGATTCATTCTCAGTTTTCTCATATCATAACCATTAAACTCTCTGTTTTACGATCACCATTGGACTCATGGTGAAATCCCTGAGCAGTTTCCTTTCTCTCCAGCAACTGAGTTAGGAAGGGCGCCTGTATCTTTGTAGTGAATAGGTGTATTTATACACCATCCAAAGTGTAATTAATAACTTCACCATGCTCAAAGGGATATTCAGCGTCTGCTTTCTTTTGTAAACATTTCCAAATCGGTGCCCTTCTTTGCCAGGCATCAAAAACTCTACCTGGTCTTTGTAGTTGAATCTGTGCTTGAAATTCCCTATTCAATTGAGGGACTGAACAGATAATTGTATGTGTGGGGTACAGAGATGGAGTAGTTTTTCAAAAATCATGTTAACCACTATTATTGACCGCGGAATGAGTCCATGCAATTTATTATACGATTTGTTACGCATTTTTACTCCTGAACTTATTTAGGCTTGCCATAACAAAGGGATTGAATAATTATTGACTCAAGACATTTCAGCTTTTTTCATTTCTTATTAGTTTGTGAAAATATCTACAACTATAACTCCACTCTGACTTTATGGGTTATTGTTTGTAGACAGTGACACAAAATCGCAATTTAATCCATTTTAAATTCAGGCTGTAACACAAGAAAATGTGAAAAAGTAAAGGGGTGTGAATACTTTCTGAAGGCACTGTTTTAATGGTGGGGATATAGTGTGGATTCTGATTTTATGTGTTTTATATGCTTATAATACAGTATATAATGTGTTTATGCAATGATTCTATGTGTGTTTGTGTACATTAGTACCTCTTTGTGTCTGTCTGTGTACCCACTTTACACACCCCTGTCTGGGAACCAGCACCCTGTCAGTCCCCAGACAATCCCTCAGCAGTCCACCTGTTAATTCAGGCCCAGGGGGTTAAGGGAAACAGACAGAGCGGTGGGGTGGGGTGAGGATCTAAAGGGGGTGCAGGATACACAGCCTCCCCTGTACTCTCAACCAGACGTCTGGGACAGTCTGGACCCTTCTCTCCCAGACAGCCCCCCCAAATGCGTTCCATAAGCCCCCTTCCCCCTTGACCCTCCTGTCACAGTGGCCCTCCAGACAGGCTGGGGTTAAAGTTTAGCCTAGCTGTCACACATCAGACACGGCTGATGGACCATGCCTGATGGACCACTGATGTGAATGGAGAATAATGGTAATCAAATTGAGAGTCAGCCTGTTGGAATGTTGCTGGTGCATTCCTATAGACATGGATCCAAAGACCTTTTGGGTCCTTTTAGAAGGGTCTGTGACGAGCATAGTGGATGACTCTAGATATTCTAAATGTGTAGACCGTGAAGACAAATTAGAACTGTGTTAATGTTTCAAGGGCCCCTTGCCTTCCTACCCGCAGTGAGATTATATTTTGAATCAAAGTCTACGATTTATAGAGAAAGTTGGGGTTTATGGATTTGACTGATCTATTTATTTGATAACTATAAAGCGTATGAACAATCCATATCATATGGCCAATGGCTTTAAAAAAAAGATGCATTCACTTATGTTTAAACATAAGAAAGGACATATTGCTTTAATTGCTAAGTTGTTAATGTTGCTGTTGTTAAAGGGACCTCAGACCTGTACAATATGATAGACAATTTGCTATTCAATATCATTACTGGTTTTATTATTAAACATACACAGTTTCAGCCGCTGTTCTTAGTAACATTGTTTTGTTTCTGTACCCACAGCTCACAGCTCAAACTTTACCTTTTGACTGTGTTGACTCAAACTGGTTTCAACCAATCCCCACGCTCGTCCCTGCCTCTTTGTTATGACTGATCTATAACAGAGGGGATGGGCTTCATCCTCTCTGCACTGAGCAGCTAGTCCAACCATGTAGCCTGTAGCTCAGATGGCTCTCTCTCCCCCTGACTGTAAGCATGTGCATGCATATAAGTGTGACTGTCAATACATGGCCCTTTCTTTCTCTCTCCTCTCCTCTCCTCTCCATCTCTCTCTCTCTCTCTCTCTCTCTCTCCTTTTTCTCTGGAAGAATAAGAAAATAAGAGAAACCCTTCCATTAAGAGCTAAGATAACATTGGGAGATACACCACTGATCCAAACACATTTCAAGCCAGGTGCAAACACAGACAACATATTCGCTGACTATTGAATGATTCCTAGTTCTAATGAATCCTGGGCTCTGATCAGGGGTTCAACGCTACAGAACGTTCAGATAGAAATGTATTGTGTAGAACAAACCTGATTGTATGCCATGTAGAATAGGAGGGATCATGTTAGCACATTTCTATGCAATGTTTGGAACGTTTCACTTTTCTGAATACACCCCTAATGAGTTACTCAAACTGGTTGGACTGTTTTCTACAGTAGGGAATGAAATTGCACCTTTCTCATTCAACATCATCAGCACATAGCCGACAAGCAGTAACAGGCTATTGGTTTGTCTCTTGCTGTGAGAAGGAAAGAGGCTGTGTGTAGTCTCCATTCCTCTCCTCCACTACAGGACATCAACATTAACATTCTGCCCCTCGATCGTATACCCTGAATAAAAGAGACCAAAATGCTGTACTACTATGAGAGAGATATAGAGAACAAAACCAGCACTTTTTCTTTTCACCTCCAGTCAACATGCTTGTAAGATTAAGTTATTCAAGATCTCTTCCACACACACAATCACACAATCACACGCTCACACACACGCTCACACACACGCTCACACACACACACACACACACACACACACACACACACACACACACACACACACACACACACACACACACACGTAAAGATGCCACGTCCTCCACCTCCAAAAGCCTATTCACAATGGTGCCTGTCAAATGGTGCCCGCCAAATAGTTCTTACCAAATGGTGCCCGCCCAGCACCAGTGCTCTAAACACTCCCTCCATACTGCTGCAGTGGAGGCGTGTCACGTTCAGGATTAAACCATTGGACTAAATGTAGGAGTCCATCTAAAAGCACACACCATTTGAAACATTATGTATTTTGCTGTCCTCACTTCTTTACACACACCTGTATTCTGACTCTGAATGGCATAAAACAGTTTTCTTTTACATTCATATATATGACGTCAGAGCCCGTAGCATCATTAGAAGAAAGTCTCTGATGATGCTGTGTTGTTGTATCATTTCTGGAGGTGTATGATATTGTGTTGATTCATTTATGATGTTGGTATACACAGTGGCTTCATAAGGTATTCATACCCCTTGACTTATTCCACATTTGTTGTGTTACAGCTTGAATTCAAAATTGATAAAATATATATATATATATTCACCTATCAGCATGAAATAGCCCGTAATGACAAAGTGAAAACATGTTTTTGAAATATTTGCAAATTTATTGAAAATGAAATACAGAAATATCTAATTTACATACGTATTCACACCCCTGAGTCAATACTTTGTAGAAGCACCTTTGGCGGATATTACAGCTTTGAGTCGTCCTGGGTATGTCTTTATCAGCTTTGTACATCTGGATTTGTGGATTTTCTCCCATTCTTCCTTGCAGATTATCTCAAGATCTGTTAAGTTAGATGGATAGCGGCGGTGAACAGCAATATTCAAGTCTTTCCACAGGTTTTCAATGGGATTCAAGTCTGGGCTTTGGCTGGGCCACTCGAGGACTTTCAAATTCTTGTTCTGAAGCCATTCCAGCGTTACTTTGGCTGTATGCTTGGGGTCATTGTCCTGTTGGAACGTAAAATCTTCACCCAGTATAAGGTCGTTTGCACTCTGAAGCAGGTTCTCATCAAGGATTTGCCTGTATTTGGCTCCATTCATTGTTCCCTCTATCCTTACTAGTCTCCCAGCCCCTGCCGCCAAAAAGCATCCCCATAGCATGATGCTGCCACCACCATGCTTCACGGTAGGGATGGTGTTAGATGGGTGATGATCTGTGCCTGGTTTTCACCAGACAGAGTGCTTTACATTCAGGCCAAAGAGTTAAAATTTTTGTTTCATCAGACCACAGAATCTTATGCCTTATGCTCTCAGAGTCTTTCAAGAGCCTTTTTGCAAACTCCAAGCGTACTGTCATGTGCCTTTTTCTCATAAGTGGCTTCTGTCTGACCACTCTCCCATAAAGCCCAGATTGGTGAAGTGCTATAGAGATTGTTGTCCTTCTGGCAAGTTCTACCATTTCAGCCAAGAAACTCTGTAGCTCTCTCAGAGTGGTCAATGGGTTCTTGGTGACCTCCCTGACCAAGGTCCTTCTTGCCCAGGTGTTTGGTTGGACGGCCAGCTCTAGTGTAACGACTCTCCTCTTCGTCTGATGATGAGGAATAGGAATCATCAGACCAACACGCAGCGTGGTAAGTGTTCATAGTAAATTTAATTAAATAAACTGAACACTGAATGACAAAAAACAACAAAGAGAGTGAACGACACGAAACAGTCCTGTAAGGTGAAAAAACACAAAACAGGAAACAACTACCCACAAACACAGGTGGGAACAGGCTACCTAAGTATGGTTCTCAATCAGAGACAACGATTGACAGCTGCCTCTGATTGGGAACCATACCAGGCCAAACACATAGAAAAGGACAACATAGAACAAAACATAGAATGCCCACCCCAACTCACGCCCTGACCAAACCAAAATAGAGACATAAAAAGGATCTCTAAGGTCAGGGCGTGACATCTAGGCAGAGTCTGGATAGTTCATACTTTTCCATTTCCCAACGATGGAGACCACTGTACTCTTAGAAACGTTCCACACTCTAGAAATTGTTTTATACCCTTCGCCAGATACAGTGCATTCGGAAAGTATTCAGACCCCTTCACGTTTTCAACATTTTGTTAGGTTACAGCTTTATTCTAAAATTGATAATATATATATATATTGTCATCAATCTACACACAACACCCCATAATGACAAACCATTATGAAATGTTTGCTACTGAAATATCACATTTATATAAGTATTCAGACCCTTTACACAGTACTTTGTTGAACCACCTTTGGCAGCGATTACAACCTCGAGTCTTCTTGGGTATGACTCTACAAGCTTGGCACACCTGTATTTGGGCAGTTTCTCCCATTCTTCTCTGCAGATCCTCTCAAGCTCTGTCAGGTTGGATGGGGAGTGTCACTGCACAGCTATTTTCAGATCTCTCCAGAGATGTTCGATCAGGTTCAAGTCCAGGTTCTGGCTGGGCCACCCAAGGACATTGAGAGAGCAAGTTTTCATCAAGGATCTCTCTGCTTCGTTCATCTTTCCCTCAAGCCTGACTAGTCTCCCAGTCCCTGCTGCTGAAAAACATCCCCACAGCATGATGCTGCCACCACCATGCTTCACCATAGGGATGGTACTGGCCAGGTAATGAGTGGTGCCTGGTTTCTTCCAGACATGACACTTGGCATTCATGCCAAAGAGTTCAATATTGGTTTCATCAGACCAGAGAATCTTGTTTCTCATTGTCTGACAGTCTTTTAGGTGCCTATTGGAAAACTCCAAGCGGGCTGTCATGGTCATTTTACTGAGGAGTGGCTTCCATCTGGCCACTCTATCATAAAGGCCTGAATAGTGGAGTGCTGCAGAGATGGTTGTCCTTCTGGAAGGTTCTGCCATCTCCACAAAGGAACTCTGGAGCTCTGTCAAAGTGACCATAGGGTTCTTGGTCACTTCCCTGATCAAGGCCCTTCTCTCCCGATTGCTCAGTTTGGCCTGAGCAGCCAGCTCTAGGAAGAGTCTTGGTGGTTCCAAACTTCTTCCATTTAAGAATGATAGAGGCCACTGTGTTCTTGGGGACCTTCAATGCTGCAGAGATGTTTTGGTTCCCCAGATCTGTGCCTCGACACAATCCTTCGACCTCATCGCTTGATTGTTTGCACTGTCAACTGTGGGATCTTATGTAGACAGGTGTGTGTCTAATCAATTGAATTTACCACAAGTGGACTCCAATCAAGTTGTAGTGTCACGCCCTGGCCTTAGTATTCTTTGTTTTCTTTATGTTTTTTAGTTAGGTCAGGGTGTGACATGGGGAATGTATGTGTTTTTGTAGTGTCTAGTGTAGTTGTCTAGTTATGTCTATGGCTGCCTAGATTGGTTCTCAATTAGAGGCAGCTGTGGTTCATTGTCTCTGATTGAGAGCCATATTTAAGGCAGTCATAGGCATTGGGGTTTTGTGGGTAATTGTCTGTGTCTATGTTCTATGTTGCATGTGTGCACCTAGTTCATTTATATAGCTTCACGTTCGTCTATTTGTTGTTTTGTTTCGTTTTTCTTCTTAATAATAAAGAGAAGATGTATTTTTCACACGCTGCGCCTTGGTCCACTCTCTCACCCTTAGACAGCCGTGACAGAATTACCCACCTAAATCGGACCAAGCGGCGTGTCAAGCGGCAACAGGACCCACCTACACAGGATTTCTGGACATGGGAGGACGAATTGGATGGTAAGGGACCTTGGGCTCAACCAGGAGAATATCGCCGCCCCAAAGCTGAGCTTGCGGGTTATTCCACCTCCCCGCACTGGTCAGGCGACGGGGAGCATACAACCAGGTAAGGTTGGGCAGGCTCAGTGCTCAAGGGAGCCAGTACGCCTGCACGGTCCGGTATTTCCGGCGCCACCTCCCCGCTCCAGCCCAGTACCACCAGTGCCTACACCACGCACCAGGCTTCCAGTGTGTCTCCAGAGCCCTGTTCCTCCTCCACGCACTCGCCCTATGGTGCGTGTCTCCAGCCCGGTACCACCAGTTCCGGCACCACGCACCAAGCCTCCTGTGTGTCCCCAGAGTCCTGTGCGTCCTGTTGTTGTTCCCCGCACTAGCCTGAACGTGCGTGTCCTTAACCCGGTACCTCCAGTTCCGGCACCACGCACCAGGCCTACAGTGCGTCTCAGCCGGCCAGAGTCTGCCGTCTGCCCAGCGGTGCCTGAACTGCCCGTCTGCCCAGCGGCGCCTGAACTGCCCGTCTGCCCAACGCCGTCTGAACTGTCCGTCTGCCAAGCGCCGCATGAACTGCCCGTCTGGACTGAGCCTTCAAAGCCGCCCGTCTGCCATGAGCCTGCAAAGCCGCCCGTCTGCCATGAGCCTTCAGAGCCGCCCGTCTGCCATGAGCCGCTAGAGCCTTCCGCCAGACAGGAGCCGCTAGAGCCTTCCGCCAGACAGGAGCAGCCAGAGCCTTCCGCCAGACAGGAGCAGCCAGAGCCTTCCGCCAGACAGGAGCAGCCAGAGCCTTCCGCCAGACAGGATCAGCCCGAGCCTTCCGCCAGACAGGATCAGCCCGAGCCTTCCGCCAGACAGGATCAGCCCGAGCCTTCCGCCAGACAGGATCAGCCCGAGCCTTCCGCCAGACAGGATCAGCCCGAGCCTTCCGCCAGACAGGATCAGCCCGAGCCTTCCGCCAGCCATGACCAGCCAGAGCCGTCAGCCAGCCATGACCAGCCAGAGCCGTCAGCCAGCCATGACCAGCCAGAGCCGTCAGCCAGCCATGACCAGCCAGAGCCGTCAGCCAGCCATGACCAGCCAGAGCCGTCAGCCAGTCCGGAGCTGCCGCCCCTCAGTCCGGAGCTGCCGCCCCTCAGTCCGGAGCTGCCGCCCCTCAGTCCGGAGCTGCCCCTCATTCCGGTGTTGCCCCTCAGTCCGGTGCTGCCCCCTAATCCAGTGGGGTTAATTTGGAGGGTGGCCATTTGGAGGAGGCTACCAAAGCGGGTATTGACAATGGTGGAGTGGGGGCCACGTCCCGCACCTGAGCCGCCGCCATGATGGGGCCCACCCCGGACGCTCCCCTTTCTATGTCAGTTTGTGCGGTCGGAGTCCGCACCTTTGGGGGGGGGGTACTGTCACGCCCTGGCCTTAGTATTCTTTGTTTTCTTTATGTTTTTTAGTTAGGTCAGGGTGTGACATGGGGAATGTATGTGTTTTTGTAGTGTCTAGTGTAGTTGTCTAGTTATGTCTATGGCTGCCTAGATTGGTTCTCAATTAGAGGCAGCTGTGGTTCATTGTCTCTGATTGAGAGCCATATTTAAGGCAGTCATAGGCATTGGGGTTTTGTGGGTAATTGTCTGTGTCTATGTTCTATGTTGCATGTGTGCACCTAGTTCATTTATATAGCTTCACGTTCGTCTATTTGTTGTTTTGTTTCGTTTTTCTTCTTAATAATAAAGAGAAGATGTATTTTTCACACGCTGCGCCTTGGTCCACTCTCTCACCCTTAGACAGCCGTGACATGTAGAAACATCTCAATGGTGGTCAATGGAAACAGGATGCACCTGAGCTCAATTTCGAGTCTCATAGCAAAGGGTCTGAATACTTATGTAAATAAGGAATTTTAGTTTTTTATTTGTAATATATTAGCAACAATTACTAAAAGCCTGTTTTCGCTTTGTCATTATGGGTTATGTTGTGTAGATTTATGATTTTTTTTTAAATTCATCCATTTTAGAATAAGGCTGTAATGTAACAAAATGTGGAAAAACTGAGGGGGTCTGAATGCTTTCCAAATGCACTGTATATGCCTCATCACAATTTCAGCGAGCTACAGATAGTTCCTTAGACTTCATGGTATAGTTTTGCTCTGACATGTACTGTCAACTGTGGGACCTTATATAGATAGACGTGTATTTTCTAAATCATGTCTGAACAATTGGCCATAGCTGGATTCCAATCTAGTTGTCGTGACATCTCAAGGATGATCAAAGAAAATCGGATGCACCTGAGCTCAATTTGGAGTGTCATAGCAAAGGAGTGTAAATGAGATATTTCTGTTTTACATTTTTAATACATTTTCCAACATGTATAAAAACACATGTTCACTTTGTCATTATGGTGTATAGTGTGTAGATGGGTGAGTGAAACAATTTATTGAATCAATTTTGAATTCGGGTGGTAACACAACAAAATGTGGAATAAATCATGGGGTATGAATAGTTTCTGAAAGTAATGTATTATGCTGTGTTGTATCAAGTGTTTTGATGTACATATGATGTGTTGCGTGGCTCTGACTCTGCAGATAGGATTCTGGTCTTATATATTCTACTAGATGCTGCTGTCAGAGAGGACTCTCTGAGGATCGTATAACAGCCTGCAGTTCTTAGATCACACTTTGGCCATTTTGATGTTGCCTACGTTTTCCTCTGGTTGTAAAATGCAACTAGAAAGAAGTCTTTATTCCATTTTCCCTCACAAGATCTGTAACATGTGTAAGTATAATATTTGATTCCTATTACTCCTGAATGTTTCAGATGCATTACACAGCCTATACCTTAACAGAAATATAATGACATGTAATATACAGATATACGGTATAGTATGCATACATTATAGACGTGGGTGTCAGGGAGTGACAGTAAAAGGGAGATCAGTTAAAAAGCAAGCACTTCTCTCCATTATTATCTCTGTCAATTTCACACGATTCAATTAATAAAGACAATACAATCCTTTTAGATTTCCCTATAATCCAGGGTTCGAGATTTTTTTTTATCCAGTTCGACATATTTAAGGCGTATTTGGGGCGGCAGGTAGCCTAGTGGTTAGAGCGTTGAACAAGGAACCGAAAGGTTGCAAGATCAAATCCCCAAGCTGAGAAGTTAAGAATTTGTCGTTCTGCCCCTGAACATTGCCTAGTTTAAAAAAGGTAAAATAGAAGATTTAAGTCCCTCAAAAATTGCTTGGGAAACTAGTATATGTATTAAAATGTGATAGCTATTTATTATGAATTTTACAATATAAAAATATAAATAATATCAAAATTCGTGATGAACACATGTTCTGGTATAGACTATACTCGAAGCAATTTAACGAAAATGTTACCAGAATCTCTCTATTGTCGTCTTTCCCTCTCGTTCTCGTTTTATAGCATTTACATTTCACACATTATGTAGGTCAAGGCTATGTTACTAGCCAGAATTAATGAGTCAGAAAGAGAGCTATGTTACTAGCCAAAATGAATGAGTCAGAAAGAGAGCTATGTTACTAGCCAGAATTAAAAAGTCAGAAAAATAATCGCACATTTAACATAAATTATATGACCGTTAAATATTTGTAGCCCACTCCAAGTTTTAGTTCCTCAATTGTGTAAGAGACCAAGAAGCAGAACACTCACTTTCACTTACAGATTAATCATTTTCAAGACTTTTCGTTGACATATTACAAGTTTGATGACAATTAGCCCTATAATTGCTTATGTGAGGATTCAATCAAGAAATGAAATGGAAACAAACTTTTATTTGGTTTGCCATTGTGTTGCACATCGTTTTGGGCAACACTATTTTTGAACCTGTTTGGATCAACGTGTTTAACAGTACGAAATTCAATTGGAATAATATCATGTATTTTTGTATCAAATGTGAGAATGTAATATACATCACTTATATTCCAAATATGGCAAAACGTATGAGGACAAGGGGCTAATCATATTATAGGGCTACATTTTATACACCACTTTTACAGGTCTAAGGTAAGGTATGAAATAATATGATTGATTAAGACAATGATGTATAACCATGTTGTAGGCCTATACATTATATTCACACCTCGTTTTGAGCCCCACTTATGCTCTGGGAAGAGAGCCAGACATCGCTTAAGGACGCCCCACCGGCAGGCCTACATCAGACTACCCAGGTATACCATTAACAATATTACTGACAGTTCAGTAATTATTCAGAGAGTAAGCTTGAGCCTACTACGTTAATATAGCAGTGCCACGGGCACAGGAGCATTTACTCACTCTAATGCAATGAGATCCATGTTTGACACAGTTTTACCCATTGATTACGTGACTAACTTTGCCTGCACCGTTCATTTAATGCAAGTTATTCGATTATTTCATTGGTTGTTGTGTCACAATCTCTCATTTATAAACGGATGAAAACGTAAATAAAACAGTTTTGCAATTATTTAATAAATATAAATACATAAACTGGAACAATATAAAATGTGCATAAATAGAGACGAAATTGGAAATGTACTTTTTTGTGTCTGGTTCTCGATTGCAAACTATAGAGATTAATTGGAAACACGTGGCGCTGTCCTCTCAGCACTTCGAATCCATAGGATAATTTAGTCAAACTGACACATGCAATGGTATTGCCAATAATCTCCTCTTTCTCCCGATAGGCCTAGGCTACAATCAAGGTTTTGCTGGTTAAGTAATATTTGTGTGTCAATATTTCATTCAAACCTATTGCAAACAATGAGATGTACCTTATTTAAAGGTATGTGGAGCAAATTGTGAAGGAAGATTCAATGACGTCTCTTTTCTCAAACGATGTAATAAAATAGGCCAAGATACAAATTCTCTGCCATGAAAGGTAGACCATTTTAGCTATATTCTTGACATTCATCAGAGACTGTGGATTTTACAGACTGAAATGTTTCTTCTCCATGCCTGAAGGTGTCACTCTTTCCAGCCTTCTCTCAATTATTCCTGCATCTGATAGACAGCATTGCTGAGAACACTTCACTGAAGCTCTCTCTGATACACATATTGTCCTCTCAGACCAGCTTTCTGCATCAGGTTTTCTGCAGCATGTTATCCTTATTCTAATTCACACCTATCTTTGAATAGCTGTTTCAGTTCAGTTGCACTTCAGTATTGAATGTGAGATGGGTGATTATGATCAGAGTGACACCAGTCTGATCCTTTTACCAGTCTAATTCGGATTAGCTATAAACAGCTCAGTGGTTGGGGAACCAATTGATTATGTAGAGGCCCAACTTCTTTAGGAAGAGAAAGGGACCCTGTTGTCTTATACCAGCTCCTCAGACTCCTCCAACTTCCAAGTCCAGGGGCCCATAAATTGGATGAGGGGTACCCGGATTGGGGGGCGCGGCATGCCTTAAACAAACTGCTGTACCCCAGGTCTGAATAAATGGGGGGCGGGGGTGTCTAGAAGGGGGTTGTAGGATACATTAAATCAGCCTGATTAGAATTTTAGGCATGGCTCAGGTCTGACAGAGTGAGAGTGCAGCTCTTGAGTGATACTATTCACATCCCAGGAGAGAGGTCAATGGGTCAGAGAAGTTCACAGGACCCATCCCTATTCTCATGCTAACAGTTCATATACACAGCCTTAATGCTCACTGGCTAGAAAGACATAAACAATTCCTATTCCTATCTGCTCACTGTGAAACTTACTCCAGCGCCCACTGACTGCTGAATTGGAATGTCTAGCAACTTTTTAGTGAGTTTCCCTCTATCTTTCACTCCTCAAACTAGCCTACAACTGCAATAGCCTACTGGCTGACTCTTCTGGTAGTGTTTCCTTTTTTTTGTTTACTACTTGCCATATAAAAAATATAAAATGATTTCCTTTTCACAAAATAACATGATTTTGCAAATGTGTTGCAGCATATTCTGACACTGCATTTATGTTGGTCTTAAAAAATATGGAAAAAAGTTGGCTTTTTGTATATGAACACAATGTAATTATGACATTGTGCAATCGCCAATAAGCAATCAGACATTTTCTTTTGTAGTTACTACAGTATTACTACAGATTACTACATATTTTGCCTGAAATCTGCCTGAAATACTGTGTGGTAAATATCCCAGTAAAACTACCCTGTAAAACAACCCATTATTGTTCCTTCCAATAGTCTCCTGATTGTGGTGAATAGGCTGTAATCACTAGTTAATTTAGTTAGTTAATCAACATGTAGTGTTTGTTAAAGCCTAGTCATCAAGGACCTCCCCAAGCCTCTGCCTGTCCATCTCAGCCAAGCGGTCACTGGGGAATAGCCAGAAATAGTCACTTAATTACTGGCACTTGACCTCTGGCTGTGACCCCTGACCTTGGTATCACATGATTGCCCTTTGGGCGACTGTCCAGAGCATGACCTCTTGACCCTAACCTCCAGCCACCATAAGGCCATTACCAACAGGTCCATGTGCCTCGGACCCACTTTGGTCTAATCAAAGAGGATGCTTCTACCACCTCAAGCTGCTAATTTAACAGACTCAATACTAACAAAGGTGGTGAAGAGTAGGCCTGCATTACAATAAATCAATAAAAATCGAATTAAATTATAATAATTTCTACAGCATTTTACTTCAGTGTTTTCCTTTGTTGTCCAGTCAAACGTGACAACTGTCATCCACTTGCGATCTACAATATAAACCATAATATTCATGATGAAGAGAGCTTGCTGCCTAAAATTTCAGGAAATATTTGAATGTAAAATGCATGTGAAATATCACAGCCAACGCACAATTTGTAAGACTACTTGCACAATTGTGTACATTCTGTCTTTGGGGTTGCAAGAAAATACCATATGATTTATCAATTTAAACATTTTTT
Organism: Salvelinus namaycush; assembly: GCF_016432855.1. Taxonomy (NCBI): domain Eukaryota; kingdom Metazoa; phylum Chordata; class Actinopteri; order Salmoniformes; family Salmonidae; genus Salvelinus; species Salvelinus namaycush. The sequence continues at coordinate 39,195,690 of NC_052315.1, forward strand.
TTTGTTAATGCAAAATATAAATAATAGTTTATAACAGTTTATTACTGTTCTGTAATTATATTACATTTCATTGTGTCAGTCTTTTCCCTCCACCAAAACTGTTTTCCAGCATGAATTAAACAATTTCCTTGACAACTTTGTAAGTGTTAGCATCAATACCAATGATAAGCATTAATTTAGTTATATTTACTACTTTTTGTCTGTCACATCAAACATGTTTTGATTATAACATCACAAAGACTCTGAATAATCCCTTCTTGATCTTACTTCTGTCCATCTGTTGTTGACTTTGGTCATCAGGACGGACACTGATTGAGGTCAAGGGGGAGATATTGGAGTCAATGTTCGGCCCATCAAATCAGACCTACACTGTATAATCCTAAACCTGATTTGGTGTCAGAAAATGGAGTCACTTATCAAGTCTGTCAAGCCTGGAATTAGGAGTAGCCTCTAGTAGAGTAAACAACTCCATCAAAACAAGTCTAACTTCAGATTTAACCTACTTGAGAAATAACTGCGTTAAATATGAGAATATTCAATTAAATTATATTTACTAATTGACGTACATTGTATGTTCCTGAGGCCACCATTGTTTCTCACTCCCACCTGCATAAACTAGTTTGTTATATGAAAAAGTGGGAGCTGTATCCCAACCCATGGTGCTGTCCAAGGTACTGATACAAGAGGACTAAACGATAGGTTGTTTGCTTTGCACTATGGACAGCTCCAAAGAGGTGGGTTTCTCTCAGCATGGTAGCCTATATTACAATTGTTTTAATCACCCATACCCCTGTGCTACTTTTCTCATTCTAGTTTGAGGCAGGTGTCCTTAGTCCCGCTCCCCACCCAATGTGTTCTTTTGGTTCTCCACATTTGCTATCACTTAAAAGATTGATGAACATGAAGCAAGACACAAATGATCATTGTACATCATTTAATTGACAACAATGTGGAATCACTTTCTTCAGGGTTTGTAAAGAGCAATGCCACACACACACACACACACACACACACACAGCAGAGTTTGAATGTCACTTGTGACTTGAGAGCATAAGTGAGTTTATGATTTTCATTATTATTATTAAATTGAATCAGTGAAAGAACAACAAATTCAAGGAGGAGTGAATGTGTCAATGTATTCCATTAAAAAATATCAGATTTCTCCAGTATTTTCTAGTCTCTTGTGATTTTTGCCAAAGTATATTTTAAGCATCCTCTTGCATAATCTTCCATAGTCTTCCCTCTAGCTTGTTGTGGTCCTCTGGTTCCGTGAACAGTGTAGGCTACTCTAGCTCCTCATGCCAGATGTATAAACTGACTATGACAGTGACAGAGATGGTTTTAACTGTCTAATGGTTGTTTGGTCCATACCAGGATCCTCAATAGGGTATGCAGAATCCTGACGACTCCATATCCAGACCTGAGAATATGACAGAAATAATTATTAAGAACACGCACATACACTATACAGTAAAAGTCAAAAGTTTGAACAAACCTACTCATTCAAGGGTTTTTCTCTATTTTTACTATTTTTTTTACATTGTAGAATAATAGTGAAGACATCAAAACTATGAAATAACACATATGGAATCATGTTGTAACCAAAAAAGTTTTAAACAAATCAAAATATGCTTTATATTTGAGATTCTTCAAAGTAGCCATCCTTTGCCTTGATGACAGCTTTGCACACTTTTAGGATTCTCTCAACCAGCTTCATGATGTAGTCACCTGGAATGCATTTCAATTAGCAGGTGCGCCTTGTTAAAAGTTACCTTGTGGAATTCCTTTCCTTCTTAATGCGTTTGAGCCAATCAGTTGTGTTGTTACAAGGTATGGGTGGGATATAGAAAATAGCCCTATTTGGTAAAAGACCAAGTCCATATTATAGCAAGAACAGCTCAAATAAGCTAAGAGAAACAACAGTCCATCATTACTTTAAGACATGAAGGTCAGTCAATAAAGAACATTTCAAGAACTTTGAAAGTTTCATCAAGTGCAGTCGCAAAAACCATCAAGCGCTATGATTAAACTGGCTCTCATGAGGAGGAAAGGATGACCCAGAAATACCTCTGCTGCAGAGATAAATGCACCTTAGATTGCAGCCCAAATAAATGCTTCACAGAGTTCAAGTAACAGACACATCTCAACATCAACAGTTCAGAGGAAACTGCGTGAATCAGGCCTTCATGGTTAAATTGCTGCAAAGAAACCCCTACTAAAGGACACCAATAAGAAGAGACTTGCTTGGGCCAAGAAACACGAGCAATGGACATAAGACCGGTGGAAATCTGTCCTTTGGTCTGATGAGTCCAAATTTGACACAAAGTAGGTAAATGGAATACCTCTGCATGTGTGGTTCCCACCGTGAAGCATGGAGGAGGAGGTGTGATGGTGTGGGGTGCTTTGCTGGTGACACTGTCAGTGATTTATTTAGAATTCAAGGTACACTTAACCAGCTACCACATCATTATGCAGCGATACGCCATCCCATCTGGTTTGGGCTTAGTGGGACTATCATTTGTTTTTCAACAGGACAATTACCCAAAACACACCTCCAGGCTGTGTAAGGGCTATTTGACCAAGAAGGAGAGTGATGGAGTGCTGCATCAGATGACCTGGCTTCCACAATCCCCCGACCTCAACCCAATTGAGATGGTTTGGGATGAGTTGGACCGCAGATTGAAGGAAAAGCAGCCAACAAGTGCTCAGCATATGTGGGTACTCCTTCAAGACTGTTGGAAAAGCATTCCTCGTGAAGCTGGTTGAGAGAATGCAAAGCTGTCATCAAGGAAAAGGGTGGCTACTTAGAAGAATCTAAAATCTAAAATATTTTTTGGGTTGCTACATGATTCCATATGTGTTATTTCATAGTTGTTATGTCTTAACTATTATTATACAATGTAGAAAATAGTAAAAATAAAGAAAAACCCTTGAATGAGTAGGTGTGTCCAAACTTTTGACGGGTACTGTGTATACAAAAGTATTTGAACCCCTTCAAATTAGATGATTCGGCTATTTCAGTCACACCAGTTGCTGACAGGTGGATAAAATCGAGCACACAGCCATGCAATCCCCATAGGCAAACATTGGCAGTAGAATGGCCTTACTGAAGAGCTCAGTGACTTTCAACATGGCACTGTCATAGGATGCCACCTTTCCAACAAGTCAGTTTGTCAAATTTCTGCCCTGCTAGAGCTTCCCCGGTCAACTGTAAGTGCTGTTATTGTGAAGTGGAAACATCTAGGAGCAACAACGGCTCAGCCGTGAAGTGGTAGGCCACACAACTCACTGAACGAGACTGCCGAGTACTGAAGCAAGAAGTGCGTAAAAATAATTTGCCCCCGGTTGCAACACTCACTACCGAGTTCCACACTGCCTCTGGATGCAACGTCAGCACAATAACTGTTCGCCGGGAGCTTCATGAAATGGGTTTCCAAGGCCGAGCAGCCGCACACAAACCTAAGATCACCATGCGCAATGCCAAGGGTCGGCTGGGTTGGTGTAAAGCGTGCCACCATTGGACTCTCTCTCGAGTGATGAATCACGCTTCACCATCTGGCAGTCCGAGGGACGACTCTGGGTTTGGCGGCAGCCAGGAGAATGCTATCTGCCCGAATACATAGTGCCAACTGTAAAGTTTGGTGGATGAGGAATAATGGTGTGGGGCTGTTTTTTTATGGTTCGGGCTAGGCTCCTTAGTTCCAGTGAAGGGAAATCTTAATACTACAGCATACAATGACATTCTAGACTATTCTGTGCTTCAACTTTGTGGAACAGTTTGGAGAAGGCCCTATCCTGTTTCAGCATGACAATGCCCCCGTGGACAAAGCGAGGTCCATACAGAAATTATTTGTCAAGATCGGTGTAAAATAACTTGACTGGCCTGCACAGAGCCCTGACCTCAACTCCATTTAACACCTTTGGGATGAATTGGAACGCCGACTGTGAGCCAGGCCTAATTGCCCAACATCATTAATGCTCATTAATGCTTTTGTGGGTAAGTGAAAGCAAGTCCCCGCAGCAATGTTCCAACATCTAGTGGAAAGTCTTCCCAGAAGAATGGAGGCTGGTATAGCAGCAAAGGGGGAACCAGCTCCATATTAATGGCCACAATTTTGGAATGAGATGTACTTTTTTTCCACATACTTTTGGTCATGTAGTGTATATAATGCACACATTTTTCACAAAAAAGGGGAAGACTACAAAGAGACCCAAAACGAAAAACTTTTTTGATATCACTCACTTCTTCAGTATACCTTGTCCTCCGAAACCAGACATTGAACCCACCAATTTAACAGTACTGCAGCCCACTCTCACCCATTTAACAGAACTGTAGCCAACTCTCACCCATTTAACACTACTGCAGCCCACTCTCAGCCATTTAACACTACTGCAGCCCACTCTCAGCCATTTAACACTACTGCAGCCCACTCTCAGCCATTTAACACTACTGCAGCCAACTCTTACCCATTTAACACTACTGCAGCCCACTCTCACCCATTTAACAGAACTGCAGCCCACTCTAACCCATTTAACAGTACTGCAGCTCACTCTCATCCATTTAACACTACTGCAGCCCACTCTCACCCATTTAACAGTACTGCAGCCCACTCTAACCCATTTAACACTACTGCAGCCCACTCTCACCCATTTAACAGTACTGCAGCCCACTCTCACCCATTTAACAGTACTGCAGCCCACTCTCACCCATTTAACAGTACTGTAGCCCACTCTCACCCATTTAACAGAACTGCAACCCACTCTCACCCATTTAACAGAACTGCAACCCACTCTCACCCATTTAACACTACTGCAGCCCACTCTCAGCCATTTAACACTACTGCAGCCCACTCTCAGCCATTTAACAGTACTGCAGCCAACTCTTACCCATTTAACACTACTGCAGCCCACTCTCACCCATTTAACAGAACTGCAGCCCACTCTAACCCATTTAACAGTACTGCAGCTCACTCTCATCCATTTAACACTACTGCAGCCCACTCTCACCCATTTAACAGTACTGCAGCCCACTCTAACCCATTTAACACTACTGCAGCCCACTCTCACCCATTTAACAGTACTGCAGCCCACTCTCACCCATTTAACAGTACTGTAGCCCACTCTCACCCATTTAACAGAACTTCAACCCACTCTCACCCATTTAACAGAACTGCAACCCACTCTCACCCATTTAACAGAACTGCAACCCACTCTCACCCATTTAACAGTACTGCAGCTCACTCTCATCCATTTAACAGTACTGCAGCCCACTCTAACCCATTTAACAGTACTGTAGCCCACTCTCACCCATTTAACAGTACTGCAGCTCACTCTCATCCATTTAACAGTACTGCAGCCCACTCTCACCCATTTAACAGTACTGCAGCCCACTCTCACCCATTTAACAGAACTGCAACCCACTCTCACCCATTTAACAGAACTGCAACCCACTCTCACCCATTTAACAGAACTGCAGCCCACACATATCTGACAAACAAACAGCATTATGAACAACAATATCTGGAATATTTTCCATGTTGGCAAGCTAATAGCAACCTCAGATGCTTAATTAAGAAGCAGACACCCTACAGGTGTAACGGTGGTCCTCCTCCTCTTCAACCGAAAAGGAGGAGTAGTGAGGGAACCAAGGCGCAGCGGGTTGTGAACACATAATTTATTTAAAGACAAGACGAAAAAACACGAACTTCACTATAACTAACAAAACAACAAACGGAGTAGACAGACCTGGACGACGAACTTACATTAAACACGAAGAACGCACGAACAGGGAAAATAGACTACACAAAATGACGATGTACAAAAACAAACCGAACAGTCCCGTATGGTGCGACAAACACTGACACAGGAGACAACCACCCACAACGAACACTGTGAAACAACCTACCTAAATATGACTCTCAATTAGAGGAAAACGCAAAACACCTGCCTCTAATTAAGAGCCATACCAGGCAACCCTTAAACCAACATAGAAACAGAAAACATAGAATGCCCACCCAAACTCACGTCCTGACCAACTAACACATACAACCACCCCAAAAAAAAAAAAAAAAATAAAAAAAAAATAAATAAAAAAAAAAAAAAAACACATACAACAAACTAACAGAAATAGGTCAGGAACGTGACATAACCCCCCCCTTAAGGTGCGAACTCCGGGCGCACCAGCACAAAGTCTAGGGGAGGGTCTGGGTGGGCATCTGACCACGGTGGTGGCTCAGGCTCAGGGCGAGGTCCCCACCCCACCATAGTCAATCCCAGCTTACATCTCCCCCTACAAATGACCACCCTCATATTACACCCACTTAATCTTTTGGGTAACATCGAGACAAGGGGCAGCACCGGGATAGAGGGATAGCTCAGGACAGAGGGATAGCTCAGGACATAGGGATAGCTCAGGATAGAGAGGTAGCTCAGGATAGAGGGGCAACTCCGGACTGAAAGGCAGCTCCGGACAGAGAGACAGCTCTGGACTGAGGGGCAGTTCTGGACAAATAGCCGCTCTGGGCTGAGGGACAGCTCATGACTGGCTGACGGCTCTGGACGCTCATGGCTGGCTGACGGCTCTGGACGCTCATGGCTGGCTGACGGCTCTGGACGCTCATGGCTGGCTGACGGCTCTGGACGCTCATGGCTGGCTGACGGCTCTGGACGCTCATGGCTGGCTGACGGCTCTGGACGCTCATGGCTGGCTGACGGCTCTGGACGCTCATGGCTCACTGGCGGCTCTGGCAGATCCTGTCTGGTTGGCGGCTCTGGCAGATCCTGTCTGGTTGGCGGCCCTGGCAGATCCTGTCTGGTTGGCGGCTCTGGCAGATCCTGTCTGGTTGGCGGCTCTGGCAGATCCTGACTGACGAATGGCTCTAGCGGCTCCTGACTGACTGACGGCTCGGGACAGACGGGCGGCTCTAATGGCTCGGGACAGACGGATGGCTCAGACGGCGCTGGGGAGACGGATGGCTCAGATGGCGCTGGGGAGACGGATGGCTCAGATGGCGCTGCGGAGACGGATGGCTCAGATGGCGCTGCGGAGACGGATGGCTCAGATGGCGCTGCGGAGACGGATGGCTCAGATGGCGCTGCGGAGACGGATGGCTCAGACTGATCCTGTCTGGCGGAAGGCTTTGGCTGCTCCTGTCTGGCGGAAGGCTCTGTAGGCTCATGGCAGACGGGCAGTTCATGCGGCGCTTGGCAGACGGACAGTTCAGGCGCCGTTGGGCAGACGGCAGACTCTGGCCGGCTGAGACGCACTGTAGGCCTGGTGCGTGGTGCCGGAACTGGAGGCACCGGACTGGAGACACGCACTTCAAGCCTAGTGCGGGAAGCAGGGACAGGGCACACTGGACTCTCAAAACGTACTATTTGTCTGGTGCGTGGTACCGGCACTGGTGGCACCGGGCTGAGTGCACGCACATCAGGACGAGTACGGGGAGAAGGAACAGTGTGTACAGGGCTCTGGAGACGCACAGGTGGCTTAGTGCGTGGTGCCGGAACTGGAGGCACCGGACTGGAGACACGCACCATAGAGAGAGTGCGTGGAGGAGGAACAGGGCTCTGGAAACGCACTGGAAGCCTGGTGCGTGGTGTAGGCACTGGTGGTACTGGGCTGGGGCGGGGAGGTAGCGCCGGAAATACCGGACCGTGCAGGCGTATTGGCTCCCTTGAGCACTGAGCCTGCCCAACCTTACCTGGCTGAATGCTCCCCGTCGCCCGACCAGTGCGGGGAGGTGGAATAACCCGCACCGGGCTATGTAGGCGAACCGGGGACACCATGCGTAAGGCTGGTGCCATGTAAGCCGGCCCAAGGAGACGTACTGGTGGCCAGATATGTAGAGCCGGCTTCATGGCACTTGGCTCAATGCTCAATCTAGCCCTACCAGTGCGGGGAGGTGGAATAACCCGCACTGGGCTATGCACACATACAGGAGACACCGTGCGCTCTACTGCGTAACACGGTGTCTGCCCGTACTCCCGCTCTCCACGGTTAGCCTGGTAAGTGGGCGCAGGTCTTCTACCTGCCCTTGGCCCACTACCTCTTAGCCCCCCCCCCCCAAGAAATTTTTGGGTAGTACTCACGGGCTTTTCGGGCTTCCGTGCAAGACGCGTCCCTTCATAACGCCGGTTCCCTTCTCCGATTGCCTCTGCTCTCCTCAGTGCCTCCAGCTGTTTCCATGGGAGGCGATCCCTTCCAGCCAGGATCTCCTCCCATGTGTAGCAACCTTTACCGTCCAAAACATCGTCCCAAGTCCATTCCTCCTTCTTGCGCTGTCCCGCTGCTTGATTCTGGATTGGTGGGTGGTTCTGTAACGGTGGTCCTCCTCCTCTTCAACCGAAAAGGAGGAGTGAACACATAATTTATTTAAAGACAAGACGAAACAACTAAGACAGAAAACGAACTAGACTTGAAATAACTAACAAAATAACAAAACGAATGTGTAGACAAACCTAGACATACGAACTTACAATAAAACACGAAGAACGCACGAACAGGGAAAATAGACTACACAAAATGACGATGTACAAAAACAAACCGAACAGTCCCGTATGGTGCGACAAACACTGACACAGGAGACAACCACCCACAACGAACACTGTGAAACAACCTACCTAAATATGACTCTCAATTAGAGGAAAACGCAAAACACCTGCCTCTAATTAAGAGCCATACCAGGCAACCCTTAAACCAACATAGAAACAGAAAACATAGAATGCCCACCCAAACTCACGTCCTGACCAACTAACACATACAACAAACTAACAGAAATAGGTCAGGAACGTGACAACAGGATTGTACTTTAAATGCATTTTACTGCCTACCCGAAACACTTACACAACCCATAACAAAGCCAGATCCTTGGTCAACATGATAGCAACCTCCACAGTACACTATCCTTATTTACGCTACATAAACATAATTTATCTTTATCTTTTATTCATTTTAGACACTTCCAGACATTTATTCAAATCTGAAATGCAAACTGAAATGCACTGAAACGCAAACAGTATTTCCCCCCTTTCTGCAAATAGGCCCTGCATGCACTGCATTGCATGTTGTTCCTCTCCTCCATTTTAACTCTGTATACATGGAGCTCTGTAGGCTTTACTCACTTCAGGGAGCCGGCCCAAACTCTTTCTCTGTCAATTTTCATCCACTCCCCCATTCAAACAGTCCCTTTCTGTCGCCAACCCCACAATGCAGGGTTTGTCCTTGCTCTCTTTGTCCACCTCTATCTTTTTTGACTGCTCCCTCTCCTCAGACAGCATGCAGCATATGCAAATAGAGGCCCTTTTATTCGCCAGACCCCTCCCCTGAACGGGAACAACCATGAAGGGGACCACACTCGCATACAAACAGAGAAGTGTAGAAATACATACGCAAAAAACCTGTACATGGACTTATAAAAACACACACACACAGACTCACAAACACAAACACTGAAACAAATAGACTGACATACCAGTTATTTTACACTGAAAAGTGAAAATTCTCTCTGGCTGGTCTTACCACATCCATAAAGTGGTTCTGTAACACTAGAGTTTTATGCCATCCAAATACTTCTCAATTCAACACAACAATATAACACAATACAACAGAAGCATACTACCTCAAAAATACATAGGCAAAGCATGCAGTGAGTGGCAGAGGGAAAAGTTAGAATACAGGGTGGAGGATGTATGGATTCTCTTCTATAGGGTGAGGGTGTTGAGTCTAGACAGGGATCAAAGGTGGGGGGTGGGGTACCCTACACAGATCTACAGAGGGGTAGACTGAGGGAGGGGCCAGACTGGAGCTATGGAGCGTAGACTGAGTATTTGAGGTTTGGAGGAAGACTGTGAGCTTATGGGGGACTAGACTGTGTGTCTGAAGTTGGGGTGCAGGTGGTGGGAGGATAGACTGGAGTTATGGTAAGGAGGTGTCTGATAAACATAAAGCAGTCCTTCCCTCAGAGCTGACATTCCAAAGCTCTGGGCCTGTGCCTTCTGTGAGTGTGCGTTTGTGTGTGTGTGTTGGGGGGCTGATGTGCAGCCTACTCCCACCCATTTAGACAGCTCTGACAGCTTGGCCTTTTCACGGGTGCATTGCTGAGCCAGCTGGCTTCCCTTCCTTAGCAACCTCCACAGGGGTCAAAGGGCACCCCCCCACCCAACCACCTCCAAGACCACCTCTCCCACTGGCCAGAGACCAGACAGCTTGGCAGCCATGAACTTGAGCTTAATGAACTTGACCTATACTACAAGAATACGTTGAAACAAAAAAGCATGCACATTGCATCACGTGATCAGACGTGGATATTTGATCCGTCAAATAATGATCCAAATCAGATAATAATCTAGAATCAGTAATACAATGATCAAAATGGAGAAAGAACCAATATGCAGTATCAGCAAGGACTGAGAGCTAGAAATCTATACAGTGCTATACTTAACACTGAAACTGAGACTCCTCTTTCTAAGTGTTCCTCACTTCTCTCAGTTGCAAATCTGCAGTATTTCAGAGAGGGATCGACACAATCATTACAGAACTGTAGATAGTACTATACAGTAGCTGTACATCTTCAATCAGATTAAGAACATGCAAAGAAAGAAACAGGTCACTCTCAAGACCTCCCACCACCCCACCTCCAAACTCCATCTTCCCCTAGTGTGATTATAATATGAGTACTGTATTAAAAGCTCAGTCACCTAATTCTCCTCTACTTTCATTAGAGCACAGAAGATCCCTGCTCCGGGACTCTGGGGGCAGACAGACATAATCTGAAAAGCGCTGGATGTAGAAACTTCTCCTGTGTATTCCTCTATAAGATACTTAAAGACAAGGCTTTGTGCTAGATTACTACCGGCCAGAGTTGTATTAGGGAGCCCTGATGAGGCCAGCCTGACCCACATTGGACTTCCACTCCCCCCTTCAGACCCCCCCCCCCCCCCCCCCCCCCACACACACACACACACGCACACGTGAGCCAGGCTTAATATATATCACAGTGAGCCATTAAAACATTAATACTATCCACACAGCGAGAGGTGAATCCAGAGAGGTAACTGGGGAGATGTACTTATTTCATTAACTGTTTGTGGGCTACATTACTCATGTACAGAATGGGAACTGTGGGAACACACAAGATCAGTTTATGGTATGACTCTCACTCACTGAAATACCTCCAAACATGAAATAATAGTTTTTCTAAATAATAATATAATATCCAAAAAGCTCAAACAACAGTACTACGATTCAGTTAATGCTAGGCTACAATATCTCTCATTTCTTCCATTCCTTTTCAGGACATACACAGTCATCTGTGGCGGCCACCAAAACATATACAGTCACTCCCCTATATCAGGAGCATTCAACTCTTACCCTACGAGGTCCGGAGCCAGCTGGTTTTCGGTTCTACCTGATAATGAATTGCACCCATTTGGTGTCCCAGGTCTAAATCAGTCTCTGATGAAAAAATGCAGTGGAACTGGCTCCGAGGTCCAGAGTTGAGTTTGAGGGCCCTATATGGATAATTACGTTTGTTCAGAGATTAAGGGGAAAACTTTGGCTGATGTATCCATACACGGGAGGGGTAATCTTGCGGAAACTATGATCCCAAATTGTTCTTAAACCATGTCTTAGTGCCACTGACCTCTCTGACCAATCACTGATTGGATTGAAAGCTGTGTTTAAAATTAAAGTATTCCTCCTTAAGCACCTCAATACCGATGCGTTATAATCACTTCAGTTCATAGGTCAACTCTCAAACTATACCACATTTGACATGTTTTGGATCACTTTGGTATTTTCTGTTATAGTTGATTTTCTGTTCAGGTAGAAGTTTATGTTTTACATCTATACCAAATTCACATGATCTGGAACTGTAGAACAGAATGTATTTTTTATGAACTAACTGTGTTCTTTCCTAAATGCAAATATGGCTTAGTGTCTCATTAAAGAAAACACACAGGGGAACATTGTTTGTCTGTGAACACTGAACAGATGTGCATGGACAGTACTGGGGCTGGGTGGGGGGTCTAAATACCTTTTGAATGCATGCATGCTTCCAGTATTTGAAAGAAAAACCTGTCTCCTTTAAATGCTAGTATAGTGACCATGAATACATTTAGATTGCCTCACAAATCTGCCTCGGTCGCTGACTCTCTTTGGCCACTGTGCCGACGACTGTAGCATCTGTCACATAGAGCTGACCCCCCACCCCATCCCACCCCCCACCGCACACACAGACACACAGACACACCCTCAATAACTCCCCCTACTTCTCCATTACTGACATGCAATTAAATGCATACAGGTCCTTTGATTGAGCTTGCGTCTCGCTGTTCCTCTGCTTACAGTAGCTTCTGCTCCACGCGGGGAGGCGGAGGGAAAGAAACATGGCCACTCACCCAATACACACTATCATGTGTCTCTCTCCCCCTCCCTCTTAGCATCTTTCAGCCTCTCCCTGCCCCTCTCTTTCCTCTCCTTTCCACCAATCTGTCTTTTACCTCTTTTCGATGAGCAACTGTCGACATTTCAAAGTGGCGTTCTATAGCTGTTTTTAGTCTGTTCAAAAGCAGATTGTCTGTCAGACATATTTTCTTCCTCTCTTTGTTTGCTATAACACACTCTTATAGAAAAGCAATTAAGTGTCATCTGAGTGAATTCTCTCTCTCTTTCTGTCCCCTTTATCATAGTTTCACATATGCAGTATATAAGACAGACAGCCCTAACACAGTTACAGTATATAAAGAGCTGTGCACATCATTCATCTGAATAAGAAGGGTAATACTTTATGGGCCGGTTTCCTGGATCCAGATTAAGTCTGTTCCTGGACTGAAAAGCATACTCAATAAAGAATCTCTACTAGTGCCTTTTAGTCCAGGACTAGTGTAACAGTATAACTTTAAACCATCCCCTCGCCCCGACCTCGGGCGCGAACCAGGGACCCTCTGCACACATCAACAACTGACACCCACGAAGCGTCGTTACCCATCGCTCCACAAAAGCCGCGGCAACATTACTTCTAGGTTTCAGAGCAAGTGACGTAACTGATTGAAACGCTAGTAGCGCGTACCCGCTAACTAGCTAGCCATTTCACATCCGTTACACTCACCCCCCTTTCAACCTCCTCTTTTTCCGCAGCAACCAGTGATCCGGGTCAACAGCATCAATGTAACAGTATAACTTTAAACCGTCCCCTCGCCCCGACCCGGGCGCGAACCAGGGACCCTCTACACACATCAACAACGGTCGCCCACGAAGCATCGTTACCCATCACTCCACAAAGGCCGCGGCAACATTACTTCTAGGTTTCAGAGCAAGTGACGTAACTGATTGAAACGCTAGTAGCGCGTACCCGCTAACTAGCTAGCCATTTCACATCCGTTACACTAGTCATAATGCTGTTCTGGGAAACCAGCTTTGTAAATATAAATGAGACATTCATTAAACCTGCATGATGAAGGAGATGGATGATGAGTCAACTGTTTCAACACACCTTGCAGGTCCGCTGAAAGTACTCAGTCATTCAATACATCACTTTTCATCTACTTCAACCAAATGAACTACTATACCATTAGATTCCCTCTGATACATCCAGTGGTCTCAGTGGGTTTTCTCTATCTATACCTGGTTCCTCTGTGGAACCTGCTCCATGCACCCCAGAGATAAACAGAGAAAAATTAGGTAGACAAGGAGAGCTTGGCAGAGAGGAAACACGTCAGACCCACTGATAACACTGAAAAACTCCCTGCCTTTTTTGTCTCAGACAAACTCAGACTTAAATCTATTTTACCACTAAAGCAACAACAAAACAATCCAGAACATAAAATACTAATTGTGATGAGTAACATTTCAACTGTAATGCGACTTATATTTCTATCATATGCCTTTGCCAGCTTGTGTATATTGTGTACATTGTTAGCGTACATACTGTATAACGGCAGTAAAATCTCCTATATGTTTGTCAAAGTATTTCCCAGTCCACAGCAATGTCCCTCTCAGTCATGCAGAGCAGACTGAATAGACTAATGAACCCAGTCAGGTGGCACTCTAGTGTGTGAACCTAACTCCACCCACCACTCCTCACCCATCCAATCAACATATCAAATGCACATATTAAAACACACACCGCACACACATTAAACCCAGTCGCTCACAAGACTATCCTGATCGGTTAAAACATTCTAATGTCTGTGGCATCTGCTCATAGTCTAGTCTGGAGGGCCTTTCCCACCCTGCCCCCCGGCCCCAGGCCCTCCAGACCCAGGCCTCGCCTCACCACCAGCCCTCACAATAGTGGGAAAGCAGGGGCTTTTTTTTTGGGGGGGGGGGTGAACAGCCTTTGAGGGGGAGAGAGAGTGGGGATGAATAATAATGTGAAAACGCAGGCCTCTGTTCATTAACACGCGAACGCAGGCTGCAGCTGCACACATTAGCCCTTAACGCAGACTCTCTCTCTTGGCCTCACTGCTTTTCGCTCTCTCGCTCTCTCTCTTGCCCTGTTTCAGGTTGATGCAGAAACCGCCAGGGGCACAGGGTGGCATTTATACCAGACTTAAGTCTGATTTTGGTGTGTGCTTGTGCGTGTGTTTTGCATGTCTGACCATGTCTGCCTGTGCACTTCATTCATGAATCAAGACAGTTGTGCAATGTAGGCAATGCTATTTCTACAGTTTTTGTGATTATAATAGCTCCATTACATGTCTCATCATCAATATTTGGGAGTAGAGTATACAGAAATGAGGGAGTAACTTGGCAGTAAAGTATGCTCACACACACACACACACACACCCCACATACATAAACTTGATTCTAAAAAAGATTAATGTAGATTAATATGAATCAATTAATAATTTGTAAATTGTCCTTGATGTGTGTTTGATAATCTCACACAATATCTGAATAATTATTCCATATCATTCATCATTTAATTACACAGTAGGTACATGTGAGTTTGATGTAGTAAGATACTACAACTGTACTGTATAATTTGGAGCACTATATTAGTCTGAACAAAAACGTCATGAGAAAAAAACAAATAAGATTGAGAATTAATCTTATAGAAAAAATCTATTTAGCAGGTATCTGTAGTAGATTATCAATGAAACATTTTAAACCCCATTCAAAATCCCTCGTTGCAAACTACTTGCATCAAGCAAGACAACCATCAACACAATCCACACTAGAATACTTCCCGAGCGCACTAAGCCTTTCAGAACAAAATGTCCCTGCCCGCAGTCTTTTTCATGTCATTTTTTTAATCATCACTGTATGTCGAATAAATCACTATGTCTGTTTATTTCATGTAAATAACTCAAACTATTTCTTCTAATTTCTTTTCCTGAGCCTCCTTTTGCCATTGAAATGCTCAGTCTGATCATGTGGGCAACAGACGAGTGGCCCCCCTCTTGACAGCAGAGAGAAATGTTTTAAGTTTAAGAGTTAATTTCGTGCATTCCTACACATTTTGTCATGGGGTGTAGAGAAAATGTTGCAGTTTTAAAGCAAATTTGATGCAATTCTACACATTTTGCCATGGGGCGGAGAGAATATTTTGCAATTTTATAACACATTTCATGCAATTCTACTTATTTTGACATGAGGTGAAGAGGAATGTTTGTTTTTAATATGATATCTGAGTGAGACTGATTAACAAAATAAATAGGGGGCCCCCCCGGCCGGTAATTTGACCATGATAACAAGTTTTGATAGCTGGCAGTTAAATTAACTTAGCAATCAAAAAAAAAAAATTGCTGACATGGGCTAATTAATTGATTATCAGTGACTGATATAACTAGAGAAAAACTGTTGATGCACAATGAAATTTAGAATTTGCACCTTGCGCATTCTACTATTCTAACTCGCAACAGTAAGTTGAGACCCCGACTGAGTTTTTTTCTACCTCACTTACCCCTTCAAAGAATGAGGAGCCATATGCATATAAAAGATGGACTGGTTATTGGTCAGAGTGATCTGATCAGATTGTGATGTCATGCTGTGGGCCAAAAATTCCATTACACCTGAACAGGCTGAAATTCCATGATCATAATTTTCACAATTTCAGGGTGTTATTTTGACGTCATAGTGTGGAAATATCTTCTTAAAAAAAAAAGGAAATCACGTTTTTGACTGCACTGCTCCTTTAAAATATTACATAACATAATCAAGGTCTTCTCAGAATAGCATATCCTATTTGAGCGAGAGGAATAGGCCTTCCTTCCTCTACTGTAAAGAGTAAAAAGCTGCCAAGAGAAAATTGTAGGCTTTCTGCAATCCTCCAATCGGTGCCAGCTCATTCACTTTGTTTGCCACCCAGCCCCCTGCCTCCTTCTCCTCGCCCCAACCCCTTCTCTTTTAATTAATAGTATCAGATAGGCGAGGGAAGAAGACCATGTGTGATGTGGGAGGAAATAGGGAATATCCCCCCTGTCTCTCTCTTCACCACCCCCTAACAATTTTGCACCCCCATTCCCACTCCCACCTCTGGTACCCAACAGAGGACCATGCAACTCACCTCGTGTGCCAGCCCAGCCATCTTAGGTACCGCGGCAACGTCTCCCAAGATGGCTCCTTTCTCCCCTCTTTCAGCACCCATCCGGTGGGGACCCGGCACAGTCTTTGTCCCCTTTCTTGTCTCCCTGTTGGCAGTACAGATGACATTAGAGGCTGGTGGGTAAAGGGGGTGGGGTGTTGGGATAGGGGGTGGCAATTTCCAGACAGTTTCATCCTCTTTTTGCGGTGATTCTGTCCCCTTTTTGTGCTCCTTGATCACACCAAGTTGTGAACAAGTCACCTGTGGAGAAAGCAGGTGGACGAGAAAAACATACACCATGATATTTGGTGATTATTACCAATTCAAAACCATGGCAACTACCTCTTCAGATTATTTTTAAGAGGCAAATGTGGATGCACAATTCCCCTAGTTTATTAAAATGTTAACATATAGAGCATTTAAAAACGACACTACAGAAACCCATTCTGCTTCAATTGAATAATTTTATGACATACATCTATACACACTCTACTTACACTGATGTGCTTTTGTTGTTGGCTGCCTGAGGAGTTGTCTGACTCGTGCATTAAATTGATACAGCTGGAGATGTCAGTGATGTAACAGTGTGTGACTGACATGTGCAGAACCCAGCATGCTGTTGGTCAATATCTTAACCCATTACCAGTGCATGACGACTAATGCAAAAGGATTTAAAGCTAGTACGGATAACACATGCACGCCTCTCCCAGGAATTTCTCCCCAAGTCATCCTTATTACATCATCCACCCAAGCTAACAACACCACAATTAATGAAATCAAAGGAAATCTATATTATTGCAAGACTTTGTGATGGCATACAGAATGCCCTGACTATACCGTAAAGACCACACTGAGTGAAAGCTCGTTCCAGGCCTGCAAGGGAAAAGAACTAGGACTTTTACATAAATCAAATCTCCCTATCTGAATCAAAGCAATTAGCCGGGCCTGGGCTGACAGTGAGCCTGCTGCAGCAGGTAGTTAAAGGGATGAATGAAAACTCATCTCACTTTAGTGCTCTCTAGGCTTTACAATCTCAGTTGCTTAATTCTCTGGCCAAATCACACAAAGTAGGTGAAGTAGAAAGTTAAGAAGTGCAGGCCCTGTATCCTGGATGTCCATGCCCTTGTTATTGAGAGGACACAATGTATTGGTAGAATTACTCCCAAGGTCTCAGACACTTCAATTTTAACTGCAGTTAGCAAGTGTTTTTCTTACCCATGGGTGTATTCTTAGAGTAGGCTTACTTTTACCATTCACATTTAGTTGCATTTCTAGTGTATTGCATATTCAAATAGCCTACACTGCCTAGAACACGTACTGCTTTATTAGACTAGTTTAGCCTACACTCTTATTTGGCCATTCTTTCAAACATCCTTTAATTTTTCGTTTTCCTAATGGCTTGAATAAGGAATAGGCCTACTGTAATATTTTTTGCCAAAATTTAAGAGATGAATTTAAGTTAGAAGGCTTATTTGTGTGAATAGTGGTGGCCATGGCAAAGTGCTGGCAGGGTGGTGGTTGAACGTGGCGGTTTAACTTAATACGCAGCCAGAGAGCACGCGCCCTTCTCTCCCTGTGGGCGCGAGTTGTTTTGCATTCAGCACCATGTTCTAGAACGGGCTGAATGGATAGCTCCCGCGTAGAAGAAGACAAACTAATCCAAACACATCGAAACAGATTCATACCTCGTCAGTGACTGCGACTAATGCCACCAACCAACATCGGGCCCTAATAGGCATAAGCCTATATTCACAAATGTAATCGAGTCATGTGCTTGTTGTAATAGCTTTTATGGCAGCCTTAGCCATTATCAAAAATGCAAAGACGTGGTATTTACTTAGATTACCCTATGCGAAAAGTTTTAAATGTAAAGAGAGGCCTGTAGTCCTTATTAGGCCACACACATGGTCATAAGAACAGCGCACACCCTTACCACAAGGGAAACAGCCAAAAAGGCATAGAAAAAAGAACAAATGTCTTCAAGCCAATCGAGGCGGGCATACATTAAGGAATGTTACGATGTCAGAGTTCGGATAAAAGTAGGCTAGGCCTACATCTGCTCATATTTTGTTTACTGAAATTAAAAAGGCAGCCATTTCAAATAAATTGTTGATTTTGTTTGATTATATTTGTAACCATAAATATTAAAAACACTATAATGTTTAACAAATTACATTGCAAGCATTGTGACAACAAAGACGTTTATTATTTTTACAATTAACAACATGACGTGTTGCTTACCTTTGAGGTGGAACTTGGCGAAAGTTGTTAGAAGGCCTAATTAGTTGTAGGTATACCCTAGGCCTTATTTCCTAAATGACCGTGAATGTGGAAGTAATTTCTACTTTCGGTTATCTAGCTTTATGACAGGTATTTAACACTCATACAGCTAGATAACCAAAGACAGAAACCGACCTCCGGTTCACATGCATTTTCGTAGACTACTTTGTCTTGCTGCCTCGTACTCATGATCGATTGGTGAGCGGTAGTGATGACGTGCTTCATCCGACACCTTGAGAGAGGAAGGAATGATAGATATGATTTAAATTTCGTATGACCATATTAAATGTCCTTTTACCAATGATGGCCAAAAATAATTGGGGAAAATATTCTATTATATTCTAGAGATGTCCATTTATTCTATTCGGAGATGTTCATGTGGCGTGAGGACAGGACACTGCCAGCGAGTCATCAAATTCCTTTTTAAAGGACCAATAAGGACAAGATAGACCTGAATAAACATTGACTATAAGTGAGTGGCGTTTATACAGTTAGGCCTGTTATTACAATATATAGCACCATCTTTCAGGCTATGGCAACAAAAAGGCTGATTGGCCTTATCATTGATAGGCATAGGCCTATCATTCGATTATATTTAGTTTTCTAATCATTATTAGGAAGTTCATCAACAAGTAGGCTAGAAAACGTATAGGGTTACACTCGATGTGAGTTAAAAAATATGATTGCCTTTAATTGAAGGGGGAAAAAATATATTTGTGGACCTACCTTACCAATCCAAACAAACTCAGTTCGAACAAAGTGGCTAATTTATTGTTCTACGATAAAGAGAGTTTGTATAATGTGCGCATGGGACCTGGTTATGTTGGGCCTATATATAAATGATCTGTCGCCAGAATTAAATTAATCAAGTAGCTTATCTTAATTTAGGAGATATCACCACAGCATTGTGGAGATGTTGGAGATGATTCCTTGTCAATTTAAAAGCTTTTCATTTATCTCAGAGACAGAAAAAAACATTTCCTGATGTGTCTAGTATCAAATCATAGTCTAGTAAAGTAGCCTGCGTTATATCTTGAAAATGACAATTGTATTCTTAGTAAGTAATCCAGTAAATGTGATGTTACGAGTGTTGATTAATTGGCATGACACTGGCCTAACCAACAGGTGCTTTGTTACATTTCATTAGGCTAATATTAATGGACAATGCTTACACAGAAATAAACTATTCAACTTCCACTGGAAATTGGCAATATGACTCAAAGAGATGTGAATAGCTTACATTTTATTTACTAAATGACTTATTAGTTGTGTAAAGGTGTAGGCTGCATAGGGCCTACTGATTTTGTTTGCATTTGGACAGTTATTTTCCTTCTATCCATTAATATAAAATTGACTGAACAACAACCAAACTTAAGAGTTCCTTGTCTGTAATCAAATTAACTAAATGTGAATAAAGACAATCAAAAGCAGGCTTACAAGTTCTTCCTAGTTGCAATACGAACCATTGTTTGTTTGTATTTTAAGAACAACAACACTATTAGACTTAGCTGTGAAAACTATTTTTAAAGAATGAATGATTTGTCTATATATCTTTGTTTAGAAGTTTAGCATATTTAAAGGATGACTTTGACGTGAAACTGAATTTGAGACAGCGCGGCTATAACGCATGATATGGCGAATATATCGTGTAGGACTCGGCCCTCATGCTGTCTTCAGTTCAAGCACGTTCCGATTTACAAACCACCAACCCGTTTACAAACATACAAGATAGAAAAGAAGGACTAGGCTATATAATAGACCATAATTCAAACGCTAGTAATATGATTGTCGAGTTGCCTTTGTGTGCCCCTAGGCCTGGTCACTTTTATTGAGAGTTCTTGCCAATGACCTAGTTCTGAATCAAGGGCTATATTCACATCAAAAGCAAGGCTATAGCCTGGATAGGAAAATCACAGTATTCTAATCTATTAGCCTACTGAAAATTGCACTGTACATTGTTATAACACTTTCGACAAGAATGTCGGCTATTTTTCTATTCGATGTAAATAAATAACAATATATTATAATGTACCCGATGCCAGAAGCGCAAGCCTATTTATAACCAAGGCACAACAAAAATTCGATAATTGTAAGTAAAAGGTGACCACCAGCAAACCAGACACATCCAAGGCAGCAGGCAGACCATGGACATGACGAGAGAACAGATTCCTTGAAAGGTGCAATCCATCCTTATCTAAGATACCCTGTATGTTTGCAGTGATGCCGCTATAGCTTACTTGTGTTTAAGTCCTAGATTAAGAACTATATTTTTGGAATCCCCCTTTTTCAATCTTAAATTCTATCTTTCCCTCCACGTGCGTATGCTATATCTAGTTAACTCGCGCTCTCGCTCCTCATCTGTCCGACCTATCATTGCATTAATACGCACCGTCTTCTCCCCCTAGTCAACCTCCTTCCCTAGTCCTCCGAGCTCTAGCCTACTCACTTCGTGCGCGCATCCTGTGGTGACAATTTTCGCACACCGTGACGCCATTCCAGTGGCAGGTTGTTGTATGTCCAATCACAGAACCCGATGAAAACGAAAGTTTTTGTATGTGCGCATGTGTTGGTAAGGTGCATGGGGTTGGGAGTCCTTCTGTAAATGTCTTATTAACAATCATTGAGTATCTCCATTGTCAAATCAGTGCAAATTGCTGCACAGTTTGGAATCCAAATGTGCCAGTTTTTGAAGCGTTATTCTTTATTCTTACTCTTCTTATTGCTTAATGCAAACTATGAGTTATATATATTTGGTGAGGTCCAGTTATGCCTTTATACAACTAACGTAGGCTAATATGGCTCATGTTACTCGTTAAATGTAGGCTATTACGCAGACACAAAACTAGAGAGGAATGTATACGTTTCACTTGATAGCCTTTACTAATTTATGCATTGGCCAAATTGGTGGGTAAAAGGCGACTCTTTATCCAGCCACATTAATTATGGCAACGTACACGTAGGTTCTTGAATCATGTCATAGTAGCCTAATAAAATAAAATATAACTGCTTGTCTGAATAATGACTCAATTCCTCAATTCCTACAACTCAATTCCTACAAGGGAGTCTATATTTGTTTCAAATCAAATCAAATTTGATTTGTCACGTGCCCCGAATACAACGGGTGTAGGTAGACCTTACAGTGAAATGCTTACTTACAAGCCCTTAACCAACAGTGCAGTTTTTAAGTAAAAAAATAGGTATTAGGTAAACAATAGATAACTAAAAAAATAAAAAATAACAGTAAGGAGGCTATATACAGGTGGTACTGGTACAGAGTCAATGTGCAGGTGCACCGGTTTGTCGGGCTATTTGAGGTAATATGTACATATAGGGTTAGTTAAAGTGACTATGCATAGATGACAAACAGAGAGTAGCAGCTGCGTCAAAGAGGGGTTTGGGGGGGGACACAATGCATAGGGTAGCCATTTGATTAGCTGTTCAGGAGTCTTATGGCTTGGGGGTAAAGCTTTTTGGTCCTAGACTTGGTGCTCCAGTACCGCTTGCCATGCGGTAGCAGAGAGAACAGTCTATGACTGGGGTGGCTGGAGTCTTTGACAATTTTTAGGGCCTTCCTCTGACACCGCCTGGTATAGATGTCCTGGATGGCAGGCAGCTTAGCCTCAGTGATGTACTGGGCCGTACGCACTTCCCTCTGTAGTGCCTTGCGGTCGGAGTCTGAGCAGCTGCCATACCAGGCAGTGTTGCAACCAGTCAGGATGCTCTCGATATTGCAGCTGTAGAACCTTTTGAGGATCTGAGGACCCATGACAAATCTTTTTAGTTACCTGAGGGGGCATAGGCTTTGTCGTGCCCTCTTCACGACTGTCTTGGTGTGTTTGGACCACTCTAGTTTGTTGGTGATGTGGACACCAAGGAACTTGAAGCTCTCAACCTGCTCCACTGCAGCCCCGTCGATGAGAATGGGGGCGTGCTCGGTCCTCCTTTTCCTGTAGTCCACAATCATCTCCTTTGTCTTGATTACGTTGAGGGAGAGGTTGTTGTCCTGGCACCATCCGGCCAGGTCTCTGACCTCCTCCCTATAGGCTGTCTCGTCATTGTCAGTGATCAGGCCTACCACTGTTGTGCCGTCTGCAATCTTAACAATGGTGTTGGAGTCGTGCCTGGCCATGCAGTCGTGGGTGAATAGGGAGTACAGGAGGGGACTGAGCACGCACCCCTGAGGGGCTCCAGTGTTGAGGATCAGCGTGGCAGATGTGTTGTTACCTATCCTTACCACCTGGTGGCGGCCTGTCAGGAAGTCCAGAATCCAGTTACAGTTAGCTTAGTGATTAGCTTTGAGGGCACTATGGTGTTGAACGCTGAGCTGTAGTCAATGAATAGCATTCTCACGTAGGTGTTCCTTTTGTCCAGGTGGGAAAGGGCAGTGTGAAGTGCAACAGAGATTGCATCATCTGTGGATCTGTTTGAGCGGTATGCAAATTGGAGTGGGTCTAGGGTTTCTGGGATAATGCTGTTAGTGTGAGCCATGACCAGCCTTTCAAAGCACTTCATGGCTACGGATGTGAGTGCTATGGGTCTGTAGTCATTTAGGCAGGTTACCTTAGTGTTCTTGGGCACTGGGACTATGGCAATCTGCTTGAAACATGTTGGTATTACAGACTCAATCAGGGACATGTTGAAAATGTCAGTGAAGACACCTGCCAGTTGGTCAGCACATGCCCGGAGCACACGTCCTGGTAATCTGTCTGGCCCAGCGGCCTTGTGAATGTTGACCTATTTAAAGGTCTTACTCATGTCGGCTACGGAGAGCGTGATCACACAGTCGTCCAGAACAGCTGATGCTCTCATACATGCTTCAATGTTGCTTGCCTCGAAGCGAGCATAGAAGTGATTTAGCTCCTCTGGTAGGCTTGTGTCACTGGGCAGCTCGCGGCTGTGCTTCCCTTTGTAGTCTGTAATAGTTTGCAGGCCCTGCCACATCTGATGAGCATCGGAGCCGGTGTAGTATGATTCAATCTTAGTACTGTATTGGCGCTTGCCTGTTTGGTTCGTCTGAGGGCATAGCGGGATTTCTTATAAGCATCCGGGTTAAAATCCCGCTCCTTGAAGGCGGCAGCTCTACCCTTTAGCTCAGTGCGGATGTTGCCTGTAATCCATGGTTTCTGGTTGGGGTATGTACATACAGTCTCTGTGGGCACGACGTCATCGATGCACTTATTGATGAAGCCAGTGACTGATGTGGTGTACCATCGGAAGAATCCCAGAACATATTCCAGTCTGTGCTAGCACAACAGTCCTGTAGCTTAGCATCTGCGTCATCTGACCACTTCTTTATTGACAGAGTCACTTGTGCTTCTTGCTTTAGTTTCTGCTTGTAAGCAGGAATCAGGAGGATGGAATTATGGTCAGTTTTGCCAAATGGAGGGTGAGGGAGAGCTTTGTACGCGTCTCTGTGTGTGGTGTAAAGGTGGTCTAAAGTTTTTTTCTCCTCTGGCTGCACATTTAACATGCTGATAGAAATTAGGTAAGACTGATTTCAGTTTTCCTGCATTAAAGTCCCCGGCCACTAGGAGTGCCGCCTCAAGTGGGCGTTTTCCTGTTTGCTTATTTCCTTATACAGCTGACTGAGTGCGGTCTTAGTGTCAGCATCCATCTGTCGTGGTAAATAAACATCCACGAAAAATATAGATGAAAACTCTCTTGGCAAATAGTGTGGTCTACAGCTTATCATGAGATACTCTACTTCAAGCGAACAAAATCTAGAGACTTCCTTAGATTTCGTGCACCAGCTGTTTTTAACAAATATACACAGACCGTATCCCCTCGTTTTACCGGACTGTGCTGTTCTATCTAGCCGGTGCAGCGTATATCGCGCTGAATGTTATCCATGTCGTCATTCTGCCACGATTCCCTGACGTTTTAAGGCATTAGGCTACTTGAATTGGTGGAAATTTAACTCAGACTTTATTTTCCCATTTGAGATTGGATATGCATTTCCTTGCAAATGGGAGATTACGGTCTATCTCACAATAAAGCTGGAAGCTATCTTTCATGGTTAACTTTATAGCCAACTGATGTACACTTGGGACTCCATGGAATAGTTATAGGTTTTACAGAATTTTAAATGTGTAGTACCCATTTTGTTCTTAAGGTAAAATTCATTTTCAGATCCGAGTTGTCAATATAACAAAATAAAGTCAACAGAAACTACTCGATCTGTAGAGTGCACCATTGTGTTTGTGTGTGTGTCAGGAACATGGAGTTCAATAATTACTTCAGGACAAGTTTCTAGGTGATAAAGGCTAAGAAACTTCCTTCAAAATAGACTCCTTCAAAAATATAATCTCATATGCTTGATGTGCAATATTGTTTTACATTGTTCTCCTCTATGAGACGATAACCCCCCATGAATAATAAATACATATAATTGAAAAGATACAGCATCAATGAGCCTACAAAACAGTTTAAATCTCCATATGATAATGATATTCATTTCAATGCTACTATATCAACATACACACAGCAAACTCCTGTTCTTCACATAATCTATTACACACATGACACTAGAACTACACAAACCCCAAACGTATGCTTAAACTGAAATAAGAACAATCTATCTAATACTGTATTGTCACAGGAATACAGAATACAATAAATAATTGTTCTCATTTATTATCCCAGAATAAACTACCAGTTGACAAGTTTTTAACAGGTTTGAACAGAATAAACCTTAAGTGACCTAAATTGAAAGACTCACTGAAAACAAGCACTTAATATAACCTATAACAAAGCACATAGGGCAGGGGTCAAGTTCTTGCTGGTGACCATACCTTCCATCCTACTCCCTCTGCACCACAGTGGCAACATTTTTACGCATAGTTTTTTATTGGACATTTCACAAAGATTATGAGCAAATATGATGTAGGCCTATCTAAAGAAAATAAATGTCTAATTTGAGCAAAGAAAGCCCAGTTGTGTTAATTACAATGGTTTTTATATATACTAGATGGCTGACAGGGGGCGCTGTTTTGAAGCAGCCCAACCTAAATCTTGGCACTCCCCCACCATTGTAAAAAAATGTTGGACGCTATAGAAATGTATTATAGTCAACATTTGTTTTTGCCACGTTTATTCTATTACATACACCTTAATGCATACGTGTACATTATATTATGTGCGCTAAACATACAAAAAATGTTGAATACATGTAATTTTGTCCTTTAAACATTTAATTGGAATACTGTAGATTTCCCTTCATTCCCATGGAGGATTGCTTCTTCTGGAGAATGCCAATATGGCCGACCGGTGGCTTCAAAGCATCTCACTGGACAATACACAGCATCAGCAATCCAGGGTTTATATACATCGTTGGTTAATTAGTTCTGAGATTTTGGGCTACGGTTCAAACTCATAAAAGACACACGCTCGTCCACTTACCCTCTTTTTAACCACTCTCACTAACTTCTCAAACCCCAAACCCCAGCCTTTGGTCTGTTTCGCAAGCGTTCCCTGAAGTCTCGCGATGTTGCGCCTCTGGGTTAAAAAATTCGGTTAGCAGTCCAAACACCCAAAAGACACACTGCACAGAATTTGAGATGCATTTTTCTATTCAGGAAAAAGTAAGAGAGGAACATATCCTTAATTCACATAAAATACCAGATATCTGATGTATGATTGTATCGGTGATAATCACATTGACCACGTTTTCATGTGCACAGTATTCCGGATAGTGGCTCATATCCCGCTTAAGGTCTTATTCTGGATAAGATGTGTACATGCACATTTGATATCCCAATCATGAGTATCCCTGTATCCATTAATAAACATAATATTACTCATTTAAATTCATATGAGTTAAATAGATTAGTCATTGAAATATGGACACTGGCTGTAGGTCTATTATCTCTCATGTAGCTTAATAGCCTATAACATGAACTTCTGCAGAATTATGCATTTTTTTACAGTGAAATTATACAACAAATGTTAATTTTGTCTCGGGAACAGGAGTGGAGAAATATGATTCATTTCTTTCACCATCACTTGAGAAAATGCGAATGCTACGAGTGTAATGTGTTATCTTTGACACTATTATGCAAGCAGACTAAAATTATTTGGTTTAAATATACTTAACTATTAAAATTAAATCAAATTGCTAAAATTTACTTAATTATCAAAAGTAAAATTATAAACCATTTAAAATTCATAATAATAAGCAAACCAAACGGAACACTTTTTAAATTTTAATTATTTTTTTAATTTACGGATAGCCAGGGGCACACTCCAACACTCAGATATAATTTACAAATGAAGCATTTCTATTCAGTGAGTCCGTTAAATCAGAGGTAGTAGAGATGACCAGGAATGCTCTCTTGATAAGTGTGTGAATTGAACCTTTTTCCTTTCAAAATGTAACGAGTACTTTTGGGTGTCAGGGAAAATATAAATAGCAAAGTAAACTACAGATACCCCCCAAAACGACTTAAGTAGTACTTCAAAGTATTTTTCCTTAAGTACTTTACACCACTGCTTATAATCGGGAGTTTTTTTCGGGTTATTGTGAACGGGATATGATGTTCATATGCGACAACTTAAAAACAGAATAGTTGAGTATACCGAATAAAAACGGGATATTGGCGTGCATATAAATGTGGTCACTGATTGACCAAGCAAGGATATGGAATCTTTACGTCATTGTCCCTTCATCCGTCATCGTTCCTGTTAAAGTATAAAAAACTTCGACCCCGGCAGGACTCGAACCTGCAATCTTCTGATTCGAAGTCAGACGCCTTATCCATTAGGCCTCGAGGCCTACAACAAACAAGTGAAAATATGATATTATACTAAATAAACATTTTAACCAGTGACCGATTTAACTAAAAGCATATTCTCATCAAACACTGGCCAGATACTTTGTAAAAGGTTCACTTTATCTTACACTTCCGTACGGGAGGTCATCCCTACCACTGGATGTCACTAGATAGCTGGTCTGCTACAATGTTTCAACCTCCATGCCGGGGAAATCCGGATGTCACTAGTTACCACAGCCACAAAGTCAAAGTGGTCTGTATCGCAAATGTTTTTTTGTCTTGATTTAAGGTTATGGTCAGGCTTAAGGTTAACAACGTGGTTTGGATTAAGGTTAGGTTTAAAATCAGATTTGAATAAGATACATCGTAGAAATGGGCGGGGTTTAACCTTAAGTATGACTTTGTGACTGTGGTAACTAGTGACGACCGGGAAACACATTGTTTATATCACATTGACGCTAGCGGTGAATTGCAAAGCGGTAGTACTCACAGCGAGGTTGGTAAATAATCACTATTTTATTCTGTTGTCAACACAGCCTTCTGACTATTCTCTGCATTGTCGCTTGAAGATATCAGCAGGTTTCTCAAGTAGGCCTACGTAGCAATCATGGTTTTGGTGTGAGGAATTGAGTGCCAGGGGATCGTGTTGATGATCTAAATAGCTATTACATTTTATTTGTATTAATAATTTTATGGCTTTGATCGGATGGTTGCATGGTCACAAAGTTGCATCCTGGCTCTCTCTCCATTCAATTTTTCATCCTGTTCCTGACCAAGTCCAAGGGGAGGAACAAGTGACTGTAAGGACTAGTTAGAAAATGCTACATCTTCTGCATCTTCGTCCCTTCCGGAGGCCTCTCTCCTCTGTCCTACGGAGGAGACTATGTTGTACACCCTACTCCACCCAGCAGCCCCACTCCCTCCAGGGCTCCCTTCCCCCAGAGACCCGCCTGAACCCCCTCAATATCCAGATGCTGTCCCAAAACCTCCATGAGCAGATCTTCCGCGGCGCAGAGCAGGAGTACGAGGACGAGAAGGTGGAGCGGAGCATCAGGCACCTACAGAGGCACCAGCTGTGGGGAAAAGAAGCCTCCCTGCTGCCTGGTGTGGAGCTCCAACTGCCCCACATGTACGGGGAGGACATAAACGACCACTTCCGCTTGCTGGCCCAAAAGCAGAGCCTTCCCTACCTGGAGGCTGCCAGTAAGCTCCAGCAGGCCCCGCTGCCCCCCATGCCCCGGGACTGGGTGTGGGAGGTGGGCTGGATGCGCTACGGGCCGGGTGGGGAGGCCAGACGGGTTGACTTCCCAGACGAGGCAGGCCTGGTGTTTGACGTGGAGGTGTGCATGGCGGAGGGACACTGTCCCACGCTGGCTGTGGCTGTATCCCCTACTGCCTGGTGAGACTAATAGAGAGGACCAAGACCCTCTACTGTGGGAGGGAGGAGTTGTTACAATTAGCTGGAGGAACTGACAACTTTATTTCAGTACCAGACAGTTTCTCTTCTTAGTATTTGTACCTATTTATTTTTCATGTAAAATTATCTGTAAATATACAAATATTGAAAGGCTTTTCTAGTGACAGGTTGATGGTGTATATTGTGTTGGAACTGGTCAGGAATGATTACAGTTATTTATCAAGGACTATTTATTTTAGGCCAGGTCAGTATTGCAGTTTCATTGAATATTCTGTCTTTTTGTTTCCTGCCAGGTACTCGTGGTGCAGCAAGCGTATGATAGAGGAGAGATACTCCTGGTCCAGCCAGCTGACCCCTGCTGACCTCATCCCCATGGAGACCCCGACCAACTCCAGCCGCACTCCGGGGGGCCAGTGGAGGGAGAGACTGATTGTGGGCCACAACGTCAGCTTTGACCGGTCTTACATCAAGGAGCAGTACCTGCTGAAGGTCAGATTTCACAGGGTTACGGGGACACGTTTTGAGGCATAATTCATCACGATTTAGTGTGATTGACAGTCATTTATGCCAGATTCACACTATAGGACCGAATGGCACCGTGCTGTGCTGGCTATGATATTTTATTATCCTCAGGCTAGCCCAGAACAGCTCGGGGTTGTCCCAATAGTGTGACTCAGGCATTAGGGTCTTTGGAGTGGCTCATGTTTCTGTTATTATTATGGCTGTTTCCCAATTCACAAGGATGCTTGCATTGGAAGCAGGTAGGCAGCTGCCTTTGGATTGAGACACAGCCTCTGTATGTTCCTTTTCCCACAGGGTTCCAAGGCTCGTTTCCTGGACACCATGAGTCTCCATATGTCCATCTCTGGTCTGACTGGGTTCCAGCGCACGCTGTGGATGGCCAACAAGCACGGCAAGAGGCGTGGCCTCCTGGAGGTCAAAGAGCATATGAAGAAAGTGGGCCGACCTGGGCGGAAGGAAGGGCCCATGGTCAGTGCTCTCTGTCTTCTAGTCAATGATTATGGAACGACACAGAAAACTGTTGATTTGTGATTGTTCTGTAGAAATGTTGTTGTTGCCTTTCCGCAGGTCAACAATCTCGTTCCTCAGCCCTTCCTTTCCTGGATTGGCTTTGGATTTTTCCTTCAGGTATCCAAAGTTTTAAAAGGAGTTCATTGGTTAATAAATTAGTTTTGTTGTTGTGTGTGTAGATCGGCTCATGGGACTGGGTGAATATCAGCAGCATCAACAACCTGGCTGATGTGCATGCTCTGTATGTGGGAGGGGAGCCACTGCAGAAGGAGGCCAGAGAGATCTTTGTGAAGGGCAGCATGGCTGACGTCAGGAACAACTTCCAGGTCAGAGGTCAATGGAGGTCCAACCTCTCGTGTACAATAATGATTGGTTGTTTACAAACCTCATTGATTTGCTTTTCTTAAAAGGGGAAATCTGCAGTTTAAACAACAATATGAAGCCTCCCCGCCACCTTTTTATGGAAATGAGCTATGGGATGGAGCTGGAGAAATATAACACCTTTCAAATTAATAGATGCCGCTATGGATGCAAGGACTGACCATCCATGAGATCAAAATTATAGTTTAAACTATTTTGTGAAGCTATACAGTGTTTGTTTACAATTACATTGTTTACAAACGGTGTAAAACAAGATTAGATTTTGGGTTGGACAGTTGAACTAACCTCACGAGGCATTCATGAGTTATATTCTTCAAGAATAAATGGCTCATTCATTTAGAAGTAAAAGAATTGATATATCAATTGTCACAACACAACTGATTGGCTCAAACGCATTAAGAAGGAAAGGAATTCCACAAATGAACTTTTAACAAGTCACACCTGTTAATTGAAATGTATTCCAGGTGACTACATCATGAAACTGTTTGAGAGAATGCCAAGAGTGTGCAAAGCTGTCATCAAGGCAAAGGGTGGCTACTTTGAAGAATCTAAATATATATTTTGATTTAACACTTTTTTTGGTTACTACACGAGTCCATGTGTTATGTCATAGTTTTGATGTCTTCACTATTATTCTACAATGTAGAATATATATATTTTTTAATGAGTATGTGTCCAAACCTTTGACTGGTACTGTATACAGTGATCCCTCGCCACTTCGCGGTTCACTTATCGCGGATTCGCTATTTCGCGGATTTTCATAATGCATTTTTTTTTTTTTTTTGGTGCATTGTGCTCTGCATTCTGATTCGCTAAAAACTCACTCCCGCTTCTTGTATCAAAACATGCTACGAATTGTGCTATCATTTTGTCGTCTCGTGCAGTTATGTGTACGTACATAAAACAGCTTGGCAAAAAAAAATTTCGCTTAGCAACCATGGTGCGAATGGCCACTGAACTTAAGCGAGTAGCTGAGGAATGGGACCCTTTGATGAGCCGTTCATTACAGTTCTCCAACGTAATCGATGGTGGCATGTCGGTGTACAAGGATCTTTTTGCAAAGAAGAAAAAAGAGCGACAACAGCTGCCTATCACTATGTTCTTCTCCCGAACAAACACACCTGCACCGCGGGCTTCAGAAGAAGAGAACACTGCAGAGCGCAGTCAGGATGCAGCGGCCCAGTCTGAAGAGCAGTGAAACGGCCTACACGTGAGTCACTGTATTTGTATACATGTAATAGTTGCTAATTGTAAAAAAAAAAAAAAGTTTTCTATTTCGCGGATTTCACTTATCGCGGGTCATTTTCGGAACGTAACCCCCGCGATAAACGAGGGATTACTGTATGCCCAAACCAAATCATTATTCACCCACTGTACTTGAGTCATAACGGAGTCATTTCTTTGCTGCCCCCTGCAGGAGCTGATGCAGTACTGCGCTCTGGACGTCCAGGCCACTCACCAGGTGTTCTGTGAGCAGCTGCCCCTCTTCATGGAGAGGTCAGACAACCACATTTGCTTAATTAATTTAAACTTAATTTAATAATAATAATACAATAATGCCCAAGAGGCAAAGCCACAATATGTTTTACTTTTAGGAGCATCTCTAGCTTGATCCCAGATCTGTTTATTGGAGTTGGCAAGATAACACAGATCTAGGACCAAGCTAACCCATCTCCCTCGCCACCTGCCAATCATTGGACAGTAATCTCTCAACCAATCACTGTCCTTCCTTTGTCTGTACACAGGTGCCCTCATCCAGTAACATTTGCAGGGATGCTGGAGATGGGCGGGTGCTACCTACCTGTCAATCAGAACTGGGGGAGGTACCTGGAAGACTCTCAAGACACGTTTGAGGAGCTGCAGAGAGAGATGAAGAAGAGTCTGATGAGTCTTGCGGATGACGCTTGTCAACTGCTACAGGACGACAGGTGAGGGACCATAATGCATGCAGTATATGCAGTTATGAAGCAATGAGGCTTACATAATGACATTGTAAATACTCTATGGTGTGTGCATACGTACTGGATATGCGTGTGTTTAAGACCATGGTCATATTGGGATTTTGTGTCTGAGAATTTCGGATGGAGCTAATGCCTTTTCAAACGATCCGTCTTTTTACGTATGCAACTTGTCCAAACTTGTTTGGGGAAAAAAAAGAGATGAGTGATACATTTGATGAAGAAAAGCTAACAATGATGTACATCATGCGATTTTTATGTGTTCATCCATCTGATTGTGGCTGCGGCCTTAAGATAACGGACTGTTTCTTTGTAAGGTATAAAGAGGACGCCTGGCTTTGGGATGTGGAATGGGACGTCCAGGAGTTCAAGCAGAAGAAGGTGACCGTCAGCAAGAGAAAACGCTCAAAGGCGGAGAATGAGCCAGCACCCAGCACACCATTGAGAGACTGGGATCAGGGTAGGAGCTCACACTATATACCAGGGCCCATATTTAAAAAGGAGTGCTGATCTAGGATCAGGTCCCCTGTCCATACAATCTTATGATATATATGCAAAACTGACACAATATCAGCACTCCTACTCTGACTCTTTGTACATATGTGCCTGGAACAGAGATAGACCAAGGGCCTTTCATAAAACTAGTTAAGACTGGTCTATGGTTCCAGGACCGATACCAGTACTACAGGACTATTCTGTCTTGCTAAGTTGTTTTGTGTGCTTATATTGGATCCTATTGGGGTAAAGGTGTAGTCCAGTGTCTTGTGGAGCTGTAAAATGATTGACTCTGCTGCTGTGTTGACTTGGATTAAAACTAGCAGGTGACTTAGCAGTGTTGTTGTGCTGTCAGACCCAGGTCCCCCCACTGAGGAGGAGATAGCAGGACCATGCCCAAGTAGGGAGGCTCTGGAGAGGCTGAAGAAGATGGTCAGCAGGCTGCCCAAGAGGAGACAGCACCTGCCTGGACATCCTGGGTGAGCTGGGCTGTACTGGGCCCCCCCTGTGGAGCTCCATGTAGCTAACTGTTAACTAATATAACACACTAACACCCTGGTACAGATAACTGTGGCTGTGAAATACATCAGGCAACACTCACTAATGTCTAATGTCAATTCTCATTTGAGCTCTTTCTCAATCTTTCCTTGATTCCTCGCATCCTCTCTCCTTGCCTCAAAATGCACTGGAGAAGAAGGTAGGAGGGGAAGGACCTTCTCCTAAACAGTGAAAAGGGAGGCGAGAAATCGAGGAAATCCCATTGAGAAACAGCCATAGTCTATTCCTCCCTACCTTACCAGGTGGTATCGTAAGTTGTGTGCGAAGATGTCGGAGGAGGAGAGCTGGTCGCCGGGGTCCAGCCTGATCAGTCTGGCTATGCGGGTGACTCCCAAGCTGATGGGGCTGACGTGGGACGGCTTCCCCCTGCACTACACGGAGCAGCACGGCTGGGGCTACCTGGTGCCTGGCCGCAGGGACAACCTGATGGAGCCCCAGGGGGAGGAGGAGGACGCCATGGGGCCTGTGTGTCCCCACAGGTAGGTCACAGCACAGCACAACACACAGCTCAGTCAGGGGAAACAGAGACCACAGACAAAGGAGGCACAGGGATGAGTCAAGTGAATTAATGAATCAGTCAACCCATTTAATTATTGTAATTGTTTTACCACATCACTGGGTGTACTCTAAGTGCATCCACCAGAAGTAGTGTGTATAAATACCTCTGTGTGTTGTTGTGACTCACAGGGCCATAGAAAGTGTGTACAGAGAGTACTGTGAGCAGAAAGGTAAAGAGCAGCCTAGGTGTCTGGACAACGGCCTCTCTGATGACCTCATGCTAACCGACAGCACACTCTGGCAGACGGTAAGACCTTGACAAACACACAAGATGGGTCTGTCTTCATGACACCTGAATTAGCGTTAAAGCTAAAATCCTCAGTTGCTACATCCATTTTGTACTTAATTATATTTACCCATTGATTCATAAAGAATATAACGAGTGGCGCAGCGGTCTAAGGCACTGCATCTCAGTGCTAGAGGCATCACTACAGACCCTGGTTCGATCCCGGGCTGTATCACAACCGGCCGTGATCGGGAGTCCCATAGGGGCGGTGCACAATTGGCCCAGTGCCGTCCGGGTTAGGCCGTCATTGTAAAATAAGAATTTGTTCTTAACTGACTTGCCTAGTTAAATAAAGGTTCAATTTAAAAAATGAAATGCGCCATGAGCTTAGTTCAACTGTCATACCCCATCAGAACCCAAAATATACACTTGCTTTACATGTAAACAAACACTGTACAGCCTCAAAACATGATACAACTGTAAAGTCCTTGAACCCATAGCTCTGTGTATGAATTTGAGAGTGGTTACATTTCTTAAATAATTACTCACAGAGAATGATCTTCCCATATCAACTAGGAATTCTGTGCAAATAGCAAATATGCTCTCCTGTCAGAAAGTATAACAGGTGGGTGTCTTTCCTGTGTTAACCTGTAGGTGGAAGAGTTGGGTCGCTTGGAAAGTGTGTCAGAGGAGGAGAAAGGTGGCAGGGTGACTAGGAAGAGCAATAAGGTGAACTGTCCTATCCATAGAGATGGAACGAGGGCACACCTCTCTTTGACATTGATTGATTCTTGTGGCAAGTGCGCCCTCTATACATCTCTATGGTCCCCTCCTACACATTTCACCTATTACCTTAATGATCTTTACGATTTGAATGCGTTGGGTGACATGTTCTATGTTATGTAACCAGGAAATGCAGGATATTAATTCTCTACCAGGTGAGAGTCACTGTCCCTATCACCATGGAAACGGACCTTACAACGATGTCAACTTTCCGGGATGCTGGTTTTTCAAACTCCCACACAAGGTACATCAACTGATCTATGTGATGCTGACCTAATTTGTGTTGTGCCGAAACAAAATGCCAATCCTCTCATAGGGGCGAATCCTAACTCAAATTGTTCACTTAGTCTTGCATGGGTATATTGTCTGTATCAAGTATTTAATAGAATGATCCTAGAATCTGTGCAGTATCTGTGCACCTGAACACACCCATAAATGCTTAAGAGACTGTTTTGACTACAGGATGGAAATGACAACAACGTGGGCAGCCCCTTCTCCAAGGACTTCCTGTCCAAGATGGAAGACGGCACCCTGAGGGCGGGGCGGGGGGCCACCAACGCCACCCGGGCTCTGGAGATAAACAAGATGATCTCTTTCTGGAGGAATGCCCAGAAACGCATCAGGTAGGCACCCAGGCTCCACTTCATGTAGACAGTTACATGTAAGAATGACTTAATGAATAGGAATTAAATTAATTTCTGGAAAATAATCGTTGAAGACGTACTGTAGTTACATTGCTAATCATCATGGCCAGACACAGTGAGAAATAAGAAATTACAATTCCTAGAGGGTTAAAGTACAGTTGTGTTATCATGTCTGATGTGTCCTGGCAGCTCTCAGAAGGTGGTGTGGCTGAGGAAAGGGGAGCTCCCTCGCAGTGTCAGCAGGCATGAAGAGTATGATGAGGGGGGGCAGTACGGTGCCATCTTGCCACAGGTCATCACCGCGGGAACCGTCACCCGCAGGGCTGTGGAGCCAACGTGGCTGACTGCCAGCAACGCTCGGGTAAGAGAATAGAAAGAGAACTATGGCGGGAGTGTATTGGGCAACACAGCTTTTTTAAGGGAGCCACTGATATAGAGGTTGTGTGTGGTCTGTGCAGCGGGATCGAGTGGGCAGTGAGCTGAAGGCCATGGTACAGGTGCCCCCTGGGTACCACCTGGTGGGGGCGGACGTGGACTCCCAGGAGCTCTGGATCGCTGCCGTTCTGGGAGAGGCCCACTTCGGTGGCATGCATGGTGAGACTTCACCCCTAGCTCTGATACTCCGATTTGATGCTTATTGATTTTGCTATGTGAATGGTCAGAAATGTGAGTTTCCGACAATGTCCATTAAAGACGGAAATCTAATGAGCTCATTCCCAGTCAGAATATTTCAGTGTCTGTATGCATTTTGTCACGGAATTCATATTTTTTTTACAACCTATAGCATGTTTTTAAACAGGGCCCCATATCTATGAACTTGAGGAATCCATTCAGTCATTAATGTGGCCTGTTATCTGTTACTATGTATCTGTTACTGTGTCCAGGCTGCACAGCGTTCGGCTGGATGACCCTGCAGGGCAAGAAGAGCCAGGGCACTGACTTGCACAGCCGCACGGCTGACACGGTGGGCATCAGCCGCGAACATGCCAAGGTCTTCAACTACGGACGCATCTACGGCGCTGGGCAGCCTTTCGCCGAGCGCCTGCTCATGCAGTTCAACCACCGCCTCAGCCAGCCAGAGGCCGCCAGCAAGGCCCGGCAGATGTATGCCCTCACCAAGGGCCTACGCAGGTACAGGAAGGATAGTGATGTATTGGATTTAAGTAGTGATGACACCCTATTCGCTATATAGACAACAGAATATGTCATTTCAGATGCAAATCTAGTGATCAAAGCGCTTCAGATTGTGAAGAGGGAGGACTCCCCTCATCTACTACCAATGTGTAGCACCTCACCGAGGAGTACAGTATGGCTAACATGATGGGAGTTTGGAGCTGTACTGTGAAAATCATGAACTCGCCTATCCTTGCTCTTTTGGAGGTTTAAGCTTGGATCTAAGCACTTTAAATGCATCTATATTATTTGCACAGAGCAGTAGATAGTAATTCTAAGCACAACAAGGGACTCCTTGGATGTTTGGAGGATTAAATTACAGAAAGGATGAGCCACACTGAGCTGTGTTTGATGCTAGGTACCGTCTGTCTGAGGAGGGTGAGTGGCTGCTGAAGGAGCTGGATATGGAGGTGGAGAGGGACGAAGACGGGAGCGTCTCCCCGCAGGATCTCCGCCGTATCACAAGACTGGCCTCCCAGAGGTGAGGCAGCGGTGTGGGTGCGTGTGCGTGTGCTCCTAAGCCCATTGGAAGGCTATGTGGAGCCATCGCCATGTGGAGCCATTGTTTACACCTATCAGGTTCCTTCAGTTTTGCAAATAGTGGTTAGAGATACTTTTGAACCTGGCACTAATGTCAGCCTTGTATGAACTGAAGTTCTTCACTACCCCTGACCCCCAGATACTGCTGTAGATCTGGCTAGGGACACACTTACTTTCTACCTCATTCTCTCCTGATTGGCCGTGCAGTTCTCGGAGGAGGAAGTGGGAGGTGGCGGGCCAGCGTCTGTGGGCTGGTGGTACGGAGTCAGAGATGTTCAACAAGCTGGAGAGCATCGCCCTCTCAGCCCAGCCAGCCACCCCCGTCCTGGGCTGCAGGATTAGCAGAGCCCTGGAGCCTCAGGCCGTCAAGGACGAGGTCAGGAGATACCAGGAGAAACACACAATCATAACACACACACGGATAAGAACACACTCACTCTCAATCATAAGAACAGAATCAAACACACATATTAAATTAAGAGATTTAACGTGTGTGTGTGTCAGTTCATCACCAGCAGGGTGAACTGGGTGGTGCAGAGCTCGGCGGTGGACTACCTCCACCTGATGCTGGTGGCCATGCGCTGGCTGATGGAGGAGCACGACATCGACGGACGTTTCTGCGTCAGCATCCACGACGAGGTACGCTACCTGGTCCGCAGCGAAGACCGCTACCGGGCAGCACTGGCCCTGCAGATCACCAACCTGCTCACAAGGTCAGTAGTACTGCCCTGACTCATACACTCCTGCTGATGACTTGCCACATCACCCCTTGCAAAATACTTCCTGACCCTTTCAGGATAATATACAAAAATTCATTAAAATTGAAAGTATTATGTAATTGTTATTCATAGCCTGTGAGTTACTTGTTTTACATAAACATCTTATTGAACAGACTTGAGACATTGTGTTCCTTCATACTTTACCCTTGTGCTCTACAGGTGTATGTTTACCCATGCACTGGGCATGCAAGACCTGCCCCAGTCAGTGGCCTTCTTCAGTGCCGTGGACATTGACCGCTGTCTGAGGAAGGAGGTGACCATGGACTGTGTGACTCCCTCCAACCCCACAGGGCTGGAGCGCAAATATGGCCTCCCACAGGGTGAGTATATCATCACTGTACATCATTCTTTAAACTGCTGCTCTTAAAACCTGTGCTTGATACATACAGCCCCAGAATGTCTTTGGATTGTAGTGTGCATGTGTTGCAACCTTATTTATTGACCTTTTTATAAAATAATTTGAGAAACATTATAATTTAGAATTTAAAAAAATATATAGTTACATTTTCACAGTAAATTAATAAGCAGACATTTTTGCATGCTCTCAGTATGCTAAGTGAAAGCTTTAAACAAATGATCAGATAATACAAAATATCTTCAACCTCTTGTATCTTTCTCTGTACAGCATGTACCTAGAATAACCACACATTGAATCTCCACAGGTGAGGCTCTGGACATATACCAAATCATAGACATCACCAAAGGCTCTCTGGGGAAAGGGAGATAACAGGGTGAACAGACCAGTCCTCTATTGTGTAGCTCGTGCAGACAGAGACATCATGGGATAAAGGTCCTCCAGGGCTGCCCCAACCCAGGCACTGAGTCAAACCAATGACGTCAATGGGAACTGCAGGGTCATGTTCATAAGGCACCAAACAGAAGAAAACAGTCAGCAGCGGAGTTGTACTATCTAGAGTTGTCCAACATTTTTTTTTAAAGGGCTAATTTTTTTTGGGCTGCAATTATTTTGCTACAGTTAGCCCAAATGAACACAACCCATCTCAGTGGATCATCCGAATGAATGGGGGCAGCTCCAGACTGGTTGAGAGAGGAGTCTATTGAGCAGTTTAGAGGGGGAAAAATATATTGTTTTCCATCACTGCTTCCTCTTGGGCTCCTGGCTCTGCTCTGGCTCCTGAGAGGCTGTGGTCTAAAGAAGGAAAAGATCCAAAGCAGCACTTATCCTCCTCAACACACAATTGGATATGTGGTGTCAGACACTGATACTTTAGCTGAGACCATTGGGTCTGGGAAAAATAGGAGAACCAAAAGAAAAATGTATCCATGGTGTTATAACTTATAAATGTGATGTGTGCTACTGAACAGGACGATGTGAGGAATGCGGGAGTATGGGCAGGACTAATAAAGCATAAGTAAATTTGGTGTGACAGGTCATGATGGAGCTGAGTGAATAGGAGACTAAACCAATGTTTTGGATAACTGTCATGTGTGTGTCAGTGTTATGGTTGATGCTCACCTGCTGACTTGTCCTGCTCCTGCAGCGCTGCCTCTAGTGGCTGTGTTGATGCGGAAATCTCTCAGCTTCATGTACAGAATAAGATTCACCTACGCAACACACAGACACCCGTTTTATCTTGTAGTTACAATAATGCAGTGCATGTTTAGTTTGGGAGATGTTCTGTTACTGAAATGTCCCACAAGGCTCTATCTTCTATTGTGTGTCCTCATTTTCAGATCCTGCTTTATGTTTGGTTACAAGTAGACACTTCCATTCAATTTGAGACAATCTCCCATCCTAAAGCACCCCCATACATAACTTTGATTTCTTGGAGAGGGTGATTAGGTATTTCTCATACTGCTCTATACTGTAGATCAGGTTGGGAATGGCCTTGGTCTCGCACAGGAGTTTTGCCTTGAGAATGGGAGAACAGTACACATGGTTTTAGTTAGACCAAGGCTCAAAATA
The DNA here is from genome assembly GCF_016432855.1 of Salvelinus namaycush. Classification (NCBI taxonomy): domain Eukaryota; kingdom Metazoa; phylum Chordata; class Actinopteri; order Salmoniformes; family Salmonidae; genus Salvelinus; species Salvelinus namaycush. The sequence goes on from NC_052315.1 coordinate 39,235,738, forward strand.
TCAGTTGAAGTGGGTGGGCATTTCTTTGTAACTGTAAATAAAATGTGTGTAACAGAAACTCTGTACAGACGCTGTAGTATTGGCCTCCCCCCTCCTTTATCTTCTTATCATCTGCACCTCCTCCAGCCAGCTCAACACTGCAGGAAAACACATGTCAAAGGTCACAACAACATGAAAGGATCTCTTAACTAGAGGACAGTGTCAACAAGAAATGTTGTATTAGCTAGAGGCACTATGGCCAGCTCTACTAAGCATTTGCACCAGGTGAAAGTTTATCCCTTGCTGAAAAAACAGTGCAAACACTTAGTTAATCTGCCCATAGAGTCATAGGTCGAGGGTTTAGGAACAAACAATGTCACCTGTTGGCAGACAATGGCTGCTTAGATTACGTCAACATGAGGCTATACCTGCACATAGGTGATGTAGGAGTAGCACTGTGGAGTCAGTTGAGAGCCTGACATCTTGACCTGGAAGCACATGGATATTCGGGATGTTAGTGGGGGATGCGCATACACAAACTCACTCACACACCTGGCCTCGTAGGTGTTACAGGGTTGGTTATGTGTAGGACAGTGTCCATTGAGAGCAATGCTGCAGACTCACTAGCTTCTCCAGGCGCCCTGCTGGCCTGAGCACAGGTGAATATTTTTGACATGGGTGGTGCAGATGATGTATGTGGGTGTAGTTAAGTGAGTCGTTCAATTAAATTAGTGCCCAATGTGATTTTTTTGAGAATTTGGCAGTATGTCCAACCGGCCTCACAACTACAGACCACGTGTAACCACACCAGCCCAGGACTTTCACATACGGCTTCTTCATCTGCGGTATTGTCTGAGACCAGCCACCCAGACAGCTGATGAAACTGAGGAGTATTTCTGTCTGTAATAAAGCCCCTTTGTGGGGAAAAACTCATTCTGATTGCCTGGGCCTATGCCCTCCCAGGCCTACCCATGGCTGCGATCTTGCCCAGTCATGTGAAATCCATAGATTAAGGCCTAATGAATTTATTTCAATTGACTGATTTCCTTAAATAAAACTCAGTAAAACCGTTGAAAATGTTGTGCTTATTTTTGTTCAGTATACAAAGCCATACCATACAAGGCAGGGAATGGCAGAAGTGTTGTGCCTGCCTATCTGTGTAGTGTCACTTAACACTGCCAGCTTCGATCTCATCCAGCTGTGCAGGTGTAGTGGTGGCCATACACAGGCATACTCAGTATGTCCACCTAATTATCTACAGATATACTCACTAATTACCATTGAGAATGGTTGAACGATCTATCTTAATTCCTTTAATCTCTGCCATTATTATAGGTGGAGGGAAGAGAATGACCACATATAGACAATTGTTGATAATTCATACTCACCTGATGGCAGAGAGAGGGTGATGGTCAAAACGTGGTATGTCAAGCCGTGTTAGCTGGGGCTGGATAGTTGTTGTACAGCGTACAGGCACGCACACACTTGTTTGGTATGATAGCTAGCTTAGCCTTTAGGTCGATGCTTGGTGGCTTTTAATATGAGTTATGTCTTTTCTCTCAGTAAAGCCACCAAGTATTGAAGGCAGCTAGCTAATGTTATCTAACGTTACTTGCTGGTGGCCCTTATTTATAACTCACCTGGCGAAAGGTAGCTAGCTGGAGCGATGGTCAGGTAACGTCATATAGACAGCTTGTACTTGGAAAACAGCTAGCACACGTATCCTCTACGCCCACACCGTCTATGTTCATTAATTAAATATTGTGGACGACTAAGAAAAATGAATTCATGCGGTGAAATGATTATCCGTCTTACTGTTTAAGTTCGGATATTGATTGAACCAACCGTATACTGGTCTTTATTTTATTATTGTTGATAAAACGTTACTGGAGACAGGAGACCAAGTTGAGACACAGGACGAGGTGGATAAGGTATAATAAAGGCAGTTTATTCAGAGGTAAAGATATCTTGGAAAGCGTGCACGGGCTCGTTCATTTGGGTCAAAAGGAACCAGCAGAAGAAGAGCGCTCTAAACATGGAGAACATTTACATTTTATACAATAAATGACGTAGGTAGATTCCGGTAGTCTGTGCTCCTGACTGGTCGTTGTGAGTTGAGGGCGGTCCCCTCCAGGCTGGTATCCATGTTCCATTGGTTCTTGGCAGTGTTCTTTGTCCTTGGAACCCAGCCCCGACAGAGGGTTTTGGGTGTGTAATGTGTGTGCGTTCCTATGTGTTTCTGCCGTCACGAGATAAGAGGAGACAGTAACCAGCATTTATTGTCTTGGGGCTAGGAGGTTTCCCAACTGGAGGAATGTGAGCAATCACTCAAGTCAGGAACTGTTTTATTGCTCCATTTCTGTTTTGTGTAGCCTGCAGTTTTATGACGTGCATCAGCAGTTTTGGTGTTTTAGAAATGGGGTGTGTTTGAACAACATATCATGTTTATGAAAGAAGTAGTTATAACAAGTTTTAACTGTGTGATGTTATTAATCAAAATATCATTTATTACAAATCCCCCTCTTCACGTCTAAAAGACGTGACATAGTAAAATTTGTCAGAAGACAAATTTTTGATTCCCCCTCTTCACGTCTCACCAGAGACGTGACAATAGTAAAACAAAACAGGGGAAAATTTGTCAGAAGACAAATTTTTGATTCCCCCTCTTCACGTCTCACCAGAGACGTGACAATAGTAAAACAAAACAGGGGAAAATTTGTCAGAAGACAAATTTTTAATTCCCCCTCTTCACGTCTCACCAGAGACGTGACAATAGTAAAACAAAACAGGGGAAAATTTGTCAGAAGACAAATTTTTAATTCCCCCTCTTCACGTCTCACCAGAGACGTGACAATTTCAGGTTCCTCTGTAGCAAGCAGTGGGAACATTTGGGCCCGGTCAGAGCGGCCAATCACACATTAGTAACCAAAAAAAACGAGAACATGTTAAACCCTCAGGTCCATCCCTCTATACAACCTGTACCAGGTGGGCTCGTCGCCACCCGGGAACTTCAAACCTTCACATCAGGGAGGACAAACATCACTTTTTATTCATTCGACAACATCAACTACAGCAAACCAAGAGTCCTCCTCTGTCAGGCACACTCTCCTGCGAAAGCTTGATTCCGTATCAGCCTCTCCAACTGGAGCATCAAGCAGCGGCATCATACCAGAGGCCCTTGCCACATCTGTAACAGACTTCTTCAAACAAGGTATGATACAGGCAGCACAGAAATGAAAAACAACAACTAGTGTCAGAAATCCAGTAATCATCATTGCAGTGTACTTACCAAACCAACCACCCAGCCAAGGGACCAGTCCACTCTCTTCCACACCTGCAAGACCCTTCATCTCCACTGATAACCTTGCCAACCTACTCAGAGCTTTTGAAATGCTCCCATCCGGACTAGTATTGTTAGGGACAAACGTGCAACACTGTTCTCCAAACATTTTACATACTCCTCCCTGGTTGGCCAGAATCATGTCCAGTGCTAGTCTATTTTGTCTACTGGTTTGAGAGGTAGCATCCAATTGTTCAGCCATCCCCGTAAGTGCTGTGTGGGTGTATTTAACAAATCATTATTAATTATAGTAGATATAATTGACCCAGGCATTTTGTTTAGCATCAACTATAGCTGGGCCAATGATGGGCATCAGATGCCACAGGCCATCTTTCCTGTTTAATGTCTGGAATTCGTGGGGGACCCCTATTGGGACCCCCAACGGGTTGGTGTGAATGTTATCTGTACCCTCGGACCAAGGAGCGTCACGTTTCTGCCGTCTCCTGGGTTGGTCCCAAGCCTCTGTGTCATGTGCAGCTCCCAGAAGTTGGTTAGCTGTAACCTCAATAATAGGCAATGGTGTTTATCAGACTGGCCAAAGCACATGTGCCCTGACAATCTCCTTTCAAAATGGGGTCAACCGCCTGGCAGGTCCACACATCCACCATACATCAGCAACACCTCTAGTTAATAGTGACATTAGTGATGCAGGCAGTAGTAGGGAGCCTCCCATAGTCTATACCTCTACCTGTACCAGTGATACAGCTGTAATATCCCCCATATGCCTTAACTCCCCACGGTGCCTTCTGGGGAGGGACTTCTGGGAACACAAGACTCAGAGTCTTACACAGGGTTGAATTTGGCTTAAACTTTCCAATATGCACATCCAACCTTCCCCATTACTTAGGACAAATGGGTGAGCAGCCAGAATAGGTCTGGCATGTCCACATACGACACAGTCCTTTCTATTAAGTGTTTTGTAGGCCAACCACATATTCTCCCTTCCCTCATAACCAGTTTCAGTCCCCAATTGGTCACTATCTGAGATGTCTTTTACATTTATTACCTGTACCAGATTGGAGAGCTTAGGTGATGGCGTGGGACTTGGTCTTGAAGTGGTGGAGGAGGCCGGCTGAACCCTGGTCCGTTGGAACTGGTGGTGGTTCTGGCAGTACTGTGATGGTAACATCCCCATCGTATCCTAAACAGACAGCTCAGGACTACAAGCAGTCCTGTAAAGCCCCATCCTCTCCCAGAGAACACATCATCAGCCAGAGATCAGGCAACACTTTCACTTCTATGAACGTGCACAGTGATGAAAGGTCGGGGTCAGGGAATTTTCATTAAGGAGTTGACCCCCGAACTCTATTAGCAACGGTTCTTCTCCTTAACTCTGTGATCATTCGGCAGTGTCAGTGTGTCCCACCCTCCAAGTGCGATATGCCCCCAGGTCGGGTGAATCACCTTCTTCTTTAATTCACCTGTAATGCATAAAATCTTGGACATACAGGTTTGGTTAACAAACAGTTTCTCATTTGTTCTATCTGATTATATATTTAACTTCTATGCCTATTTTTTAGCTAGACATTTTTAATTTTAATTAGTTTATTATCCAATTGGGCCCCATCCTATCCTAGACCACAATGTACCCCTCCCTCGTTTGATACCTGGCTCTGGCCAGGTATCAACCTTACCTACTCTAAATAATGACTTAGTACATTATAATATAGGAACGTCCCTTTCATTCGCCGCATATCCAATTCTCCCTTGGGCGTACATTCATATCTATTCTTTTCCAATTCTCTGTCAAGTGACTTATCTACTTTAAAATGTATCTGTGCTGCTTATATATGTTAAACCCTTTCTTTCCTATCTTATTTCACAGCCTACCTTGCTCATTTCCTGGTCCACCCTCCCCACTCTACTCTCAAACCTTCAAGGTCTCAACAGTGCGGGGTAGACCCCTCTGTCTGCCCTTTTTTAATAATAGTCAATAACAACTATGTGTTCCTTTGCAATATTAACTAAGTGTCTCACTGTTTTGACTTTATCTGAAATCATGGATTTAAAAATAACAACATGTCTTATAGTGTCAATCTCTAAAGTCCTTACATAACCTTAATAAACATATCTCTATCTTCTAATGGCCAAAACAAATGCTAACCATACGGTCAAGAGTTATAAACTCTATTATAATCAATTTACCTCAAAACTAGTATCCCAAATGACCACAAATTCATTATTCTCACTACATCCCCCCGTGAGTGATCAAGTCACAGGAAAATGCAATGAAAACAGGTCAAAAGGTTACACCTACATTCGTGTTCCATACCATATCTAGACATACCAAAAGAACCCTTTATCTTAACAAAGTCCCTTGTCTAAATAAAACTCAGAAAGTACAACTCCTATTCCAATATGAGTGTAGTCCTTTAAGATATCTTGTCTCTGGGAACACGGAAAACCCCTTAACCCAAACGTTTACCACAAAAACAAAACCTAATAATTATGATAATACCCTTAAATCATTCGTTTTAAATTTCCCCGATGTTTCATGTAACACAACTGTGATAAACGTGTACTGTCCCTTTAAAAAAACTCCCAGCCAGCCATACCAGGTTGCGAGTCGTTCATTGTTCCCCATAATGAAAACAAATCACGTTTAGAATACGTTTACTTATTGTTCGAATTCTCTGGTGTTACCTAAACAAAAACCAATAACTTTCAGCAACTTTTGAAAAGTATCTCAAAGCTATAATGTACACATTTTCCCTCTAAATGACACAACCAATTTTCTCTAGCATAATTTAATACGGCCACACCCGGTGGGGAAAGTACAAATTGTATCCCGTTCCTCCTATAATACCCAATGCTAAATTCAAAGTTGTGGTTAAATATATGGATTCGCCAATCATTATCAAATGTTAAATATACCGGTTTAGTAATTTTATCAAATAGATTAGTATAGTTCAAATAAAGATATGCGTTTACTAGCGCTCAACCTGTGTTCAGAACGCAGCAACTAGCCAATACAATACCAAAAATAACTGTCTTATTCATGCCTCTAGGCAAAACATCTAGTTACTCCAACTGAGTTTAGCAGCAAAACTATCGTATAAGTAAAATCAACTTCTCAACTTTCTCCACTGCGTCCTCTAGCCCTTTCTGCATAGATTGGAGTTTCCCCCCTCTAAGGTAACCTGCTTGTGTCCATTTTAGTTTTTATCCCTAGCCTTGCCCAGGGAGGGAGAAATGTCCCTCTAACTGGGCGAGGTTCCTTTTTCAGGGGAGGCGGAGTTTGATGCCGCATCCCCTGAGTCAGGAGTATCTCCATTTGGAATCGAATTTAGGCCGCTCAAATCAGTTCTGACTTCTGTCTGTGTTCTGGAAGGAATTGGAGCTGGAGTGCAATGTGTAAGGTGGTGCCAAGGTGCGCCTGATTTACCTTTGACCTGAACTGAGTGTGAAGTAACCTCCTTCACTTCGTACAGTTCAGTCCACCTGGGTTCCAGCCACTTTCTCTTGTGGACTTTAACCCTCACCCAGTCACCAACTTTTACATTCAGTGGTGGCGTATCTCTTGTCAGCTCCCCCTCTTGGACCTTGCGAATCTGTGTGGAGAGAGCTGCAGAAAGTTCCGTCAGTTTTTTCACATAATTACATCAAGAGCGGGCATATGACCTCCCTCTCTTGGTGGACCAGGCATGACTCTTCCAGTCATTATCTCATGAGGAGAGAGATGGGTGCCTGCCCCTGGAGAGGCTCTCATGGCCATCAGCGCCAGAGGCAGGGCTTCAACCCATGTCAACTTCGAACCTGCACATACCTTAGCTATATTAGCCTTAAGGGTTTGATTGGCGCGTTACACGAGACCCTGAGATCGAATTTGTCGTGGGATACCATACCTAGGTATGAGTTCTGTTTGCAGCCACTTAATGACTGATTTAGCATCTTCCCTTGCCGTTGGTACTGCCCCAACCCATGATTCTTTGGTCTAAAAATTCATTAAACTTAAGCTTGGGCACAGTGGATGTAGTCATTGTGTTATTCAATGTCGGGTATCTATGGTTTATAGTTCTATCTTTGTATACTTAGCCCGTCTCTGAGTATAAAACCCGAGATGAATTCTCGGTGCAAGTGCAGACTTATCTCTTGCACACAAAGAGTTTTGTTACCGTACATTCAATGAATTTAATTAAATACTTTCCTAAAGTATTTCAACAATATCCTTTTGGAACAATATATTAGTAAATTCAAGCGCTCCTAGAATAATTATCAAATTAATTTTAGCACTTATTTTCCCAGAAAATTTTATTAGTATGTGTTCAATAAATTAATTAAATACTTTCCCAAAGTATTTAAAATGTGTCCTTTTGGGACAATATGTTAGTATATTCAAGCGCTCCTAAAATAATTATCAAAATAATTTTAGGACTTATTTTTCTCAAAAAATATTATTGTCACATATTTAACCAATTAATTAAATACTTTCCTAAAGTATTTCAGATGTGTCCTTTTGGGACAATATGTTAACAAACTCAAGCGCTTCTAAAATAATTATAATAATAACTTTAGGAACTATTTTCCAAAAGTTATTATTGGTTTTCGCTTATTCAATTGTTTGATTATTTTCCCAACAGTTTTCAGAAATGCCCTTTCGGGACAATATATTAATAGCCTCGAGCACTTCTATAACAATTGTCAAATTAATTCTAGTCCTTAAGGAAATACCAACATCACAAGAGGGAATAATCAAGTCATCGCCCAACACGGCGACTGCAAAACGGCCCAGACTTTTGACTCGGCGGTCACTCGCAACACAGCCTTAATTTAGAATATCAGTCTCGTGAAATGGTCAATCTTTCACGATATCAGTTAAACACACAGATGGACCTTTTTTTTAGTTTTTATTATTTTGTTGATTCTTCACGGGTATGCTATTGCCCGACTATACGAATCTTATTTTTAGTTTTATTGTTTTGTTGATTCTTCACGGGTATGCTATTGCCCGACTATACGAATCTTTTCTAGAATCTGTTTGAGTTCTTCACGGTAACATCTAGTTGAGTGCCAAATCAACTACTGTCCGACTATACGAACTTGTATTTTTATTTTAATTTTATGGATTCTTCACGGGTATGCTATTGCCCGACTATACGAATCTTTTCTAGACTTGGATTCTTCACGGGTATGCTATTGCCCGACTATACGAATCTTTTTATCAAGTCCCTAGATCCTCACCGTACATCTAGCCGATCAACAAATCGACTAGTGTCAGTCTATTTGGATCTCGTCAATTATTTGCTGGACTTGGATTCTTCACGGGAATGCTATTGCCCGACTATACGAATCTTTTATCAAGTCTCTGGATCCTCACCGTACATCTAGCCGATCAGCAAATCGACTAGTGTCAGTCTATTTGGACCTAGTCAATTCCCAGATCCTCACTGTACACTCAGTCGATCAACACATCGACTGGCGTCAGACTAATTGGATAGAATTGACTTCCTATTTCTCAGATACCTTTACACACATTTGCCTTTGTATATATCAATGTCATATAAATTTAACAGTAATTCATACTCACGCTCAGTGATACTGATCTTAAATTTGGTTATGTTCTATAATACAATATGCAGATTTTGATTTAACAGGTTCTGCTTACCTTTTATTTATCGAGCTCTTAGATCAGTTTCCTGAGGCGAGTTGAATTCCCGACAGCTCCTGAAAACAGGTCACCCGTCCTTCTGATTCAGTCTCCCACTTGTCTCTTCTCTTATCAACTTTCTATGGACCGAATTCAACGATTAAACCATCCTCTGCTACCAATTTGTTGATAAAACGTTACTGGAGACAGGAGACCAAGTTGAGACACAGGACGAGGTGGATAAGGTATAATAAAGGCAGTTTATTCAGAGGTAAAGATATCTTGGAAAGCGTGCACGGGCTCGTTCATTTGGGTCAAAAGGAACCAGCAGAAGAAGAGCGCTCTAAACATGGAGAACATTTACATTTTATACAATAAATGACGTAGGTAGTTTCCGGTAGTCTGTGCTCCTGACTGGTCGTTGTGAGTTGAGGGCGGTCCCCTCCAGGCTGGTATCCATGTTCCATTGGTTCTTGGCAGTGTTCTTTGTCCTTGGAACCCAGCCCCGACAGAGGGTTTTGGGTGTGTAATGTGTGTGCGTTCCTATGTGTTTCTGCCGTCACGAGATAAGAGGAGACAGTAACCAGCATTTATTGTCTTGGGGCTAGGAGGTTTCCCAACTGGAGGAATGTGAGCAATCACTCAAGTCAGGAACTGTTTTATTGCTCCATTTCTGTTTTGTGTAGCCTGCAGTTTTATGACGTGCATCAGCAGTTTTGGTGTTTTAGAAATGGGGTGTGTTTGAACAACATATCATGTTTATGAAAGAAGTAGTTATAACAAGTTTTAACTGTGTGATGTTATTAATCAAAATATCATTTATTACATTATATAAGGCTGCTGCTAAGGTAATATTGCTGCTACTGGTGGCAGAGAGAGGTGAGGGTCAAAACGTTGTCACGCCGTGTTAATCCATGTACAGTAATTTACACACATTTGTTTGGTATGATAGCTAGCTAGCTTTAGCTCAATGCTTTTTTGTTGTTGTTTTGAGTCACCATCGAAATTCCCACCAGCAAACCTTTTCCTGTGGTCATTGTTTGCATGCCAGTGATTGGCACTCTGTGTATGTTTGGAACGCCGACCACGTGCTACATGTCCATTTCTTTTCTCATGAAAAGCAACCGACGACTTACTAAGAGAGCTAAACTTAGCAACCCGAATTTCCAACGAGTAGCTACGTTAGTTATATTAGTGAAATATGCATATTCCCATGTTGTGTTAGCTGGATAATTTATCTGACCGTGGCAAGGAGGGTAACGTTAGCAGAAGATATATGAAAAGGTTTTCTCGCTTGCTAGCTACGAAGTTTGGTCAAAACCGTCATAGGAAGAGGTGATGCAGGAAACCGTTCAACACCTGCCCACCTGTTGCACTAACGTTAGCTAGCTAGCTACCTAGCCATCGGCAGTCAATTCAATTTAAATTCAAGGGGCTTTGTTAGCATGGGAAACATATGTTAACATTGCCGAAGCAGTCTCCATCTCATCAAAGTTTTGCGAGCTCGACAGGCGACCTTCTCCAGAAATAAACGATTGTTCATTTGGAGTGTATACGGTAGTTGTTGTGAATTTGGTAGATATTACTGCATTGCCGGAACTAGAAACACAAGCATTTCGCTACACTCGCATTAACATCTAACAACTCTGTATGTGACCAATACAATTTGATATGATCGGAATGAATAGGGCTCACATGATGTCGTAATGTATTGCAGTGGTATATTTTGAGTATAATGTCCCTTTTAAGTAGGCGATAGTTTTACCGGAGTGCAGCGGGCCAGTGGCGCAATGGATAACGCGTCTGACTACGGATCAGAAGATTCTAGGTTCGACTCCTGGCTGGCTCGAATTTTTCCATCCATCTAGGTTAATTTAATTTAGACAAGTTACATCATGCAACACGTGCGTGTATATATATATCGAATCCTTCCATCCATGTCGGTTAATTTAATTTGGACACAAGTTATGATATATATAACTTATATATATTCATTGAGAAGTCCCGTATGTAATGCTGCATTCGTAATTAAGTGGACATTTACGACCATTGCTTCAGAGGACTCTAGATCAGGGATCATCAACTAGATTCAGCCATGGGCCGGTTTTTAACTTGAGCGGATGGTCAGGGGCCGGAACATAATTACAAATAATTTGTAGACTGAAAATTGACCACAAGTAGCTCAAACAGATATAACATTTGACTAAAACATAATAATTTCAAACCTTGCTTACGTTTGTATACGATCACATACAGTGCATTCGGAAAGTATTCAGACCTCTTCCCTTTTTCCACATTTTGTTAAGTTACAGCCTTATTCTAAAACGTATTAAAACTGTTTTTTATTTCTCATCAATCTACACACAATACCCCATAAAGACAAAGCGAAAACAGGTTTTTAGAAATGTTTGCAAATGTATTAAAAATAGAAAACGGAAATACCTTATTTACATAAGTATTCAGACCCTTTGCTATGAGACTCGAAATTGAGCTCAGGTGCATCCTGCAGGGCCGGCCCTCCCATTAGGCAAGTAGCGGCACTTGAATTTGGGGCGGCATTTTGACAATTGACTGCCGCCCTCCGGCGTCCCTGATCGGCTACTACATCGCCCGCGGCACCCCAGCCACCAGCTCATAGCGTTGATGCAGTTCACGCCCCCACCCCATTCCGGCTTCTCTCGAAATTCACTCCCACTATCTTTGGTAGCCATGGTGATGTGTGTGTTTTATATGGGATTATCCAATTGTGAAACATTCATAAAAATGAATCTGCCAGTTAAATTATTGTGTTTTTCTTTTATGTTTGTGTGTGAGGAAGACGGTAGCCTAACCTAGCCTGTTAACGTTAGCTAGCTACTACTAGTGAATATAATTTTAGCTAAAAGTAATCTTTAGAGATTTGAAACAATTTGCTACCATGTCTAAGAAAAAAAACTATCAGGAAGTGAATATATTTTTTTAAACTACGACAAAAGAGGCACAATCTCAAAACCAAAGAAATTCGCTGGTGAAATTTCTCAGCGTGCAGCAATTTCCATCAGCCGGTGTGGGGAATTACAAGCCTACGAGGACAGGCCATTCATTCGCCGAGAACGACGAGCCCCCGTTCGCTGATTCTAGCAGCGAATAGGGCAAACCGGAAGAGCCCGAGCCATGCACTTCCACCGATGATGACAGCTCTCTGGCTGGACAAGAACAGGTGGTCGCACAAGGCCTAGCCACACCTCTAAACAATGCCGACGAAGACCCTGCTATCTTGGACCCAGACTCAGATTCGTCGGGTGACAGTTGTGGTCTGCTGCTGCTGAATCCGAATCCCAGACAAAAAACATAAAAGATCCCGGTGAGTGGACACAATATATGAACGGATCTTTACGAGATATGTCAGTGCCGGCTGGACCACATCGGGATAAGGAGGGGTATTTCCCAAGAGATGAGGGGCAGCGAAAGTTTTCGGTGGCCCACTACAATAGGAGGATGGCGAACGGAGAGAGAGTGGAGAGACCTATGCTTGTCTATTCCAAGCAAAACGATGCAGCCATCTGTTTTTGCTGCAATTTTTTTTCACACGAGTGTAATTCTGTTCTTGTCAGGGATGGAATCAGGGACTGGAAGAATCTGTGCCACCTCCTCAGCTCGCATGAGAAGTCGCATGACCCCCTATATCGTTTCCAGAGGTTGAATGAGCTGGAGATCAGGCTGGTGTCCAAGCAAACTCAAATTATTTGATTTCAGGACCATGTACAGCTACCGAGAAAAAACATCGCTGATTGCAATGCAGCACCACAGCAAAGAAAAGATGCCACTCTAGGTGTTGACGAAATAAATAAATTCGATATGTAAATTAACGAAATTCGTCAAGGTAGGATCATTAGCATAAAGCTTAATTTACACTGTTCCAGCAAAACTAGGCCCACCATGCATTTATGAAAGCACTTGTTTCCAAAGCTCAAATGATCTTACTCTGTTTTACAGTGTACATGAATATTAAAATATATGTTAAATATGTTATATAAAAGTTATATTTTTATTATAATTGTAACAATTATGTGGTCGTGCCATGTGTGATATTATTAATAAGAAACTCGTTTTCCTACTATAGGTAGTAGGTTGCATAGTGATAGCAACATTGTAACTCTCCCATGCAGGGGTTAAAGTAAAATTCCTTTCTGCCTGGTAAGGGACCTCCTATATGTGCACCAACATTTTTTATGGGCATAAACATATACAGTGGGGCAAAAAACTATTTAGTCAGCCACCAATTGTGCAAGTTCTCCCACTTAAAAAGATGAGAGAGGCCTGTAATTTTCATCATAGGTACACTTCAACTATGACAGACAAAATGAGGGGAAAAAATCCAGAAAATCACATTGTAGGATTTTTTATGAATTTATTTGCAAATTATGGTGGAAAATAAGTATTTGGTCACCTACAAACAAGCAAGATTTCTGGCTCTCACAGACCTGTAACTTCTTCTTTAAGAGGCTCCTCTGTCCTCCACTCGTTACCTGTATTAATGGCACCTGTTTGAACTTGTTATCAGTATAAAAGACACCTGTCCACAACCTCAAACAGTCACACTCCAAACTCCACTATGGCCAAGGCCAAAGAGCTGTCAAAGGACACCAGAAACAAAATTGTAGACCTGCACCAGGCTGGGAAGACTGAATCTGCAATAGGTAAGCAGCTTGGTTTGAAGAAATCAACTGTGGGAGCAATTATTAGGAAATGGAAGACATACAAGACCACTGATAATCTCCCTTGATCTGGGGCTCCACGCAAGATCTCACCCCGTGGGGTCAAAATGATCACAAGAACGGTGAGCAACAATCCCAGAACCACACGGGGGGACCTAGTGAATGACCTGCAGAGAGCTGGGACCAAAGTAACAAAGCCTACCATCAGCAAGGGCATTGAAGATGAAACGTGGCTGGGTCTTTCAGCATGACAATGATCCCAAACACACCGCCCGGGCAACGAAGGAGTGGCTTCGTAAGAAGCATTTCAAGGTCCTGGAGTGGCCTAGCCAGTCTCCAGATCTCAACCCCATAGAAAATCTTTGGAGGGAGTTGAAAGTCCGTGTTGCCCAGCAACAGCCCCAAAACATCACTGCTCTAGAGGAGATCTGCATGGAGGAATGGGCCAAAATACCAGCAACAGTGTGTGAAAACCTTGTGAAGACTTACAGAAAACGTTTGACCTCTGTCATTGCCAACAAAGGGTATATAACAAAGTATTGAGATTAACTTTTGTTATTGACCAAATACTTATTTTCCACCATAATTTGCAAATAAATTCATAAAAAATCCTACAATGTGATTTTCTGGATTTTTTTTTCTCATTTTGTCTGTCATAGTTGAAGTGTACCTATGATGAAAATTACAGGCCTCTCTCATCTTTTTAAGTGGGAGAACTTGCACAATTGGTGGCTGACTAAATACTTTTTTGCCCCACTGTATAATTAGAGCATATTTCTTCATCTTGGTAAGTGGTAAGCCTAGCTGTTTGACAGACACAATTATCTTATCCATAGATTTCGGTATAGCCAAATACTCCAGTACTGTCACATGCACTGATTAAATACCTCCGTGTTTGGGAAGGGCTTGGTGTGTTTGACTAAAACCAGGGCTCGAATTGAGTGAGGGTACAACATACTCTTTGTTAAAGAAAAAGGCAAAAAGGATATAAATGTTTGCTTTATATTTTGAAATAAATACATAAAACGTATACAGTATATTTCAATGCTTAACTCGGCGATGCCTTATGGTAGAAACAAGCTCTAAAATGCCTGCGAAAGACGTGACTCAGATGCATATGGTGATATATTGATTCCTCTCTATGACAATCTGAAGCTACTGCAGCCTATAAACTGCAGCCTATAATATTCAAGGATATAAAAAAAATGTACTTTGCTATTCTGTCCCTATTAATTGAGCTGTTCTCTTTCTGAAAAGAGAATATGTTTGTTTAAACCCAGGCAGCTTTTAGGGAAGCACTTCTGTTGTTAGGTTATACAACGGAAGAGTAGCCAATAGTTGATTCTTACAGTTTTCAACGTCAGTAGAGCCTCTGTCTGGGTGGAAAGGTAACTTTTGAAAGTGCCATGCTTAGATTCATAAGGATGTCTAAGATGTAATTATTTTTGTATTGCCTAGGGTGGCAGAACGTCCAGGACATTGGTGCTTTTATCAATGTAATCAGATTGATAATATTAGGCTATGTTATTGACATTGAACTGATTATATAGCCTACTAACCAATGTGTTACAATGTGTGTTTAATTTGTAGCATAGGCCTATTAATTGGGCTGCTATTATGTTCTATTCCTCCAACCTTTAGCTGAGAAAAAAAATGGCCCAAGGCCAAACCTATTGGGGCGGGGGCTCCATCATTCTTAAATGGAAGAAGTTTGGAACCACCAAGACTCTTCCTAGAGCTGGCCACCTGGCAAAACCGAGCAATCGGGGGAGAAGGGCCTTGGTCAGGGAGGTGAGCAAGAACCCTTTGGCCACTTTGACAGAGCTCCACAGTTCCTCTGTGGAGATGGGAGAACCTTCCAGAAGGACCATCAGCTCTGCAGCACTCCACCAATCATGCCTTTATGGTAGAATGACCAGACGGAACCATGACAAACAAGATTCTCTGGTCTGATGAAACCAAGATTGAACTCTTTGGCCTGAATGCCAAGCGTCACGTTTGGAGGAATCCTGGCACCATCCCTACAGTGAAGCATGGTGATGGCAGCATTTTTTTCAGCGACAAGGTCTGAGCGACTAGTCAGGATCAAGGGATAGGTGAACGGAGCAAAGTACAGAGATGGGGTATTGTGTGTAGATTGATGAGGATTATTATTTTTTGAAATACATTTTAGAATAAGGCTGTAACATAACAAAATGTGGAAAATTCAAGGGGTCTGAATACTTTCTGAAAGCACTGGTTATCTTTCTTATTGTGCGTGGGAATTCTTTAGGGGGGGGGGGGGTAATAAAATCACCCATGGGCCGCCAGTTGGGAAACTCTGTTCTAGATGGATAAAACCTGTTTTGACATGGACATCGCCTTTCTTCTTCTTTGGTGTCCATGGGCATTGCCATTGAGGGCTTCACCATTTTAAAGTAATCAACTGGGTGGGACTTCCTATGGGTGAAGGAAGGATCACATGATTCCAGCCGGGTAATCAGAAGGGATCAGCCAATTAATTATACTCGCGAGCAAACATTCCATAACTGTAGATGGCTGTCATTTGCCATCCTTGGCTTTATACCTGTTCAAACAACACACTCTAGATGGCAGTATGCTCCCATTCAGTTTTTTTGCCAACTCATAGAAGTAGTAGAAGGGCAAAAAATGTACTACTTCAAAATGGAGATGCCTTAATGGCGCTGCCTGTGCACTCACAGATGCCATAAAGGGACATATATAAAAAATATATATATCTCATTCTCTACGTTTACCACATGACGGGGAAATATCTATTTGAACAGCCCTCCAACTGGTAATTACTAGTGGGAAACTTGTCTTTCATCCCTGAGCTCCAAGTGGGAGGTGGGAATTTACCAGTTGTGAAGTCATAAATACCAGTTGGAGGCATTCACGTGCTATGAACTTGTTGAGAAACGCCTAATCGTATAATGGACAACAAGCTGTGTAAACCATCAACTAAAAGTACAGCTATCAGGCCTGTAAACCAATTATAGTGTTCAAAAACCATATGAATAGACTACTTTAAAAAAAAATTGTTTTGTAATTGCATTTAATTGCCGAAAATGCTCTTATCAAGGTAATTTCGTTAGTAGATGAAGTCAGAGGTCACCATGTAGGAGAAGTCGGAGCTCAAGAATGGTAAACACCTTTCCCACTAGTCAGGCCTGGTCCTGGAAGTTCTTCCGCCCTACGCAAGACAAAAAACTGCTGCCCCTTCCTATCCCTGCTAATGCTAAACTATGTACAGCATGGGTTGGCAATAGTTTTGGCCTTGGGCCAATTTTCAACACATCTGGTTAGTAGGCTATATAATCAGTTCAATATCAATAACATAGCCTAATATTTTCAATCTGATTACATTGATAAAATCACCAATGTCTCTATTAAATTCGTTTTTTATATTTCTGTGTGTGTTGATTGAGGAAAAACAGCTTGCAATCAAATGAAAATGTCGGGCTGAAACAGTCTCAAAAGACAGATGGATAATGAAAATAGAAGTTTCAGGGAAGAATGTACAGAGAAGTTGACATTCTTACCATATTTCTCCAATGTCCAACTAGAGTGTCTTGTTTGCAACACTGTTTGCAAATAATTACATCTTAGACATCCTTATGAATCTAAGCATGGCACTTTCGAAAGTTACCTTTCCACCCAGACAGACACTTTTTCCCCTCTTCTTTTTTCCCCTTCTTTTAAAAAAAACTTTATTTTACTAGGCAAGTCAGTTACGAACAAATTATTCTTATTTACAATGACAACCTACCAAAAGGCAAAAGGCCTCCTGCAGGGATTAAAAATAAAAATATTGGACAAAACACACATCGCTACAAGAGAGACAACATAACACTACATAAAGAGAGACAACACAACCTAAGACAACAACACAGCATGGCAGCAACACATGACAATACAGCATGTTAGCAACAGTACATGACAACAACATGATAGCAACACAACATGACAGCAGCACAACATGGTGCCTCACAAAACATGGTACAAACATTATTAGGCACAGACAACAGCACAAAGGCAAGAAGGTAGAGACAATAATACATCACACAAAGCAGCCACAACTGTCAGTAAGAGTGTCCATGATTTAGTGTTTGAAATTAAGAGATGTGTTGTTTGAGTGCAGCTCGTTCCAGTCGCTACCTGAGGCGAATTGAAAAGAGGAGCGACCCAGGGATGTGTGTGCTTTGGGGAACTTTAACAGAATATGAATGGCAAACCTGGTGTTGTATGTGGAGGATGAGGGCTGCAGTAGGTATCTCAGATAGGGGGGAGTGAAGTCAAAGATGGTTTTATAAATAAGCATCAAACAGTGTGTCTTGTGACAGGTATACAGAGATGACCAGTTTACAGAGGAGTATAGAGTGCAGTGATGTGTCTTATAAGGAGCATTGGTAGCAAATCTGATGTTCAAATGGTAAAGAACATCTAGCCGCTCGAGAGCACCCTTACCTGCCAATCTATAAATGACGTCTCCGTAATCTAGCATGGGTAGGATGGTCATCTGAATCAGGGTTAGTTTGGCAGTTGGGGTGAAAGAGGAGCAATTACGATAGAGGAAACCAAGTCTAGATTTAACCTTAGCCTGCAGATTTGATATGTACTGAGAGAAGGGCAGTGTACCGTCTAGCTATACTCCCGAGTACTTGTATGAGGTGAGTACCTCAAGCTTTAAACCCTCAGAGGTAGTAAACACACTGGTGGGGAGAGGGGAATTCTTTTTACCAAACCACATGACCTTTGTTTTGGAGGTGTTCAGAACAAGGTTAAGGGTAGAGAAAGCTTGTTGGACACTAAGAAAGCTTTGTTGTAGAGCGTTTGATACACAATCCGGGGAGTGGCCAGCTGAGTATAAGACTGTATCATCTGCATATAAATGGATGAGAGCGCTTCCTACTGCCTGAGCTATGTTGTTGATGTAAATTGAGAAGAGCGTGGGGCCTAGGATCGAGCCTGTCACGCCCTGACCTGAGATATCTCTGTTTTCTTTATATTTTGGTTAGGTCAGGGTGTGACTAGGGTGGGTACGTTAGTTTTTGTCTAGGGTTTTTTGTATGTCTAGGTTTTTTTTAGGTCTAGGTGATTTGTATGTCTATGGTGGCCTGATATGGTTCCCAATCAGAGGCAGCTGTTTATCGTTGTCTCTGATTGGGGATCATATTTAGGTAGCCATTTTCCTTTTGGTGTTCGTGGGTTCTTGTCTATGTGTAGTTGCCTGTGTGTAGTTACTCATTTTGTATAGCTTCACGTTTTGTTATTTTCGTTAGTTTGTTCAGTGTTCATTCTTATTACAATAAAGAATGTACGCATACCACGCTGCGCCTTGGTCCGATTCATACGACGATTGATACGATGATTCATAACAGCGCACTTGTTTGTGTACATGGATTTTATAATGTCGTATGTTTTTCTCTCAACACCACTTTCCATCAATTTGTATAGCAGGCCCTCGTGCCAAATTGAGTCAATAGCTTTTTTGAAATCACCAAGCATGAGAAGACTTTGCCTTTGTTTTGGTTTGTTTGTTTGTCAATTAAGGTGTGCAGGGTGAATACGTGGTCTGTTGTACGGTAATTTGGTAAAAAGCCAATTTGACATTTGCTCAGTACATTGTTTTCGCTGAGGAAATGTACGAGTCTGCTGTTAATGATAATGCAGAGGATTTTCCCAAGGGTGCTGACGCATATCCCACGGTAGTTATTGGGGTCAAATTTGTTTCCACTTTTGTGGTTTGGGGTGATCAGTCCTTGGCTCCAAATATTGGGGAAGATGCCAGAGCTGAGGATGATGTTAAAGAGTTTGAGTATAGCCAATTTGGAATTTCTGGTCTGTATATTTTATCATTTCATTCTCTATAGATTACTTTAGCTGAAATGATTTCCACTGGTAACTAGCTAACGTTAACAGGCTAGGTTAGGCTACTGCCTTAATCACTAATCGTCTTCCTCACACACAAACATTAAAAAACAATACAATAGTTTAATTGGCAGATTCATTTTTATTAATGTTTCACAATTGGATAATCCCCAAAAAACACACACATATCACCATCGCTACCAAGGATAGTGGGAGTGAGCTTCGGAGAAGCAGGAATGGGAAGGGGGTGGGAACTGCATCAATGGCTATGAGCTGCCGGCAATGTAGTAGCCGATTAGGAGCGCTGGAGGACGGCAACCAATTGCCAAAATGACTCACAAAATTCAAGTGCGAATCTTTCCTAATGGGAGGACCAGCCCTGCCACTAGTAATTACCAGTTGGAGGGCCGTTCAAATTGAGTATAATTCATTGGCTGAGTATAATTCCTTGGCTAATCCCTCCTGATATCCCGAATGGTATGATGTGATCCTTCCTTCAGCGATAGGAGGCCCACCCAGTTGACTACTTTAAAATAGTGGATGCCCTCAATGGCAATGTCCATGCCAAAACAGGTTTTTATCCATCTAGAGCAAGGACTACGGTCACCAGGAAATGTCCCCCCATCGCAGGATCTTTCTGAGCCTGTGTTGGGACCTGATTGGAACAGAAAAGCAGGCTGATTTAGTTTAATTAAAATGTTGTTATGGATAGTTTGTATGGATTATTTTTTCTATATATATTATTTAAACAATTTTACCCCGCATTTTTTCCCTTTGGGATCTTTATTAACAACCTGTACAGTAGGTGGCGGAATGCACTTATAATTGTTGCGAACGCCATTATACCAAAGAAGAAGATACATCGACTTTGCATCACGTGTTTCCGCCCAGGCCGCTTCGACAGGGAGATTGTCGATACTGCAGTTGTAGTGGTGCAGTAGTTGTGGTGCAGTAATGTCAAAGATTTGTATAACTAAACATTCTGTTGTAATGATATCCCTTTGGTGATTACTGCGGATGGCTGTGTGTGCCAGGCTCTGCGGAGTGGGTCAGTCTCGGAGGTGCAGGCGGCGACAGCGGCATAATCAACAGGACCAGGGAAGCGACTCCGATATGGACGAGGAGGAAGGGGAGCGGATTGTGGGGGAGACACAATCCGTCACTGGTGGCCCGGAAAACTCCGCCGCGGCAGGGCCGAGTGTGGCCCATGAAGCCGCTGCTGAAGCCACTGCTGACAGTGTAAGCACCGGACCACCGAACCCGCAGTCCCTGTTGGATCTGCCCCCAGAGCTTTTGGTGGAAGTATTCTCATCGCTCCCGGGCACGGAGTTACCAAACCTGGCCCTCGTCTGCAAGAAATTCAGGCAAATTCTCAACACGGAAACCATCTGGAGAAGGCGATGCACGGAGGGTAAATAATAGTGATCGCTCATTGTAATTTCAGATAGGACATGATAGCAGCGAATTAATGATTATTCTATGCGAAATGTGACGTTTTATCAAACGTGAATAATTGACAGTATTTGGTCCATAAGTTAGTCTATAGCATTTGATTTATTTTTTATTTATTTATTGAGATTGCCTATATTAAATACACCACCAACTTGATTTTGTTTAATTTGAAGGACCAAGGATTAAAATAAAAAATAAATAAGCTCATTTTCTGCAATTCTGACATTTGGAATTATGTTAAAATGGTCAAACTGTGGATCATTTAGCTATTTGGTTTTGAATATTAGGACCCCTTTCGGGGTGTGTGTATATATCACACACACACACACACACACACACACACATAGTTGAAGTCGGAAGTTTACATACACTTAGGTTGGAGTCATTAAAACTTGTTTTTCAACCACTCCACAAATTTCTTGTTAACAAACTATAGTTTTGGCAAGTCGGTTAGGACATCTACTTTGTGCATGACACAAGTAATTTTTCCAACAATTGTTTACAGACAGATTATTTCACTTATAATTCACTGTATCACAATTCCAGTGGATCAGTTGTTTACATGCACTAAGTTGACTGTGCCTTTTTAAACAGCTTGGAAAATTCCAGAAAATGATGTCATAGCTTTAGAAGTTTCTGATGGGCTAATTGACATAATTTGAGTCAATTGGAGGTGTACCTGTGGATGTATTTCAAGGCCGACCTTCAAACTCAGTGCCTCTTTGCTTGACATCATGGGAAAATCCAAGACCTCAGAAAAAAAATGGTAGACCTCCACAAGTCTGGTTCATCCTTGGGAGCAATTTCCAAACGCCTGAAGGTACCACGTTCATTTGTACAAACAATAGTACGCAATTATAAACACCATGGGACCACGCAGCCGTCATACCGCTCAGGAAGGAGACGCGTTCTGTCTTCTAGAGATAAACGTACTTTGGTGCGAAAAGTGCAAATCAATTCCAGAACAACAGCAAAGGACCTTGTGAAGATGCTGGAGGAAACAGGTACAAAACTATCTATATCAACAGTAAAATGAGTCCTATATCGACATAACCTGAATGGCTGCTCAGCAAGGAAGAAGCCAC
The DNA here is from genome assembly GCF_016432855.1 of Salvelinus namaycush. Lineage (NCBI taxonomy): Eukaryota > Metazoa > Chordata > Actinopteri > Salmoniformes > Salmonidae > Salvelinus > Salvelinus namaycush. The sequence goes on from NC_052315.1 coordinate 39,257,749, forward strand.
TGCTCCAAAACCGCCATAAAAACGCCAGACTACGGTTTGCAACTGCACATGAGGAAAAGATTGTACTTTTTGGAGAAATGTCCTCTGGTCTGATGAAACAAAAATAGAACTGTTTGGCCATAATGACCACCGTTATGTTTGGAGGAAGAAGGGGGAGGCTTGCAAGCCGAAGAACATCATCCCAACCGTGAAGCATGGGGGTGGCAGCATCATGTTGTGGGGGTGCTTTGCTGCAGGAGGGACTGGTGCACTTCACAAAATAGATGGCATCATGAGAGGAAAATTATGTGGATATATTGAAGCAACATCTGTCAGGAAGTTAAAGCTTGGTTGCAAAAGGGTCTTCCATATGGACAATGACTCCAAGCATACTTCCGAAGTTGTGGCAAAATGGCTTAAGGACAGCAAAGTCAAGGTATTGGAGTGGCCATCACAAAGCCTTGACCTCAATTCTATAGAAAATTCGTGGGCAGAACTGAAAAAGCGTGTGCGAGCAAGGAGGCCTACAAACCTGACTCAGTTATACCAGCTCTGTCAGGAGGAATGGGCCAAAATTCACCCAACTTATTGTGGAAAGCTTGTGGAAGGCTACCCGAAATGTTTGACCCAAGTTAAACAATTTTAAAGGCAATGCTACTAAATACTAATTGAGTGTATGTAAACTTCTGACCCACTGGGAATGTGATGAAAGGAATAAAAACTGAAATAAATCATTCTCTACTATTATTCTGGCATTTCACATTCAAATAAAGTGGTGATCTAACTGACCTAAGACAGGGAATTTTTACTAGGATTAAATGTCAGGAATTGTGAAAAACTGAGTTTAAATGTATTTGGCTACGGTGTATGTAAACTTCCGACTTCAACTGTAGGTATGCATGTCAGCTTTGACATCGGTTTTTCACATCAACGTTAAACTAGACATCGGGCCGACACCGATGTTGGCATTTTTAGCTAATATCATCCGATTCCGATATTAATTCGAATCAAGTTGTAGAAACACCTCAAGGATGATCAATGGAAACAGGATAAACCTGAGCTCAATTTCAAGTCTCATAGCAAAGGGTCTAAATACTTATGTAAATATTTCTGTTTTTTATTTTTTATATATTTGCAATCATTTCAAAACCTGTTTTCACTTCGTCATTATGGGGTATTGTGTGTAGATTGAGGAAAACAATAATTTAATACATTTTAGAATAAGGCTGCATAGGCTACTTTCTGTCCATAACCTTGAAACTAAATAAGATAAAAATGAAATAGAAAGGTTTTTATCAAGTCTGAAATCTAACTGAAATTCAAATAAAAAAAGTACATTACAACTTTTAAGAACCTTGTAGTTCACCAATGCAAGTTTGCATGAGTGGTTTCTTAGCGAAAGCCATAGTTCTTGTGGGTACAAGACGCACCAGCCTGATATTGGCTGTGCCATTGGGACATCTGCCAAGTGGAGCAGTAGTGTACACTGGCATTTTTTCATTTGAGAGCAATGTGCATTCTAGTAGCTAAGTCATGTAAACATGGTGAGCAAGGCAGCTATGATATGTTCACTGTAGATACGCAGGCCAGGGGTCCGAGCCTTGAGGTCTAGAATACTGCTGGTTTTCTGTTCTACCTGATATCTTACACCCACCTGTAATCAGGTTGATTATTTACACCCACCTGGTGTCCCAGGTCCAACTCTGTCCTTGGTTAGAGGGGAATAATGAAAATCAGCAGTGGAACTGGTTGAGGTCCAGATTTAGAATTGGCCTGGTGTACCATGTATTGGATTTCTTCCTTTATTCATAGTATCCAATCCATTATTGGGTCAGCGTAGCTTTGGAATTTGGGATGTGCATATTTCTCATATAAGCCTAGGCAGCCAGATCTGAATGTGCTTTTATTGTCATGCCAACTCCTGTATTTTGTTGTCATACTAGTGGAGTGGAGTTTGCTAAAGCACACGTAGCTTTGATGACTAGGCTACTCTCACAATCTGCCTTGGCCTTCATTGTCACATGCCTGTCTGTCGGTCTCTATCTCTCTCCCAAAGAGTTTGGAATGAGGGATGACTTGCACAAGATGGAGGTGGTGGGTGTGTCCAGTCGGGAGCTCTATGCCAAACGTGAGTATCTCTTTCTGAAAACATCAAACATTTATTATCAGGACCAAGAGTTTTTCCTGACCTGACCAGGAAAAACTCTGGGCCATAGCTAAACATTAGGCATCTTTACATTGACTAATTGAACCAAGTCACACTAGTATCACTTGTGCATTGAAGGTCCAGGAATAATACCACATACTGTCACTTTCTGCAAATCATCGATGACTCTTTCATCCTATAAATTCCAGCATCTTGACTAGCCTCAACCTCATTTGGACAGGGGCTGCTGTTAAACACTTTCCAGTAGTTAGCAATAGCACCCTTTGAGGCATTTTCTTGCCTTTGATACTTTGGGGATTAACTCAGTTGTTTGCAACTGTAGGGGTAACCTCAAGATGGCTTGTGGGAAATTGCTCTTCGTGGTGGAGAGATTGTGCTTACTTTGTTTTTGTGTCATGAAGTTGATGCTATCAGGTTTGGGGCTAGGTTGGTTCTAGGTTGGTTCTAGAACTTCGTGGTTCTAGTTGTCTCCACTAGAACCACCCTACCATACCCAGACAGACTATATGGACAGACACCAGACCGACAGATACAGAATTGACACTCGACAGACTCATGCCACAATGACTAGCTGCTATGAAAGGCTGGTTATGGCACATATCAACTCCATTATCCCAGACACCCTAGACCCACTCAAATTTGCATACCGCCCCAACAGATCCATAAACGATGCAATCTCAATTGTACTCCATACTGCCCTCACCCACCTAATAAGAGAAATACCTATGTATTAGGACCCTGGGACTGAACACCACCCGATGAGACAGCCTACAGGGAGGAGTCAGTGACCTAGCAGTGTGGCGCCATGACAACAACCTCTACCTCATCATCAGTGAGACCAAGGAGCTGATCATTGACTTAAGGAAACTTGGGGGAGGTGAGCACTCCCCCATCCACATTGACCGGGCTGCAGTGGAGCGCTTCAAGTTCCTCTGTGTCCAACTCACTAAGGACTTAAAATGGTCCACACACATGCACACAGTCGTGAAGAAGGCACGACAGAGCCTCGTCCACCTCAGGAGGTTGCAAAGGTTTGGCATGGGGCCTCAGATCCTCCAAAAGTTCCACAGCTGCACCATTGAGAGCATCTTGACTGGCTGCACCACTGCTTGGTATGGCAACAGCAATGCACTTGATCTCATGGCGCTGGGGTCAAGCTCCCTGCCATCCAGGACTTCTATATCAAGTAGTGTGAAAGGAAGGCTACAGTCGCCCTAGCCATAGACTGTTCTCTCTGCTTCCGCATGGGAAGTGACACCAGTGCTTCAAGTCTGACACCAACAGACTCCTGAACAGCTTCTATCCCCAATCAATAATACTGCAAATAGCTAACAAAATGGCTACATGGACTAGCTGAGTGACTCTTGTATTTGATCAGTTGTGGAAAAAGTACCCAATTGTCATACTTGCGTAAAAATAAAGATACCTTAATAGACAATGACTCCAGTGAAAGTCACCCAGTAAAATACTACTTGAGTAAATGTCTAAAAGTATTTGGTTTTAAATATACTTAAGTATCAAAAGTAAATGTATCTGCTAAAATATACAGTGCATTCAGAATGTTTTCAGACCCCTTGACATTTTCTGCAATTTATTACATTACTGCCTTGATTTTAAATTAATAAAATCAAATAAATTCCTCGTTAGTCTACACACAATACCCCATAATGACAAAGCGAAAACAGTTTATTTTAGAATTCAGACTCTTTGCTATGAGACTCAAAATTGAGCTCAGATTTATCCTGTTTCCTTTTATTATCCTTGAGATGTTTCTACAACTTGATTGGAGTCCACCTGTGGTAAATTCAATTGAATGGACATTATTTGGAAAGGCACACACCTGTCTATGCAAGGTCCCACATTTGACAGTGCATGTCAGAGCAAAAATCAAACCATGAGGTCAAAAGAATTTGTCCGTAGATCTCTAAGATAGGATTGGGTCGAGGCACAGATCTGGGGAAGGGTACCAAAAAACGTCAGCAACACTGAAGGTCCCCAAAAACACAGTGGCCTCCATTATTCTTAAATGGAAGAAGTTTGGAACCACCAAGACTCTTCCTAGAACTGTCCGCCCAGCCTAACTGAGCAATCGGGGGAGAAGGGCCTTGGTCAGGGAGGTGAACAAGAATCCAGTAGTCACTGACAGAGCTCCGGAGTGTGGAGAACCATCCAGAAGGACAACCATCTCTGTAGCACTCCACCAATCAGGCCTTTATGGTAGAGTGGCCAGATGGAAGCCACTCCTCAGTAAAAGGTACATGAAAGACTGCTTCGAGTTTGCCAAAAGGCACCTAAAGACTCTCAGACCATGAGAAACAAAATTCTTTGGCCTGAATGCTTAGCGTCATGTCTGGAGGAAACCGTGCACCATCCCTACAGTGAAGCATGGTGGTGTTAGCATCCTGTTGTGGGGATGTTATTCAGCGGCAGAGACTGGTCAGGATCGAGGAAAGATGAATGGAGCAATGTACATAGAGATCCTTGATGAAAACCTGCTCTAGAGTGCTCAGGACTTCAGACTGGGGCAAAGGTTCACAACGACCCTAAGCACACAGCCAGACAACATAGGAGTGGCTTCAGGACAAGTCTCTGAATGTCCTTGAGTGGCCCAGGCAGAGCCTGGACTTGAACCCGATCGAACATCCCTGGCGAGACCTGAAAATAGCTGTGCAGCGACACTCCCCATCCAACCTGACAGAGCTTGAGAGGATCTGCAGAGAAGAATGGGAGAAACTGCCCAAATACAGGTGTGGCGTCATATCTAAGAAGACTCGAGGCAGTAATCGCTGCCAAAGGTGCTTCAACAAAGTACTGAGTAAAGGGTCTGAATACTTATGTCAATGTGATATTTCAGTTTTGTATTTTTAATATATTTGCCAAAATTTCTAAAACCCTGTTTTTGTGTTGTCATTATGGGGTATTGTATTTAGATTGTATTTAGAATTATTTAATCAATTATAGAATAAGGGTGTAATGTAAAGAGGAGCTCCTGAGTGGCCAGCGGTCTAAGGCACTGCATCGCAGTGCTAGAGGCTTCACTTCAGACCCTGGTTCGCTCCCGGTCTGTATCACAACCGGCCGTGTTTGGGAGTCCCATAGGGCAGTGCACAATTGGTCCGTGTCTGGGTTACAGGAGGGCTTGGCCGGGGGGGGGTTTACTTGGCTCATCGCGCTCTAGCAACTCCTTGTGGCAGGCCCAGGCGCCTGCAGGCTGACTTCGGTCATCAGGTGAACAGTGTTTTCTCCGACACATTGGTTGGCTGGCTTCCAGGTTAAGCGGGTGGGTGTTAAGAAGTGTGGTTTGCCGGGTCATGTTTCGGAGGACGCATGACTCGACCTTTGCCTCCCAAGCCCGTTGGAGTTGCAGCGATGAGACAAGATCGAAATTGGGGAGGAAAAGGAGTTCAAATACAAAAATATTTTAATACATTTTAAAATAAGGCTGTAACAAAATGTGGAAAAAGTCAAGGGGTCTGAATATTTTCCGTATCGACAGTTGAATTCGGAAGTTTACATACACCTTAGCCAAATACATTTAAAGTCAGTTCACAATTCCTGACATTTAAAACTCTAAAAATTCCCTGTCTTAGGTCAGTTAGATCACCATTTTATTTTTATGTGAAATGTCAGAATAATAGTGGAGAATGATTTCTTACAGCTTTTATTTCTTTCATCACATTCCCAGTGGGTCAGAAGTTTACATACACTCCATTAGTATTTGGTAGCATTGCCTTTAAATTGTTTGACTTGGGTCAAACGTTTCCGGTAGCCTTCCACAAGCTTCCCACAATAAGTTGGGTGAATTTTGGCCCATTCCTCCTGACAGAGCTGGTGTAACTGAGTCAGGTTTGTAGGCCTCCTTGCTCACACATGCTAGGATATAGGATTGAGGTCAGGGCTTTGTGATGGCCACTCCAATACCTTGACTTTGATGTCCTTAAGCCTGCCACACCTTTGAAAGTATGCTTGGGGTCATTGTCCATTTGGAAGACCCATTTGCGACCAAGCTTTAACTTCCTGACCGATCGCTTGAGATGTTGCTTCAATATATCCACATAATTTTCCTATCCTCATGATGCCATCTATTTTGTGAAGTGCACCAGTCCCTCCTGCAGCAAAGCACCCCCACAACATGATGCTGCTGTGCGTTCCATGCTTCACGGTTGGGATGGTGTTCTTCGGGATTGCAAGCCTCCCCCTTTTTCCTCCAAACATAACGATGGTCATTATGACCAAACAGTTCTATTTTTGTTTCATCAGACCAGAGGACATTTCTCCAAAAAGTACGATCTTGGCCCCATGTGCAGTTGCAAACCATAGTCTGGCCTTTTTATAGCGTTCTTTGATTACAGATGGTGGTCACACCAGATACTGACTAGTTTTCGGATCCACACTCCTATCTTTTTTTTAGGTACACTACATGACCAAAAGTATCTAAACACCTGCTCGTCGAACATGTCATTCCAAAATCATTGCCATTAATATGGAGTTGGTCCCCCCTTTGCTGCTCCACTCTTCTGGTAAGGCTTTCCACTAGATGTTGGAACATTGCTGCGAGGACTTGCTTCCATTCAGCCACGAGCATTAGTGAGGTTGGGCGATTAGGCTTGGCTAGCAGTCGGCGTTCTAATTCATCCCATAGGTGTTCGATGGGGCAGAGGTCAGGGCTCTGTGCAGGCCAGTCAAGTTCTTCCACACCGATTTCGACAAACCATTTCTGTAATGAGCCCGGGGGGCATTGTCATACTGAAACAGGAAACGGCCTTCCCCAAACTGTTGCCACAAAGTTGGAAGCACAGAATTGTCTAGAATGTCATTGTGTGCTGTAGCGTTCATTTCCTTTCACTGGAACTAAGGAGCCTGAACCATGAAAAACAGCCCCATACCATTATTTCTCCAACAAACTTTACAGGTGGCACTGTGCATTGGAGCAGGTAGCGTTCTCCTGGCATCCGCCAAACCCAGATTTGTCTGTCAGAGTCCCAGATGATGAAGCGTGATTCATTACTCCAGAGAACGCATTTCACTCCAGAGAACGCATTGCTCCAGAGTCCAATGGCGGTGAGCTTTACACCACTCCAGCCGACACTTGGCATTGCGCAAGGTGATCTTAGGCTTGTGTGCGGCTGCTCGGCCATGGAAAACCATTTCATATAGTTCCCGATGAACAGTTATTGTGCTGACGTTGCTTCCAGAAGCAATTTGGAACTCTGTAGTGAGTGTTGCAACTGAGGACAGACAATTTTTACGCACTACGTGCTTCAGCACTCAGCGGTCCCGTTCTGTGAGCTTGTGTGGCCTACCACTTCTCAGCTGAGCCATTGTTGCTCCTAAACATTTCCACTTCACAATAACAGCACCTACAGTTGACCGGGGCAGCTCTAGCAGGGCAGAAATGTGATGAACTGATTAGTTGGAAAGGTGGCATCCTATGACGATGCCATGTTGAAAGTCACAGCTCTTTAGGAAGGCCATTCTACTGCCAATGTTTGATTATGGAGACTGCAAGACTGTGTGCTCGATTTTATATACCTGCCAGCAACAGTGTGGCTGAAATAGTAGAATCCACTATTTTGAAGGGTTGTCCACATACTTTTGTGTCTATATATAGTGGATCTGTGACCAACAGATGCGTATCTGTATGCCCAGTCAGGTGAAATCCATAGATTAGGGTCTAATGGGGGTCTGTCAATTGACTGATTTCTTTATGAATTGTAACTCAATAAAATCTTTGAAATTGTTGCATTTAAATATTTGTTCAATATAAATAGGATGACTAAAGACATTACAGTATGGGGAACACAATGTTAGATGGCCTGACTGCTACTGTCTGAGCAGAGATGATTACTTTAAGGAATGAAAACAAATTAAGTAATAAAATAGAAACAAAGTAATATACACAACTGAAATAGTTTTCATTTCATAGTAATTTCCTGTTTTTCTGATGTCTACCCAATGTGGACCTGACATAGGCAATGGAATAGTTTCAATGTTTTGGCAATTACATTTCACTATTGTGGGCATTGTAGCGTCATTATTTCATAATACAATTAATGTAAACAAAATTCTAATCGAAACCAATACCGTGATTATTTTAAAATAATCGAACCGACCTCAAAAGCACTACAAAGGGATATTCAGTGTCTTTTAATTTTTTTTACACATCTACCAATTGAGGCCCTTTGCGAGGCATTGAAAAACTTCCCTGCTCTTTGTGGTTGAATCTGTGCTTGAAATTAACCACTGGATTGAGGGACCTTACAATTATCTGTATGTGTGGGGTACAGAGATGGGGTAGTCCTAAAACAATCATGTTAACCACTATTATTGAACACAGAATGAGTCCATGCAAATTATTATGTGATTTGTTAAGTACATTTTTACTCCTGAACTTATTTAGGCTTGCCATGACAAAGGGGTTGAATACTTATTGACTCGACATGTCAGCCTTTTGTTTTTTATTAATTTAGAAAGTCTTCTATAAACAAAATTCCACTTTGACATTATGGGGTATTGTGTGTAGGCCGGTGACACAATCTCAATTTAATCAATTTCAAATTCAGGCTGTAACACAACAACATTTAGAAAAAGTAAAGGGGTGTGAATACTTTCTGAAGGCACATTAGCTTACTTTCTCGTATTTTTATTTATTGTGTTTTTGTTCTACCTAATGTTTTTTGAAGTTGTTGTACTACATTGATATTGATTGCTGGGTTTAGCGCTTGCAATAAAGGCATTTCACTGTACTTGTGAATGTGACATTTAAAACTTGATTAGTCTGCCCACTGTTGTGGTGTACCTGTCCAGGTGTGAACCCTCGGGTGAAGTCTGGCCGCTTTATGAAGCTCCTACCGGACTACGAGCACATGGACTACAGGGACGTGTACAGGCACTGTATGTACTGCAGCACATGCCTGACCTGACTGGCTCAACACGCGTGTGGCTTTTAACATGCTAGTGTGTGATTGACTCCTGTGTTGTAGCCAGTTGCGACAAATACCATGTGCTCACCGACTGTGTGACGTGGTTTTGAAGGGGGGAATCTGCACTTTGCTCCTTACCTTAACTCGGACGTCTGACTACTAGGAATGGTAATGGAAAATGAATGTGCGCATTTAGCATGCTAGTCAACATGGTTAGTGCTTACAGTGACAGCTCCCTGTTTACTCTGACATCACACTCTTGTTTTTTTCATGCACTTGGATATAACTTCACATGTGCGTGCGTAGAGTACAATAACGATATGCCCCCTCCATATCTGCTGTCCTTGAAGTGAGGCCAGACCTCCACCATGGTGATATGCTCTGAGTTGTCATCAGTTTCTCAGTCCAAACTCTTGTATTGCTGTGATGTCCTGCGATTTGAACTGTTCACCACTGTTTTGGTGTTTTAACCCTTTGTTGCACTATTGTGTTGTGTTGCAGTGCTGCACCCATACAGACACATCCTGGGTCTTTGGCAGCCTGACATAGGCCCGTACGGAGGGCTGCTCAACGTGGTGGTACGCAATTAGTGTGTATACACACCCACCCACCTACACAGTTGTGTCCCCTCTTTATCACATTTAAACATTTTCAGTCTTTAAATTGTTTAGCACACATGGTTGTAGAGGGGGACAAAAATGTGTTTATTTTCCCATCAAAACATGTTACATGTGTCAGGGGATGACTTTTCTCCCTCCCTTTACTCCGCTACCACCACCCATCCCTCTCCAGGTTGACGGGCTGTTCATCATTGGCTGGATGTACCTGCCACCCCACGACCCTCGGGTCGAGGATCCCATGAGGCGGCGGCCACTCTTCCGCATCCACATGTGGGAGAGCAACAAGGTGGCGGTAGAGTGCATGTACGGACACAAGGGCCCTCACAAGGGGGACATCCAAGTGAGTACATTTTTTTCTTCTGTTGTGTTCTGAACAGGCAGTAAAGCTAATGTTTGATTTTATTTATTTTTCTGCCAACTGCAGTTCTTTTTAATGAGAATAATGATCGGCTGATCACTCCTCTTGACCTGGATGGCATTCTGTGATCCCTCCTTAAAGCTGCAATATGTAACTTTTCGGGCGACCTGACCAAATTCACATAGAAATGTGAGTTATAAATCTATAATTCTCCTTGAAAGCAAGTCTAAGGAGAGGTAGATCTGTTCTGTGCACTATTTCTATAAGTCCTGTTCTTCAGTTTAGTTTTTGCTTCTTACTTTCGTTTTTGAACACCAGCTTCAAACAGCTGAAAATACTATATTTTTGCTGCGGTTTAGATTGGTACAATGATTCTCTACACCATACTTGTTTGATTTGTCACAAACTGAAAGTAAGCTAACTATTAGAATTTTAGCAACCAGGAAATGGCAGAGCGATATCTGCGTAGTACATCTTTAACCTGTTTAAATATAATGTCAAATTGTAGATTTGCGCCTAAATAGACACTCCCAAAATTAATTGAGGGCCATAAACAATACCTAGTAATACTTAGTGCCAAAATATTAAAATATTGCCTTTCTGGTAGAAATAAATATACCTGAGGTGTGAAGTACACAGTACAAATATAAAAAATCATTATTTTTTTCCTATGCAAAAAAAAGGGTGGAGTAGGGCTATATACACTGCTCAAAAAAATAAAGGGAACACTTAAACAACACAATGTAACTCCAAGTCAATCACACTTCTGTGAAATCAAACTGTCCACTTAGGAAGCAACACTGATTGACAATAAATTTCACATGCTGTTGTGCAAATGGAATAGACAAAAGGTGGAAATTATAGGCAATTAGCAAGACACCCCCAAAAAAGGAGTGGTTCTGCAGGTGGTGACCACAGACCACTTCTCAGTTCCTATGCTTCCTGGCTGATGTTTTGGTCACTTTTGAATACTGGCGGTGCTTTCACTCTAGTGGTAGCATGAGACGGAGTCTACAACCCACACAAGTGGCTCAGGTAGTGCAGTTCATCCAGGATGGCACATCAATGCGAGCTGTGGCAAAAAGGTTTGCTGTGTCTGTCAGCGTAGTGTCCAGAGCATGGAGGTGCTACCAGGAGACAGGCCAGTACATCAGGAGACGTGGAGGAGGCCGTAGGAGGGCAACAACCCAGCAGCAGGACCGCTACCTCCGCCTTTGTGCAAGGAGGTGCACTGCCAGCGCCCTGCAAAATGACCTCCAGCAGGCCACAAATGTGCATGTGTCAGCATATGGTCTCACAAGGGGTCTGAGGATCTCATCTCGGTACCTAATGGCAGTCAGGCTACCTCTGGCGAGCACATGGAGGGCTGTGCGGCCCCACAAAGAAATGCCACCCCACACCATGACTGACCCATCGCCAAACCGGTCATGCTGGAGGATGTTGCAGGCAGCAGAACGTTCTCCACGGCGTCTCCAGACTCTGTCACGTCTGTCACATGTGCTCATGTGCTCAGTGTGAACCTGCTTTCATCTGTGAAGAGCACAGGGCGCCAGTGGCGAATTTGCCAATCTTGGTGTTCTCTGGCAAATGCCAAACGTCCTGCACGGTGTTGGGCTGTAAGCACAACCCCCACCTGTGGACGTCGGGCCCTCATACCACCCTCATGGAGTCTGTTTCTGACCGTTTGAGCAGACACATGCACATTTGTGGCCTGCTGGAGGTCATTTTGCAGGGCGCTGGCAGTGCACCTCCTTGCACAAAGGCGGAGGTAGCGGTCCTGCTGCTGGGTTGTTGCCCTCCTACGGCCTCCTCCACGTCTCCTGATGTACTGGCCTGTCTCCTGGTAGCGCCTCCATGCTCTGGACACTACGCTGACAGACACAGCAAACCTTTTTGCCACAGCTCGCATTGATGTGCCATCCTGGATGAACTGCACTACCTGAGCCACTTGTGTGGGTTGTAGACTCCGTCTCATGCTACCACTAGAGTGAGAGCACCGCCAGCATTCAAAAGTGACCAAAACATCAGCCAGGAAGCATAGGAACTGAGAAGTGGTCTGTGGTCACCACCTGCAGAATCACTCCTTTTTTGGGGGTGTCTTGCTAATTGCCTATAATTTCCACCTTTTGTCTATTCCATTTGCACAACAGCATGTGAAATTTATTGTCAATCAGTGTTGCTTCCTAAGTGGACAGTTTGATTTCACAGAAGTGTGATTGACTTGGAGTTACATTGTGTTGTTTAAGTGTTCCCTTTATTTTTTTGAGCAGTGTATATATAAATAAAATTGCCCTCAATGAAGACGTCTATATTGGTCAACTAATACAGGACTAGTAAAGGCCCAGTGCACTACATTTGTGAAAAAATGTAAACTAAATGTATTGGAGTGTTTACCAGCATTTGTAACTTGTCTGATTAATTATCTGTACAAAACAGTTAATCTGATAATACTTGTGTGAATATAAAAATACTTGCTTGATATGTTTTTCAGTTTCTTGAAATACTTTGCAAATGCATCTTATTTCGATGTGAACTGAAATGGTCTATTCATCCCTTTTCCATTTTAGTAGACAATCTTATCCAGAGCAACTTACAGTAGTGAGTGCATACATTTTCTTACTTTTTCGTGCTGGTCCCACGTGGGAGTCGAACCCACAACCCTAGCTAACATTGCAAGCGCAAAGTACTTTGTAAGGATGGTAAATTAATACTGCACAAAAAGTGCTTGTTTTCCATGTTATTTGATTAAATATTTTTCTTGATTTGATGTAGATGTTTTGTGTCTTTGCCCATAACTTTTCACCTTTTTGATTTAAAATGTTTGAGGACTGTTTTGTTCTTTCTGAAATTCCATTAGAATGACAATCGCAGAGAAAAGGACAGGGCATCAACTCCTACATTTCCAACTATTGAATCCTGAAAGATACTGTTCTTAATTATACAACTACCTTTTTTGCCAAAGCGGAGATGCTGAAAAAAAAATTGCCCGCGCTACAGACGTCTACAGTATGTCGGTCTGGCATACTATTAAAGGCCCAGTGCGCTACATTTGTGAAAATATATATTTTTCAAAACATAATATAATTATATATATTTTTTTAGACCAGAGGAAATGGTGCCTCCTACTGGCCCTCCAACACCACTTCCTGCAGCGTCTGGTCTCCCATCCAGGGACTGACCAGGACCAACCCTGCTTAGCTTCAGAAGCAAGTCAACATTGGGATGCAGGGTGGTATGCTGCTGGTTTTTTAACATGACAATGACCCAAAACACACCTCCAGGCTGTGTAAGGGCTATTTGACCAAGAAGGAGAGTAATGGAGTGCTGTATCAGTTGACCTGGCCTCCACAATCACCCGACCGAAACCCAATTGAGATGGTTTGGGATGAGTTGGACTGCAGGAAAAGCAGCCAACAAGTACTCAGCTTATGTGGGGACTCCTTCAAGATTGTTGGAAAAGCATTCCAGGTAAAGCTAGTTGAGAGAATGCCAAGAGTATAGAAAGCTGTCATCAAGGTGAAGTGTGCCTACTTTGAAAAATATATTTTATTTGTTTAACACTTTTTTTGGTTACTACATGATTCCATATGTATTATTTCATAGTTTTGGTGTCTTCACTATTATTCTACAATGTAGAAAATAGTGGAAATAAAGAAACTCTTGAATGAGTAGATATACATACAATTGAAGTCGGAAGTTTACATACACTTAGGTTGGAGTCATTAACTAGTTTTCCAACCACTCAACAAATTTCTTGTTAACAAACTATAGTTTTGGCAAGTCGGTTAGGACATCTACTTTGTGCATGACACAAGTAATTTTGCCAGCAATTGTTTACAGACAGATTATTTCACTTATAATTCACTGTATCACAATTCCAGTGGGTCAGAAGTTTACATACACTAAGTTGACTGTGCCTTTAAACAGCTTGGAAAATTCCATAAAATTACGTTGTGGCTTTAGAAGCCTCTGATAAGCTAATTGACATAATTTGAGTCAATTGGAGGTGTACCTGTGGATGTATTTCAAGGCCTACCTTCAAACTCAGTGCCTCTTTGCTTGACATCATGGGAAAATCAAAATTGTAGACCTCCACAAGTCTGGTTCATCCTTGGGAGCAATTTCCAAATGCCTGAAGGTACCACGTTCATCTGTACAAACAATAGTACGCAAGGATAAGCCCCATGGGACCACGCAGCCGTCATACCGCTCAGGAAGGAGACGCGTTCTGTCTCCTAGAGATGAACGTACTTTGGTGTGAAAAGTGCAAATCAATCCCAGCAAAGGACCTTGTGAAAATGCTGGAGGAAACAGGTACAGAAGTATCTATATCCACAGTAAAACGAGTCCTATATCGACAACCTGAATAGCCGCTCAGCAAGGAAGAAGACACTGCTCCAAAACAGCCATAAAAATGCCAGACTACGGTTTGCAACTGCACATGGGGACAAAAATCGTACTTTTTGGAGACATGTCCTCTTGTCTGATGTCACAAAAATATAACTGTTTGGCCATAATGACCATCGTCATGTTTGGAGGAAGTTAAAGCTTGGTCGCAAATGGGTCTTCCAAATGGACAACAACCCCAAGCATACTTCCACAGTTCTGGCAAAATGGGATAAGGACAACAAAGTCAAGGTATTGGAGTGGCCATCACAAAGCCCTGACCTCAATCCCATAGAAAATGTGGGCAGAACTGAAAAAAAGTGTGCGAGCAAGGAGGCCTACAAACCTGACTCGGTTACACCAGCTCTGTCAGGAGGAATGGGCCAAAATTCACCCAACTTATTGTGGGAAGCTTGTGGAAGGCTACCCGAAATGTTTGACCCAAGTTAAACAATTTAAAGGCAATGCTACCAAATACTAATTGAGTGTATGTAAACGTCTGACCCACTGGGAATGTGATGAAAGAAAAGCTGAAATAAATCACTCTACTATTATTCTGACATTTCGCATTCTTAAAATAAAGTGGTGATCCTAAGACAGGTAATTTTTACTAGGATTAAATGTCAGGAGTTGTGAGCATTGACTTTAAATGTATTTGGCTAAGGTGTCTGTGAACTTCAACTGTATATGTAGATATAAAAATTGAAACACCACTGCTTCCTGTGGCTATGGCTGTAAGCACAAGGTGATTTCGTTCCTCTGGGACCAAGAGAAACTGATTTTGTTTCAATTCTATATCCGTCCGAGAACATCACAGCGAGATGACACTGCGTTTGCTGCAATCGCTAGTCTCCCATTCCATATGCTGTATTGTAAGTGGAGCTGCAAGGTTTACAAGCTAGATAAATTCGATCCTTTGTCTGGATAGGCCAGAAAATGTGAGGTGTCAGATTTCACGTACTGCATTTCAGATGAGAGCAGATAGTAGCATGTGAAGCAGGATAATGGTGCACAGAAATTGATGTTGCGAAGTACACAGAGCGCTCTGTAATAAAAAATGTTGGTCGGAACCTGTCCCGATCTGCTCAAAGTCCCCTGAATAGAGGACTTAACGTTAACACACAGGAAGTCCAACCCAGTTAACTACTTTTGTATAGTAAGGGAGATAATTATGTGATTGTGCTTAAATAGTCATATTCATTACCTTTTTATGTGTAAGCAGTACACTCACTGTGTGGTGACGTAGTCCCCTGTGACGGGACTATCATTAATGTGATGACTGCTATTTATCAAATAATTACCTACTACGTTTAATTATTACTCGAATTATTACTCGATTATAAGATATATTCGTGTCTATAGATAAGTCACTTATTAATGTATTGTTACCTAATCAGTCTCATTCTGAACGTCGCAAAATTCTTGGATATCTGCACGAACCCTAGCCTAAGTGATGAATCAGCGATATACAAATTGGCTTAATTATTTATTTACTAACTAAATAATCACACAGAATTACATAAACAACCACTCGGTGAAGGCTATACTGATTACTAACATAATGCAATGAAAAGTCCCTAGTGGACTAACCCGATATGACGGCTTGTTACACAATGGAAAGGGAGTGGGGAGAGAAAGAAGTGGACTTATCGTACATACATTGGGAAAATACGCTCACCGTAAATATGGATATTTAGCACCCTAACAACCGCTCATTAAGATTTAGAAATGCAACATATATTTACGCTTAGGTGTCTTTCTCTGTGTCTCTGAAACCACTCGGCCGTCTTTGGCGAGTAGTTCGAGGGATGTAAGACTAGTTTGTCCACCAGAGGTCACAATGTCCTTTGTAGTTGTAGTAGGCTTCTTTATCCTGTCTGGCTCTGGTGTTCCGCTAGCGGAACTCCTCCCACATTCCACTGAAAAGGCAGAGCGCGAAATTCAAAAGATATTTTTTTGAAATATTTAACTTTCACACATTAACAAGTCCAATACAGCAAATGAAAGATACACATCTTGTGAATCCAGTCAACATGTCCGATTTTTAAAATGTTTTACAGCGAAAACACCACATATATTTATGTTAGCTCACCACCAAATACAAAAAAGGACAGACATTTTTCACAGCACAGGTAGCATGCACAAAGCCAACCTAACTAACCAAGAACCAACTTCATCAGATGACAGTCTTATAACATGTTATACAATAAATCTATGTTTTGTTTGAAAAATTTGCATATTTGAGGTATAAATCAGTTTTACATTGCAGCTACCATCACAGCTACCGTCACAAATAGGACCGAAGCAGCCAGAGTAATTACAGACACCAACGTCAAATACCTAAATACTCATCATAAAACATTTCTGAAAAATTGATGGTGTACAGTAAATTAAAGACAAACATCTTGTGAATCCAGCCAATATTTCCGATTTTTTTTTTAAAGTGTTTTACAGCGAAAACACAATATAGCATTATATTAGCTTACTACAATAGCCTACCACACTACCGCATTCATTCATCAAGGCACGTTAGCGATAGCAATAGGCACGTTAGCGATAGCGAATAAACCAGCAAAAGATATATAATTTTTGACTAACCTTGATAAGCTTCATCAGATGACAGTCCTATAACATCAGGTTATACATACACTTATGTTTTGTTCGAAAATGTGCATATTTAGAGCTGAAATCAGTGGTTATACATTGTGCTAACGTAGCATCTTTTTCCCACAACGTCCGGATATTTTTCTGACACTTTTTCTGACACACATATTCTGACCAAATAACTATTCATAAACATAACTAAAAAATACATGTTGTATAGGAAATGATAGATACACTAGTTCTTAATGCAATCGCCGTGTTAGAATTCTAAAAATAACTTCATTACGACATCCAGCTTAGGTATAGCGAGAGAGTGCCCAAACTCTGGGCGCAAACGACTAGTTCACATGTACGACAGATATATGAAATAACATCATAAAATGGGTCCTACTTTTGCTGATCTTCCATCAGAATGTTGTACAAGGGGTCCTTTGTCCAGAACAATCGTTGTTTGGTTTTAGAACGGCCTTTTTCCCTCTCGATTTAGCAAGCACACTTGCCAAGTGGCGCGAATCTCTCCATCGTCAACAAACTCAGAGAACGGAACACGGCAAAACTCCCGAAAAAATTTCAATAATCTGATTAAACTATATTGAAAAAACATACTTTACGATGATATTGTCACATGTATCAAATAAAATCAAAGCCGGAGATATTAGTCGTCCATAACGACAGCTTATCAGAAGGCAAATCCAGGTCCCTTCTCGCGCTCTCCAGAAAACAGGAAACTGGTGACACGTCATGCCAAGAGCTATGATTCGAGTCCAGATCAAGTTACACACTCAATTTCTTCTCTCACTGCTTGTCGACATCTAGTGGAAGACGTATGAAGTGCATCTAAACTAATAAATATCAAAGACATTAATAGGCAGGCCCTAGAACAGTGCATCGATTTCAGATCTTCCACTTCCTGTCAGGAAGTTTGCTGCAAAAGGAGTTCTGTTTTACTCACAGATATAATTCAAATGGTTTTAGAAACTAGAGAGTGTTTTCTATCCAATAGTAATAATAATATGCATATTGTACGAGCAAGAATTGAGTACGAGGCCGTTTAAATTGGGCACGATTTTCCCCCAAAGTGAAAACAGCGCCCTCTGTCCTCAACAGGTTATCTTAACTTCACTAGGGTAGGGGGCAGCATTCGGAATTTGATGAAATGCATGCCCAAATTAAACTGCCTTCTCGGGCCCAGAAGATATATTCATATAACTGGTAGATTTGGATAGAAAACACTCTAAAGTTTCCAAACTGTTAAAATAGTGTCTGTGAGTATAACAGAACTGATTTGGCAGGCAAAAACCTGAGCAATCCATTCAGGAAGGTTTTTTTGGGGGGGTTTTGTAGTTTTCTATTCAATGCCATTACATTATCCATTGACTAAGGACTCAAATTGCAGTTTCTATGCCTTCCACTAGATGTCAACTGTCTTTAGAAATTGTTTCAGGCTTGTATTCTGAAAAATGAAGAAGAGCAGTCTGAATGAGTGGACCCTAAAGTGTCACAGAGCTTTTTCATGGTCGCGCGTTTCTTGTTTACCTTTTAAATTGACGACGTTATTGTCCGGTTGAAATATTATCGATTATTTAGGCTAAAAACAACCTGAGGTTTGAATATAAACATCGTTTGACATGTTTCTATGAACTTTACGGATACAATTTGGATTTTTGTCTTCCTGTTTTGACTGCGTTTGAGCCTTTGGATTACTGAAGAAAACGCAAGCAAAACGGAGGTTTTTGGATATTAAGAGACTATCGAACAAAAGGAACATTTATTGAGTGCAACCATATGAAGATCATCAAAGGTAAGGGATTAATTTTATCTCTATTTCTGACATGTGTAACTGTTCTACTTGGCTGGCTACTGTTTGTAATGATTTGTCTAGTGGGCTATGTTCTCAAATAATCGTAAGGTATGCTTTCGCCGTAAAGCATTTTTTAAATCTGACACCGTGGTTGGATTCACAAGAAGTTAATCTTTAAACCTATGTAAAATATATTTTGTTTTCTGAATTTTTATAATGAGTATTTCTGTATTTTAATTTGGCGCCCAGCAGTTTCACTGGCTGTTGAAGAGGTGGGACGCTACCGTCTCACGTGCCCAAGAGAGGTTAAGTCATAAAACCGGGGGAACTCCCCCAGGAGAGAGCGAGAGTTTGGCTATCTGTCAGCCATTGGCCTAGCTGATGACACACGTCTTCCATGGCTTTGTGTTAAAAGCTGCAATGTCTATTCTTATTTCCAGACTGGGAAGAAGGACGAGTTCTCGACTAAGTGCAACCAGACAGATCATCACCGCATGCCAGGGGGGAGACAGGAGGTGAGGAGGGGTCTTTTGTCACTTCACAACACTTTGTATATTGTTATCATATGGCTGAGGCAACTATGTATTAATTGAACAATTAATCAATAAATCACATAGTATAGCACTTTTTACAAACACACAACCTCAATGTTCCGATCATACTGAAAGTTCGCTGTTGTCCCTCATGATGAAATCGGGGAGGGGACTGGGGATCTGTCTCCGTTCGTTCGTACATTAGTCACGCGATATCTCAGACGGCACTGGTCCGATTTTGACAACTTGGGTGAATGATGTGTCTTGCCTTGGAGATCACAATCAAAACATAAATCTTTATATGCAACAAGGCACTAAAGTAATATTTAAGAAATGTGGCAAAGCAATTAACTTTTCCTCTGAATACAGTGTACCAATAATACCAATAAAACACATTACGGAGTACCACTCTCCATATTTTCAAGCATAGTGGTGGCTGCATCATGTTATGGGTATTTTTGTAATCGTTAAGATCTGGGACGTTTTTCGGGCAAAGCACAGGCTATATTCTAGCGGAAAACCTGGTCGTCTGCTTTCCACCAGAAACTAGGAGATTAATTCACCTTCCAGCAGGACAATAACCTAAAACACAAGGCCAAATCTACACTGGAGTTCCCTACCAAGAAGACTGTGAATGTTCCTGACTTAAATCTACTTGCAAATCTATGGCAAGACCTGAAAGTGGTTGTCTAGCAATGATAAACAACCAATTTGACAGCTTGAAGAATTTTGAAAAGAATAATGGGCAAATGTTGCTCAATCCGGGTGTGGAAAGCTCTTAGACGCAATATCTCAGACACCACTGGCCCAATTTTGATGAAGATTGGATGAATGATTCGTCCTGCAATAGAGTTCTGGCATTTACAAAATTACACTGATTGGCCCAAGGGGGTAGCTATAGTAAGTGACTGTATGCACGTTAGTTACACGCAATATCTTAGATAGCACTGGACTGATTTTGACGAAACTTGGGTAAATGATGCATCTTGCCATTGAGATCCGTAATTTACAAAATTAGACTGATTGGCCCAAGGTGGTGCTGCATAATTTTTGGGGGATGACATGTTTACTGTTGCCTTGTCTAAGATTTGGGTTGAATCAAGTCGTTCAGATTTCAATAGGTAAATGAGGCACATCGGTAAGTGAGCGTGACCGTGGGGTTTTGATGTTCTGTTGGCAGGAGTTCCGCACATGGCTGGAGGAGGAGTGGGGGAGGACACTGGAGGACATCTTCCATGAGCACATGCAGGAGCTCATTCTTATGAAGTTCATCTACACAAGCCAATACGAGTAGGTCTTCCATATGACAGTATACCAGCCAATACGAGTAGGTCTTCCTTATGACAGTATACCAGCCAATACGAGTAGGTCTTCCTTATGACAGTATACCAGCCAATACGAGTAGGTCTTCCTTATGACAGTATACCAGCCAATGCGAGTAGGTCTTCCTTATGACAGTATACCAGCCAATGCGAGTAGGTCTTCCTTATGACAGTATACCAGCCAATGCGAGTAGGTCTTCCTTATGACAGTATACCAGCCAATGCGAGTAGGTCTTCCTTATGACAGTATACCAGCCAATGCGAGTAGGTCTTCCTTATGACAGTATACCAGCCAATGCGAGTAGGTCTTCCTTATGACAGTATACCAGCCAATGCGAGTAGGTCTTCCTTATGACAGTATACCAGCCAATGCGAGTAGGTCTTCCTTATGACAGTATACCAGCCAATGCGAGTAGGTCTTCCTTATGACAGTATACCAGCCAATGCGAGTAGGTCTTCCTTATGACAGTATACCAGCCAATGCGAGTAGGTCTTCCTTATGACAGTATACCAGCCAATGCGAGTAGGTCTTCCATATTACATCTACTGTTTTAGACAATTTATTTAAATATTTTAATTTTGCCACTATTGTTCCTTTTATTTTCTTTGTTTACTCTGGTCAGTGAAATATCTAGCTGGAGGCTATGAATTAATTGTAATGTACATACATTTTCCTCAATGTGTCCCTATAATGCTTTAAGGGATGGGTCGCTAGGTGACTTGACACGTACCCCATTAATTCATTTTTCATTCAGTGATATTTTATTCTTTTTTTAAGAGGTTCATATTAATCTGTTTTATGTAATTGGCTTCATGAATGTTGATGATGCTGTGTTCTGACAGTAACTGCCTGACGTACCGGCGGATCTACCTCCCCCCCCGGATGTCCTCGGACCTGCTGCAGCCGGGCCTGTTCAAAGGCACCTATGGCAGCCACGGCCTGGAGATCGTCATGCTCAGCTTTCATGGGCCCTGCGCCAGGGCCACCAAGCTTACTGTCAGTCCCTCAACCCTACTGTTTCCAACTCCAACCTTCTTCCTAATGTTTTTTAAATTTGATTTTATCCTTAAAGTAGTTGGATGGCATTGAGTTAGGTGGGCAGAACACTATTACAGGTGGCCTACATATTCCATTGTGTATATAACAAAACCCTCAGTGTGATCTGTTCAGTTGGCATGAAGACATTTTGAAATTGAAAACAAAAGTCCTTATTACACGTTTGGCTAGTACCTTTCCTTTCAAAACATTGTCCACATTTTGTGCCTACTGAACATGCCCCTGCCCTTTCTCCTTCCTCCTAGGGGGACCCCAATGTCCCAGCAGGCCAGCTAACGCTTGACGTGGACCTGAACCGGCCTGTGTGCCTGCCGGACCTGGAGCACCAGCGCAGCATGGAAGAGCTGTCTCGCCTGGTGCTGGGGGTGCACGAGGAGGCGCCGAACCCAGATGTGGCCCCCCAGGGAGCTGCTTCAGAGGGGGTTGTGGCTGGTGGTGCTGGGGCAGCGGGGCTGGAGTTGGCTATGGAAGCCCAATCAGAGAGCCCCCAGCCTGGGCCCAGTAGCAGCAGCAGCAGTGCTCCCTCAGAGGCCCAGCCTTTCGTCCTGCCTCTGGGGGTCATGACCCGCAATGAGGTTTACCCACGAACCTGCAAGATGTGGTGAGACCATTTATATCACACCTGTTCAGGTTGTTATTCACACATCCTCATATAGCCAAGAGTGCCAGGAAAATGTAGCTGCATAATATAATAAAATGGTCATTTAGCAGACACTTTTCTCCAAATGGACTGAGTTTATGCATGTATTCTGTGCATATCACACATTTCAAGTGTTACAAGCACAACACTCCGGTCAACTGAACCATTGGATCACAACATGTGATACACCATCCAAAGTACCTTCAGAAAGTATTCATACCCACATTTTGTTGTTACAGCCTGAATTCAAAATAGATTAAATATTTTTATTTTTCTCACCCATCTACACACAATACCCCATAATGACAATGTGAAAACATGTTTTCAAATGTATTGAAAATGAAATACAGAAATATCTAATTTACATAATTGTTCACACCCCTGAGTCAATACTTTGTAGAAGCACATTTGGCAGCTTTTACAGCTGTGAGTCTTTCTGGGTAAATCTCTAAGAGATTTCCACACCTGGATTGTGCAACATTTGCCCATTTATTATTTTCAATACTCTTCAAGCTCTGTCAAATTGGTTGTTGATCATTGCTAGACAACCATTTTGAGGTCTTGCCATAGATTTAAGTTAAAACTGTAACTGACTTACAGGAACATTCACTGTCTTCTTTATAAGCAACTCCAGTGTATATTTGGCCTTGTGTTTTAGGTTATTGTCCTGCTGAAAGGTGAATTCATCTCCCAGTGTCTGATGGAAAGACTAAACCAGGTTTTCCTCTAGGATTTGGCCTGTACTAAGCTCCTTTCAGTTTATTTTTTTGTCCAGTCTTTAACGACGAAAAACTCCAGTCTTTAACGATTACAAGCATACCCATAACATTGCAGCCACCACTATGCTTGAAAATATGGAGAGTGGTACTCAGTAATGTGTTGTATTGGATTTGCCCCAAACATAACACTTTCTATTCAGGATAAAAAGTTAATTGCTTTGCCAATTAAAAAAAAAACATTAGTGTCTTGTTGCAAACAGTTTGAATATTTGTATTCTGTACAGGCTTCCTTCTTTCAACTCTGTCAATTAGGATAGTATTGTGGAGTAACTACAATGTTGATCCTTCCTCAGTTTATGCCTATCACAGACAACAAAATCATTGGGCTCATGGTGAAATCCCTGAGTGGTTTCCTTCCTCTCCGGCAACTGTGTTAGGAAGGACGCCTGTATCTTTGTAGTGACTGGGTGTATTGATACACCATCCAAAGTGTAATTAATAACTTCACCATGCTCAAAGGGATATTCAATGTCTGCTTTTATTATTTGTACCCATCTACTAATAGGTGCCATTTGAGGCATTGGAAAACCTCCCTGGTCTTTGTGGTTGAATCTGTTTAGCAGAGAGAACAGTCTATGACTAGGGTGGCTGGAGTCTTTTACACTTTTTAGAGCCTTCCTCTGAGACCGCCTGGTATAGAGGTCCTGGATGGCAAGAAGCTTGGCCTCAGTGATGTACTGAGCCGTACGCACTACCGTTTGGTACCTTGTGGTCGGAGGCCGAGCAGTCGCCATACCAGGCAGTGATGCAACCCGTCAGAATGCTCTCGATGGTTCAGCTGTAAAACCTTTTGAGGATCTGAGGACCCATGCCAAACCATTTCAGTCTTCTAAGAGGGAATAGGTTTGCGGATGTGTTGTTACCTACCCTTACCAACAGTGTGGGCGGTCCGTCAGGAATTCCAGGATCCAGTTGCAGAGGGAGCTGTTTGGTTCCAGGGTCCTTAGCTTAGTGATGAGCTTTTAGGGCACTATGGTGTTGAACGCTGAGCTGTAACGCTGAGCTGTAGTCAATGAATAGCATTCTCACATAGGTGTTCCTTTTGTCCAGATGTGGAGTGCAATAGAGATTGCATCATCTGTGGATCTGTTGGGGCGGTATGCAAATTGGAGTTGGTGTAGGGTTTCTGGGATAATGGTGTTGATGTGGGCCATGACCAGCCTTTCAAAGCACTTAACGGCTACAGACGTGTGTGCTACGGGTCGGTAGTCATTTGAAATATGTTGGTATTAGAGACTCGGACAGGGAGAGGTTGAAAATGTCAGTGAAGACACTTGCCAGTTGGTCAGCGTATGCTCGGAGTACAAGTCCTGGTAATGCGTCTGGCCCTGCGACCTAGTGAATGTTGACTTGTTTAAAGGTCTTACTCACATCGGCTGTGTAGAGAGTGATCACACAGTCGCCCAGAACAGCTGATGCTCTCATGCATCAGCTGTGTTACTTGCCTCGAAGCGAGCATAGAAGTTATTTAGCTCGTTTGGTAGGCTCTTGTCACTGGGCAGCTCTTGGCTGTGCTTCCTTTTTGTATTCGGTAATAGTTTGCAAGCCCTGCCACATCCGACGTGCGTTGGAGCCGGTGTAGTATGATTCGGTCTTAGTCCTGTATTGACGCCTTGCCTGTTTGATGGTTCGTCGGCGGGCATAGCGGGATTTCTTATAAGCTTCCAGGTTTGAGTCTCGCTCCTTGAAAGCGGCAGCTCTACCCTTTTGCTCAGTGCGAATGTTGCCTGTAATGTACGGGTATGTACGTACAGTCACTGTGGGGACGACGTCGTCAATGCACTTATTGATGAAACCAGTGACTGATGTGGTGTACTCCTCAATGCCATCGGAAGGATCCCGGAAACATATTCCAGTCTGTGATAGCAAAAATGTCCTGTAGTTTAGCATCTGCCTACTTTTTTTATAGACTGAGTCACTGGTGCTTCTTGCTTTAATATTTGCTTGTAAGCAGGAGGATAGAATTATGGTCTGATTTGCCAAATGGAGGGTGAGGGAAAGCTTTGTATGCATCTCGGTGTGTGGAGCAAAGGTGGTCTAGAGTTTTTTTTCCCCCCTCTGGTTGCACATTTAACATGCTGATAGAAATGAGGCAAAACTGTTTTAAGTTTCCCTGCATTAAAGTCCCCGGCCACTAGGAGCGCCGCCTCTGGATGAGCGTTTTCCTGTTTGCGAATGGCCGTATACAGCTCATTGAGTGCGGTCTGAGTGTTAGCATCGGTTTGTTGTGGTAAATAGAAAGCTACGAAGAATATAGATGAGAACTCTAGGTAGATAGTGTGGTCTACAGCTTATCATGAGATACTCTACCTCAGGTGAGCAAGACCTTGAGACTCCCTTAGATATTGTGCACCAGCTTTTGTTTACAAATATGCATAGTCCCCCGCTCTGTGTCTTACCAGAGGCTACTGTTCTATCCTGCCGATACAGGGATGAGGGCCTGTACGGGTGTTTGGAGTATATCCTTCCTGTCCGACTCATTAAAGAAACTCTTCGTCCAACTCTAGCACTGTGGTGCAGTGCCTTCGACCGCTGCGCCACTGGGGAGGCCAATTTGGCAACATTTTATTCCACTTTGACATTATGGGGTATTGTGTGTAAACCAGTGGGAAAAATATATAAATTTATCCATTTTTAATTTCCGTCTGTAACAATAAAATGTGGAAAAAGGCAAGTGGTGTGAATACTTTCTGAAGGCACCATATGCTACGCAACAGGAAATCATGTTTAATTTATTTGTTTTTTCATTGATTTCAGCTTCTACGGGACGGGCCTGATTGCAGGCCACGGCTTCACAAGTCCGGAGCGCACACCGGGCCTGTTTGTCTTGTTCGATGAAGACCACTTCGGCTTCATCTGGCTAGAGCTCAAGTCGTTCAGCCTTTACAGCCGCCTGACGGACCGGCTGGCCCACGCCTATGCCCCCGACATGGAGCACTTTGAGGCCATGCTGCGCAACATGCAGTCCTGGACATCCTGATGGGGCAGACAGACACAGGCTTACCTAGACCACGTACACACATCCCGAGTGTTGACCGCACCTGGAAAATATTTGGGAACCTAGTTGTAACCTATAACTAAGGCCCGTTGTTTTTTCCTGATCAGGTTATGTGGTTAGGCAAAACTCTTGGCCTTAATTATCACTCATGTATGTATATCTTTCCCCTATAGAACCCCTAAATGCTTATACACAGAAAAGCCCCATATTTACTACCCCTGTAGAATCTCTACTGTACACAGCTTCACAATCCCAAATCACCTCCACACTGTCCCACACATTTCTGGCCCTGGCCAGAAACAACCTTTTGCCCTACACCCTAGGCCCCTGAAGTATCCTTGCTCCCTGTCCCATGTTTCCCCTCTTTTCACCTCCACACGACATCAGTATCTCTGCTGCGGCATACCCAGAGGTCATATGACATGACAAAGGCTTCCTTAACAGCTTCTTGTTATTAATTTAAACCAGAGAAGAGGATTTTACTTTTCATCCCACAAACACCGGAACAAACGCTCCGTGCCTCTGAGTTGTAATGTATACGCCATGTCTGTATTGCCTAATGCTACAGTGCCTTGCAAAGTGTTTTTCCTATTTTGTTGCATTACAACCTTTAATTTTAAATGATTTTTATTTCGATGTCATATAATTGACATGAAGAAAATGGTCCAAATTGGTGAAGTGAAATGAAAAAAATAAGTTAATGAAAAGGGGGAAAAGTGGTGCGTGCATATGTATTCATCCACTTTGCTATGAATCCCATAAATAAGATCTGGTGCAACCAATTACCTTCAGAAGTCACATAATTAGATTGCACACAGGTGGACTTTATTTAACTAAGTGTCACATGATCTCTGTATATATACACCTGTTCTGAAAGGCCCCAGAGTCTGCAACACCACTAAGCAAGGGGCACCACCAAGCAAGCGGCACCATTAAGACCAAGGAGCTCTCCAAACAGGTCAGGGACAAAGTTGTGGAGAAGTACAGATCAGGGTTGGGTTATATAAAAATATCAGAAACTTTGAACATCCACAGAGTACCATTAAATCCATTATTAAAAAATGGAAGAATATGGCAACTCAACAAACCTGACGAGAGGGCGGCCCACCAAAACTCACGGACCAGGCAAGGAGGGCATTAATCAGAGAGGCAACAAAGAGACCAAAGATAATCTTGAAGGAGCTGCAACGCTCCACAGGGAGATTGGAGTATCTGTCCATAGGACCACTTTAAGCTGTGCACTCCACACAGCTGGGCTTTACGGAAGAGTTGCCATAAAAAAGCCATTGTTTAAGGAAAAAAATAAGCAAAAACGTTTGGTGTTTGCCAAAAGGCATGTGGGAGACTCCCCAAACAGATGGAAGAAGGTACTCTGGTCAGATGAGACTAAAATGTAGCTTTTTGGCCATCAAAGAAAACGCTATGTCTGGCACAAACCCAACACCTTTCATCACCCCGAGAACATCATCCCCACAGTGAAGCATGGTGGTGGAAGCATCATGCTGTGGGGATGTTTTTCATTGGCAGGGACTGGGAAACGGGTCAGAATTGAAGGAATGATGGATGGGAATACAGGGAAATTCTTGAGGGAAACCTGTTTCAGTCTTCCAGAGATTTGAGACTGGGACGAAGGTTCACCTTCAAGCAGGACAATGACCCTAAGCATACTGCTAAAGTAACACTCAAGTGGTTTAAGGGGAAACATTTAAATGTCTTGGAATGGCCTAGTCAAATCCTAGACCTCAATCCAATTGTGAATCTGTGGTGTGACTTAAAGATTGCTGTACACCAGCAGAACCCATCCAACTTGAAGGAGCTGGAGCATTTTTTTCTTGAAGAATGGGCAAAAATCCCAGTGGCTAGATGTGCCAAGCTTATAGAGACATACCCCAAGAGACTTGCAGCTGTAATTGCTGCAAAAGATGTCTCTACAAAGTATTGACTTTGGGGTGGTGAATAGTTATGCACGCTCAAGTTCAGTTTGTCTTATTTCTTGTTTGTTTCACAATAAAACATATTTTGCATCTTCAAAGTGGTAGGCATGTGTAAATCAAATGATATAAAACCCCCCAAAAATCAATTTTAATTCCAGGTTGTAAGGCAACAAAATAGGAAAAATGCCAAGGGTGGGTAAATAATTTTGCAAGTCACTGTAAGAGAAGTGAATGGAATTTCTACTAAAGCTGTTATTCTTTGATTTTGTTTGGATGCATGCTGCATTTTCAGTTTAATGCCACCTGTTTCCAATACTCTTATTCACAATCTGAGACACTTTTGGTTTGCTATATATTAGTGTGTACATTGCTCTTAGTTTGGTTCACAGGTGGCATTATGGTGTTAGAAAAGATCTCCTGTGCTTTTACTCTTTTCGTCACATGGTCAAGGAAAATATAATTTATTACAATATTACACAATTGGGCATTTGCATATCAGAAATTACAACTTTTTATTTTCTAAATACTTCTGATGGATAGTATGTAGTAAAATGGAAATATTTAATGACTGGATGTTTCAACATTTTAGTATTTTCTACATGTTGGCAAAAAGCTTACGCTGTACTGTAGCTGTATCAGCCATTTGTAGTTAGACTGATAGCATATTGCCCTATTGGATGCTTTTAACAGGATGTTATAAAGATATTGCAACACCCGTTAGGATAATGGCCGTTTGCAAAACATTGTACAACACAAAATGCTATTCAAGGTTCTCATCTTTATTCCCATTTGGACCCCAGGAAGAGTAGCTGCTGCTGCCTTGGTAGCAGCTAATGGGGATCCTACTGAATACTAAATCATACTGTACATTTACGTTGCGAAAAGTGTATGACTGTCTCCCATGGCCTGACGGTGGCACCCAGGGGCTCTCCTTTTTCAAGTGCACTTTTCTTGGCAGTACAGTGGATGGTTTTGTCTCAACTCCTCTATGGATTCCTTTCCTTGATCCCTTTCCTTCATGACCACGAATGGCTGAAGGGACTGGAAGGGTTTTCCACTGTGGCTGTCCCCCATCTTCTCCTGACGACAGGTCCGTGATCATGGAGGGCAGGACATAAGGAAAGGAAGCTAAGTTGATAGTATTGAGACCGTCACTAACTCAGAGGCTCCATTCAAAGCAGTTCTTTTGTATCAGACTGCAGCTTTACTAACGTTTGAAAAAAATAAGCTCTAGAGAGAGTAAAGAAGTAATATATAAATCGAACCTATTTAATAAGCATATTTTAAATATTTGTATTTTTGTGACAGCTGTAGAAATTTGCATCATCACTTGGTTGATTTGAGTTTTGTAAGCAATGTCGCTCATCTGTTGTGTAAGTAGCGCTTCTGTGGTCAGCTGTTTAAATGAAGCAGTCGTGCGCTTTGTAAATCCCAGAGGCACAACCCTGCTTGAAACCTGTTAGACCTGTTGAACTGCTCACTCTGACTTCAGTTTTGCAGTTTAAGCGTCCTTTCTCTTAACAATAATAAAAATTAAAAAACAAATTTTCCTCTTTCCCATTTAACACGTTTTGGAGCATAGCATAAGGTAACCAGTCCAACCAGTATGCATAATAATACTGTCCACACAGGCGATTCCTAGATTTTGTTAAATTTGAGTATAGGCTAGAGTCAGACCAATTATGCACAAAATACATCTTAAATCAGTTTTGTTAAATTGCCAAGTGTAAAATGCAGTCGGCTATGTATTGTGTAATGGCGCAATCCTAATATGTTTTGTTTTGTGTGGGAGCTTGGGCTCATAAGGTCTAATATGCAAATGGTTCAACCGGTTAAACTTCTTTCTTCAAATTGATCAATCACAGTGAGGCAAGTTTTAAAATCAAATTGTATGTCACATGTGCCGAATACAACATGTGTAGACCATACTGTGAAACGCTTACAAGCCCTTAACCAACAATGCAGTTAATAAAACTGTTAAGTAAAAAATAATTAAAGAGCAGCAGTAAAATGACGAGAGGCTATGTACACTACCGGTCAAAAGTTTTAGAACACCTGCTCATTCAATGGTTTTTCTTTATTTTACAATTTTCTACATTGTAGATTAATAGTGAAGACATCAAAATTATGACAGCACATATGGGATCATGTTGTAACCAAAAAAAAGTGTTTATAAAATATATTTTCATTTGTTTTTTAGCCACCCTCAAATAGCTACCCTTTGTCTTAATGACAGCTTTGCACAAGCTTGGCATTCTCTCAACCAGCTTCACCTGGAATGCTTTTCCAACAGTCTTGAAGGAGTTCCCACATATGCTGAGCACTTGTTGGCTGCTTTTCCTTCACTCTGTGGTCCAACATCCCAAGCCATCTCATTTTGGTTGAGGTCGGAGGATTGTGGAGGCCAGGTCATCTGATGCAGCACTCCATCACTCTCCTTCTTGGTCAAATAGCCCTTACACAGCCTGGAGGTGTGTTGGGTCATTGTCCGGTTGAAAAACAAATGATAGTGGGACTAAGCCCAAAACAGATGGGATGGCGTATCGCTGCAGAATGCTGTGGTAGCCATGATGGTTAAGTGTGCCTTGCATTCTAAAGAAATCACTGACTGTGTCACCATCAAGCACCCCCACACCATAACAGCTCCCCCGTGCTTTACGGTGAGAAATACACATGCGGAGATCATCAGTTCACCCTCACCACATCTCACAAAGACACTGCGGTTGGAACCAAAAATCTCAAATTTGGACTCCAGACCAAAGGACACATTTCCACAGGTCTAATGTCCATGGCTCGTGTTTCTTTGCCCAAGCAAGTGTCTTCTTCTTATTGGTGTTCTTCAGTAGTGGTTTCTTTGCAGCAGTTTGACCATGAAGGCCTGATTCCTCTGAACAGTTGATGTTGAGTTACTTGAACTCTGTGAAGCATTTATTTGGGCTTTTCTGCAATTTCTGAGGCTAGTAATTCTAATGAACTTATCCTCTGCAGCAGAGGTAACTCTGGGTCTTCCATTCCTGTGGCGGTCCTCATGAGAGCCAGTTTCATCATAGCTCTTGATAGTGCGACTGCAATTGATGAAGCTTTCAAAGTTTTTGAAATTTTCCGCATTGAATGACCATGTACTTTAAAGTAATGATGGAATGTCGTTTCTCTTTGCTTATTTGAGATTTTCTTGCCATAATATGGACTTGGTCTTTTACCAAATAGGGCTATCTTCTGTAAACCACCCCTACCTTGTCACAACACAACTGATTGGCTCAAACACATTAAGAAATTCCACAAATGAACTTTTAAGGCACACCTGTTAATTGAAATGCAATCCAGTTGACTACTTCATAAAGCTGGTTGAGAGAATGCCAAGAGTGTGCAAAACTGTCAAGGCAAAGGGTGGCTATTTGAAGAATCTCAAATATAAAATATATTTTGACTTTTTTGGTTACTACATGATTCCATATGTTATTTCATAGTTTTGATGTCTTCACTATTACTCTACAATGTAGAAAATAGTAAAACTAAAGACAGAACACCTACTCATTCAAGGGTTTAAAACTTTTGACCGTAGTGTACAGGGGGTACTGGTACAGAGTCAATGTGTGGGGGCAACAGTTGAGGTAATATGTATATGTAGGTAGAGTTAAAGTGACTATGCATGGATAATAAACAGAATAGTAGCAGTGTAAAAGAGGGGGGCAATGCAAATAGTCTGGGTAGCCATTTCATTAGCTGTTCTGGAATCTCATGGCTTGGGGGTAGAAGCTGTTGAGAAGCCTTTTGGACCTAGTCTTGGCGCTCCGGTACCGCTTGCCGTGCGGAAGCAGAGAGAACAGTCTGACTAGAGTGACTAGAATTTTTAAGGCCTTCCTCTGACACCGCCTGGTATAGAGGTCTGGATGGCAGGAAGCTTGACCCAGTGATGTACTGGGCCGTACGCACTACCCTCTAGTGCCTTGTGGTCAGAGGCCGAGCAGTTGCCATACCAGGCAGTGATGCAACCAGTCAGGATTCTTTTGATGGTGCAGCTGTAGAACTTTGATGATCTGAGGACCCATGCCAAATCTTTTCAGTCTCCTGAGGGGGCATAGGCTTTGTCGTGCCCTCTTCATGACTGTCTTGGTGTGCTTGGACCATGATAGTTTGTTGATGTGGACACCAAGGAACTTGGCACTCTAAACCTACTACACTACAGCCCCGTTGATGAGAATGGGGGTGTGCTCTGTCCTTTTCCTGTATTCCAGTCATCTCCTTTGTCTTGATCATATTGAAGGAGAGGTTGTCAGTGACCACCTCCCTATAGGCTGTCTCATAGTTGTCGTTGATCAGGCCTACCACTGTTGTGTCATCAGCAAACTTAATGATGGTGTGCCTGGCCATGCGTGAACAGGGAGTACAGGAGGGGACTGAGCACGCACCCCTGAGGGACCCCCGTGTTGAGGATCAGCGTGGTGGATGTGTTATTACCTACCCTTACCACCTGGGGGCGGCCTGTCAGGAAGACTAGGATCCAGTTGCAGAGGGAGGTATTTAGTCCCAGGGCCCTTAGCTTAGTGATGAGCTTTGAGGGCACTATGCTGTTGAATGTTGAGCTGTAGTCAATGAATAGCATTCTCACATAGGTGTTCCTTTTGTCCAGGTGGGAAAGGGCAGTGTGGAGTGCAATAGAGAGAGCATCATCTGTGGATTTGTTAGAGAGGTATGCAAATTGGAGTGGGTCTAGGGTTTCTGGGATAATGGTGTTGATGTGAGCCATGACCAGCCTTTCAAAGCACTTCATGGCTACAGATGTGAGTGCTATGGGTCGGTAGTCATTTAGGCAGGTTACCTTTAGTGTTCTTGGGCACTTGCCAGTTGGTCAGCGCATTGTCGGAGTACAAGTCCTGGTAATCCGTCTGGCTCTGCAGCCTTGTGAATATTGACCTGTTTAAAGGTCTTACTAACATCGGCTACGGAGAGTGTGATCACGCAGTTGTCCGGAATAGCTGATTTTCTCATGCATGTTTCAGTGTTATTTGCCTAGAAGCAAACATAGAAGTAATTTAGCTTGTCTGGTAGGCTTGTGTCACTGGGTAGCTCGCAGCTTTGCTTCCCTTTGTAGTCTGTAATAGGTTGCAAGCCCTGCCACATCCGACGAGCGTCTGAGCCGGTGTAGTACGATTCGATCTTAGTCCTGTATTGGCGCTTTGCCTGTTTGATGGTTCGTCGGAGGGTATAGCAAGTTTTCTTATAAGCTTCCAGGTTAGAGTCCCGCTCCTTGAAAGCGGCAGCTCTACCCGTTAGCTCAGTGCGGATGTTGCCTGTAATCCATGGCTTCTGGTTGGGGTATGTACGTACAGTCACTGTGGGGACGACATCATCGCTACACTTATTGATGAAGCCAGTGACTGATGTGGTGTACTCCTAAATGCCATTAGAAGAATTAGTTTTTTCCCACTCTGGTTGCACATTTAACATTCTGGTAGAAATTAGGTCAAACAGATTTAAGTTTCCCTACATTAAAGTCCCCGGCCACTAGGAGCGCTGCCCCTGGATGAGAATTTTCCTGTTTGCTTATGGCCGTATA
The DNA here is from genome assembly GCF_016432855.1 of Salvelinus namaycush. Taxonomy (NCBI): domain Eukaryota; kingdom Metazoa; phylum Chordata; class Actinopteri; order Salmoniformes; family Salmonidae; genus Salvelinus; species Salvelinus namaycush. The sequence continues at coordinate 39,291,407 of NC_052315.1, forward strand.
CAGCTCATTGAGTGCGGTCTGAGTGCCAGCATCGGTTTGTGGTGGTAAATAGACAGCTATGAAATATATAGAAGAAAGCTGTCTTGGTAAATAGTGTGGTCTACAGCTTTTCATGAGATACTCTACCTCAGGTGAGCAAAACCTTGAGACTTCCTTAGATATTGTGCACCAGCTTTTGTTTACAAATATACATAGACGGGCCACCCCTTGTCTTACCAGAGGCTACTGTTCTATCCTGCCGATACAGTGTGTAAGTGAACCCCAAATCAATGTAGTTCTCATCATATTTGCGCCTCGTCGATGGTCCAACGTCCCTGTCTGTTGTTCGGTGCTTTCTTGGGTAAGGGGGCAGTAGCTCTTCTGCTGCATCAGATTCACAACTGTGAGTGTCCATGTTAGCTGGGCTAGCAACAAATGTAGAATTACTGATGCTAGCATTGGATGTGCTTGTGGAAGCAGAACAACTTGTGGTCGACAGGTGCAGGTGTAGTACTGCTGGTAGTAGCAGTACTACCAGTAGAGTTGGTATGCGTCTCTATGGACGCGGGCATTACTTTTTTTTTTTTACCATTTATCCATTTTCGAGCAGCCTCGTTTGGCTACATAGAGATCGTTAGTGGAATTCCTGTGAGAGAGTAACAATTAATGTGATTGGATGTTTATTATTTGACTAGGCTATCTGTATTAGGCATTGTGTTGTTATTTCACTGAACACAAGATAGTTAAATTTTATTTTTGGCAGTGAGAATGCTACTCGGGTTAGTAAAAATCCTCACCCAACAGTATAGCCCCCTTGGAAAATATAAATGGACTGTTTGAAAACGTGAAATATATGTATTTTTTATTATAAAAGACAATGTGAATCACATTTTTATTTGGCGTACCCCCGACGGCATTGCGCGTTCCCCTGGAGTCTCACTTTTTTCCCCTCAATGTGTTCCGGTACCTCAAAGCCCCCCTGGGTATGAGCTGACAAATAGGTGAGCGGCTGCTTGTGTCTCTCAAACCATAGAAAGTATAGGCTAATGCATGTTTTCATGTTAATTTGTATGGAGGGGGGGTTTATAGCCGTTGTAAGAGCAGGAATGGTAAACATAGCATCCCCAAACAGCTTAGTGAGTACATCATGGTTTTTCACCCGATTTACAGAGGTTCCCAGGTATTCATCTGCTATCAGCTCAGTTATCCACTGATCCTTTTGCTGAAGGAGACAAATACCATTTAGTGTAGCCACATTTTTATCTGTGCAATGTCTTGGCAGGTGTGACTGCAGTCTCTTACATCAGGGTAGAATAATGCCAGAAAAGGCATGACCACCCAGGAATTAACAGTGAAGGAAAAGCAGCCAACAAGTGCTCAGCATATGTGAGAACTCCTTCCAGACGGTTGGAAAGCATTCCAGGTGAAGCTAGTTGAGAGAATGCCAAGAGTGTGCAAAGCTCTCAAGGCAAAGGGTGGCTACTTTGAAGAATCTCAAATATATTTGGTTACTACATGATTCCATGTGTTATTCCATAGTTTTGATGTCTTCACTATTATGCTACAATGTAGAAAATAGTACAAATAAAGGAAAACCCTGTAATGAGTAGGTGTGACCAGGGGGGTGTTCTAGTCATTGATTTATGTGGCTGGGTTGTATGGTTCCCAATTAGGCGCAGCTGGTAATCGTTGCCTCTAATTGGGGATCATATTTAGGAAGCCCATTCTCCCACCTGCTTTGTGGGATATTGTGTATGTGCTTGTTGCACTACGTTCCCGTGTCGCTGTTGGTTTGTAGAAGTTTCACCTTGCATTAAAAATGTGTAACTATAATCACGCTGCGCCTTGGTCCGTCTTTCATCACGAACGTGACACTTTTGACTGATACAGTATATAGATAAATAACTCTTATTACTATGCAATTGCTAAAGAATTTTATAACATGTTACTACAGCTGTTAAAGATATTCCTAAATAGCTGAAATAACTTAATGTTAACTTAGTGTTATCCAAGTCACGTAAAATATCACATTCAATATTATTGTTATACATTTTGAAATAAATTCTCAAAGCTGACTTAAGTTTGCCAGTAGCCTACCAAATTCGTCAGTGTTGGCTCCAGTCATGAACGGTACCTTGTGCATCTCGTGGTTTTGGAAACTCCAACTTGGGCAGGAAATGCCCGTCAACAATCACACCACAATACAACAATTGATTCTTTAAAAATACAGAAGTTGAGAACATGATTATTAAAGTAAAAAAAGGAAAGTCACACATCATTCAAGCAGTATCCCTCTAAGGAACGTTTTAGGCTCAAATCATTTGTTTACAGGACATCACTTGAGATAGTTGTGATGAAAATAGTATATTGATGATGTGATGTAGACCTTGAACTGTGTCGATTTTTGTTTGCCACAGACAAGGGGTCAGAGCTCATGGTAACATCCATAGCTGCAGTACCACTCAGCTATTGCACGATGGAACAGATCAGCAAACAACGGTGAATGAAGCTGCCAATTACGAACAATATTAAGAACCCTGACGAAGGCCATGCAGTCGAAACGCATCAGAGTTTTTAAACTTTGTTTCCATTGAACATGCCATACAAATAAAGGCATTTTAATTAATTATATGAAGAATGCCTTGGTCCTCCTTTCTTTTTAATGACCAATTTACCCCTTTTACCAAAGAGCATCTTCTGTCTACCAAAACCTACTATTATGTACCTTAGCAGCGCTCCCCTTCCTCCTTTTTCCCCTAAATATTAAGAGCCTGTTCAAAAGCGCAAACAATCTGTGTGTGTGGATCCTCACCAATACGCTCACTCCACCAGCAGACTCTGCAAATATGGTGACCAACTTGGAGTTGCCCCAAAAGTTGTAATTGTGCTCCTGGACTAATTTAACACCAGGCATGTTAATTTTAACACTCCAGTGTTAATATAGGTCCACTCATCAGTGTTAATTTAACACTTTTTCTGGTGTTAATATTGAAACACTGATTGTTAAGACATAACACTTCAGGTGTTGTTCAAATGCTTCAGATAGTTTTTCCCCCTTTTTTGCCAGGGCATGACTATGTTTATTATTTCACCTTTATTTAACCAGGTAGGCCAGTGGAGAACAAGTTGTCATTTACAACTGCGACCTGGCCTAGATAAAGCAAAGCAGTGCGACAAAAACAACACAGATGAGCAGCAAATTCCAGTTCTCATTTCCTGGTGGAACAACATCACTCAAAATCAAGGGGAAGTTTCACAACACAGAGTTTGAATAGGATTAAGTGCTATGCTATTTCCACTGTTCTCTAGCTTGACTTTAGTTGGATGGTTTTTGTGCTCCATGTACTGTACCCATAGTCAAACGAGTAGATTCTAGAGAGAAGCGCATAGACATATTCAAACAACAATTTTAACTCAAACGGAGCCACCCCTTCAAGAATGTCATGCATTATGTCCACAGAAAAATGACTACAAACATGGAAGTGCTGAAAACTGTTTAGTTTAGAATGTTTCTTCACACCATACACAGATGGGAGCTGTGGGACTGATTCAAATGCATTTCAAATGTATCTTTACCACGCAAGACAATCTTAGGGTCATCCTCACTGTAAACCGTCTGAGCATTAGACTTTTCTATCAAACAGAACTGGCAAAAGTAATGACCACTGAAGGACTCTGAAACCAAGGACTGCATGCATCCCCAAATTGTCTCTAGTTATTTGACAAATTAACTCTATCAGTTGAAAAAGGCAAATTTACACCATGACTCTCCAGTTTAACATCATTAACCAAGGGCTCAAGAATGACATCAAAGCCATATTTATTTTGATCTTGATAATGAAATAATGACACTAAATGAAAATCCATCACGGCAGAGTTAAACTTGGGTGGCAGATTCCAGACGACAAAATAAATGGTGGCTATCTTGTGAACACCACGCTTGGATTCAAGTGGGTTGGCAGTTTTAAAGCCATCATAGTACAATTGGATCTGTAAAGCATTTCTATGTTTTGAGAACAAGGGATGAGTCTAAAAGTAACTTCCATCACAAAAGTCTTCATAAGTGTCTTCCACAGATGCATTTTCCTATAATTTACAGATTTCATAATTGCGACACATGAACGTCAATGTTTCCAGTATAGGAATATATACAAACGTGTCTTGCACTGGGACTTGATCATACATGCCTGTTTGTTTATTTCGCCTGCTATCATATCTAACTCCCAACACTACTTCTATTGGCGCCACAACACCACATTTTTGGTTGAAGTACTTTGTTCTCTTGGTTTCTATGTTAAAACTGCCAAATGGGTTTTAAAAGTTCTCAAAACTTTCCTTTACAGTAGATGCAGAGGGGTTATCCATAGGCATAAGTGACAGAACAGCTTGTTTAATTTGGGAGTGTAGCCCAGTAGTAAGCTCTTCTAAATCACACTGCTGTTGACACAACACTATTTGCAACAACACTAGCTTGCAACTTGGCAGTGACGGAGACACACATATCTTTAGCAAGACTGTCCATTCTTCTCAAAACAATCACTTTGGTGTCCCACATGATAACACTCAATGTCGCCACCCATTTATGGAGCTTCTGTCTGGACTGGAGAATCAGCAACATGAGAGGGCCCTTCTAAGCTTAATGCATCAACTACTTGACCAATATCCTTATGAATACTATTCAAATGTTTTCTGAAACCTGAGCATCTTAAACTGCTGTCTACAACCATCTTGAGCACAGACCAATCTAAACGTTTTGGAGGGATAGAAGCTATGCTCAATCCTTAAATGAGATATCAATGACTGGCTGTTTCTGTGCAACACTTGACAACAAATGCACCTTAACATACATTTATCTAGTAAAGAAGTTTTGTCCTCAACTCTATCACGCTACATCAACATTGTAGATGGTTGTCTGCACAAATGTATAGAAGTTGAAAAAGCATCTGACTGGAATGGCAAATAAGTCTGGCTGCACAACCGATTAGCAAACTTATTGCAAATTGAGAAATCATGTGACTACACTGAATAAAAAGAAGAAACTACACTATGAAACAAAGATAAATGAAATAAATAAAAAGCTTTGGAGCACCTTAAATGAAATTTGGGGGAAAAAGGCAAACTCAGCTCCATCATTCATTGAATCAGATGGCTCATTCATCACAAAACCTACTGATATCGCCAACTACTTTGCTAATCTTGCCAATGACAACAATTATTAAACTTAGGCATGACATGTCAGCAACAAATGCTGACACTACATATCCAAGTATATAAAAAAAAAAAATCGCCTTTATTTAACTAGGTAGGCAAGTTGAGAACAAGTTCTCATTTACAATTGTGACCTGGCCAAGATAAAGCAAAGCAGTTTGACACATACAACAACACAGAGTTACACATGGAGTAAAACAAACATACAGTCAATAATACAGTAGAAAAATAAGTCTATATACAATGTGAGCAAATGAGGTGAGATAAGGGAGGTAAAGGCAAAAAAAGGGAGGGAGGTATTAGGGAGGTAAAGGCAAAAAAACACGTCAATTAGTTTAGACCAGGGCAGCACAGCTGGCCTTGGATGTACACAGAGAGCTAATATTAATAATATGCATGTCAATCTCTCCTGGCTCAAAGTGGAGGAGAGATTGACTTCATCACTACTTGTATTTATGAAAGGTATTGTTGAATGCACCGAGCTGTCTGTTTGAACTACTGGCGCACAGCTCGGACACCCATGCATACCCCACAAGACATGCCAGAAGAGGACTCTTCACAGTCCAGAGCAGATTATGGAAGGCGCACAGTACTACATAGAGCCATGACTACATGGAACTCTATTCCACATCAAGTAACTCATGCAAGCAGTAAAATTTGATTTGAAAAACTGATTAAAAAACAGCTCATGAAACAGCGGGGACTGTGAAGCAACACAAACATAGGCACAGACACATGCATACACACACACACACACACACACACACACACACACACAATGATAACATACGCACTATAGACACACGTACACATGGATTTTGTACTGTAGATATGTGGTAGTTGTGGAGTAGGGGCCTGAGGGCACAGAGTGTGTTGTGAAAACTGAGAATGTATTTGTTATTTTAAATTGTATAAACTGCGTTGATTTTGCTGGACCCCAGGAAGAGTTGCTGCTGCCTTGGCACCAGCTAATCCATAATAAATATAAATACAAATATGTCAGGTTAAAGACAAAGCAGGCTTTGAACAGTTAATCAAACACACACAAACCACTAGTTGCCTGGCAGGGAACAAGCCTCTTGTCCACCACAATGTGTGAGTTGTCAATCTTGATCCAATAACAACATTAGAGGATTAGAAATACAAAACTTAAAAACAAAAGGTGTCCATGTATGCCGATGACTCAAGTTTTATATTAAGTCCGCAAGCTAGATCCCTGCAATGTCTCATTGAAGATCTAGATAACTGGACTCTCTGGACTAAAACCTAATTATGATAAGTGTACAATATTACATATTTGTCACGATCGTCGTAATATGGAAGAGAGGAGGACCGTGAGGCGCAGCGTGATACGAATACATACTTCTATTTAATAAACGAAGAGAAACAATATAGACAAATACAAAACGATCGTGAAGCTATAAATGACAAGTGCAGACACAGGCAACTTACATATAGACAATAACCCACAACCCACAATACAAAACAGGCTACCTAAATATGGTTCCCAATCAGAGACAACGCAAAACACCTCTCTCTGATTGAGAACCATATCAGGCCAAACACATAGAAATAGACAAACCAGACATACAACATAGAATGCCCACTCAGATCACACCCTGACCAAACAAAACATAAAACATACAAAGCAAACTATGGTCAGGGCGTGACAATATTGGATCTTTAAAAAATACAACTTTTACATTACCCTGCAGTTTACCTATAAAATGGGCTGACGGTGAAGTAGACATACTTGGTATTCATATCACAAAAGACATAAATGAGCTCTCTACAATGAATTTCAATAGAAAACTTGTAAAAATAGACAAGATCCTGCAACCATGGAGGTAAATACCTGTCTATTTATGGAAAAGTCATATCTCAGTTTAATCACTTACTTAAGGCACTGCCTACTCCTGATGATTCATTTTACAAATCATATGAGCAAAAAATATTTCGATTTATCTGGGATGCTAAACCAGACAAAATAAAGCATGCATATCTATATAATGAATAGGGTGGGTTGAGATGATTAAATATGAAAGTATTAAACCTCTCTAAAAGCTTCAATTACTCTAATGTTTTACTTGAACCCTAAACGGTTTTCAAGTAGATTACTAAGAAAAGCTCATCCATTGCTTAAAAAGGCCATTTTGCCTTTGTGCAGATTGCCATGTCTCATTTTTGATTAATTGATACTTTTTCCCCCCAAAGAGCTGGCTACAATTTCAATTTAATTCCCCTGAAAAGATCTAACAAATATTATGGCTGAACTCAAATGTTCTGGTTGATAAAATACCTGTATTTATGGGAAAGATGTTTGAAAAGGGTATTTTGTTCTTGTAAATTGGAATGGTTATCAGAATTGTACGGGAAGGTCTGCTCAATCCAAGAGTACAATCAATTGATTACAGCATTACAGCATTACCCCAAAGGATCAAAACTGGCAAAGGAATACAATTAGCATAAATAGGAAAGTATACCAGTTTCATTTGAGGTAGCCCGTTTCTGGTCTCAGGTTCAGGAATGGCTTGAAAATGCATAACATTGATCTAAAATTGAACCTTGAAATAGTACTTTTGGGAGATCAGGATAGACCGGGTCAGTCAGTTACTAATATACTAATACTCTTAGTAAAAGTATTTATCTTCAAATTGCAGTCTGTGGATTCTTTTTGATTAGATAGATTGAAATTGTAGGTTAAACATCACAGCATAGTTGAAAGATATGTGGTGCGTAGAAATCAGAAGAGGGTGGCCAGCAGAGATAGGTGGGATGGGCTGAGGGAAGCTGAGGGTAGCTGAGGGTTGGGATGTGGAAATGGAGACAAGTGGGAGTGGAGTTACTGGGCGGATGGTTACATCTCGGATGGTTGAGGGGCAGCTCTTGGGGAACTGTGGGAGGGATATTGGAGGGCTGGTGGCCTGGCGGTTGGGAGCTTGGGCCGGTGGCTGATGGATCGCTGGTTCGGGTCCCCGTTTTTGAACCACCAGATCTGTCGAAGTGCCCTTGAGCAGGGCGTTGACCCTGGTTGCTTCTGTGGGACACTATGGATTGGAGTCTGTTAGATGACTGAATGTGATGTAGATGTTGAGCGGCATCACTTCAAGTATATTGTATGTTTTAATATTCAATAATAAAATAAAATATCTGTAAAGCTCTCATGATACTTTAGTACTCTTTGACATTGGCCCTGGTTGAAAACTGACGCCAGCCCACATTTGAAATTTCCAAACACAGGCCCCTCGATGGTGAAATCTTAACAGAATCTTACACAATCCCTCTTTGTACAACATTAACACTGCTAACATGAATGCAATCAGCAGATGAAAGAATAACAAAGCGTCTCCCTGCTGCTGTTTCGGTGAAAAAGCTAAGGAATGGGTCTGGAGCTATGTAACCACGCTCAAATTCATAGACAGAGCTATGGATGCAAGGACCAACCACCCACAATATCAAAAAAATTTAACCATGTTTTGAGGCTATATAGTGTTTTCTTACATTTACTTTGTTGACAAACATTGGAGTAAAACAAGCTTATTTTGGGTTCTGATGGTGTACAACAGTTTTTTTTGCAACTTCACCAACATGTTATACTGCACTCCTGCAATATGCAATTACACACAATGTAATATGTAAGTACAATTTGGATGCAAACATTTTATGGTGTAGCTGTACATATAGAAGCAATCACACAAAATGCCCCCTTATACCCTCTCCCCTTTGTCTTCCCTGCAGTTGATCAAACATGTGTTCCAAATGCCACTTTAATGATTTAACAGGTGTCTGCCTGCTTGTGGATATGGAGCTTGGCAAGGCAATATTCCAGTGAAATCAACCAACCAAACGAGCTGGCTATCTAACTAGCTACAACCATTTACCAACACCACTCAAATCTATAGGAAAGATAAACTGGCCAATACATTTCAAACCGTATTGGCTTGAACACAATGTTTGATCTGTGATTAACAACAAGCACACACCATAGACATGTTAATCTAAATGACCGAGGACAACCCTATCACGTCCGGTTACCTGCGCTAGCTAGCTAACGTTAGCGCTAAATTACAAGATGTTAAGGTCGGTGTTGTAGCTATATAACAATTTTTGGCCAGACAAACATTCTTAGTTATACTGTATGCATTTTGAAGAACAAATTAGTAGATATTAGCCATGCTGTTACCTTCACTTCCTGGCTAGCTATATGCTGCAACATGCACGTGCTGCACCGCTAATGTTAGTTGGCCTTGTGAACACGCACATGGTTGAAATCACCTAACGGTAATTACAGGCTAACTCTGTTACTTTTGGATTTCGATTCATTTTCTCAAATCTAATAGTTAGCAAATTTTTGCCAACTAATGAATTTGAGACACAGTTCCCGCTAAAATTTAGCTAGATAGCTGATTAATCTAGTGCTAATATTAACTAACCACATTCGCTAGCTAGCAACCTTCTAAATCTAAACTACGCAGATGTAGCTAAATCTACAAACAAAGATCTCGACCATTCACTTAGCCAATATAACAAGTTTGGCCACGTATTACCTTTCACTGCTGTGCAATTCCAGCTGCCCTTGCACTGTCAGCAATTATATGAAAAGGAAGTTTCAAGTTAAAACCGGTAGCTCAATCAACACTGCTCAGTGCCACCACCCAACCTCTGCACAGCAACTCTCACCTGGGAGTTATATTAGCACAGAGGGTGTAAAAACAACTCTTAAATCAACACCTCTTAACACAAAAAAATTAACACCAAGAAAATGACCACTTGTTAACACTGGCCAATAAGCTGTGTAGCCGGCCAAAGCAGAAACGTCATACGAGGATGCAGAGCCCATACTTAATCCTCCACCATGGATCCAAACCATGACCTGAGAAACACAAGCAATATATGCTGATCATCTGAACACATGTTGCACCAGAGTGAATGATGATTAGTTGATTAGTCTAGTTGAATCCAGTGTGGTAGCGCTTGGCTACAACAAACGTGCACCTCTGGGTCCCCAGGACCAAGACTGAGTTAAACAAATGTATAACTGTGATAAGTGTGTCTGCTATTAAACTTACAGGAAACTTGGTATTCTCAGCAGGTGTTGAGGTGAAGAGACTTCTGACACCGTTGGGATTTCCATTTTGATTGACCAATTGGAAGCAAGGCCTACTGTGAGCTGACTGTCTTGAAGACACCTAAAAAACATCAAACTTCTTTAATGACTAAGTTTTGCCAGGTTTCTGGAAACAACCGTTTCACATTACAACAAATCCCTAAAATGTATTTGTGGTGCGCATTTTACTTTGCACATTCTGTTGGCTCACTGTGTACACTGACTAATTATTTTGTTAATTTATCAAATTGATATTATTTACTGATGGTTGATATGACCTTTATTCAACCAACCAAGAACTCCCTTGAGATTGAAAGGCTTCTTTGTGACCATCGCTGGCTCTTATATGAGAGGCTGCTAGGTGGTGTCCCTCACTCCCGCCCATCCCTCAACAGGCTGGGGTGGGGCCAGTTTCAGGGGGGCAACAGGTGGCTTGGCAAACGGCACACCGTCCCCTTTACGCTCACATACTGCCCTCTCAGACCCCCAAGTTTGGTCTGGATCACTGGCCCAGTTTTTGGTCTGTGGAGAAATCACATTTGACATTGCTTAACTTAATTATGTTCTTCAGAGGAAAAGGACAGAGGCAAATAGATTCACATTCAGAAAACAAATATAACTAGACAGGCATTAGACTACAACCACTAGGAAAGAAAACAGGGAAAGCCAAAAAACAACTAGAGATGCTGCACTCTACAAGATACAAATGTGGATCAGGGGTATTAAAAGGGAATAAAAGGAATATACCCGTGTCTGAAACAAAAGCCTTAGTTCTTGACACCATGTTTTTCCCCACACACCGTTGCGATTACGACCCGTGATGAGCGCTAATGTAGCTTGATAGCGGATCATGTGACAAGATTCCCTGGGGAATCGGATGAAAATGCATTCAACGCACAGTCAGACTGCTCAAAACTTGAATTAACATAAGTGATGGTACTTAGTCGTCCCACCTCCCCCTGATATAAATTAACCATAAATAAAAGTGGCACCCTACAGAGCACTGTGCTCTATCTTTTCTTAACCCAAGCACAGTTTCTCAGGAACAGTCTGTGGCGGGAATGTGAAGTGGTCCCTCTTCAGGTGTGGAACAGGTACCTGCTCTAGCCCAATCCCCAGGTAACCTCCTTCTGGTCCGTACTGTGGCCAGGAAACCAGGCCGGGCCTGTTAAGGGACCTACACACACAATTGTAAATGAGAGACTTGTCTATTCCTACATATTAATTTTGTTCTACAGATACTGGGCTCAATTTGAACAGACCTAACGCAATGGTAAGTCTAAGAGCAGGTGGTAGCGCTATGGATTTAGTGGTGTGTCAGAAATAGTTTAGCTATGTTCACGATCACAATTATTGGCGCACTTGATGGTGTTGGCGCGAAAGGGCTGGATTTTGATGAATAAACAATTTATGGGTGTGCGAGGCTTGGCCCCTCACTGGCCAATCAGAACATGCTCCATGGCAAAATATGTTGTTATTAACAATGTGTCTATGGAGATTTCATGGCAGTGTGCTCGATTTTATACACCTGTCAGCAAGTCAGCAACGGGTGTGGCTGAAATAGCTGAATCCACTCATTTGAAAGGGTGTCCACATACTTTTCTATATATAGTGTACTGTATGTAGTACAACATATTCACGGCTGAGGTTTATTCCTTTACCATCCATTTTAACATGTGATGTTGTGAAGCAGAGTCCAAATACAAACATGATTTAATCTCCATGGTCAGACTTGGCCTCGTCTTCTTAAGCATGCTGGTAGTTTGCTGGAACTCATACATGTACACAGGCACACCTGCATCTGTTGCTGGGATAAAACAATACATTAAGGTGAATTGGTCTTTGGAAATTTCAACTTAACAATAATGCTGCTTTTCACGTGACAACATTAGACACTTAGTCATTTGTAAATTTTGATATTCAAATTGGTGACATGTAAACAAACAAAAACACTCACAGAAGGGATTACCTAGCCATCCTCGTCATTGTTTATGTCGGTAATGCAGTTTATGTCTAGTTTCCGAGCTGGTCATGGGTGCACCTCAACCACGCTCAAGGTCCTAAACGATATCATAACCGCCATCGATAAAAGACAGTACTATGCAGCCATCTTCATCGACCTGGCCAAGGCTTTCGACTCTGTCAATCACCGGATTCTTATCGGCAGACTCAATAGGCTTGGTTTCTCTAATGACTACCTCGTCTGGTTCACTTACTACTTCTCAGATAGAGTTCAGTGTGTCAAACCGGAGGGCCTGTTGTCCGGACCTCTGGCAGTCTCTATGGTGGTGCCACAGGGTTCAATTCTCAGGCCGACTCTTTTCTCTGTATATATCAATGATGTTGCTCTTGCTGCGGGTGATTATTTGATCCACCTCTACGCAGACGACACCATTCTGTATATCTGGCCCTTCTTTGGACACTGTGTTAACAAACCTCCAAACGGGCTTCAATGCCATACTATACTCCTTCCGTGGCCTCCTACTGCTCTTAAATGCTAGTACAACCGATCGCTGCACGCACCCGCCCTCCAGACTGGCGTCACTACACGATTCTGACTTTGAATATGTGGACAACTATAAATACCTAGGTGCCTGGCTAGACTTTAAACTCTCCTTCCAGACTCACATTAAGCATCTCCAATCCAAAGTTAAATCTAGAATCAGCTTCCTATTTCGCAACAAAGCATCCTTCACTCATGCTGCCAAACATACCCTCGTAAAACTGACTATCCTACTGATCCTTGACTTCGACGATGTCATTTACAAAATTGCATCCAACACTCTACTCAGCAAATTGGATGCAGTATATCACAGTGCCATCCGTTTTGTCACCAAAGCCCCATATACTACCCACCATTGCGACCTGTATGCTCTCGTTGGCTGGTCCTCGCTACATATTCGTCGCCAAACCCACTGGCTCCAGGTCATCCAGGTCATCTAAGTCTTTGCTAGGTAATTCCCCGCCTTATCTCAGCTCACTGGTCACCATAGCAACACCCACCTGTAGCACGCGCTCCAGCAGGTGTATTTCACTGGTAATCCCCAAAGCCAACACCTCCTTTGGCCGCCTTTCCTTCCAGTTCTCTGCTGCCAATGACTGGGACGAATTGCAAAAATCCCTGAAGTTGGTGACATATCTCCCTCACTAACTTTAAGCGTCAGCTGTCAGAGCAGCAGCTATGCCCAGCCCACCTATAAAATAGCCCATCCATCCAACCAACTACCTACCTCATCCCCATATTTGTTTTTGTTTTTCTGCTCTTTTGCACTCCAGTATTTCTACTTGCACATCCTCATCTGCTCATTTATCACTCCAGTGTAAATTGCTAAATTGTAATTACTTCGCCACTATTGTCCTATTTATTGCCTTACCTCCTTACTTCATTTGCACACACTGTATACAGATTTTTCTATTGTGTTATTGACTGTATGTTTGTTTATTCCATGTGTAACTCTGCGTTGTTGTTGTTTGTGTCGCACTGCTTTGCTTTATCTTGGCCAGGTCGCAGTTGTAAATGAGAACTTGTTCTCAGCTGGCCTACCTAGTTAAATAAAGGTGAAATTAAAATAAATATGAAGGCCACATGTGAAGTTCCTCATTTTGGTAGAGTTCCTTGGGCAGGAAGGTCCCATCAACATTCACAGGAAACATCATCTTATAGCTCTCTGATCAGAACGACAATTAATTACGGGTGTATAGTTTATGGAACAGGAGCGAAGACTTGGCTTCAGCAGCTGGACAGAATCCAGTATATAGCTTTAAGGATATGTATTGGTGCATTTAAATCAACATTTGTATGTGCATTACTAGTGGAGGCAGGTGAGATGCCTTTGGATATACGACGTAAATAATTGTCATTAGCTTATTGGGTTAGGCTGAAAGGCTGTGAGGTTGATCATCCCACGTCTGTTGTTCTAGATAGACACGGCAGTGGTTTTGGTTGTACAGTTGGAAAGCTTGCTGATGAGAGTGGTTTGAGGGAGTTGGAGGTTGGCCCTTCTGAGGTGATAGGGGATGTTCCGCTGTGGTTACTCCCAGATCCTGTTGTTCTAACCTTGGTAGAGAAAATAAAAGATTGGTCAGAAGTCAGTGATATAAGGAAACTGGTTGACAATTACATTAGTAGAAATGTTTTCACAGATGGATCCACAGGAGCAGGCGTTTACATTCCTGAATTTGATGTGCAGCACAGGAGTTTGGTGGCACCATAATTGGGGAGGATGGACTCGTGGTAATGGCTGGAGCGAAATGAGTGGAATGGTATCAAATACATTCTATTCTATTCACTCCATTCCAGCCATTATTATGAGCCGTCCTCCCCTCAGCAGCCTCCACTGACATGTAGATATGTAGAAGACTAACAGATGAACTGTCATTATACTCAGCTGAACTGTTAGCGATGGTAGTTGCCCTCCAGTGAGTAGAGGATGTTCAACCTGTCAGAATTATGGTATGCTCAGATTCCCTGTCTGTATTGAATAGTTTATCATCTGGCAAATCTAATAGGAGTGAGGCATTCATTTTATTAAGGAGAATTGAGAGACTGAGTGTAGTAGTGAGATTCTGCTGGGTCCCAGCCCATTCGGGTGTGGAAGGGAATTAAATTATAGACCACATAGCCAAAAGAGCTTTAAAACAAGATATCATATATATTAATGTTCCAGTGGGTAGAGGTGAGGTCAAATGTAAGATCAGAGCCTTTTTGATAGATACTTGGCAGAAGAGATGGGACTCTGAGCCCAAGGGCTGGCATTTATATGCCCATCAAAGAAACGTTGATGGACCAAGATTCAAAGGTCAGATTAGGAAGGAAGAGGCAGCGTTTGCCACACATCTATCAAAAAGGCTCTGATCTTAGGGATTATGGGGATGGAGGAGGGTCTATTAGAAGTTAGTAGGGCTCTTTTTATTTTCTCAGAAGTACTGAGTTAGGTAGGAGGATTTAGAAATGTGGAGCTAATGTTGTAAACCATGATTGACCACACTCCAGCACAGTAGGTGACGGAAATTACCTTTAACATTTGTTTGCGGTCCACCATTATATCATAGAAGAAGAAGAAGACAGTGAATTTGGTATTAAACATGGGATAATCCATAAAACTGACCCTCCCTCGAACATGGTGCAGATGGTCCCCATCTGTAGTCACGGTGACAGCACCAGAACCTTTGAGTTCCAGTTGATGCCTGCACTGGTCAGCTTCCTGCGAAGTAAAGACTCAGGTCGCATTCCCCTGCTCAGACATTGCATTCAGCAACCAATGTTGCGTGCCACGTCATCGACTGTGCCATTGGGCACTATATGATGTGGTTAGCTGATACTTAAAGGGTAATAAGCAGAGATTTTACTCACCAAAGCAACAAAAGTGTGGTCAAAGACTTAATCTATATTTATCTACAAACATAGTTTAAAATGTTTTTTTTATTAACTTTTGCTTTATATATTTATTTACTTATTTTCAGATATCTTCGGGACTACCCACAATGCACTATTTCTCAACCTCAAATGGAGGTTCTACTCTGTGCTTTCGAGTTCATATGCTAGCTTGGTAGCTAACTCAAACTGGATAACGTTTGCCACACCTCATGCACTTCACATACTTTGTGGCTGTGTTTTCTAGTGGGAACCAATTAGCACAGCAGGCTTTCGTGCCTTCTTGCCGTAGGCTCAAAACAAAAGAGAAAATCATACCTGCTTGCTCCACTTGTGTAAGGGTGGTTATTTGTCCATTATTCCTTTTGTTTGGTCAACTTTTTGGCATGTTCTCTGTGAAGTAGAATTGATAGGGGCACTCAAGGTCGGGGAGTAGCAACCTATGTCCTTGATAAATTACTGTCTAGAGATGGGAGAACCTTCCAGAAAGACTACCATCTCAGTAGCACTCCACCAATCAGGCCTTTATGGTTGAACGGCCAGATGGAAGCCACTCCTCAGTAAAAGGCACATGACAGCTCGCTTGGAGTTTGCCAAAAGGCACATAAAGACTCTCAGACCATGAGAAACAAGATTCTCTGGTCTGATGAAACCAAGATTGAATGGCAAGCGTCACGTCTGGAGGAGTCCTGGCACCATCTCTATGGTGAAGCATTGTTGTGGCAGCATCATGCTGTGGGGATGTTTTTCAGCGGCAGGGACTGGGAGACTATTCAGGATCGAGGCAAAGATGAACGGTGCAGAGAGATCCTTGATGAAAACCTACTCCAGACTGCTCAGGACCTCAGACTGGGGGCGAAGGTTCACCTTCAAACAGGACAACGACCCTAAGCACACAGCCAAGACGACGCAGGAGTGGCTTCAGGACAAGTCTTTGAATGTCCTTGAGCGGACCAGCCAGAGCCCGGACTTGAACCCAATCGAACATCTCTGGAGAGACCTGAAAATCGCTGCGCAGCAATGACAATCTGACAGCGCTTGAGAGGATCTGCAGAGAAGAATGGGAAAAACTCCTCAAATAGAGGTGTACCAAGCTTGTAGCGTCATACCCAAGAAGACTTGATGCTCTAATCGCTGCCAAAGGTGCTTCAACAAAGTACTGAGTAAAGGGTCTGAATACTTACGTAAATGTGATATTTCTGTTTTTTCTTATTTTTTTAATAAATTAGCAATAATAAAAAAATAACTGTTTTTGCTTCGTCATTATGGGGTATTGTTTGTAGATTGATGAGTAAAAAAAATGTCAATCCATTTTTGAATAAGGCTGTAACGTAACAAAATTTGGAAAAAGTCAAGGGGTCTGAATACTTTCCGAAGGCACTGTACATGTCTGGAATGTTTGTGTAGCATACCGCATGTTTGGCATTTCAACATCCACTTACTTTTATGATTCAATATTTGTCCGTTTCTGTCACGTTCATCGTACGAACTGGAAGCATACTCAGACCAACGTGATATGGGTACCACATCTTTATTTAGTGAAACGCACAAAACAATAAAGCAAGAACGAAATGTGACGACAATGGAGTGCTGACATATAACTACCCATAAACAATATCCCACAAAACACAGATGAAAAAATGCTATCTAAATATGATCTCCAATTAGAGACAACGATAGCCAGCTGCCTCTAATTGGGAATCATACCAAACACCAACATAAAAAACAAAACTAGAACCCCATATAGAAAATATAAACTAGACTAACCCCCCAGTCACACCCTGACCTACTCCACCATAGAAAATAAGGACTCTATGGTCAGAACATGACAGTACCCCCCCCCCCCCCCCCCCAAAGGTGCGGACTCTGGCCGCAAAACCTGAAACCAAAAGGGAGGGTTAGGGGGGGTGTCTAATGTCGGTGGCGGCTCTGGTGCAGGACGAAGAACCCTCTCATCCCGCGGATCCGCCAGCATCGGAGGCCGCTCTGGTGCGGGACGAAGAACCTGCTCATCTCGCGGATCCACCATCTTTGGTGGCGGCTCTGGTGCGGGCCGAAGATCCCGCTCATCCTGCGGATCCAGCCATGGACCCAGGCTGAACACTGTGCCTGGACTGGACCTAGATGCCGAGGATGGCTCCTGCCATGGAGCGGGACTGGACGCCGTGTCTGGACTAGGCATCGGCGCAGAGGAGGGCTCCTGCCATGGAGCTGGACTGGACGCCGTGTTTGGACTGTTCATCGGTGCAGAGGAAGGCTCGTGCCTTGGAGCTGAACTGGACACCGTGCTCGGACTGGGCATCGGCGCAGAGGAAGGCTCCTTCCCTGGAGCTGGAGGTTCTGGACCGTGGACCATCGCAGGAGGTTCCCGGACAGTGGACCGTCGCAGGAGATTCCGGACCGTGGACCGTCTCAGGAGGTTCCGGACAGTGGATCGTCTCAGGAGGTTCCGGACAGTGGACCGTCGCAGGAGATTCCGGACCATGGACCATCTCAGGAGGTTCCGAACTGTGGACCATCTCAGGAGGTTCCGGACTGTGAAACGTCGGCGGAGGTTCCGGACTGTGAACCGTCGGCGGAGGTTCCGGAGTGTGAACCGTCGGCGGAGGTTCCGGAGTGTGAACCGTCGGCGGAAGCTCTGGACTGTGAACCGTCGCCGGAAGCTCTGGACTGTGAACCGTCGCCGGAAGCTCTGGACTGTGAACCGTCGCCGGAAGCTCTGGACTGTGAACCGTCGCCGGAAGCTCTGGACTGTGAACCGTCACCAGAAGCTCTGGACTGGGGAGACGCCCTGGAGGCCTGATGCGTGGGGCCGGCACAGGTGGCACCGAACTGGTGACACACACCTCAGGGCGAGTGCGGGGAGCAGGCACAGGACGTACCGGACTGGGGAGGCGCACTGGAGGCTTGGTGCGTGGAGCTGGCACAGGACGTACTGGGCTGTGGAGGCGTACTGGAGACCTGGTGCATATAACCGGCATCAATGGTACCGGTTCGATGACGCACCGTGCGAGGAGCTGGCACAGGACGTACTGGGCTGTGAAGGCGCACTGGAGACCTGGTGCGTATAGCCGGCAGCAATTGTACCGGAACTTTAACACACTTCGCACGGCAAGTGCGAGGAGCTGGCACAGGACGTACTGGGCTGTGAAGGCGCACTGGAGACCTGGTGCGTATAGCTG
This sequence comes from Salvelinus namaycush, assembly GCF_016432855.1. Classification (NCBI taxonomy): domain Eukaryota; kingdom Metazoa; phylum Chordata; class Actinopteri; order Salmoniformes; family Salmonidae; genus Salvelinus; species Salvelinus namaycush. The sequence goes on from NC_052315.1 coordinate 39,310,257, forward strand.
GCGTCAATCGTACCAGAACTTTAACACACTTCGCACGGTGAGTACGAGGAGTTGGCACAGGACGTACTGGGCTGTGAAGGCGTACTGGAGACTTGGTAGTAGAGCTGGCACAGATGGTGCTGGGCTGAGAAGGCGCTTTTCAACGCGCCTGCGCTGCAGCATACTCCATTCCACAACCTCTCTCCGGTATCTCTCATTACCTTCTTCTATGGACTCTGGCTCACTCCCCGGTTCCGCCAACCACCCCATGTGCCCCCCCCACCAAAAAATGTTGGGCTGTCTTTTGGGCTTTCTCTGTGGCCGCGAACCCCGGCGTTGTTGCTGTCCTCCCTTCTCTCCTTGCGTCTCCCGCCAAGGTAGGCGATCCTGCTCTGCCAGGATTTCCTACCAAGTCCAGAATCCCTTCCCGTCCCGAATCTCCTCCCAAGTACATGTTACCCTCTCCTCCTGGGCACGCTGCTTGGTCCTGTTGTGGTGGGATATTCAGTCACGCTCATTGTATGAACTGGAAGCATACTCGGACCAACGTGCAGCGTGATCTGAGTTCCACATCTTTATTTAGTGAAACGCACAAAACAATAAAGCAAGAACGAAACGTGACGACAATGGAGTGCTGACATATAACTACCCATAAACAATATCCCACAAAACACAGGTGGAAAAATGCTACTTAAATATGATCCCCAATTAGAGACAACGATAGCCAGCTGCCTCTAATTGGGAATCATACCAAACACCAACATAGAAAACAAAACTAGAACCCCACATAGAAAATGTAAACTAGACTAACCCCCCAGTCACGGCCTGACCTACTCCACCATAGAAAATAAGGACTCTATGGTCAGGACGTGACAATTTCCACCACAAAGTGGATAGTGGAGAATGGAATTTGTTTAATTTTCTAGAATAGTGACAAAGGGCATAAAATTGTGACAAAGGGCATAACACCGGTAACATCATTTTAGCCCTATTTCAGATGAATTTAACCATTACCTTTGTTGTGCCATGTCTGGTATAGCTGTGATCTGTGAAATAAAACATCAAACTGGAGGAAATATCCAGACATCTGGTGTCATGGGCCTGACGCTTTTTGGATGGTCCTCGAATACAAACACATGAAAATCAAATGTAGCTGCACTACTGGGGATACATCATGCAATATATCTACAATTTAACAATTCAGGTTTCAGGTTCCTCTGCACAAGCCTCTTCACTTAGCTCCTGAACCTCTCCACGCGCCTCGTCTCCATGCGCCTCATCTCCATGCGCCTCATATCCATGCCTCTCCTCGCCCCACGTCTCGACCGGCCCTCCTCTCCACAACTCTCCTCTCCACATGTCTCGTCTCCACGGCCCTCCTCTCCATGCCCCTCCTCTCCACGGCCCTCCTCTCCACAACTCTCCTCTCCACATGTCTCGTCTCCACGGCCCTCCTCTCCATGCCCCTCCTCTCCACGGCCCTCCTCTCCACAAGTCTCGTCTCCACGGCCCTCCTCTCCATGCCCCTCCTCTCCACGGCCCTCCTCTCCACGGCCCTCCTCTCCACAACTCTCCTCTCCACATGTCTCGTCTCCACGGCCCTCCTCTCCACGGCCCTCCTCTCCATGCCCCTCCTCTCCACGGCCCTCCTCTCCGCGGCCCTCCTCTCCGCGGCCCTCCTCTCCGCGGCCCTCCTCTCCGCGGCCCTCCTCTCCGCGGCCCTCCTCTCCGCGGCCCTCCTCTCTGCGGCCCTCCTCTCCGCGGCCCTCCTCTCCACGGCCCTCCTCTCCACGGCCCTCCTCTCCACGGCCCTCCTCTCCACCTGCATCCTCAGTTCTTGGCTCCTGAACTAATGTACTCCATAGAGAGGGAAATATGATGCAATACATACATAGTTGATCAGATACATCATGCAACATATCTACAATTAAACATTTCCGGTTTTAATACTTGTTAATGATTTCACATACACTGCAAAATCAGTCTTACCTTAAGATTTTGCAGATATTGCCTTCCCCTTAACTCCAAGGTAACTTATGACCTGCCCTGTGGGTACTAAGTGGCCTTCATCTAACCCTGCCTATAATAAGTATTAAGTAGCCTACTTACTATACCTGCTCTTATACCTGTAGCTATGTTGTATGTAATGTAATTATATAACATGCCTACCAGCAACAGTTCTCAGCATGTATGTTGGACAGTAAACACTTCAACCATGGTCCTGTAGAGCCGTGGGTTAGGCAGGCTTGAGGTCAAGCCCAGCACATACAAACCCTCCAGTGTGTTAGTTCTCATAATGTTAGTCGGGACAAAATCATGCACACCCAGTGGCTCTCCAGGAACAGGGTTGGTGACCAATGCCCTAAATGCCATGACATGTCAGGAAAGCCTATAACGTTACTTTATTGGAAAGAGTGTAATTTTTGCGGCCTTAAGACCAGAAAACAGTCTTGGTCTGGGCCTGGACTCAGTCAGAACCCAGGGTTTTGGTCCATTGGCACTAATCCCTAAAACCCAATCAAGCCCTAACCCCTAAGTAATACCTTCAAGCCCAGGAACAGTAAACATGTGACACTACTCATCTCTGCAATATAGATACAGCCAGGCAGGTAGCTAGGCATACGTGCAGGTAAATATAATAAAATCACTTCTAACACTCTTTCCCTTGTTAAACACCTTAAATCTGCATTAACGTTATTAGTAGCTAAGTTAACATATTTCTGATGATCCACTGTCACCCATGGTGTGTTGCTGCTATCTACTGTATATCTACCGGTAGTAGCTATCTAGCTAGAGTCAAAAAGAATAAACAAATCGTTAGGAACAATGAGAGTAGAGTTACCGAAGTTTGCGCGTCACACACGCATGTCCATATATGGCATTGCGTTGGCAGCCATATTGGATTTTCTATCCGGTGATGTCCCTGGAACTAGGACCACGTTATACCTTGTAATAAATGCTATTCCTTCTAGTCTTGTACTGCTGGTGAAAGGGATGTTATTATATTCAGACGTGTCTCCTTCACAGGAGGTTGGTGGCACCTTAATTGGGGAGGACGGGCTCGTAGTATCAAATACATCTGTGATTACATAAGCTGTGTTCTAATACCAATACTAACATACTGTATAATAGATACTTAATGACTACATACTACATACTATTAGTTAATTTTAGTATACTGTAAACAAACGGTATCCTTTCAGTTGAGCGTACTAACACTTCGCCTGTCTACCGGAGTTGATGCTGTTGCCATAGAACTTCTTGCTAGCTTGTTAGCATAGCTAACAAATTACTAGCTAGACATCTTACCACTTCATTAACAATGTCGATTGAGAACGCACGACGACTATACCACTTAGCTAAGCTAAGAATTAAGTGAATAATCAAGTTAATAAACGTTGGGTAGTTAGTTAGATAGGATATAATTAATATACTGGTAAGTTCGATGTATTAGTAGCCAACTAACGTTAGGTAGCTAGCTAACATACCGGTACATACAAGCAACTGCTGTAATGATATGCTATGCGGTTTGTAAGGCTAGCGTAGCTAACAAATTGTCAGCCAATATAAAGTGTTATGTAACTTATTTGAAAAGTCATTACTTTATTACATTGCTCAACATTTTCTTAACATTTGTCATAATTAGTTAAAGCAATTAATATGTATCCGCTCTCGTCGGACTTCGGATGCATATTTTCCTTAATTTTCTTCAAATCTGAAAATGTTGTGAAGCTACGCCCATTTTCTGAAGAATTTAATTATGGGTCCTAAAAGCACAGAAATAGTGTTCACTGCTTGTCTACTTTGTATTTTGGCGAATGTAGGACGTCATCCGGGAACTTTTGGAATACTAACTATATTCATACTATGACCAATAAGAATACTGTCGCTCCTGCTCCCGCTCTCCCTCTCTTGCGCTCGAGGGCGCCAGGTTGCCCTTAATTACACACACCTGTCCCCATCATTACACGCATCAGCGCTCATTAGACTCACCTGGATTCCTTCACCTTGTTGATTGCCCCAGCTATATCTGTCTGTTCCTCCGTTGGTTCCCCGTGTCAGCATTAATGTCATGATGTTTTCATGTCCGTTGTTAATTAAATGTTCACTCCCTGAACTTGCTTCTTGTCTACCAGCGTCGATCCTTAGAAATACTGCATACTCAATTCACGTAACAAATACTATGGTTAGTATGAGTATTCAAACACAGCTATAGTTTGATGCCATTCCATTTACTCCATTCCAGCCATTATTATGAGCCATCCTCCCCTCAGCAGCCTCCACTGGTCTCCTTGCCTACCATCTTTATACAGTTGAAGTCGGAAGTTTACATACACCTTAGCCAAATACATTTAAACTCAGTTTTTCACAATTCCTGACATTTAATCCTAGTAAAAATTCCCTGTTTTAGGTCAGTTAGGATCACCACTTTATTTTAAGAATGTGAAATGTCAGAATAATAGTAGAGAGAATTATTTATTTCAGCTTTTATTTCTTTCATCACATTCCCAGTGGGTCAGAAGTTTACATACACTCAATTAGTATTTGGTAGCATTGCCTTTAAATTGTTTAACTTGGGTCAAATGTTTCAGGAAGCCTTCTACAAGCTTCCCACAATAAGTTGGGTGAATTTCGGCCCATTGCTCCTGACAGAGCTGGTGTAATTGAGTCAGGTTTGTAGGCCTCCTTGATCGCACATGCCTTTTCAGTTCTGCCCACAAAAGTTCTATAGGACTGAGGTCAGGGCTTTGTGATGGCCACTCCAATACCTTGACTTTGTTGTCCTTAAACCACTTCACCACAACTTTGGAAGTATGCTTGGAGTCATTGTCCATTTGGAAGACCCATTTGCGACCAAGCTTTAACTTCCTGAGTGATGTCTTGAGATGTTGCTTCAATATATCTACATAATTTTCCTACCTCATGATCCCATCTATTTTGTGAAGTGCACCAGTCCCTCCTGCAGCAAAGCACCCCCACAACATGGTGCTGCCACCCCCGTGCTTCACGGTTGGGATGGTGTCCTTCGGGCTTGCAAGCCTCCCCCCTTTTTCCTCCAAACATAACGATGATCATTATGGCCAAACATTTCTATTTTTGTTTCATCAGACCAGAGGACATTTCTCCAAAAAGTACGATCTTTGTCCCTATGTGCAGTTGCAAACCATAGTCTGGCTTTTTTTATGGCGGTTTTGGAGGAGTGGCTTCTTCCTTGCTCAGCGGCCTTTCAGGTTATGTCGATATAGGACTTGTTTTACTGTGGATATAGATACTTTTGCAGCTGTTTCATCCAGCATCTTCACAAGGTCCTTTGCTGTTGTTCTGGGATTGATTTGCACTTTTCGCACCAAAGTACGTTCATCTCTAGGAGACAGAATGCGTCTCCTTCCTAAGCGGTATGATGGCTGCGTGGTCCCATTGTGTTAAAACTTGCGTACTATTGTTTGTACAGATGAACGTGGTACCTTCAGGCATTTGGAGATTGCTCCCAAGGATGAACCAGACTTGTGGAGGTCTACAATTTTTTTCTGAGGTCTTAACTGATTGAAGGTAGGCCTTGAAATACATCTACCGGTACACCTCCAATTGACTCAAATGATGTCAAGTAGACTAACAGAAGCTTCTAAAGCCATGACATAATTTTATGGAATTTTCCAAGCTGTTTAAAGGCACTGTCAAATTAGTGTATGTAAACTTCTGACCCACTGGAATTGTGATACAGTGAGTTATTGTAACGTCCTGACCAGAGTTCTTATGTGTTTTGCTTGTTTAGTGTTGGTCAGGACGTGAGCTGGGTGGGAATTCTATGTTGTGTGTCTAGTTCGTCTGTTTCTGTGTTCAGCCTAATATGGTTCTCAATCAGAGACAGCTGTCAATCGTTGTCCCTGATTGAGAATCATATATAGGTGGCTTGTTTTGTGTTGGGGATTGTGGGTGGTTGTTTCTTGTCTCTGTGTTTTGTCTGCACCAGATAGGACTGTGACGGTTAGTTTGTTTTGTCATTTTGTGTTAATTAAATCATGGAAAATTACCACGCTGCACATTGGTCCTCAGATCCTTCTCGCCTCTCCTCGTCTGAGGAGGAGGACGACTTAGACTGCAGTTACAGTTATAAGTGAAATAATCTGTCTGTAAACAATTGTTTGAAAAATTACTTGTGTCATGCACAAAGTAAATGTCCTAACCGACTTGCCAAAACTATAGTTTGTTAACAAGAAATGTGTGGAGTGGTTGAAAAACGAGTTTTAATGACTCCAACCTAAGTGTATGTAAACTTCCGACTTCAACTGTACATACATGGCTGTTTGCAGGATAAGAAGTGTAATAATAAACATGTCAGACAAGTTCTCCAAATAATTATATCTGTCATTTTTTTATGTATCTATAACCAAGAAAATAAGAACAAAATATTATCTTTCCCTATACCACCCACCCATGGACAAAGAGAACCATTTTAAAATTCTAAATGATATTTATCCCCCAAATTATTTTTTAAGATTGAAATTCAATGTAGAACATAGTTCTATTGACCTCTTTTCCGTATCTATGGCGTGGTTTGTGTCATTGATGTTGTCGTTTTAGGTCCTGGTGTGATGTAATGCCGCATTTACCTGCTAGTCGGAAACTAGGAAACTCAGCTTTTCTCCATAATTGTCGGCTCCACGCTCTCTAAAGCCTTCATGCACAGGGTTGCCATATTCAGGGTTTTCCGGAAAATTGTAGTCTATTAATTTATATGCCATTGTAGGCTACTGTAGTCTACCATTTGATACAATAAATATGTTGAAATTACGATATAACTGGAGTCATTGCTAATCAATCTGTGCCACTTGTGTAGCCTACTTGGAGCTGGCAAATGGATTTAATAAATATCCTATAACTCAGTTTGTTGTATCCTTGTGTTATTATGCAATTATTAATGGCCATGTTTAGTTAAATTAAATTCAAAGTTATCAATTGTGATCATGGTCACAGCTCTATCACAAATGTATCATTCTCCACATTTAATGTCAGTTTCACTGTGGACTACTGTCAGTTTCACTGTGAGATGTTGTCCTATCAAGGGCTATAGGCTACCTGCATCTATACTGAACAAAAATATAAACGCAACATGCAACAATTTCTACAATTTTACTGAGTTCATATAAGGAAATCATGTAATTGAAATAAATTAATTTGGCCCTAATCTATGGGTTTCACATGACTGGGCATGGATGCAGTCATGGGTGGGCCTGGGAGGGCATAGGCCCATCCACATGGCAGCCAAGCCTACCCACTGGGGAGCCAGGCCCAGCTAATCAGAATGAGTTTTTTTTGCCACAAACAGGCTTTATTACAGACATAAATACTTCTCAGCACCCATTAAATTCTCTGGCAATAGCTCTGGTGGACATTCCTGCAGTCATTCCTGCAGGCAGCATGTCAATGCTCTCTCTAAACTTGAGACATATGTGGCTTTGTGTTGTGTGACAAAACTGCACATTTTAAAGTGGCCTTTTATTGTCCCCCAGCACAAGGTGCACCTGTGTAATGATCATGCTGTTTAATCAGCTTCTTGATATGGATTATATTGGCAAAGAGAAATGCTCACTAACAGGGATGTAAAGAAGTTTTTGCACAAAATTGAAGTAAGCTTTTTTTGCATATGGAAAATGTCTGGGATTTTGTATTTCAGCTCATGAAACATGGGACCAACATTTAACATGTTGCGTTTATATTTTTGTTCAGTATAGCTCAGTAAACCATGGCAAAGTTGAATTGCAATTATAAACCCAGATTTTAGTCAGAAACCTATGCCTATTGACTTATTTCAATCTCGCAAATAGGCCATTTATAAAGGTTTGCAGTCTTAACATCTGGCACATAATAACGGCACAATTGCCAGAGAATTGCCTAACATTTTTTAAAAGTTAATCCCAGTGTTTCTTGCAGAGATTTTGAGATCCTCTGTCCAATTTATCACTCAAACTCACCTGTCAGATTTATATATAGTTATGCACATTCACAAACAGGATTTATCTACAATTATAAACGGTGTGGTTTGAGCCCTAAATGCTGATTGGTTGAAAGCCGTGGTATATCAGACTGTGTACCACAGGAAGGAGAAAAAATATACTTTTTACTATTCTAATTACGTTGGTAAGCAGTTTATAATAGCAATAAGGCACATAAAGGGGTTTGTGGTATATGGCCAATATACCACGGCTAAAGGGTATGTCCTAAGAACATCCAAATACCACACCTCCTCGGCCTTACTGCTTAATAATAGCAGTCAAAACAAGTTAAATCGACATCCATTGATGGAAAATGATCTGGAGAGTTTAATAATGTCAATGTATCTTATCTTTTCTCTTGCGAAATTCTTAAACTCTCAATTATTTTGATGATAAACTAAATTTAGCTTCTTAGCCTATATCGTTAAAATTACGTCGATATTTAGCTTGATAACGTTATGGAAAAAGGGTTTGATGGATAAATGTGGCAACTCGTCTCTCGCTGAAAAAAAATAAAACGTCGGCTAGTTTTAAGCACTTGTGAGCTGGTTTTCAGAGCTCACTGGTTAGACATGTTTTGCTAGAACCTGGCAACCCTGCCATCGCAGCGGGTGGTTAGTGAAGAAACTGAGGCGAAGTTCAGGCTTTTTCTCTCGCGAGGAAGGACGCCGTTATCGAAATCCCTACAAACAACACGAGAATTCAACATTCACACGGTAATATAACCCAATCTAACACCGTACATACCCGGTGAGCCAGAAGTGGAGATACTGTATGCTTTGAACCTGCATTCAACATTTCATTTTGAGGACTATTAATATAAGATAAACCACATAAATTTACAACGCGGCCACGGATATGGGCATTGAGGCCTAGTGTACCATTGTATTGCGTGCTTGTTGAACTTGTGGCTAGCTAATGCGAATTATAAATGGTTAACGTTAGTTAGCTAGTTTAGTGTACCTTCTGCAATGGCAATTGTTTTTGCCCTGATATATTACATATAATTACACAACTCTGACTGAATTTGTAGCCTCCTGTTTGTTGACGTTTTGTAAGATATGGCAGCATTCAGAAATGTTATTCCTTATTTACCATGCAAGTTAGCCCAACTAGCTAAGTAGCCCACCTGCCGGGTAATGTCTGACATGTTAGTTTACTACTGTAATCATGGTTTGTCATGCAATAGTTTATCGTTCAGAATTTCTGCTGTTAAGAATACACATATACATGGATGAATCTAGGCTTATCTAGAATGTAAATTAGACGGGCTAACTAGCGAGCTTCTTTACAACTCACTTGAATTGGCCTATGTCAACGTTTCCCAAACTTACTGGGGGACCCCAAAGGCTGTACGTTTCTTGTTTAACCCTAGCAGTTCACGGCTTATTCAAACAATCAAAGTTTGATCATTTGAATCAGCTTTGTGGGGTTTCGAGGACCGAGTTTGTGAAACGCTGGCCTAGATATTAACTAGCTAGCTACATGCAATGGTGGACAGTCATGATTTAGGCTCAGGGACTTATTCAGTAACGTTACGTCGATTCTGTGGAAAAACCTTAAACGGAAGCAAACCGGGAGGGACCTACCTACATTTGTCCAATAGAAACTCGAATTCGTTGCAAAACTGAACCGTTTGGACTAGTGATTACACCATAGGTTTTAGCTAGTTTAGAGTCAATATCAAGACTTAGAATATCTGCAACTTTCTTGTTTAAAGTTAGGTTGTAAACATATTGTCAGCGAATGAAGACATGCTGTATCATTTGTGCACAGTCGCCTGTTCGTTCAAGTTCAGACATCTAGCTTTAATTGTAGTGCCATACCTATATTTACTATTGCCAACAAGATAATGACCATAATTAAGTGTAAATTGTTGATAAATAAAGCTATTTATTGTCACACCCCTCCACACAGTGGTGTTCAAACCAAAATCCAGATATTTGCAATTAGGTACAGGTGGACCCTTTGCGCCACTGTAGGCTGCTACACAATATCCCATGTTTAGTAGGCAAAGTTGGACACATGACACATAAGCTATGTTTGAATGTCCATACTGTATACTACATATTTAATGACTATATACTATTAGTTCATTTTAGTATACTGTAAACCATGGGTGGGCAACTTCAGTCCTCGAGGGCCTGATTGGTGTCACTTTTTCTTCATCCCTAGCAAACAGCTGATTAATCAAATTGCATTCTAAACTGAAGATCATGATTAGGTGATTATTGGAGTCAGGTGTGTTAGCTGGGGCAAAACTGTGACAGGCCCTCGGACTGGAATTGCCCACCCCGCTGTAAATAAACGGTATCCTTTCAGTTGAGCGTACTAACGCTTCGCCTGTCTACCTGAAGTTGGTGCTGTTGCTATGCAGCCTCTTGCTAGCGTAACAAATTACTAGCTAGACATTGTATGACTGTGTGTGTTCTTGAATTCAATCTGGAGTGCCAGAGTGCACTCTGAGTTACTAAATTCAGAGAGTTGTCATTTTTAAATTCAGAGTGTTTCTCCCTGGGGGCGTTCAAGGCACACACTGGACGCTCTTACCGAGGAGCAGGGTTGTTTCGTTCTGACCTTAGAGAAGCAGTCAAGCACCCAAGCTAACTGGCTAACTACTTCCAGACACAAATGAGAGAACACCTCAATCTGACCATTTTACTCGCCCTAGCAGAGGTGGTTGGCAGTTTTCATGTTATCCAGAGCATTGGTGACTGTAAATGTGCTGCTGGCAACAATTTAATTACGCTTTGTTTTGCCAACGTTTAATTACACAGGCCATATTCAATGGGTGTTGAGTGTTTGTAAATTCATCATTTATTCTGTGCTCTGTAACACTCAGGCGAGAGTGCTCCGAACGGAGATAGCCAGATCGAATTTACAAAAGCACCTGAATGTTCATTGAGAACGCACGACGACTATACCATTTAGTTAAGAATGACGGGAATAATCAAGTCAATAAATGTTGGGTAGTTCATTAGATAGCATATAGTTTATATACTGGCAAGTTTGATGTATTGGTAGCCAACTAATGTCAGATAGCATATCATTACAGCAGGTATGTTTGCTAGCTATGTGGCTCGTAAGGATAGCGTAGCTAACAAATTGTCAGCCAACATTACGTGTAAGGTAACTTATTTGAAAAGTCATTACTTTATTACATTGCTCTACATTTTCCTAACATTTGTCATAATTAGTTAAAGCAATGAATTTGTATCCACTCTCGTCGGACTTCGGCTGCATATTTTCTTCAAAACTGAAAATGTTGTGAAGCCACACCCATTTTCTGAAGAATTGCATTATGGAGCCTATACTTTGTATTTTGGCGAATGTAGTACGACATCCGGGAACTTTTGCCATACTAACTATATCTGTACTATGACCAATAAGCATACTATATACTCAATTTACGTCATAAATAGTACGGTTAGTATGAGTATTTAAATTTATACACTATATATACAAAAGTATGTGGACACCCTTCAAATTAGTGGGTTTGGCTATATCAGCCACACTTGTGGCTGACAAGTCTATAAAATCGAGCACATAGCCTTGCAATCTCCATAGACAAACATTGGCAGTAGAGTGGCCTTACTGAAGAGCTCAGTGACTTTAAACGTGGCACCATCATAGGATGACACCTTTTCCAACAAGTCAGTTCATCAAATTTCTACCCTGCTAGAGGTGCCCCGGTCAACTGTAAGTGCTGTTATTGTGAAGTGGAAACTTGCAGGAGCAACAACGGCTCAGCCGCAAAGTGATAAGCCACACAAGCCCACAGAATGGGACCGCCGAGTGCTGAAGCGAGTAGGGCATAAAAATTGTCTGTCCTTGGTTGCAACATTCACTAACGAGTTCCAAACTGACTCTGGAAGCAACGTCAGCACAAGATCTATTCGTCTGGCGCTTCATGAAATGAGTTCTTATGGCTGAGGAGCTGCACTCAAGCCTAAGATCAACATGCGCAAGGACAAAGTGTCGGCTGGAGTGGTGTAAAGCTCGACGCCATTGGACTCTGGAACAGTGGAAACACGTTCTCTGGAGTGATGAATCACGCTTCACCATTTGGCAGTCGGACTAATCTGAGTTTGGCGGATGCAAGGAGAATGCTACCTGCCCCAATACATAGTGCCAACTGTAAACTTTGGTGGAGGAGGAATAATGGTCTGGGGCTGTATTAAAAAAACTTTTTTTGTATCTAGCCCCTTTTTCTCACCAATTTCATGATATCCAAATGCGATCCAATTATGATCTTGTCTCATCGCTGCAACTCTCCAACGTGCTCGGGAGAGGCGAAGGTCGAGTCATGCGTCCTCCAAAACATGACCCGCCAAACTGTGCTCCTTAACATCTGCCTGCTTAACCCGGAAGCCAGCTGCACCAGTGTGTCGGAGGAAACACTGTTCAACTGATGACCGAAGTTAGCCTGCAGGCGCCCGGCCCAACACAAGGAGTCGCTAGAGTGCAATGAGCCAGGTAAAGCCCCCACGGCCATACCCTCCCCTAACTTGGATGATGCTGGGCCAATTGTGCGCCGCCCTATAGAACTCCCGGTCACGGCCGGTTGTAACACAGCCTGGGATCGAACCCGGGTCTGTAGTGACGCTTCAAGCACTGCAATGCAGTGCCTTAGACCGCTGCACCACTTGGGAAGCCACTGGGGCTATTTTTCATCCTTTTGGCTAGGCACCTTAGTTCCAGTGAAGGGAAAGCTTAACACTACAGCATACAATGACATTCTGTGCAAACGATTCTGTGCTTCCAACTTGTGTGGAAGAACTTGACTGGACTGCACAGAGCTCTGACCTCAACCCCATCGAACACCTTTGGGATGAATTGGAATGCCGACTGCAAGCCGGGCCTAATCACCCCAACATCAGTGCCCGACCTCACTAATGCTTGTGGCTGAATGGAAGCAAGTGTGTTACTGGCCCACAATACCCCATAAAGTGGAATTATGTGTCATTAAGTGTCATGAGTCAATATGTATTCAACCCCTTTGTTATGGCAGTCTAAATTATATCAAGAGAACAAATGTACTTGACAAGTCTCATAATAAGTTGCACTGTGTGCAACACAGGAGGTTAGTGTTACCTTCATTGGGGTAGACGTGCTTGTGGTAATGGCTGGAGGGAAATCAGTGGAATGATATTAAATACATCAAACGCATGGTTTCCATTTGTTTGATACCATTCCATTTGTTCTGTTCCAGCCTCCACTGGTGTGCAATAATAGTTAACATTATTATTTTTTTAAATTTCTCATCTCTGTACCTCACACATACAGATAATTGTAAGGTCCCTCAGCCTAGGAGTGGATTTCAAACACCGATTCAACCACAAAGACCAGTGAGGTTTCCAATTCCTCGCAAAGAAGGGCACCTATTGGTAGATTGGTAAAAAAGAAAGCAGACATTGAAAATCCCTTTGACCATTGTGAAATTAATTACACTTTGGATTGTGTATCAATACACCCAGTCACTACAAAGATACAGGCGTCCTTCACCAACTCTGTTGCCGGAGAGGAAAGAAACCATTCGGGGATTTCACCATGAGGCCAATGGTAATGTTAAAACAGTTAGAGTTTAATGGCTGTGATAGGATTAAGCTGAGGATGGATCAACAACATTGTAGTTACTCCACAATACTAACCTAAATGACAGAGTGAAAAGAAGGTATCCTGTACAGAATAAAAATATTCCAAAACATACATCCTGTTTGCAATAAGGTACTAAAGTAAAACTACAGAAAATGTGGCAAAGAAATGAACTCTTATGTCCTGAATACAGCACGTTATGTTTGTGGCAATTCCAACACATTACTAAGTACCACTCTTCATATTTGCGCGCAAGGTGGTGGCTGCATCATGTTATGGGTATGCTTGTCATCGGCAAGGACTAGAGAGCTTTTTATTTTTTATTTTAAATAAAAAGCTAAGCATAGGCAAAATCCTAGAGGAAAAGCTGGTTCATTCTGTTTTCTTGAAAATGGCTGTCTAGCAATGATCAACAACCAACTTGACAGAGCTTCTGCAAATATTGTACAAATCAGGTGTGCAAAGCTCTAATAGACTAACATCATGATCAAACCGGCTCAGCGCGTGTGTGCTCCATCGTGCGCATGTTAAGTTTGTTTATCCCCACCAGACATAATCAGGACACGCAGGTTGAAATATCAAAACGAACTCTGAACCAACTATATACATTTGGGGACAGGTTGAAATACATATGAAACATTCATGGACATATACATTTTTTTATTGTTCACATACATGTGTTTAGCAGATGTTATAGCGGGTGTAGCGAAATGCTTGTGTTTCTAGCTCCGACAGTGCAGTAATATCTAACAAGTAATATCTAACAATTTCACAACCTATACCCAACACACACAAGTCTAAGTAAAGGAATGTAATTAAGAATATATAAATATATGGACGAGCAATATCAGTGCGGCATAGACTAAGATACAGTAGAATAGTATAGAATACAGTATATATATGTGTGTGTGTGTGTGTGTGTGTGTGTGTGTGTGTGTGTGTGTGTGTGTGTGTGTGTGTGTGTGTGTGTGTGTGTGTGTGTGTGTGTGTGTGTGTGTGTGTGTGTGTGTGTGTGTGTGTGTGTGTGTGTGTGTGTGTGTGTGTGTGCGTGCGTATATGTATGTATGTGAGATGAGTAATGCAAGATATGTAAACATTATTAAAGTGACTAGTGTTCCGTTTGTTAAAGTGGCCAGTTATTTAAAGTCTATGTATATAGGCAGTAGCCTCTATGGGCTAGTGATGGCTATTTTACAGTCTGATGGCCTTAAGATAGAAGCTGTTTTTCAGTCTCTCGGTCCCAGCTTTGATGCATCTGTACTGGCCTCGCCTTCTGGATGATAGCAGGGTGAACAGGCAGTGGCTTGGGTGGTTGTTGTCCTTGATTATATTTTTTACCTTCCTGTGACATCGGGTGCTGTAGGTGTACTGGAGGGCAGGTAGTTTACCCCCGGTGATGTGTTGGGCAGACCGCACCACCCTCTGGAGAGCCCTGCAGTTGCGAGCGATGCAGTTGCCGTACCAAGCGGTGATGCAGCCCGATAGGTTGCTCTCAATTGTGCATCTGTAAAAGTTTGAAGGTTTTGGGTGAAAAGCCATATTTTTTCAGCCTCCTGAGGTTGCGGCTTCTTTACCACACTGTGTGGGTGGACCATTTTTCAGTTTGTCAGTGATGTGTGCGCCGAGGCTTTCCACCTTCTCCACTGCGGTCCCGTCTCTAGATAGGGGGGTGCGCCCTATGCTGTTTCCTGAAGTCCAAGATCAGCTCCTTTGTTTTGTTGACGTTGAGTGAGAGGTTATTTTCCTGGCACCACACTCCCAGAGCCCTCACCTCCTCCCTGTAAGCTGTCTCATCATTGTTGGTAATCAAGCCTACTACTGTTGTGTCGTCTGCAAACTTGATGATTAAGTTGAAGGTGTGCTTGGCCTAGCAGTCATGGGTGAACAGGGAGTACAGGAGGGGGCTGAGCACGCACCCTTGTGGGGCCCCAATGTTGAGGATCAGCGAAGTGGATGTGTTGTTTCCTACCTTCACCACCTGGGGGTGACCCGTCAGGAAGTCCAGGACCCAGTTGCACAGGGCGGGGTCCAGGACCGAGTTGCACAGGGTGGGGTTCAGACCTAGGGCCTCGAGCTTGATGATGAGCTTGGAGGGTACTATGGTGTTGAATGCTGAACTATAGTCTATGAACAGCATTCTTACATAGGTATTCCTCTAATCCAGATGGGATAGGGCGGTGTGATGGCAATTGCATCGTCTATGGATCTATTGGGGCGGTAAGAAAATTGAAGTGGGTTTAGGGTGACAAGCTAGCTTGTTGTTGCTAGCAAATTTGTCCTGGGATATAGACATTGGGTTGTAATTTTACCTGAAACGTACAAGGTCCTTTTTATTGCTGAATCTTTGTAGAATATTGACCAATTTTTAGTAGCACAAAATCGTGTGTTCTCTACTCTGACAATTCATACATAGATAAAAGGGCAAACCTAGTTAGTTTTTAGTAATCTCTCCTAGTCCTTCTTCGGTGGATTTTATATGGCTGTTGGCAGCCAACTTTAAGGTGCATTACTGCCACCAACTGGACTGGAGTGTGGACCTCATTCCTCTTTCAATCACCCTCATGGATATATGCTCCTGAAAACCATTGAGGAGATGGGAGAGGTAGGACTTGCAGCATGTCTAGCATCTAAAATAGAACCATTGCGCATGCCTGTGTGGTCAGCATGTTACCCAGAAAGACTCACTGCTGTAATCGCTGCCAAAGTTGATTTTAACATGTTGACTCAGGTGTGAATGCTTATGTAAATCAGATATTTTTGTATTTCATTTTAGAAAAATTTGCTAACATTTCTAAAAATGCATGAATCCATTTTGAATTCAGGCTGTAACTCAACCAAATGTGGAATAAGTCAAGGGGTATGAATACTTTCTGAAGGCACTCTACATCTCAGTATAAAGTAGCTTCTTTGTCTTTCTAGATGAGAAGACGAGAGGATGCCACTTAAGCAGTGGTGTAAAGTACTTAAGTAAAAATACTTTCAAGTAATACTTCAGTAGTTTTTTGGGGTGTCTGTACTTTACTTTTGATGACTTTTACTTCACTACATTCCTCAAGAAAATAATGTACTTTTTACTCCCTACATTTTCCCTGACACCCAAAAGTACTATTTTGAATGCTTATCAGGACAGGAAAATGGTCCAATTCGTGCACTTATCAAGAGAACATCCCTGGTCATCCCTACTATCTCTGTTCTGGCGGATTCACTAAACACAAATGCTTTGTTTGTAAATGATGTCTGAGTGTTGGAGCGTGCCGCTGGCTATCTGTAAATTAAAAAAGAAAAAAAAGATAATAGAAGGAATTTGAAATTATTTATACTTTTACTTTTGATACTTAGGTACATTTGATCAATTACATTTACTTTTGATACTTAAGTATATTTAAAACAAAATACTTTTGGACTTTTACACAAGTAGTATTTTACTGGGTGACTTTCACTTTTACTCGAGTCATTTTCTATTAACTTAACTTTACTTTTACTCAAGTATGACAATTGGGTACTTTTTCCACCACTGCCCTTAAGACACCCACATTAGGATGCTTGCTCAACAAGAAGCCAACACTCTACCTGTTATTATTAGTTCTATGACCCAGACCCACTCAGGTAAAACTTCACACAGGGAATAGAGCAGGAAATAAATCAGACTCTTTCTCAGTTGTTTTCTCCTTGAATCTGGGGCCCTGTCCAGAACCCAAGAGGAAAAAAATCAAGGACAATCAATAAAATACTTAATTCAACCTGAATTTCAAACAGGGTTAGGGTTGAGTGCCCTCTGGTGGAAATCTGGTATTTTGACAAATGGAACCAGACAGTAACCACTTATTACTATTACCTACATTTGATTAACTGAGTTTATAGATATTTAATAATATTGACAATAAAATGTATACTTTTACTAGCTACAAGGCTAAGAGCACATTCATTTCTCAGTTGCAGGGCATAGCTCAAGTAGTCAGTTCTTCAGTCATCTTATATCGACCTTGAGGTAATTTGCCTGTTATTTGCAGGTTGGAATATTGAAATGATGAGTTACTCATATTCTATGCCATGTCAGGATATGTGGCCCTCTAATCAAGCCTAGTAAATTCACATGACTCAACCAATATTGAAACAAATGTATCCCAGTCTCCAATCAGTGAGTGGTGATATGTGCCAAACTATTGAATTATGAGGTCCAGTTAAGCAAAAGGAACAGAACAAATCACATTTTAATTGTCACATGCTTCGTAAACAACAGGTGTAGACTAACAGTGAAATGCTTACTTACATTTTGCTTACTGCATCCCAACAATGCAGAATACAATAAATAAATAATATTTTTTTCTATTATTATTATTATTATTATTATTATTATTATTATTATTAACATAAGGAATAAATAGACAATGAGCAATGATAGCTTGGCTATAAACATAGGGTACCAGTACTGAGTCGATGTGCAGGAGTACAAGAAATTAGGCTATTGAGGTAGATATGTACAGATAGGTAGGGGTAAAGTGACTAGGCAACAGGATAAATAATAGACAGTAGCAGCAGTGTATGTGATGAGTGTGTAAATGTGTGTGCGTGTAAGTGTGTGAATCCAGTGCGTGTGTGCATAGTCAAAAAGAGTTGACTATGCACATACACAAGATGTTCTCAATGGTGCAGGTGTATACCTTTGAGGATCTGAGGGCACATGCCAAATCTTTTCAGCCTCCTGAGGGGGAAGAGTTGTTGCCGTGCCCTCTTATTTTTATTTTTCCTCCCCCAATTTCGTGGTATCCAATTGGTAGTAGTTACAGTCTTGTCTCATCGCTGCAACTCCCGTACGGACTCGGGAGAGGCGAAGGTCGAGAGCCATGCGTCCTCCGAAACACAACCCAACCTAGCCGCACTGCTTCTTGACACAACGCATATCCAGCCCGGAAGCCAGCCGCACCAATGTGTCGGAGGAAACATGCACAGCGTGCACTGCGCCCGGCCCGCCACAGGAGTTGCTGGTGCGCGATGAGACAAGGATATCCCTGCCGGCCAAAACCTCCCTAACCCGGACGACGCTGGGCCAATTGTGCGTCGCCCCCTGGACCTCCCGGTCGCGACCGGCTGCGACGGAGCCTGGGCTCGAACCCAGAGTCTCTGGTGGCACAGCTAGCACTGCGATGCAGTGCCTTAGACCACTGCGCCACCTGGGAGGCCGCCGTGCCCTCTTCATGACTGTGTTGGTGTGTTTGGACCATGATAGATCCTTAGCGATGTGGACACTGAGGATCTTGAAGCTCTCAACCCGCTCAACCAGTTCGGCCCTCCGTTTCCTGTAGTCCACGATAAGCTCCTTTGTCTTGCCCACATTGAGGGAGAGGTCTTTGACCTCCTCCCAGTAGGCTGTCTCATAATCGTTAATGATCAGGCCCACCACCTTCGTGTCATGGGCGAACTTGATGATGGTGTTGGAGTCGTGTGCGGCCACACAGTCATGGGTGAACAGGGAGTACAGCAGGGGACAAAGCACGCACCCCAGAGGGGCCCCCGTGTTGAGGGTCAACGTGACGGATGTGTTGTTGCCTACCCTCACCACCTGGAGGCGGCCCGTCAAGAAGTCCAGGAACCAGTTGCAGAGGGAGGTGTTCAGTCCCAGGAACTTAACTTAGTGATATCTTGGAGGGCATTATGGTGTTGAATACTGAGCTGTAGTCTATTAACAGCGTTCTCAAATAGGTGTTTATTTTGTCCAGGTGGGAAAGGGCTGTGTGGAGTGCAATAGAGATTGCGTCGTCTGTGGCTCTGTTTAGGCATTAAGTGAATTGGAGTGGGTACAGGGTTTCTGGGATGATGGTGTTGATATGAGCCATAACCAGCCTTTCAAAGCTTTTCATGGCTACAGATGTGAGTGATATGGGACGGAAGGAATTTTGACAGATTACATTGGTGTTCTTGGGCACAAGGACTATAGTGGTCTGCTTGAAACATGTAGCACAGACATCAGGTTTTCTTTTTAGAACAACCCCCTTTGTCAAACTGTTTTATTCGCTTATTGCTGATTGTCATAGATTCACTGACATTGGATGAAGAGCCAGAGAATGTCAAGGATCTTTTTATTTGCAATAATGATGTTGTTTTGTGGTCCTCTCTGGCTATACAGGTCTGAATAATGTCGGAACAAGATTTGGCGGAGATAGTGCAGATAGCAGTGGAGGACTTGGGCCAGGGCGACCAGACTGGTAAGATCTATATTACAGACCACAAAGTTCTGTCCAATCACCATAACTAGGGCCATGTGACCTGACAAGGAAAACCACAAGGGGGAAATTGCTGGCTCTCGATAAATGTCATGCTAATACATCCAAAAATGTCTCGATACATCCTTTTGTGTGTATTGAAAAGGAAAGGTTCACCACTGACTAACTATCCATTGGCTAATGGTGAAGCTTCACTTCTGGCTTTAGATGTTTTATTTTAATGGTAGCTACTACCCATGTGGGTACATTAGCAACGGTCATCAATTGTTAAAAGGTTTTAAAAACAATTCTAAAATTGAAAATTGATTTTTACAATCTATCAGATATCGACAGAATAATAGCACATCATCTTTTTTACTGGCATGGACAAATAATGTTGGGTCATTGTCCTGTTGAAAACAAATTATAGTCTCACTAAGGTCAAACCAGATGGTCGGAATTCGGGTGTTAAATTTGTCAAATTTCACTTTTGTAGAATGCACATATAGTAATGTAGTGTGTGTGTGTAAGTATGTATGTATGTGTGTGTATATATATATATATATATATATACATATATATATATATATATACATACATACATACATACACACATTTTGTTAATGTATCGAGTATTTAAAAAAAATATTCTTTGTTAAAATAAAGTTAAAGATATTTGCATAAATAAACCAGGTTATAACCGTTGCAGAAATGTTACACTAAATATCTGCGTGCACTATTTCTGAAAAGACTGCACGCACACACAAATATTGAGATTTATAAACTTGGCACATGCCATACATACACATGTTTCCCGTTATAAATCAGACCTGAATGAAAAAGTGTGCACGCGTAAACACGCATTATAACTCTTCCTGAATAGTGCCCATCATTCACCTTTTATGGTGATAATAATGCTGTTATTTGCTGTATACTTTGGAATTAGGCCAAGACAGTATATCTAAAGGAAATATCAATGGCGAACTTGATCAAATGTCTTTGGCAGTGTTGGCAAAATAATTTTTTTGCAGTGACATTTGCTGTATCTGACCGTTTCAAATTGTTGTGGACCTGTAAACAGATTGTTTGAATTCAGTAATGTTTTGCATTTACTTTCTCCTGAACCTAAATATGCTGGACTGCCCGCGATTTCTGAAACATTGTCTACTCTGAAAAAAATGAAAAACAACAGTAGGCCTATTTAAAGTGGTAGCCTATACACTTCAATGCAAAAGATCAACTGTCTATTCACGTGTTAAATTCTACTGTATGTTATAAACCGTGCTTCCTTTCGGATGCATAGAGCAAAAACGTGAAATTATAATAATCTAATAGGCCCAATGAAATGAGAGATGCACATGGTAATTTGTTGTATGGCTATTTCGGGAATATGAACTCATGGCCAGAAAAGGTAGAATGGTTATGATATACAGTACCAGTCAAAAGTTTGGACACACTTACTCATTAAGGGTTTTTCTTTATTTTTACTATTTTCTACATTTTAGAATAATAGTGAAGACATCAAAACTATGAAATAACACATAGAATCATGTAGTAACCAAAAAAGTCTTAATATTTTATATTCTTCAAAGTAGCCACCCTTTGCCTTGATGACAGTTTTGCACACTCTCGGTATTCTTTCAACCAGCTTCACCTGGAATGCTTTTCCAACAGTCCCGAAGGAGTTCCCACATATGCTGAGCACTTCTTGGCTGCTTTTCCTTTACTCTGTGGTCCAACTCATCCCAAACCATCTCAATTGGATTGAGGTCAGGTGATTGTGGAGGCCAGGTCATCTAATGCAGCACTCTGTCACTCTCCTTCTTGCTCAAATAGCTCTTACACAGCCAGGAGGTGTGTTGGGTCATTGTCCTGTTGAAAACAAATTATAGTCTCACTAAGGTCAAACCAGATGGGATGGCGGATCGCTGCAGAATGCTGTGGTAGCCATCCTGATGTAGTGTACCTTGAATTCTAAATAAATCACTGACGGTGTCATCAGCAAAGCACCATCACACCTCCTCCTCCATGCTTCACGGTGGGAACCACACATGCAGAGATCATCTGTTCACCTACTCTGCATCTCACAAAGACACGGCGGTTGGAACCAAAAATCTTACATTTGGACTCATCAGACCAAAGGACAGATTTCCACCGGTCTAATGTCCATTGCTTGTGTTTTTTGGCCCAAGCAAGTGTTTTCTTCTTTTTGGTGTCCTTTAGTAGTGGTTTCTATGCAGCAATTTGACCACGAAGGCCTGATTCACACAGTGGTATCTGAATAGTTGATGTTGAGATGTCTGTTACTTGAACTCTGTGAAGCATTTATTTGGGCTGCAATCTGAGGTGCAGTTAACTCTAATGAATTTATTCTCTGCAGCAGAGGTAACTCTGGGTCTTCCTTTCCTGTGGCGGTCCTCATGAGAGCCAGTTTCATCATAGCGCTTGATGGTTTTTGTGATTTTCCGCATTGACTGATCTTCATGTCTTAAAGTAATGATGGACAGTCGTTTCTCTTTGCTTATTTGAACTGTTTTTGCCATAATATGGACTTAGTCTTTCACCAAATAGGGCTATCTTCTGTATACCACCCCTACCTTGTCACAACACAACTGATTGTCTCAAATGGTTTAAGAAGGAAAGGAATTCCACAAATTAACTTAAGAAGGCACACCTGTTAATTGAAACGCATTCCAAGGGACTACCTCATGAAGCTGTTTGAGAGAAGGCCGAGAGTGTGCAAAGCTTTCATCAAGGCAAGGGATGGCTACTTTGATGAATCTGAAATATATTTTGATTTGTTTAACACTTTTTTGGTTACTTGATTCCATATGTGTTATTTCATAGTTTTGATGTATTCACTATTATTCTACAATGTAGAAAATAGTACAAATTAAGAAAAACCCTGGAATGATTAGGTGTGTCCAAACCTTTGACTGGTACTGTATGTATTATGTTTATAAATGAAATATTGTCTAGGCTACTCGATAAATTTGACTTTACAGTTTTCAGACGTAGCCTACAAATGTCAATAGAAAAGGTGAACAGTCTGTTCAACCGTTAAACTGTGCTTCGGATTGTATAGAATGGTAGCCTATACAAACTTGTTGTAGGCCTATAAGCTATTTTGCGAGTATGAAACCATCACAGTCAGAAAAGGTGAGGAATTTATTCTGCAATGATCATGGAAATGAAATAAATAATTGGAAATAGATATGTAATTATTTTAGAATGCAAAGATAAAATAAGTCTACTTTTGCTCTTCTCACTAACAGCAAATTATCTTATTATATTTAGCTTCCTGTTTTTTTGTTATGAATATGTCAAGATATAGTTCCCATTTGCACAAGGCTACCATTAGAAACTGCGTACACATGGTCTAAAGGTGGCGGGAGGATAAGCACATTCTCACACCAAGTTCAGTTTTTATAAGGCCAATTAATGCGTGAACTGGCGCATGCATGTTTTGGGGAATATTTTGTGTTTGCACAATGTTTATAAACGAGGCCCCAGGTTTTTTTTTAATATATGATTTAACATAAGGGTAGAACAGGGCTGCCACACTTGCTCTATCTACCTTACCTGCTCTGTCTAGTCTGCCTCATTAGTTACTGTTGTCATATTTTCTTGCATAATTCAACAAATGTGTCAATAGCAGGATACACTCGGATTAAAAATCTAAATCTATCTAAACATACTTTACATTGTTTGCGAGATCAAAGATAATATCACAATAATCCGTGTTCATTTTTGGAAGTAGCTTGGAAGTTCAAAATGAAAGCAATCAATCCAGTGAGATGTAAGTGACCGGTAGATTTTTGCACCCCTCAAACACAGGAAATAGATTGTTCAAAAAGACAAATCCTTAGGTGGGTGGGGTGGGGGGGCTGCTAGGGTACATTTGGATAAATCACTTTGAAAGAGCCATACCAGCAGCAACAGTGCATCTTTTTTTTATGATTGTGTGTGATGTGTTAGATGTGTTGGAAAATCATGAAGATTCTGATGACAAGCCTGACAAGAAAAGGCCAAGGGTGGACAACAACACCCAGGATGCATCTCTAAAGGTAGGTTACTTGTGGACTACTTCGGGGGTATATTGGATATGATATGCAGTTCTAAGCTGAATCAGTCATGTGAGCATGTCAGTTTGTTTGTCCTATGAAAATAAATCAAATTGCATTGATGTAGTGTTACGTTCCCAAACAAGAACTCCAAAAAACACTGCTCAACAGAAAAATGGAACAAACTAATGAGCCACTGACAACCAGTACAAAACAGGTGGAGTTTTAAAATGGGTTCTGAAAGGCATCTACGGGGAGTGCCTACAGTCTGGGTGCTGGCCAAGTAAGCTCAGGTAGGGTCTTAACACCCACCATGGACGCCTATGAGATTTGCCATATAACGGAGAAACAAAAAAGAAAAGAAAACCCACACCAGCTTCGGTTAGAAAGTGAAAATAAACATGGCGGAGGGATACATCCGAGGTGAGGATTTACAGATTTACTCCTGTGTACACCTGTATCACAGCTGTGGTCCGCCCCTACATATAGACCCTATGGCCGCGACACACATTCTCTTTCATTTTCTCAGCGGACGTCCGTATGGTTTGAGGTAAAAACTTTCTGGAGTTTGCTTGGTATGTCACTGGTAAGTGTAATATCTTGCGTGGAAGTATACTCACTGGCTGTTTGCAGCCTGGAGAAGCTGGCCACATGCCGAGCACCTCCTCTTGAGTGCTCCACTCGCTGCACGCGTTTGATCTGTATCTTCCGCCCCTGGTTTGTCGTACTTGTGTTTCGCTAGCGTTACACTACGACTCCGTGTGCATCCATTAGTATGGTGGCTCTTTCTGCCACAAACTAATTCACCTTACACAACTTGCCCACTGGCTTGTTCTATGTGTGTGTTGTAAATTGCTTTAACATGCTGCTCCCGATGCCATAGGTGCAGGTTTTCTGCTAATTACCCTGTGGGCTTTTTGTCTTGTTCTTTCCCCTGCAGAGTGTAAGAGTATCGCGGTGGGCTTTCCACTACGTTGAGACATTAACTTTGGAGTTCCTTAACGGAGTTACTCCATCATATGGTGCTGTTTTTACTGTTTGCATATTGAAACCAGCTAGGTAATATTGCAGTTGGCGTAAAACACAAACAAATAAATCAAATCCATGACCTGGTTGCGTTTTTTTTGTCTGCCTGCTTTTCCCACACGGGTCTTCTCCGTTTTTTGCAGAGGTACTGGGTAATTTATCCCTCACCGGGTTCCTATTCCTCTAAGCGGGTCACAACATAGCTCTCCGAGGGCGTCGGACCCCTGCTCCGTGGTCTTGTTGGCTTGGCTGAGCTTATGGCTTCCCTTTGGGACAGGGGTGATGGTGGCATCCCCTCTGGGGATCCGCATACCTTGTGTATGCACTGCCTGGGCTTGAGCCACGCGGAGAGGTCAGTGGAGCGCGGTGTGGTGTGGGGTTCTCAGAACGCCTGCACCTGGCACGATTGGAGGCCATGCACGAGTGGGTCGGCCAGGCTCGGGCTCAGGCTGGGGACGAGCTCCCTCCCTCAGGAGTAGTGTACCAGCGAGCTGTTAGTCCCTCTCCTGGGCCCAGTATCCCTCCTAGGAAGCATGGCTGGAGCCACCGCAGGCATTGCCCATCTGCTGCCAGTCCTGGACAGGGGCAGGAGTCGGACCTCTGGCACCACCTTAAACGGAGGGCGCATGCCCTGCATCAGGAGGTTGATAGCTTCGATGGCGATGACAGCTGTTCCCTGTTGACCAGTGATAAGGCTGTTCCTGGGTGACGATGTTGGCACTGTTCACCCCCGTGAGCGGGGCTACAAGGCTGACAGGCCATCAGAAGCCGGCAGCAGGGCTTCATTGCCCCCAGCCTACTCGCTCTGATGTCCAGTGCAGTGGCTACCCAACTGGTGGACAGAGAATGCCTCCCTGGACAATGCATACTTCCCCTTGTGGTACACCATGTCGGAGCCACCAGGGCCTCTGGACTTGATGCTCTGGCTAATGATTGGCCAGGGCTGGAGCTTTACGCATTACCCCCTTTTCCCCTGATCCAGGCTGTGCTGGACAGGACCTGGATGGCGGAGCATCGTCTGCTAGTGGTGGCCACATACTGGCCCAGACGACTCTGGTTCAGCCTTCTCCTGTCCCTGTTGTCTGGGACACCTTGGCAACTGCCCCTGAGACCTGACCTGCTGTCTCGGGCCGGGGGAACTCTGTGGCATCCGAGACCACACCGCCTCAGTCTGTGGGCTGCACCAATGGTCCATGTTAGGACTACAGGAGGGCGTAATGAAGACCATGCAGAGCGCAAGGGCACCGGCTACAACCGTGGCATACCACATTGTTATACTTTTTGTGCACTGGTATTGAAGTTGTGCCCGAGTCATGTGGGGTGCAGTATGTCCTCCAGTACCTGCAGTCTCGCTTGGATGAGGGCTTGGCAGCCTTTACACTGAGAGGGTATTTGGCCGATACGTCTGCCTGCCATGTGGGGTGGATGGACAGGCCAGTTGGGCGCCATCCCTTGGTCTCTAGGTTTATGAAGGGGGTTCGTTGCCTGCGTCCAGCTAGGACCCGCTCAATGGCGAGCTAGGATCTGGATGTGGTCTTGGCTGCTTTGGCAAAGCCGTTGGAGTCTGCCTCACTGAAACACCTCACTATGAAGGTGGCTTTCTTGGTAGCGATTACTTCCATGAAGAGGGTGGGTGAGCTCCATGCTCTTTCGGTTCGTTCTTGAGTGCTACCAAATGGACCACGGTGGGAGGAGTATATCTCTCTGCCCCAACCCTTCATTCCTCCCAAAGGTTCTGTCAGACAGGCATGTGAACATCCCTTTTATTCTGTCTGCTTATGACCCACTGGCAGTGGCGGGGGAGTCTGCGGGCACTGGCTGCCTATGTGGAGCGGACACGGTCAGTGAGAACAACAGGCCAGCTCTTTGTCTGCTATGGTGAGAGAGTCCTGGATGCTGGGCTATCAAAGCAGAGGCTCTCTCACTGGATCGTGACACGATTACGATAGCATACCGCCTTGCTGGCAGGCCAGTGCTGGGATCTGTGCTGGCATATTCAACATGAGGTGTGGCTGCGTCCTGGGCTCTACTGAGAGGTGTACCCCTCGCTGATATCTGTGCTGCAGCCTGCTGGGCTTCCTCTTGCACCTTTGCTAGGTACTATCGGGTAAATGTGGCACCTCCCTCTGCGGTTGGTTCACCAGTCCTGGGCGTCGCCTCCCCTTCTGGGGATGGTGCCGGGACCCCCCTTCCACATTGACGGCCCCTGCATCTCGATCCCGCGCTGGGACTTCGCTGCTGGCTGGCCAGGTACCTCTAGCACCGACAAAATCTGGTACGGGTATACCAATATATTGTAGTGATCCAATATAGTTAACTTCTTTGGGCTGCAATCCCGTTAACGGGATGATATGACAACAGCCAGTGAAAGTGCAGGGCGCCAAATTCAAAACAACAGAAATCTCATAATTAAAATTCTTCAGACATACATGTGTCTTATAGCATTTTAAAGGTAATCTTGTTGTTAATTCCACCAAAGAGTCCGATTTCAAATATGCTTTTCAGCGAAAGCACCACAAACGATTATGTTAGGTCACACCAAACCACAATAAGCACAGCCATTTTTCCAGCCAAAGATAGGAGTCACAAAAAGCACAAATAGAGAGAAAATTAATCACTAACCTTTGATTATCTTCATCAGATGACACTCATAGGACATCATGTTACACAATACATGTATGTTTTGTTTGATAAAGTTCATATTTATATAAAAAAATCTGAGTTTACATTGGCGCGTTACATTCACTAGTTCAAAAACATCCAGTGATTTTGCATAGCCACATCGATTCAACAGAAATACTCATCATAAATGTAGATGATAATACAAGTTATACACATGGAATTATAGATATACCTCTCCTTAATGCAACCGCTGTGTCAGATTTTAAAAAACTTTACGGAAAAAGCAAACCATGCAATAATCTGAGACGGCGCTCAGAACAATAGTCAAATTAGCCGCATGTTGGAGTCAACAGAAACCAGAAATTACATGATAAATGTTCCCTTACCTTTGATCTTCATCAGAATGCACTCCCAGGAATCCCAGGTCCACAATAAATGTTTGTTTTGTTCGATAATGTCCGTTATTTATGTCCAAATACCTCCTTTTGTTAGGCGTTTGGTATACATATCCAAACGCTCGTTCTGGTTGAGCGTTACTTCGGGAAAAAACTTCAAAAAGTTATATTACAGGTCGAAGAAACATTTCAAACTAAGTACAGAATCAATCATTAGGATGTTTTTATCAAACATCTTCAATAAAGTTCCAACCGGAGAATTCCTTTGTGTCTTGAGGAGGAACGGAACGCAAGTGGATATCATGTGGAATGCGCGTGACCAGAAAATGGCTGACTGCCAGACACCTGTTCATTCTGTTCTTATTCAGTCCCACAACACAGTAGAAGCCTCATTCAAATTTTTATAGACGGTTGACATCTAGTGGAAGCCCTAGGAAGTGCAACTTCATTCATATCTCAAGGGGATTTCAATGGGAACTGTGTTGAAAACCTACCAACCTCAGATTTCCCACTTCCTGTTTGGATTTCTCCTCAGGTTTTTGCTTGCCATATGAGTTCTCTTATACTCACAGACATCATTCAAACAGTTTTAGAAACTTCAGAGTGTTTTCTATCCAATACTAATAATAATATGCATATATTAGTAACTGGGACTGAGGAGCAGGCCGTTTACTCTGGGCACCTTTCATCCAAGCTACTCAATTCTGCCCCTGCAGCCATAAGAAGTTAAACATAACCAATGTTCCCTATGTAACCACGGTTATGTGAGCTATATGGATCACTCCAATCCTCTACGGTGCTAGAGGCACCTCAAAAATTATGTAGAGAATGTGAGTTGCGGCCATTGGGTCTATATATAGGGGCGGACCCCAGCCGTGACACAGGTGTACACTGGAGTAAATCTGTAAATCCTCACCTTGGATGTATCCCTCCGCTGCGGAGTGATACCAATATATTGGAGTGATCCATACAGCTCACATAACCGTGGTTATATTTGTAACCTTCGTTGTGATGCCAGCTGCAGAGAAGTATTTGGGATTACAATATTTTACTGCGGATGCGTTACAGGGGGTGTTGAATGGTAGTGTTCTGTCCTCCCAGGATGTCGGCCTGGGGTAGGATTAGATGGTGGTAAAGTAGTGCAATGGGGTGGTGTTTTTTTAATGACGGTTAATAGTTGGTAGGGTTTTTTTCCCTTTTTTTCCCTCCATTTTCCCTTTTGTATCACCAAGTACACTGCTCAAAAAAATAAAGGGAACACTAAAATAACACATCCTAGATCTGAATGAATGAAATATTCTTATTAAATACTTTTTTCTTTACATAGTTGAATGTGCTGACAACAAAATCACACACAAAATTATCAATGGAAATCAAATTTATCAACCCATGGAGGTCTGGATTTGGAGTCACACTCAAAATTAAAGTGGAAAACCACACTACAGGCTGATCCAACTTTGATGTAATGTCCTTAAAACAAGTCAAAATGAGGCTCAGTAGTGTGTGTGACCTCCACGTGCCTGTATGACCTCCCTACAACGCCTGGGCATGCTCCTGATGAGGTGGCGGATGGTCTCCTGAGGGATCTCCTCCCAGACCTGGACTAAAGCATCCGCCAACTCCTGGACAGTCTGTGGTGCAACGTGGCGTTGGTGGATGGAGCGAGACATGATGTCCCAGATGTGCTCAATTGGATTCAGGTCTGGGGAACGGGCGGGCCAGTCCATAGCATCAATGCCTTCCTCTTGCAGGAACTGCTGACACACTCCAGCCCCATGAGGTCTAGCATTGTCTTGCATTAGGAGGAACCCAGGGCCAACCGCACCAGCGTATGGTCTCACAAGGGGTCTGAGGATCTCATCTCGGTACCTAATGGCAGTCAGGCTACCTCTGGCGAGCACATGGAGGGCTGTGCGGCCCCCCAAAGAAATGCCACCCCACACCATGACTGACCCACCGCCAAACCGGTCATGCTGGAGGATGTTGCAGGCAGCAGAACGTTCTCCACGGCGTCTCCAGACTCTGTCACGTGCTCAGTGTGAACCTGCTTTCATCTGTGAAGAGCACAGGGCGCCAGTGGCGAATTTGCCAATCTTGGTGTTCTCTGGCAAATGCCAAACGTCCTGCACGGTGTTGGGCTGTAAGCACAACCCCCACCTGTGGACGTCGGGCCCTCATACCACCCTCATGGAGTCTGTTTCTGACCGTTTGAGCAGACACATGCACATTTGTGGCCTGCTGGAGGTCATTTTGCAGGGCTCTGGCAGTGCTCCTCCTGCTCCTCCTTGCACAAAGGCGGTGGTAGCGGTCCTGCTGCTGGGTTGTTGCCCTCCTACGGCCTCCTCCACGT
Source organism: Salvelinus namaycush (assembly GCF_016432855.1). NCBI lineage: Eukaryota > Metazoa > Chordata > Actinopteri > Salmoniformes > Salmonidae > Salvelinus > Salvelinus namaycush. The sequence continues at coordinate 39,340,482 of NC_052315.1, forward strand.
CTCCTGATGTACTGGCCTGTCTCCTGGTAGCGCCTCCATGCTCTGGACACTACGCTGACAGACACAGCAAACCTTCTTGCCACAGCTCGCATTGATGTGCCATCCTGGATGAGCTGCACTACCTGAGCCACTTGTGTGGGTTGTAGACTCCGTCTCGTGCTACCACTAGAGTGAAAGCACCGCCAGTATTCAAAAGTGACCAAAACATCAGCCAGGAAGCATAGGAACTGAGAAGTGGTCTGTGGTCACCACCTGCAGAACCACTCCTTTATTGGGGGTGTCTTGCTAATTGCCTATAATTTCCACCTGTTGTCTATTCCATTTGCACAACAGCATGTGAAATTTATTGTCAATCAGTGTTGCTTCCTAAGTGGACAGTTTGATTTCACAGAAGTGTGATTGACTTGGAGTTACATTGTGTTGTTTAAGTGTTCCCTTTATTTTTTTGAGCAGTGTATAATAGATTGTACAGAAGGTGGTGGCATGCAGCTTTAACTTTTGTTTGCGGACCGCCATAATACTATAGAAGAAGAACGAAAACCGAAGATTGTTAGAATAGGTCTACTGTAGTGCTTAGTCTCTAAGCTCATTGTAAAGAAGGGCACTTACTTCATCCACCACCAATGTGTAACATGCATTTGCACGCACGCACGCACGCACGCACGCACGCACGCACGCACGCACGCACGCACGCACGCACGCACGCACGCACGCACGCACGCACGCACGCACGCACACAATTAACTTTCTCTCACTCTCACTCTTTACCTCTTTTGCTCTCCAGACCTTGTTGTACTCCATCAGCCAAACGATCTGCCAGCGTCTGGACAACATGGAGGCCAAGTTGCAGCTGGTAGAGGTGACGTGCCGGACCCTGGAGAAGAAGCTGGATGCCGTGGTCAACAAGAACCAGGCACCCATCCAGGTCCCTATGGTGGCCGGCTCCCCTCTAGGGGCCACCCAGACCTGGAACAAAGTGCGCTGGTGAGTTGAAGTGTGGACCCGGGTCTATATTCATTAAGGTATATCGTAGCAGGTCATTTTGCCACGACAAACAAAAATGAGAGTTTCTTATTGGACATGTTCAGGTAGTCTTTTCTGTCTCAGTCTGTTTTCTTCTGGTGCCTAATGAATACAACCTGGTTAGGACTGGGGCTCATGATGGGATAAAATTCTGGGACTGGTCAGGGTGAGATGAGGACTTGGAGACAAAGGGTGATACACTGGAGGATGTTGACACTGGTTGACTTGTACTTTATGAGGGGTGAGGGAGTACTCATTCCCTTACAAGTGAGTGCTTAAGTAGAATGCGCCTTTTCCCATGAACACAATTTGACACTGGAGCCTGTTGAGGTATTTGACACAGAAGAATTCCCCGTCTGCCCCTGCAGTGTTGTTCCACAGACCAATGTGATAGTGAGCCAAGACCGACCGAAGGGTCAGGAGGAGTCAGTAACTCGAGGGGCAGATTCACTGGAGAACCTCCTTAGCAAGTGAGTGACTGACACCTGTTTTTTTAGAATCGTATATAGAACAAATACTGTTGTGCATGAAACTGTGATCTAAAGTCTGATCTACACAGAACCGGCGTAACACAGTGGTCCTATGAAACCTGCAGAGTTTAGTGACTCAAACAGAACACAGTGGAACGCAGTTTGGCTCGGCCCATGGGTCCCTGTGTTGATACCTCGCTCTAACTAAGCCTCTGTGTTTTGTTCCATCAGCACAGTGGGCGGGCGGAGGCAGAATACGTTCCTGGTGAAGGTGCCGGCGCCGGAGGACAGCCAGGAGGAACAGGAGAGCGGTTCAGAGGCCAGCGACTCGGTGTCCAACAGTGGCCAGGCCAACAACTCCCAGAGCACCCAGAACGTCACCCTCATCACCCTCAACTCCGAGGGTACGACCCTGTCGGAGCGTGCACAAGTGATACATGCATGCACATACACAAACCTTCACAGAAAACCATAAACATGCACGCACAGAGAAACGCAGAAACCACAGATACACACACACACACACACACACACATACACACACACACACACACACACACACACACACACACACACACACACACACACACACACACACACACACACACATGTCCCAAACATGGTTTGAAGTGTGCATTGTAAAGAAAAAGCCACTTGATCTATTCATCCCTGTCCCCATTTTGTGAATCGGGCTGGAGTCTTCTTAGTTAGACAGATACATCAACACATTTGAACTCAAATGCAGCTGGAATTTGATTTGTGGATGTGATATGTTGCCTAGCACTTCTTACCGCCCAAATACAACCACCTGTGTTCGTGTATAATGGTGCTGTGTTGACGTTTCAGTCTGTATCATTACCAGCGTAGACATCTGTTGTAGCTAGTGTCTCACAAAGACTGTTTTTAAGTCTTCTAGGATGGTCTCATTCTGTCGAGTCAGCGGCTTTCCCAGTGGTCACTGACACGCCTGAGGAGAGGAAATGTTTTTCTGATTGAGCAAAGTCTCTCACTCTGCAGCTCATGCTGTTGTTTTTGTTGTTTGGGCTGTTTTGAGTGGTTTCTGGAAGTTCCTTGGTTAGCTTCAAAGACGTTCCATGCATGCATGTTCATTTATTTGCAGCTGCAAGTTTCCATGACGACGTGTCTTTGTCGGTGTTAGCCGGGGGGCACCATGTGGTTTTCAAAAAGGGTGTGCGTGTGTGCAAGATCCTTCAACTTTTTATTTATTTATTTTTATTTGACTAGGCAAGTCAGTTAAGAACAAATTCTCCACACCTCTCAAAAGCTTGGAGTCACTTAAAAATGTCATTGTTTTTGAAAGAAAAGCAACATTTTTTGTCCATTAAAATAACATCAAATTGATCAGAAATACAGTGTAGACATAGTTAATGTTGTAAATGACTATTGTAGCTGGAAACGGCTGATTTTTAATGGAATATCTCCGTAGGCGTACAGAGGTTCATTATCAGCAACCATCACTCCTGTGTTCCAATGGCACGTTGTGTTAGCTAATCCAAGTCTATCATTTTAAAAGGCTAATTCATCTTTAGAAAACCATTTTGCAATTATGCTAGCACAGCTGAAAACAGTCGTGCTGATTTAAAGAAGCAATAAAACTGGCCTTCTTTAGACTAGTTGAGTATCTGGTGCATCAGCATTTGTGGGTTCGATTACTGTCTCAAAATGTCCAGAAACAAAGACTTTCTTTTGAAACTCGTTCTGAGAAATGGAGGCTATTCCATGCGAGAAATTACCAAGAAACTGAAGATCTCGTACAACACTGGACTAATCCCTTCACAGAACAGTGCAAACTGGCCCTAACCAGAATAGAAAGAGGAGTGGGAGGTCCCAGTGCACAACTGAGCTAGAGAACAAGTACGTTAGAGTGTCTAGTTTGAGAAACAGACACCTCAGAAGTCCTCAACTGGCAGCTTCATTAAATAGTTCCCGCCAAACACCAGTCTCAACGTCAACAGTGAAGAGGCGACTCCGGGATGCTGGCCTTCTAGGCAGAGTTGCAAAGAAAAAGCTTGACAGACGCCATCTGTCAAGCATGGTGGAGGCAATGTGATGGTCTGGGGGTGCTTTGGTGCTGGTAAAGTGGGAGATTTGTACAGGGTAAAAGGGATCTTGAAGAAGGAAGGCTATCACTCCATTTTGCAACGCCATGCCATACCCTGTGGACGGCGCTTAATTGGAGCCAATTTCCTCCTACAACAGGACAATGACCCAAAGCACAGCTCCAAACTATGCAATAACTATTTAGGGAAGAAGCAGTCAGCTGGTATTCTGTCTATAATGGAGTGGCCAGCACAGTCACCGGATCTCAACCCTATTAAGCTGTTGTGGGAGCAGCTTGACCTTATGGTAAGAAGTGCCCATCAAGCCAATCCAACTTGTGGGAGGTGCTTCAGGATGCATGGGGTGAAATCTCTTCAGATTACCTCAACAAATTGACAACTAGAATGCCGAAGGTCTGCAAGGCTGTAATTGCTGCAAATGGAGGATTCTTTGACGAAAGCAAAGTTTGAAGGACCATTATTATTATTTCAATTAAAAATTATTATTTATAACCTTGTCAACATCTTGACTATTTCCTATTCATTTTGCAACTCATTCCATGTATGTTATCATGGAAAACAAGGACATATCTAAGTGACCCCAAACTTTTGAACAGTAGTGTATATACACTGAGTGTACAAAACATTAAGAACACCTTCCTAATATTGAGTTGCACCCCCCATTTATCCCACATAAAATCCCCAATTCATCGGGCCATGGACTCTACAAGGTGTCAATTGCTTTCCACAGGAATGTTGGCCCATGTTGACTGCAATGCTTCAACAGTTGTGTCAAGGTGGCTGGATGTCCTTTGGGTGGTGGACCATTCTTGATACCCTGATGAAGACAGCTTGTCTGTCGAAACGTTGGACATAAATATTTTTGCATCTGAGCTCCTAGAGTGTGTGGCTCTGCTTTATTTTTTTAAGTGTTCCACTCCGCTATCCAGCACCTTGCCTAAATAGGTGTGGACCATTCTTGATACACACGGGAAACTATTAAGTGTAAAAAACCTAGCAGTGTTGCATTTCTTGACACAAACCGGTGTGCATAGGCACCTACTACCATACCCTGTTCAAAGGCTCTTAAATCTTGTCTTGCCCATTCACCCTCTGAATGGCACACCTATACAATCCATATCTCAATTGTCTCAAAATCACTCTTTAACCTGTCTCCTCCCCTTCATCTACACTGATTTTGACGTGGATTTAACAGATGACGTTAATAAGGGATCATGGCGTTCACCTGGTCAGTCCATGTCATGGAAAGAGCATAATGTTTTTTTACACTCTGTGTAGATAGATATAGCTATCCCATAGGAAGTGTGTTGTTCCTTGTTGAACTCTGTAATGCCCCAGGGAGATTCCTATTGTTAGAGAATGTCACAACACCCATAATAACCTGTAGAACTGAGTGTTGGTGTACTCCTGATGCTCTCCACAAGGCTGTGCTGTGGTATCAGCAGTAGCAGAGATAGTGGAGGTCTAGGTTTATTATTATAATTTTTTATATATTTACATTTTTTACCAAGTATGTATTTGCGTTTTCATATTTTTGTTAGGGGGGGTTACACGTACATTATTGATGTCAATTTACACTTAATTTATACCTCCATGTATCTATCTGTAGGCTGCCACAAAATACATTCATACAGAGAAAGGATCATATTGATCACACAGAAAAGAGAAACAAAACGTGGTGTAGGCCTACCTGTGAAGTATTTTTTCTCTCTGTGTGTTTGCTTATGTGCATGTGTGTTACTGTGTCTATATATAGAGTAGACATCAGAATATATATTAATTAAAGCATTTAGCCCAAAAACCTTCACCCATGAAAAAGTGTTAGAGCTATTACTGCTTTACACAAATATGTATTATAGACACCGACCTACAAATACACACATACACTACATGACCAAAAGTATGTATTTTATTTGTATTTATTAAGGATCCCCATTAGCTGCTGCCAAGTCCTTGACAGCAGCTACTCTTCCTGGGGCCCTGCAACACTAAGGCACTTATATGCAATTAAAAATATTCCATGACATTTCATAACATTTTCTACAACACATTGTGTTCCCTCAGGCCACTACTCTACTACCACGTGTATATACAAAATGAATGTGTACGTGTGTGTAGAGTGCGTGTCTTATCATGTGTAAGCGTGTGCCTGTGTCTCTTCATGGTCATTGCTGTTCCATAAGGTGTATTTGTACTGCTTGCATCAGTTACCTGATGAGGAATAGAGTTCCATGTAGTCATGTCTCTATATAGTGCTGTGCGCCTCCCAAAGTCTGTTCTTGACTTTGGTTGTGAAGAGACCTCTGGTGGCATGTCTTGTGGGGTCTGCATGGGTGTCTGATCTGTGTGCTAGTAGTTTAAACAGACACCTCCATGCATTCCGCATGTCAACACTTCTTACAAAAAACAAGTAGTGATGAAGTCAATCTCTCCTCCACTTTGAGCCATGAGAGATTTACATGCATTTTATTAATATTAGCTCTCCGTGTACATTTTAAGGGCCAGCTGTGCTGCCCTGTTCTGAGCCAATTGTAATCTCTCTTTGTGGCACCTGACCACAGGACTGAACATTAGTCCAGGTGCGACAAAACTAGGACCTGCCTTGTTGATAGTGTTGTTAAGAAGGCCGAGCAGCGGTTTACTGTTATGTGGACACCTGCTCGTCCAACATCTCATTCCAAAATCATGGACATTAATATGGAGTTGGTCCCCCCCCCTTTGCTGCTATAACAGCCTCCACTCTTCTGAGAAGGCTTTCCACTAAATGTTGGAACATTTCTGCAGGGACTTGCTTCCATTCAGCCACGAGCATTAGTGAGGTTGGGCACTGATGTTGGGCGATTAGGCTTGGCTTGCAGTCGGCGTTCCAATTCATCCCAAAGGTGTTCGATGGGGTTAAGGTCAGGGCTCTGCAGGCCAGTCCAGTTCTTCCACACCGATCTCAACAAACCATTTCTGTATGGACCTGGCTTCATGAAAGGGGGCATTGTCATGCTGAAATGGGGAAGGGCCGTCCCCAAACTGTTGCCACAAAGTTGGAGGCACATAATCGTCTAGAATGTCATTGTATGTTTTAGCGTAAAATGGTCCCAGACAATTATTCCTCCTCCACCAAACTTTACAGTTGGCACTATGCATTGGGGCAGGTGGTGTTCTCCTGGCATCCACCAAACCCAGATTAATCTGTTGGACTGCAAAATGGTGAAGCGTAATTCATCACTCCAGAGAACTCGTTTCCACTGCTCCAGAGTCCAATGGCGGTGAGCTTTACACCACTCCAGCCGACGCTTGGCATTGCGCATGGTGATCTTAGGCTTGTGTGCGGCTGCTTGGCCATGGAAAGCCATTTCATGAAGCTCCCAACGAACAGTTCTTGTGCTGACGTTCGTTCCAGAGGCAGTTTGGGACTCGGTAGTGAGTGTTGCAACCGAGGACAGACAATTTTTACGCACTTCAGGACTCGGCGTTCCCGTTCTGGGAGCTTGTGTGGCCTAACACTTTGCGGCTGAGCTGTTGTTGGTCCTAGACGTTTCCACTTCACAATAACAGCACTTATAGTTGACCGGGGCAGCTCAAACAGGGCAGACATTTGATGAACTGACTTGTTGGAAGGTGTCATCCTATGACTGTGCCACATTGAAAGTCACTGAGCTCTTCAGTAAGGCCATTCTACTGCCAATGTTTGTCTATGGAGATTGCATGGCGGTGTGCTCGATTTGTATATACCTGTCAGCAACGGGTGTGGCTGAAATAGCCGAATCCACTAATTTGAAGGGGTGTCCACATACTTTAATTTATATAGTTTTGGGGGTTATACCGAGTAGTCTTTGGGGGTTATACGCAGAGTAGTTTTGGGGGTTATACCTTTTATCACTGCACCCACCCACCCACTTAACTCCCCCTTTCACCTCTCTTTATAGACGACTACCCAGCAGGTACGTGGCTTGGCGACGAGAACAATGCAGAGATGTGTGTGCGCTGCCCAGTGTTGCCGGGCGACATGCTCCACCTCAGCACCAACTGCCGCACGGCGGAGAAGATGGCGCTGACACTGCTGGACTACCTTTTCCACCGCGAAGTGCAGGCCATGTCCAACCTGTCAGGACAGGGCAAGCATGGCAAGAAGCAGCTGGACCCGCTCATGATCTACGGCATACGCTGTGAGTCACGCACACCAACCCACTCACTCACACACACTTGACATGGCACCAGCTGCCAGTGACTATTTGATCAATCTTTCCCCATAGATGTATCATAGGCAGGGCTCAATCCCTTCACCCTCTAGCACTTAGGTTACCCTTTGACCCTGTCATCAACCACTTGTCACAACAGCCACACCCTCAACTCCAAATGCTCCTGTGTTACCTGTTAAGATAGCACTGACCCATGTTGTAGTGTTGCTCCAGTTCCATCCAGTGAGACCTGAATCTCTCTGCATTCCCCAGGCAGGTTAGAACAACACATGCATTCATGCGTAACACATTTTACAACATACCAAACTCCAATTGACAAGCACATGTAGGTCGGAGTGTTCATGATGGGGCCGTAGCTAATGCGCTGACCCCTTTGATTCCTAATTAAGCTTAAATGGGTAATGAGGGAAGCTGGAGGGGAGCCAGGGGAGGGGAGCCAGGGGAGGCTGGCTGTGGTAGAGGAGTATTTATTGGGAGTAGTCGTGTGTGTGTGTGGTGAGGGATTTGGACTCTGTCTCCCCACATCTATTACTGTCTGTTGATCGCAGGTGCCGTGCAGGAGTGGCGGAGTGTGTTGGTGTGTGTGTGCACTTGTGTGATGCAGGTGTTTTGTGTGTGGCTTTGTGTAATTCAGATGTGTGTTTATGCAATTCAGGTATGGTGTGGATGAATACCTTTGTGTGTGTGTGTACCTGTGTGTGTACCTGTGTGTGGAGACAGATTTGGGCTGACACTGAGGTATGTGGGGGCTGGGGCAGGGCCAGGTGACTCACTCACAGTAGGCAGGTTTCCATTGACCCGGGTTTATTTGGCAAAAGCAATGACACAAAAAAATTGTTGCATGTCCAATGGAAACGGCAGATATAGCAGAAATGTTTGAAAGATCAACAACATTTTGTATCTGTTCGACAGGTTAATTTTTCTGTCGACAAACTTTCTTTATTGCGATAAACTATGATGTAAACAGTTTTTTTTCCTAATAAATGATGATTGCCAAATCATTTTGAAGGTACACATGGCACAAAATGTCACCCCGTAACTATAATGCTCCACCCAACATTTAATTTTAAATGCCCAATACTATTTTTCTTACTATAAAAATGTTAACCCATAACTGAATTGCTTTTCTGTTTGGCTGGCAAGTTTAACCATCCAATTATTTCAGATGTACAGGAGTGCAAGTGTCACCAATGCACAGACCGTGGTGATACTTTGGCGCATAAGAATTGTTAGAATATGGCAAATATAAATTATTGCGTTCTATCGATGCTGTCTTTCACGGGCTACCTGAGACCTGAAACAGCTAGGTGGAAGGGCATGCAGGCAGTTGCCAATGTATTAATAAGCAATTTGCCTAAATGGGTAAACACTTCAACCACTACATTTCTATTCGACACTAGGTTTTTCTACAAAATGTTTTGTTGGTGTGACGTCATTACGTTCAGCTGTTTTTATTGACACGATGGTTAAATGGAAACTCACACAAGCAGGCAATTGTCGCATCTATTTTAAATTCGACCTTTCTAATGTCGACTAAAAATCGCTGGACAAGTTCATGGGAACATAGCTATTCCTCTGCCTGCCTGTCCAACTGGGACTGGTGAGGGAGCACCTGCCTTTCGTGCCTGTACACGACTGTCAGGCGTTTTGTGTGTTGGTGTGTGCGTGCTAGAGGCTAACCCCCACACCCCCTTCCCCCTCCTCGTGTCTCAACTCTTCCCCTCGGGTGATAGCAGCCTCGTTAATCGGGGTAGAAAGAAGCTGTCAACTCCTCCGTCTCACCCTCAAACCAGCTGCTAACATAACCGCACCCTCTCACATGTTATATATCCACCTACATGGTCCCCAGTGTCGGAGATTGGGATGATATGAGTACTAGCAGTGGTACCTGACCACCTGTACCTTGACCACCAGATTTAGAATCTAGCTAGAGTTTTCAGTGCTTCTGACATTTTCACAGTTCAGGCAGAGTTGCATTGTTAGTGGGACAAGGTTGCACTGTACAAACTACACACACAGACTTGGCATGAACCGCTCTCCATCTTAAGCAATTATTATGACCATTTCTACCTTGTCATGGTGAGTTAACCATCTTAAACTGAAGTCATCCTAACATGTGCCCTCGGTCCTTGTTCCCCTCAGGTCACCTGTTCTATAAGTTTGGCATCACTGAGTCGGACTGGTACCGGATCAAGCAGAGCATCGACTCCAAGTGTCGCACGGCATGGAGACGCAAGCAGCGCGGCCAGAGTCTGGCGGTCAAGAGCTTCTCCAGACGTAGCACCAACGCACCGGGCAGCTCAGGTAGTCATGATACCTGGGGTCATTACACACACACACATATACACACACACACACACACACACACACACACACACACACACACACACACACACACACACACACACACACTTTATAGTAAAACTAGTCTTTCCTCTCACTTATGTAAGTGTTGGTGTATAAGGAACCCAGTGAGTAGTGCAGATGCAGAGTGTAGCAGATGGTTCTAATCTTCACAACACAACAACGCCTCCTGTCCTCCCCTCCCTGTGATCCATCACCTCTCACCCCTGACCAGAGAGAGTGGGACAGCAGGGGAAACCCAAATATCCTGTGAGCCCACACAAGGGGTGTACAGTCACAGCCCGCTCTTTTCCCAGGCCACGCACCCATGCACCCTGCAGAGCACGTTCTCTCACACTCCCCTTAATAAAACTGCTTCGACATTTAAACTAACTTTAAACAGTTATTTGTTAATGAATGTAGAGCGAGGGCTAACACCAAAAGTACAGTCTCCACAAGCCACCAGGCTCTCGCCTCACTGCCAATGGCTGGGCTGGGGCTTATTTACATACTACAGTTCATGGCCTGTGTCCCAGATGGCACCCTATTCACTATATAGTGTACTACTTTTGATCAAGGCCCATAGGGCTCTGGTCAAATGTAGCACACTATATAGGATTAAGGGTGCCATTTGAGAGACACCCGTGGTCATGCTGAAGGTGGGAAGATGGACCTCTTACTGGCAGGAAATACAACACATAGCTATGATAGGAGCTGTCCCAGTCAGATGTCTGTGCCTCGTGTTTTATATACCATGATAATATTATTTTGAGAATGAGTCATTTAGGCCTGCTTTGTCCCTTTTATGATCAGTGTGGTGGGATGTAGGCCTACATCAATCTAGCAACAAAACCCCATATTCTCATAGCTAGCACGCACGCACCAGTGTAAACTAATCACACACACCAAGCACACACACCCCCAATGAGATAATAGATGGAGCTATAGTGGGCTGATGGGGGACGTGGGTGTGATAGTGGTGGGTGTTTAGACTGAGGCCGGGGGGTTTGTGTTTGGCCGCTGGGTCATGAGTCTGTTTGGACTGCTAGCTTGAGAGTCCTTGTTGTGTATTTAGACATGATTGATACAGTATAAACACACACCATCATCCAGCAGATGGCCTGAGCTGTTGCCAAGTATTCCTCCAGAGGTGAATGGGCGTTTATTTCAGTTGGCTATCCCCCCCTTTCCACATAATGGATCTGGGGGAGTCGGTCAATAATCTGGTCCTAGATCTGTGTCTGAGCTGGGTAGCTTCTATCCGGAGTATACCTTACTGTTGTTAACTCTATTGCATTACACTAGTGCCTCATCCTGCCCTGTGCTAATGCCCTTCCTCCCCAGAGGGTGGCGCTGTGGCGGAGGTGGCTCACATGGAGGGGGTGACCCAGCAGACTCTACACTACACCCTGGCCAACCAGGCCGTCCAACAGGTCCAGATCCACCGCATAGGAGAGGACGGACAGGTCCAAGTGGTGAGTGTCACAGTCTCCTCTCCAACCTGCCCTACAGCCCTGATTTATTTTGGTTGATCTTTCATCCTCTTTTACTTCTCTCTCGTTCTCTTACCTGCCCTGTTTCTCTCTCTGGCTTACTCCCTGTCTTCTATTTCTCTCGGTCGTCCTTTTTACCCTCTTTTTTCTTTTGCGCTCCCCATTTCTCTACCTTTGGTCTCAGTTCTTCTCTTCACAAACCCCTGCGCACACACAACTTAGCATGATGGCTAGGAAAAACTCACTAGAAAGGCAGGAACCTAGGAAGAACCTAGGCCAGTCCTCTTCTGGCTGTGCCGGGTGGAGATTATAACAGTACATGGCCAAGATGTTCATAAATACCAGCAGGGTCAAATAATAATAATCACAGTGGTTGTAGAGGGTGCAACATGTCAGCACTTCAGGAGTAAATGTCAGTAGGCTTTTCATAGCCGATCACTCAGAGTTAGAGACAGCAGGTGCGGTAGAGAGTGAGTCCAAAACAGCAGGTCCAGGACAAGGTAGCACGTCCAGTGAACAGGTCAGGGTTCCATAGCCGCAGGCAGAACAGTTGAAACTGGAGCAGTAGCATGACCACGTGGACTGGGGACAGCAAGGAGTCATCAGGCCAGGTAGTCCTGAGGCATGGTCTTGGGGGGTGTGTGTGAGGTAGGGTAGCCGGAAGGTAGAGAATTGCAGTAGTCTAATCTAGAAGTGACAAAAACATGGATCACTCTGATCACTTCCTGTTGCCTGTGCACCTTCATGGAGTCACAATGTTGCTCTGTTCCAATGTCCACACTATCACTTAGAATGAAGACAGTGCTTTGACCTTTTCAGTGATAATGAAGGAAAGGATCTTAGTAAATGTTATGTCTGCCATTGAAATATATTGAAACCCAACTAAGGAGTAAGTACTGTTCTACTATTAGATCTCACGTCTTCCACCAGGCTGTCCTGTGTTATTGAGGGAAGCATTAGCTTGATAGCCTGAGTGACAGACTGTTTGTGGTTTCATGCCAACTCCGTGTCAGTTATTGCCATGTCAAATTGGGGAAAAGTAATGTTTATAAGCTATTTGAAGATTGCTGTGAGGCCAGTAAGACTGTTTTTGCTTGACAAGGACAGCAAAAGAGTTGGCAAGAGCACAAACAGATCTGGGATCAGGCTAGCAGCTTGACTCTGTTGTATATGTTTAGACTTGAAGAGGCAGAGAGCGTTACGGGAAATGCTGGTAATATTATAATCTATGTCAGGTCAGAGTGTGCTGAAGCTGGCAGTGCCCCGCGCAGACGAAAATGCTTTCTCAAAAGTCCGTAACCGGTTTCTCAAACATTGACTAGTTATTTGGGAGAAGTATAGTTGTACATACAACGACAGGCTAAGAACAGGCTATGGCCAGAATTCCACCTTTGCGGACTATAAAAAGTAAATGATCATTATTTGTGAAAAGTATAGTTTTCTCGGTTGACCCAGAACTACAATCTTGTGTAATTTGGTCAGATGCTAGTCTGTCCATGAGAGATTAGTTTTGCGTTAATATCCAATGCAATATTATCATGTCGAAAAATTTCAAAAATATGTATTAGTGAGTAGACCTGGGTTAAACTATTTGAAATAATTGTAAATACTTATGTGTTTGATTGAGCTTGCCTGGCTTAATGGTCCAATGTAGTAGTTCTAAACTGCAAAACTCACCCATCTGGCACTCCAAGCAGGCTAGAGCAAACGCTCAATGTACATTTTGAACGATTTCAAATAGTATTTGAATCTAGGCCTAGTGGGGAGAGAGTGAATCATGATGGGGAGCTTACCGTTGGGCAGTTATTACCCTCTTGATATTCTACAGAGTATTAGCGGGTGCAGCCAAGCCTGAAATTTACGAGTGCTGCTAATGCAGTGGAGGAAATGTAAAGCATAGGATCTGTCAGGCAGCGACTGCAGCAGGGTTAAGACTAGAGGCTGATGGTGGAGGGGTGGGAGTGGATGTATGTGTTAACGGTGCCACACACACATTGTGAGTTCTTGTTCTCTCTCTCTTCCCCTCCCCCTCTCGTTCTCTCATCTTTTTCTCTCTCTCGCCTTGTTCTCATCTTGTTCTCTCTCTCCATTATCAGATCCCTCAGGGACACCTCCATATTGCCCAGGTCCCACAGGGGGAAGAGGTGCAGATCACACAGGACAGTGAGGTAAGTGTTTCTGTCTGCCCGTCAGCCTGTCTGTCTATCCGGGTATCTCAGTGAGTGACTGAGGGCCACTTTAATAGTCAGTAATGGTAGCCAGTATTAAAGTCATTAGGCAGAGTTCACCGTCAACAGATGTTTAATGTTAACGGTGCTTGTTTATATCTACCGCCTGCCTATGCATGGGTTATTATACTATTTGTTTCCAAATAATACCCAGATGGTCTGTGTCTCTCACTAGACAGCCTCACATGCACACAATGGGTTGGCTCTAAGAGAATCGGACTCAGAACCACACAGTGTCTGAGAAATAATTATCTGCCTCAGCATTATAGTTAAATATTTTGAATAAGATGTGGGGTAGAGATTTATTTTGAGGCGACACTGCGCGCGCACACACACTTGAGTAGACATATACATACACACACATACACATACATGCAACCATTGTGTGTGTGTACACACACACACACACACACACACACACACACACACACACACACACCCCTGCACTGCAAATAGGGCTGACACATCGTCCAGGTATTCTACGGAGGTTCCTAACCTGTACAACCAAGACACAGGGAGGAAGACAGTTTGAGAGAGACTGAGGAAGAAAAGCTCTGAAAGCCTTTCCTGCTCTTTGTGATCGGACGCCAGAAAATAAATTTTTTCACTCTATGATTTTGTTTGTTTTGGGAGTTCAAAGCTTAGCAACAAAATCCCACTTTTCCCAACTGTCGCTCAGTGTGCGTTTTCATTAGAAACAGGGGCCTCTTCATCAAAGCCATTGGTTTCAGCATGTTGGAAAAGGAAATAAGGCTATTTGGGAGAGATTACCATGCTGCCTGTCCATATGGCAGCTCAGACAGCATTGAATAAGAAATAGAATTAGGAGTGAAAACAGCACAGGGGAATATAGGCTAAATTGGGCTTGTTTTTCATGTGGTCTTGTTAATGTCATGGCGTCTGTGTGATTTGTTTATGCTGTGTGTGTGAGTGAATGATGCTGTGATTGGTATGTTCATTATGCAGTATGATTAGTGTGTGTTTACAAAATGTATGTGAGACTGTGATGCTCTCAGGCTGTCTGAAGGATCCCTCTCTTCTCTCTCTCAGGGGAACCTTCAGATCCACCAGGTGCATGTTGGGCAGGATGGACAGGTAAGTCCCTTCACCCCCTGCAGTAACTTTATCCTCAAGCTTCATTATGGAAAACACTTTAAAACATTTTGCAACAGAACACGTGAAAACGTGAGCTTTTCTTCAGTTTGGTGCCTAATGAACACGACCCATGGAGGTTTAAGGTTTAAAGTTCCCACGGATTGTTCATTACTTCTGGGTTACCTCAGTGTGCTGGTCCCCCTCTTTCCTGCAGACCCCTTAAATGCGCACCGAGAGGAGCTAGCTCTCTATCCCTGTCTGGTCTGCCTCTCACTCTGGCTCTCTCTCTCTCTCTCTCTCTCTCACTCTGGCTCTCTCTCTCTCTCTCTCTCTCACTCTGGCTCTCTCTCTCTCTGGCTCTTCCTGTCTCTCGAATGTCTTTCTTTCTAATCTCTCGTTCTCTTGCTCTTTCTCTGTTTTATGTGCCTCTCTCTCACTGTCTGTCTCGCATGCTTTCTCAACTTCCTGTCAGTCTTCCCCCCCCTCCATCTCTCCATCCTTCCCAACTCTCCTCTCTTTGTGGATAGAGGAGAGGATGGTGTGTTTAGTACAGAGGGCTCTGTTCTTCCTGTTTCTCTGTTCTTTCCTCTGGGATCAAAGGGAACCTCCTGATCAAAGCACCAGGGCTGTGTGACGATCGCAGATCATACATCACAGATGGGCGCTGTGCAGACCAGGGCATTATTTCATATTCATGATCTCGATCGTCTAGAAGCCTGGCTGTAGAGGAAGTGGCTCGCTCTCTTTCTCACGCTCCCTAGACTGTTTTTCTTTCTGAGGACAGGTGCGTGTGTGCACAGCACCATTTGTGTGACGTTAACTCTTTCTCAGCTTATGAGTTCTGCTCTTACTAAACCCAAGCTATTTCTCAGCCAATTAGCTCATCCCTTATTCCAAGGTGCTGTCATTGTTTGGAGAGCAGCTAATGTTAGGTAAGGAACTCCAACAGTCCTGGCTACTCCAAACTCTAGACTTGGCTAGCTAGGCTAGAGTAAATGCCCCTATGTGTGCCAATGGTACTTTCCACAATATAATAGTTTATCACTTGTCATTTACCTGGCTTGAACTCCAGCTGTTTTCGGTATCTCCATAACTCATTGAACTTGGTGATTCTCAAATTAGTATGTGTTGATTGCGAGACTACCTGGCTTAGAGCTAGCCTGGATGCCAGTCTGTTTCTGATCTCTTGTCATGC
Organism: Salvelinus namaycush; assembly: GCF_016432855.1. NCBI lineage: Eukaryota > Metazoa > Chordata > Actinopteri > Salmoniformes > Salmonidae > Salvelinus > Salvelinus namaycush. Next base: position 39,356,603 of record NC_052315.1, read on the forward strand.
CAATGTTGTTTGGCTTGACGATGGCAATGGAGAAGGTACACACTGAGACTAAGACACACTCACGTCCTCAGTTGAACCGGTCGTTGAGTCCGGTGGGCCTGACAGCAGCATTCCTGTTTCTCTCTTGCATCTTGGCTCCGGTTGCAATTTGGTACTGGTTCTGATTTTGAAGCCGACAAAAGCGAAAAAAGTTATACAGTAGTGGTACAACTCTGTTTCCAATGTTATTTAGCACTAACGTGTTGTTAACTCTGTCTTTCTGCTTAATTTAGTACATCTCACTTGTCAGGTCATGGCTAGTTCCTCATTGTTTTCACTATTAAATGTAAGACTATCAAATGCACCCCCCTCCCCACACTCTGATGACATTGTAAAACACCTTCTGCCATTAACACTAGATCCAGCCACTCTGTGTAAACACACTGTGTAGTGCATTGAAGAGCAGAGTGTGTCTTAGATCGTAGTGCCCCTCACAGTGCCAGAGTGTAGCTAACTAGGGCTGCGTCTCAAATGGCACCCTATCCCCTATAATATAGTGCACTACTTTTGACTACATAGGGAATAGGGTGCCATTTGGGACGTGCCCTAGCTGTGTATAGGGACTTAACGAGGCAGGGTCCTATCCCCCTGGCAGAGCATGGAAGCCTTGTCCAATAAAGACCCTCTTTTCTTTTCCCCCTTAACTTTATTCATAGTTTGCACCTCTGTCACGCCATTGTTTTGAACGTTCTCAAGCTGCCCTCTGTTGGTGGCGCCATAGTGGTGCCCTAAAGTGTTGATAAGCCAAATATTTAGTAGGAAACAACTTTGCCAGCGTTATCATGTTGTCACATTTACTTTTGACAGATGGCAATGTTGCCATTAACTAGCAAAGTTTGTCAGAAATAGCTAGCAATACGAATGTTAGCTAACTAAAATTGGCCTACCCCCAATCTTAGCTAGCTAGCTAACGTTATACTGCATCTAAAGTCAATCTGGTGACATCAAAATGATGACAGGTTTCTACTAATTATTGCCTCATTTTGAATGTCATTGTATTTGCAAGCCACTGTAATTCACTTTTGATGGAATCTTCATCAGTGCCCATTGACGATGCATTGAGTAGAATGACAAAACTTGCAATCCATGAATAGCTCGTATTTTTTATTGTATCTGTAAAATGATATGAGGCCCGCGCCAAAACAAACACACTGACTTATTCTTCTAGCCTTGTGTTCCAGGTTGGCTTTTCACACACCCACACACACATAGACATAGACACAGACACATGGCACACACGCACATGCACAAACAGTGACTCAATGGCATTTCCCTGCCTTGCTAGTGTGTTTTCCCAGGGAGTGAGACGAGAATAGCACTAGCTGACTGTCAGTATTGTTCATATGAGAGCGTGGTGTTTTTGTGTTTGTGTAATTGCTCTGAACATGGATGCAACCCAGATCAAATAAAAGGAAGGACACAGACATTCTCTCTCTCTCACACACACACACACACACACACACACACACACACACACACACACACACACACACACACACACACACACACACACACACACACACACACACACACACACACACACACACGGAATAAAAAGGCACATAATAATGGCGCGTGAGTCACTTATGAGTCACTTCAAATCAAAGTTTATTGGTTGCTTACACAGTTTTGCAGATGTTATCGTAGGTGCAGCAAAATCTTATGTTTCTAGCGCCAACAGTGCAGCAATATCTACCGATAACAATACACACCAGTGGAGGCTCCTCAGAGGAGGAAGCCTCCACTTTTATAGTGAAACATTAGTTACCCTTTTTAGATAAAACTATACTAAATATATTCACGTCACCAAATCATTTCTCAAAACACACTGTTTTGTAATGAAGGTCTACAGTAGCCTCAGCAGCACTCTCTGGGGCAGCACCATGGGGTAGCTGGAGGACAGCTTTCCATCCTCCTCTGGGTACATTGACTTCAATACAAAACCTAGGAGGCTCATGGTTCTCACCCCCTTCTATAGATTACACAGTAATTATAACTTCCTAAGGACGTCCAACTACCTGTCAGAGCTCTTGCAGCATAGGCCTCCCGAGTGGGGCAACGGTCTATGGCACTGCAATGCTAGAGGCATCAGTACAGACCCTGGTTCGTTCCCAGGCTGTGTCACAACCGGCCGTAATTGGTAGTCCCATAGGGCGGCGCACAACTGGCCCAGCATCATCCGGGTTAGTGGAGGGTTTTGCCCGGGGGGGTAGGCCGTCATTGTAAATAAGAATTTGTTCTGAACTGACTTGCCTAATTAAATAAAAAATGTATGAACTGGCATGTTGTCAACCTATCAAAGGATCAGAGAATGAATCTAGTACTGAAAGCCTAAGCTAGCAGTGCATAAAATGTGGTGAGTTGTTGACTCAAAGTGAGAGAAAGACAATAGTTGAACAGTTTTGAACAAATGTATTTCTTCAAAAATGAAGAGAGAGCTAGCTATATTTTTGTATTTTTTTCACTTTCACTTAATTTGCTAGCGAATGCAGCTAGCTAGTTTAACATACTCAATCATCCTGCTCAAACAGAGAGGGATGCTGTGTTAGCCAGGTGGCTATGGCTATCCAACACTGGAGCTCTTCCAAGTCAAGGTAAGTTTTTGTTTTTATTAATTTATTGCAACCTGGGCCCGCTGAACTGCTTACTTGACTGTACACTGTACTGCATGATTGTTTGCGTGTGAGTAGGGGTGTATTCATTCTGCAGATTCTGTTGACGAATGTTTCTTAACTTCTTATGGCTGCAATCCAGGTAACGGGATGATATGACAACAGCCAGTGAAAGTGCAGGGCGCCAAATTCAAAACAACAGAAATCTCATAATTAAAATTCCTCAGACATACATGTGTCTTATACCATTTTAAAGGTAATCTTGTTGTTAATCCCACCAAAGTGTCCAAATTCAAATATGCTTTTCAGCGAAAGCATTACAAACGATTATGTTAGGTCACACCAAACCACAATAAGCACAGACATTTTTCCAGCGAAAGATAGCAGTCACAAAAAGCACAAATAGAGATAAAATTAATCACTAACCTTTGATGATCTTCATCAGATGACACTCATAGGACTTCATGTTACACAATACATGTATGTTTTGTTTGATAAAGTTCATATTTATATAAAAAATCTGAGTTTACATTGGCGCGTTACATTCACTAGTTCTAAAAACATCCAGTTATTTTGCATAGCCACATCGTTTCAACAGAAATGCGCATCATAAATGTAGATGATAATACAAGTTATACACATGTAATTATAGATATACCTCTCCTTAATGCAACCGCTGTGTCAGATTTCAAAAAAACTTTACAGAAAAAGCAAACCATGCAATAATCTGAGACGGAGCTCAGAACAATAGTCAAATTAGCCGCCATGTTGGAGTCAACAGAAACCAGAAATTACATGATAAATATTCCCTTTGAGGATCTTCATCAGAATGCACTCCCAGGAATCCCAGGTCCACAATAAATGCTTGATTTGTTCGATAATGTCCGTTATTTTTGTCCAATTAGCTACTTTGGTTAGCACGTTTTGTAAACAATTCCAAAGTCACGAATCGCGTTCACTCAAACCTGACGAAATGTCAAAAGGTTCCGTAACAGTCAGTAGAAACATGTCAAACGATGTATTGAATCAATCTTTAGAATGTTGTTAAAATACATCTTGAATAACGTCCCAACCGGAGAATTACATTGACTTCAGATGAGCGATGGAACGGAGCTCCCTCTTAGGTGAAGGCGCATGGTGAAAGAATGGTCAACTCATGGCAGTGGTGACTTATTCCTGTCTCCTTCGGCCCCCCTTCACAGTAGAGTCTACATACTGTTGACATCTAGTGGAAGCCGTAGGAAGTGAAAACTCATTCATATCTCGCTGTGAATTCAATAGGATTTTGGTTGAAACTCGACCAGCCTCAGAATTTCCACTTCCTGTTTGGATTTTTTCTCAGGTTTTTGCCTGCCATATGAGTTCTGTTATACTCACAGACATAATTCAAACAGTTTTAGAAACTTCAGAGTGTTTTCCATCCAATACAAATAATAATATGCATATATTAGTAACTGGGACTGAGGAGCAGGCCGTTTTACTCTGGGCACCTTTCATCCAAGCTACTCAACACTGCCCCTGCAGCCATAAGAAGTTAAACGGAAGCAAACACGAGGAAATGGGATAAATATACCTGAATTTCGCTAATAGAATCTCTTGTTTGCAACTGTTAGACTGATGATTACAACTTAGATCAGATAGATGCAGGCAAGAGTGTGCAAGGCGGTAATGAATGTCACGGTCTCTCACTTTGATTACTCAAATTTCTCAAGATCGGTGCACCTACGTTGTAAACTTTAATTTACAGGCTAGGTTGTAGTGAAAATGTGAGTCATCTAGTAGCCTAAACCTATCGATGTTACTTTGAGCTGGGTGAATGGAATATGCTGTAATAGAAATAAGGTCATGTTCATAAAAAAAAATATTGTCCTCCCTCATCTTAAACGGCACTGACCGCCACTGATACACACATAATCTAAAAGTAAAAAAATGACAAGAAATTAAGACATATCAGAACAGAATATATGCATGTGAATGGTGTGTATGGACAATTTAAAGTTAAAACACTTATAAGTGAAGTCAGATTTATCCAAATAACTCTGTCACGTAGATTAGGCCAGAAGGCTAAACTGGAAAACCTAACCTCTATCAAAATAAAAAGATGGCGGAGCAGAAAAAGTTATTCTGTGCAAGGGGTTTATTTACATAGTGATTCTGGAACAAAAACAGTACTGCCATCAAACGTATACCTTATGGGCCAGCTAAAAACAATGCTACCCCATCCACAGCTCAATCCAAATTGCCTCTCCATGACCTGAAATAGGCTCCTTTTGTAGGACTAGCCCCTCCCCTCAGAACAATTAACACTAATTAATTAAGCAATTACCTATACAAACCTACATTTTCCCTTTAACTAAACATACTAAAGTATATACATTGCAACATGTTTTTTATGAAACAATATCACAATATAACATTTACAAAATTACATCACTACTGACAGTGTCTTTCAATATGCCCATTTACAGTGGGGCAAAAAAGTATTTAGTCAGCCACCAATTGTGCAAGTTCTCCCACTTAAAAAGATGAGAGAGGCCTGTAATTTTCATCATAGGTACACTTCAACTATGACAGACAAAATGAGAGAAAAAATCCAGAAAATCACATTGTAGGATTTTTTATGAATTTATTTGCAAATTATGGTGGAAAATAAGTATTTGGTCAATAACAAAAGTTAATCTCAATACTTTGTTATATACCCTTTGTTGGCAATGACAGAGGTCAAACGTTTTCTGTAAGTCTTCACAAGGTTTTCACACACTGTTGCCGGTATTTTGGCCCATTCCTCCATGCAGATCTCCTCTAGAGCAGTGATGTTTTGGGGCTGTTGCTGGGCAACACGGACTTTCAACTCCCTCCAAAGATTTTCTATGGGGTTGAGATCTGGAGACTGGCTAGGCCACTCCAGGACCTTGAAATGCTTCTTACGAAGCCACTCCTTCGTTGCCCGGGCGGTGTGTTTGGGATCATTGTCATGCTGAAAGACCCAGCCACGTTTCATCTTCAATGCCCTTGCTGATGGAAGGAGGTTTTCACTCAAAATCTCACGATACATGGCCCCATTCATTCTGTCCTTTACACGGATCAGTCGTCCTGGTCCCTTTGCAGAAAAACAGCCCCAAAGCATGATGTTTCCACCCCCATGCTTCACAGTAGGTATGGTGTTCTTTGGATGCAACTCAGCATTCTTTGTCCTCCAAACACAACGAGTTGAGTTTTTACCAAAAAGTTCTATTTTGGTTTCATCTGACCATATGACATTCTCCCAATCTTCTTCTGGATCATCCAAATGCTCTCTAGCAAACTTCAGACGGGCCTGGACATGTACTGGCTTAAGCAGGGGGACACGTCTGGCACTGCAGGATTTGAGTCCCTGGCGGCGTAGTGTGTTACTGATGGTAGGCTTTGTTACTTTGGTCCCAGCTCTCTGCAGGTCATTCACTAGGTCCCCCCGTGTGGTTCTGGGATTGTTGCTCACCGTTCTTGTGATCATTTTGACCCCACGGGGTGAGATCTTGCGTGGAGCCCCAGATCGAGGGAGATTATCAGTGGTCTTGTATGTCTTCCATTTCCTAATAATTGCTCCCACAGTTGATTTCTTCAAACCAAGCTGCTTACCTATTGCAGATTCAGTCTTCCCAGCCTGGTGCAGGTCTACAATTTTGTTTCTGGTGTCCTTTGACAGCTCTTTGGTCTTGGCCATAGTGGAGTTTGGAGTGTGACTGTTTGAGGTTGTGGACAGGTGTCTTTTATACTGATAACAAGTTCAAACAGGTGCCATTAATACAGGTAACGAGTGGAGGACAGAGGAGCCTCTTAAAGAAGAAGTTACAGGTCTGTGAGAGCCAGAAATCTTGCTTGTTTGTAGGTGACCAAATACTTATTTTCCACCATAATTTGCAAATAAATGAATAAAAAATCCTACAATGTGATTTTCTGGATTTTTTCCCCCTCATTTTGTCTGTCATAGTTGAAGTGTACCTATGATGAAAATTACAGGCCTCATCTTTTTAAGTGGGAGAACTTGCACAATTGGTGGCTGACTAAATACTTTTTTGCCCCACTGTACATTAATGAGCCATTTGGGACAGGCACTACAAAGTCAGCCCAATTCCCTTAGGTCCTTATCCAGCATACCCGGAAGCTACAGAGATGGAGAGAGAGAAGAACAGAACAAACAAACAAGCGCTCATCCACAACATCAATAAGTATAATAAATATTGCTTATATTAAATATGAACACTGACATAAGTGTGAAATGTATGTACTAAGACAGAGAAGTTAACTTGTGTGTCGACCCACATTGTTAACTTATCTGATAATGGAGCAGGGAGGAGTGATGAATGTGTGCGTGCATTAAAGTACCAAATGCGGCCCGCGGCCAGTGACGGACTTTTACGTCACAGAAGACATATCAGAACAGAATATATGCATGTGAATGGTGTGTATTGACAATTTAAGTTAAGACACTTATAAGTGAAGTCAGATTTATCCAAATAACTCTACTTGATTGCATTCCGGATTGTGTTCTGTTAATTGGGCACTGGTAATGCTCGAACATGGTGAGGTCATAGCACACATTGTCAAAAGACCATAGAGAAATGTGGTTGTCCATTTGCAGCATATCCATTTGGGCCTGTGAATGAATCTGCTACAAGGCCTGTTTCTGAGTAGGCAGGCTACAGCTACACTTAGTCTCTGTGATGTCATTGTTCTTCCAGTGCAGTGGGATACTGCTCACTCAGGCTATGTTAGCGTAACTTATAGCACACTGCTGGAAGACTTCCACATCTCCACCCTCCCTCTGCTCTCTTATCTGGGCCGCTCCTTCCTCCCTTTCTCCATCCCACTCCTTCTGCTATAGATAGACTGGCCCTGTCAGGCAGAAGCTGGGTGCTTCCCTCTGCACCTCTCACTTCCTCTCCTCACAGCTGCTGACCGCTGCCCTCTGAGGTGCGGTGGGGATGCTATGTTTCATGTGGTGACTGATGTTTCTGTGGCGGTGGGATCCACAGTGGTTGTTTGGGGGATTGTGGCTTGTGTAAGGGGCGTGTATTCATGGTCCAGACTAGAGGTCGACCGATTATGATTTTTCAACGCCGATACCGATTATTGGGGGACCAAAAAAACGCTGATACCGATTAATCGGCCGATTTTTAAAAATGTATTTGTAATAATGACAATTACAACAAAACTGAATGAACACTTATTTTAACTTAATATAATACATCAATAAAATCAATTTAGCCTCAAATAAATAATGAAACGTTCAATTTGGTTTAAATAATGCAAAAACAGTGTTGGAGAAGAAAGTAAAAGTGCAATATGTGCCATGTAAGAAAGTTAACGTTTAAGTTCCTTGCTCAGAACATGAGAACATATGAAAGCTGGTGGTTCCTTTTAACATGAGTCTTCAATATTCCCAGGTAAGAAGTTTTAGGTTGTAGTTATTATAGGAATTATAGGACTATTTCTCCCTCTACCATTTGTATTTCATTAACCTTTGACTATTGGATGTTCTTATAGGCACTTTAGCATTGCCAGTGTAACAGTATAGCTTCCATCCCTCTCTTCGCTCCTACCTGGGCTCGAACCAGGAACACAACGACAACAGCCACCCTCGAAGCAGCGTTAGCCATGCAGAGCAAGGGGAATAACTACTCCAAGTCTCAGAGCGAGTGACGTTTGAAACGCTATTAGCACGCACCGCGCTAACTAGCTAGCCATTTCACATCGGTTACACCAGCCTAATCTCGGGAGTTGATAGGCTTGAAGCGCAGCGAAGAGCTTCTGGCAAAACGCAGTAAAGTGCTGTTTGAATGAATGCTTACGAGCCTGCTGCTGCCTACCACCGCTCAGTCAGACTGCTCTATCAAATCATAGACTTAGTTATAACATAATAACACACAGAAATACGAGCCTTAGGTCATTAATATGGTCGAATCCGGAAACTATCATCTCGAAAACAAAACGTTTATTCTTTCAGTGAAATACGGAACCGTTCCGTATTTTATCTAACGGGTGGCATCCATAAGTCTAAATATTCCTGTTACATTGCACAACCTTCAATGTTATGTCATAATTACGTAAAATTCTGGCAAATTAGGTGGCCCAAACGGTTGCATATACACTGACTCTGCGTGTAATGAATGCAAGAGAAGTGACAATTTCACCTGGTTAATATTGCCTGCTAACCTGGATTTCTTTTAGCTAAATATGTAGGTTTAAAAATATATACTTCTGTGTGTTGATTTTAAGAAAGGCATTGATGTTTATGGTTAGGTACACATTGGAGCAACGATTATATCCAACGCAGGACACTAGATAAACTAGTAACATCATCAACCATGTGTAGTTAACTAGTGATTATGATTGATTGATTGATTGTTTTTTATAAGATAAGTTTAATGCTAGCTAGCAACTTTCCTTGGCTTCTACTGCATTCGCGTAACAGGCAGGCTCCTCATGGAGTGCAATGTAATCAGGTGGTTAGAGCGTTGGACTAGTTAACTGTAAGGTTGCAAGATTGAATTCCCCGAGCTGACAAGGTAAAAATCTGTTGTTCTGCCCCTGAACGAGGCAGTTAACCCACCGTTCCTAGGCCGTCATTGAAAATAAGAATGTGTTCTTAACTGACTTGCCTAGTTAAATAAAGAGTATATAAAGGTGTACATTTATTTTATTTTATATATATATATATTTTTTTTTATCGGCCAAATCGGTGTCCAAAAATACCGATTTCCGATTGTTATGAAAACTTGAAATCAGCCCTAATTAATCGGCCATTCCGATTTAATCGGTCGACCTCTAGTCTAGACACAACAGTTGTAGTATAGGCCTGAGTCATTGCAGTGGTGTGCAACATACTGGGGATTGTGACTCCCTATCACAGGTCTAGTTAATGGGTGAGGGTCTACAGTCTGCTCTGGGTTTAGAGAGGAAGACTAAGAGAGAGGGTTTTGGCCAGAACAATACAGACGGAGACTGGCCCCCATCTTGCCCTCTCCGCCCTCGCCACTTTACTGTGACTGCCATAGTTTCTGGACATTTCCTGCCTGCTAAGAGACCGCAGCACGGTATATCACTTACCCTGTGTGTGTGCGTGTGCGTGCGTGTGCGCGCTTGTAGGTTTGTGCGCTCGAATGTGTGTCCATCCCTCATTGCCAGCTTACTGCCAGTCTATGGCTGTTGAGGTCCTGGCAGGGCTGGATGATGGATCCAAGCAGTCCGATAACTTATTCATGATGCTGGAAGAGCAGGCTGGCCTGTGAAACCATAAAGAAATACTCTTCTACAGCACTCACCCTCAGCCCTCCTGAAACCTCTCATCTGCTGCCCTCTGTCCTCTCTGCTCTGATCTAACCATACCCTGATGGACACTGAATGTGTGTGAGAGAGAGGGCTCTGTCACACCACCGGGAGCTGAACCACATCTCACTCCTGGAGATAACCATAGACATCAGCCTCTAAATTTACTGGCACCTTCTTCCAAGTCTGTGTCATTCACTGAGGCTGTACCAGAACATTCCGAATCCATGGGGTTCAGGGAGTCCTCCCTCCCTCACTCCCCCCATGCAACCTCCGGTAGAGCCTCGGACCAGGCCACCTCCTGTCAGACAGATGTTGCGTAACACCTGGAACATCCTAAGGTTCTGCTGTTGTGGATCAGCAGTGGGAACCGGGTCAGGGATCAGTGGTCCTGGCCGGACGGCTCAGTGTGTCCTGGAGTCTGTCCAAAACCCCAATCCCCTCTCACTTCCCCAGGCCCATCTGTCTGTCAGGGCCTGTATACTGTACACCAGAGGGAGAGAGCGATAGGGAAGGGGAAAGCTGGAGCGATAATTGGATGGGGGGGGGGCAAGAGGAAGCTGGCAGGGGAGAGAGAGGGAGAAATGGTGGTTCAGATGAAGAGCGGGAGGATGGGACAGGTAGAGGGAGATGAGATACGGGAGAAGCAGCACCATATCATAGCAGGGCTGTTTGGAACTCAGCTCCCTCTGCTTCTAATCTGTTTCTTCCCTCTGGGGCTCTGCGCTGGACTCTGGCTGGACTGTACTTAGCTCATGGCCCAGAGAACACAAGAAAAGCACCAGGAGATGGCTGCACTCAAACTAGTGAATGCCATTTGGCAGTTTGTGTGCGTGTGCACTTTTAGAGTTCACAAGCACGTGTGTAGGAGTTTGTGCTTGTTTGTTGGGTGTGTGTGTGTGTGTGTGTTTCTAATAGCAGGTTGACATCAGTTCCTCTCACAGACGGCTGCAGTGAGTTTGCAACAAATTAAGCCTAGGTGTGGACCTTCAGTCACCATGTCTCTACTGTCACTAATGTTTGACACAGAGCAGATGTTTAGGAGGTCCACAGGGTTAAGCACACAGACTTAGAACATAAGACACTCCGGATCGAACTGCTGGACCACAGCCCGAATTGATATTTAATCATCCTATTTCTCCCTGTCCAAGAATGTTGTTGATAATATCAGACAGCTTGTTGAGCATTTTGGGATCCAGAATGCAGGAGGGAAAGAGAGGGGGGAGACCGAGAGATGGGAGACCGAGTGGGGAGAGAGACAGTTGAAGATGGAGTAAATGGCTCCCCCCGTAAATAATGTCCATGGAGGGGAGGGGGAAGAGGGAATTGGATAATTGGAAACCGAGTGATATACTTACAGAGATACATGGGACATAAAACATGCATGTTAGCAGTGTAGGATTTAAAGCTGGTGCTATTACAGAGGATCCCATTTCAAATGAACTGTTTTTAGGGAGCCTGCACTATCTCATATAGACCTATGGCATTATGGGAGGAAGATAAGGGGCTTTCCCTCAGATCACAGATCGTTCTGTAGATCTCCAAGATCATAGATGGTCACAGATCGCATGCCACAATGTCTGTCTAGTTGGTTTTTGCTTTGCTGTGTAAGTGTTGGTGCATATATCATTGTTTGATGTTTATGTATGTGTATGTGTTTTTCAGTGCAAGTCTATGTGGGGAGAGTCATCCCTGTGTGTTTGTACTGGGCATAGCCGAGAAGTACTCGATGTCCCTGGTAGTGTGTTAACAAGAACCAGATTTCTCTGGTAGCAACTTCACTGTGCCTGGAGCACAACCACCACCACACTCAACCTCCAGACTCCTGCTGGGTTCTAGCCCACAGCCACCCCACGAAGATGCAGGGCTTAGTGTCTCAAATGACACCCTATTCCCCATTTAGGGGTTAATCATAACTACTACCTAGTGTGTTTTCATACATAGTTTTGAGCTATAGTTATAATCAGAGTTTATTTGTTACATTGTGTTTTTTTAATTTGGCCCATTTTGGTTTTACATTGTCAAACCACTACAATTCCTAAGCAAAACCACTTATCCATGCAAGTAATTTGTTAATTGGACACAAATGCTCACCTTAAATCCATCTATGATTATCATGAAGCATCACTTGTGTCCAAATCTTCATATTACTTTCGCTTTTGTCTTCTAACAACATTATGGGAGGAATTCGCAATAGCCGCTCTAACTTCAACTTGAATAGGTTATATTCAGTAGCCTATAGCCCCTGTCTCCCCTAACCTGCATCGGATACACTCATCAATGCACTGCTACTCACAGAATGTCTGAGATATCAAGTTATGATGCTGCATGCATTTTGCAAACAACTAGTAATACTGCGCGACTGGTTATTTTCCTGTGTTTGGTCTGGACTGCATTCTCACCTGCCGCTGAATCGGACCAAGATCACCCTTTTTGAGCAAACCACGGTGCGTTGTGTGGATAGTGTTCACACCAGTCCAAAGGAACCGAACTAAGGGGGTAAACGCACCAGAGTTCTGAAAAAACGCTACAAACCAATTAAGTGTGAAAGGCCCCTTAGTCACATTTTCCTTGGTGTCTCATTTACATCAATGCATGACTAAGGGACAATTTGACACATTTTGGAAAAATTCCTCTTCCTTGAACTTGTCTGTAGGCGAGTATTGACGGCATCCACAATAATCTGTTTACTTTTGCCACAGCCAGGAGGTAGCATGATTAGCATCTTCCCCCCCAAAATGATGTTAACAAAGCTGCATTGCAAGCCATAACTTCCTAAGTGTCGATACCATATTTTATTTTCTGCGAGAATGTTATTTGTTGCAGTAATATCTGAATATTACAATGCTCTCATAGTTCCATCAAGCCACCGGTGAGTTTTGCAGCTGGTAATCAATCTGCGTCTGAGTGCCCAACAGAAAAGGAAGCACACAATACAACTTTATTGTCCATGTTACAGCAAACAGACTGATGTGGCTGTGAGAATACATAAGGAAATAGTTCCAGTTTTGCGTAACAAAATCCCAGTGACTATTACAGAGGTATGCATGCAAATAAAAATAAAAAAAACTAAACAAACTTAGTTTGAAGTGTTTTTGAGGACGTTGCGACTTGCAAGGCAGCTTTGCTAACATCGGTACCATGAATTACATGCATTTTTTTGAGATGATGCTAATCATGCTAACCCCTGGCTGTGACAAAAGTTAACAACAGTTTATTGTGAATACGGCCACTACTGGCCTACAGACACAACTCAACGTTGTATGTGTAGGCCAAAGAGGAATTTGACCCCAAAATCTATTTTGGATGTGCTATCCCTTTAAGAATACACAGCCAATAAACACACATGTTCCATCCCATCCCGCTTTGATGACACAAGCAAGCAAAGATGATGAAGAGAATCCCTTTAAAAGGGTCCATCTTTTTTCTTTTTCTGATGAAGACTGCTCGTATAAACAGCAGTAAAAAAACTGAATGATGCCTCAATATCAGGATAAAGAGGCTTTTAGTTACGTCTGTAAATAAGCCAGAGATGTTCTTTCATGTAAGACAGTTGTATCGTGCGCCATGTGGGCGGCATGTGAAAAGCACGGAGGCGAGGGTGCGGCCGCTCCCTCCCAGGCTCCCTCAGAGCGGGGTTGCCAGAGGTTGCCGGGAGGTCAGAACGTTTTTTTTGTCTTACGGCATATAAATCACGTCTATCTAAACAAACAAGCTAATTAGAATCATGATAAAGTGATCATTGTAAATAATTATTTTAAAGGCCCTCGTAAAAATGCATTTGTCAATCAGCTAGGCCAAGCTAGATTTTTGAGCCAGAGAACAGACACGAGTGTATATAGTACACTGGGGGCCTGCCTCGTTAAAATAAAAAGGCCCTGCTAAATTACAGAAGTTATTTCAGTCATCGCAGAGGTCGACCGAAGTCCTTTGATTATACTGGTCCTGGATCAGAATTCAAACCGATCTGGTTTAGTCAAAACCACACTAGCCTTGACTGAAACTGTAGTCTACTGAAAGGCATGGGAGTTGGAGGAGAGAAAGAAAATAATATAAAGCAGGGTTAGTGTTAATGGAGGTGTCAAGCCTGTGTTTAGGAATGGTGTCATCGAGTGGGTGGAGGAGAAACCGAAGATGCAGCAGAAAGTGTGAGAGTAAGTGCCTTTAGGACAGATTTACAAAGGTTTGGGCTTTATTTTCATTTGTATTTCTGCGACTCCTCACATCCTAACTCCTTGCCGCCTCCTCTCTTGAATATTAAGATGGTGGTTACATGATAGTGCCAGGAGTTTTTCCCTTGCCACCTGACGATAAAAAAAAAAAACACTTGAGCCTACCTACTGTAGTTATCTACATGTTTTTCCTGGTCAGGTCATGTGGTTAGGAAAAACTCCTGGCCTTAGTTCTATGACTTGAACTGATTCACTCCGGTAGGCATTCCACTCATAAGCAAAGCAAAATATTAAAGTTGTGGAGATGATGACAGGTGGATTTCAGGGCGCTCTCTTTCCAGCTGTGGAGACTTTACAGATGTGCTATCTTATTTTGATCACTCTGATGTCACTGAGATTTTACTGCAAAGCAGGACATTCCAATGAGCCTTGTGATTTGCATAAATTCACTGAAAACCCTCAGTTCTCTTTCTTGCTCGCTCAAATGCTAAAGCACCAAACAGAAGAAAGGTCCTACTACTGTAGGTCCTACTCTACTACTGCAACATTCAAATGTACAAAAATGTATCTGAAGGGCAGCCATACACATCAACAACCATAATTTTATATAGCTTGACACAAGATAGATATCGGTCTTCACTACGACGTACAAGTGTATCTGAAATACAGCCATAGGGTACACCTAAACTGTAACCTATTTTTAACCTATCAAAATTAATTAACTTTTTTTTTATATAATCAAATCCTCCTGCTGCAGGATTATTTTTCTCCTGTGATGATAACTGATCAAATTAATATCCGACTGTAGATCTGTGTTGAGAAAGTTATTTAGTGGGGATAGTTGACTTGGAGAGGGTATTTTTCAACTGACGCTCCAGGGGTAGGCTTAACTAATAGAGGATCTTCAGTGTGACTGAGTGTTGGGTTTACATCTGAGCATCGTATTCTATAGAGGGATACAGCAGACTGACAGACTTTTGGAAGGATTGAGTAGGAAAGGGGACTCAGAGCATCAACTCCAGCTGCTCCCTCTGTGTCCTGATGCCCCCCCCACATCTGTCCTGACTGGCTCAGGAGAGCTGCTGCAGATGTTGTTGACGGGCTATAAAGCAGGGAGGAAGTTTCAAACTCCAAATGTTTATTTTTCCTATTCTTTTCTTTTTACACGTTAGATCTGAGAGGATATGAGTGATTCTATTGGGACTGATAGAAAACAGATTGGAGTGGTGCCTCTGATTTATTTGAGCGGTGCCTCATAAAAGTGTTTGTGTGTGCTTGTAGGTCTTTGTGTGTTTGTGGGTTGCAGTGAGACAGAGCTCTTTGACAAAACATGCATTCATGCACTTAGATAAATGTGCACACACACACTACCCAGTGCCAGAGACCTGGGTTACAACATAATTCATGATTTCAGATCAATTGCACAGTCAAACTTTAACCGTTGAAGACCGAATGGTTGTGTACAAGTTAACAAAACAAATATGCTTTATTTAGTTTTCTAACAACTGTCTTATTGCCCTGTATCTTTTCATTATTCAATCTAAACCAGAATCATATGCAACCAAAAGTGCAGTTTGAATTGGGACAACAAAAAAGAGGTTGGGCTGGGAAAAAGGTCCTTGTTTGCACAGTTGGTTATTGTGTTTCAATCTGGCCCTCTCTGGCTGTTTTTTGCATTAAGATGTATTTGTTGTTTGGTTCTCTGCCTTGCGCCCGACGCTGTATTTCTTCAGTATCCTGTCTCCATTTCTGTTGAAAGCATTATGGCATAAAGAACAAAAAAAGATAGATTTATCCACTTTTCTGTTCTTTTCAGAAGGTCATCGCAACTAGCAAACTCTGCTGAAGTGAATTTAAGCTGACTTGTTTGTTCGTTGTATTTTCTCCTCCAGCTCTCTTTTGGCATGGAGACAGTGTGGGCTGTTCTGATGCAGCCTTCTAATCCTCCCTTCTACACACACACACACACACACACACACACACACACACACACACACACACCTCATTGGGCCCCGCTAGTATGTTACCGGTGTGGACAGACAATAAGAAATACTATTTAGGGGCCCCAATCCCACAAGCCGGAGGACAACAGTAACTAATGCACTTAAGAGCAGCCAAACTACCAGGTCCTATTCTCATTTATGTGGTTTCTCTCGCCAGCTAGATTTTTCTTTCTATTGGGTGTTTTTTTTCTGACAACTCACTGCAAGTGGATGTGATTTCGACTTGCGTAATGCGTGCAAACTTGGGTCTAAAGCACAAATTAGGCTATTGGAAGCAGTGCAAGAGTTGCGTGCCTGTGTAAAAGTCAGAATATGGCACTGAATGGATTGGCCCGCCCGGGGGGCTGCGTGTGTCTGACTGTGTCCAAGTGTGAGATGGTGTGTAGTTTATGCCGTATCGCTAACAGATCTCTATCATGTGTTTGGGTTAATGTGGTTGATGTGTTTCCCGAGTGTCAGACCCATAATTTCATACTACAGTATGAGTGTTTTTGATCAGAACACAGTCCCTCCCCTCCTGACCTTTTCCTACAATGTGTTCTGAGAAGAAGGTGAGGAGACCGGATTTGAGGAATCAGGGAATGTCAAATTGGGAAAGTGATGAGTTCTTTTTGCATACCAAGTAGTGGGACAGGAAGTGGTCCCTGGGAGACTTCCTGTATTCACTGTAGAGATCTCACACAACGTTCCAGAACATTAAACCCCTCTGCTCTCTGTGTGCTCAGATCCTCACAGCTGAGAATGCTCTCATGAAGGTTTGAAGTCCCAACCTTTAATCGAATTGTACAAGAGTTAGTCAACCCTGGAATCCCCCGTCCTCCTTGATTGCACACTTACAGTGCATTCGGAAAGTATTCAGATCGCTTGACTTTTTCCACCTTTTGTTACGTTAGAGCCTTATGCTAAAATAGATTATTATTATTATTTTTTTTAAATATCCTCATCAATCTACATATAATACAAAGCAAAACCAGATTTTTAAAAATGTTTGCACTTACTACAAATAAAAAAACTGAAATCACATTTACATAAGTATTCAGACCCTTTATTCAGTACTTTGTTGAAGCACCTTTGGCAACGATTACAGTCTCGAGTCTTGGGTATGACGCTACAAGCTTTGCACACCTGTATTTGGGGAGTTTCTCCCATTCTTCTCTGCAGATCCTCTCAAGCTCTGTCAGGGTGGATAGGGAGCATCACTGCAGTTATTTTCAGGTCTCTCCAGAAATGTTCAATCGGGTTCAAGTCCAGGCTCTAGCTGGGACACTCAAGGACATTCAGAGACTTGTCCCAAAGCCACTTCTGCGTTGTCTTGGCTGTGTGCTTAGGGTTGTTTTCCTATTGGAAGGTGAACCTTCGCCCCAGTCTGAGGTTCTGAACGCTCTGGAGCAGATTTTCATCAATGATCTCTCTTTACTTTGCTCTGTTCATCTTACCCTCAATCCTGACTAGTCTCCCAGTACCTGTCGCTGAAAAACATCCCCACAGCATGATGCTGCCACCACCATACTTCAGTGTAGGGATGGTGCCAGGTTTTCTCCAGACGTGACGCTTGGCATTCAGTCAAAATGGTTCAGTCTTGGTTTCATCAGACCAGAGAATCTTGTTTCTCATGGTCTGAGAGTCCTTAAGGTGCCTTTTGGCAAACTCCAAGCGGGCTGTCATGTACCTTTTACTGAGGAGTGGCTTCCGTCTGGCCACTCTACCATAAAGGCCTGATTGGTGGAGTGCTGCAGAGATGGTTGTCCTTTTGGAAGGTTCTCCCATCTCCACAGAGGACCTTTTGGAGCTCTGTCAGAGTGACCATTGGGTTCTTGGTCACCCCCCTCCCTGATTGCTCAGTATGGCTGGGCGGCCAGCTCTAGGAAGAGTCTAGGTGGTTCCAAACTTCTTCCATTTAAGAATGATGGAGGCCACTGTGTTCTTGGGAATCTTCAATGCTGCAGAAATGTTTTGGTACCCTTCCCCAGATCTGTGCCTCGACACAATCCTGTCTTGGAGCTCTACGGACACTTCCTTCGACCTCATGGCTTCGTTTTTGCTCTGACATGCACTGTCAACTGTGGGACCTTGTATAGACAGGTGTGGGCCTTTCCAAATCATGGACTCCAATCAAGTTGTAAAACATCAAGGATTATCAATGGAAACAGGATGCACCTGAGCTCAATTTTTGAATGCGCCTGAGCTCAAGGATATTTGAATCTCAAAGCAAAGGATCTGTATACTTTGAAATAATATATTTCTGTTTAAAAAATATATGCATTTGCAAAAATGTCTAACAACATGTCTTTGCTTTGTCATTATTGTGTGTAGATTGAGGATTTTTTATTATTTAATCCTTTTTAGAACAAGGCTCTAACGTAACAAAAAGGGAAGGGGTCTTAATACTTTCTGATGGCACTGTAAATATACTAGTAGACACTCAAATGCTACACCTAACACACTTGGAATTTCGCTTTACCTATCAAGGTCAGAATCAATTATTCATTATTCGCTAATCATTAAGTACCTGCCCTGCCATGTTTACCTACACTCTCTTACCGTCTCTCAAGGCTACCGTCACGCCAAATCAGCCGGTCTCTAGTTCACTATGTCTGTCTAATTTTGTGGCACTGATCTGGCTAGCGTAGCCATTGAGGCTTCCTTTTCATCTAATAGTTCCCATCAGGCTGGCTGGGAATGGTGTGTTCTGGCTGCATCAGACATTGTGGTGAAGTGAAAAAATCTGTCTAAATCTCCTGGAGCCAACCCCCCACCCCCCCCCCCCCCCCCCCCCAGAGCCCGGTGGGTTAACACGACTCACAAAACACATTACAGAGTCAGCAACTTCAAAGTGAAGGTCGAGGTTTGGTTGGGGGTGGAAGGGGGCGGGTTGGTAGGGCAAGTGGGTCACATACAGCATCTGTAATTGGGGTTTTTAAGGTTTCGTTTTTTTCTGCAGATTCTGAGTCATCCCCAAATTGGGAATGTCTGTTAGGCCTGCACCCAGCTGCTCTACTCTACTAGCATGGGAGTAAGTCAGACTGGGTTAGAGCTGGAGACGGCATCAAATACCAGAGAAGCTTCACATCATGCAAGAGGTAGAGAGAGACAGACCATGTTGTAGTGTAGAGTATTAAATGCAAGCGAGAGCCATGGTTTTATTTACACACACACAGCTGTCTTACTATACCTGTGAGGACTTTTTGGGTACCAACAGTTGATTCACATTCAAAATCCTATTTGCCTTAACTCCTAATTATAACCCATACGCCTTAAATGGCTTTTTCACATTTTAGGATCGGCCATAATGTCCTCACTTGTTCGAATTCTCCTTGGTTTACTATTCTTGTGAGGATTTCTGGTCCTCACAAGTATAGTATCAAACACACACACAGCTCACTTAATATTTCCCTCCATCAGTCTTGCTGGGTCAGATGTGATTGTATGTTAGCTTTGCATGTCTGTTTACACATTCAACAACTTATTACAGTTGGCCTACTGTATGTTATCCAATTAGGTCTAGATATCATAACTCTAAACCTATAGCCCCGGTTTCCTATAGTGTGTGTGAATGTAAATCTACAGGAATACCCCACACCATGTTTCAGTTGCCCCATCGGGCTCTATTATTGAGTGTGTTAAAAAATGAGCTTTGGCACAGCTTGGCTGTAGTTCAACACAACAGGGTTTAGGGGTTTCCCCTCTCTCTCCTCTTCTCTCTGTTTTATCTTTCCCTCCCTCTCCCCCTTTCTCATTTTCTCTCTCTCTCTCTCTCTCTCTCTCTCTCTCTCTCCATGGCGGCTGTGCATGGGAAACAAAACACTTTTTCAAATGGTAGGGCTCTTATTGGCTGATCTGTCTTTAGCGTTCCTTATTGGTCCACTGCGTCCTCCGAGACTTGTTTGCTAGATTTTCCCTAAAGAAAGAGCATTCTCTCCTTCTAGTCACTGTTACCTGTGTGTGTGTGTGTGTGTGTGTGTGTGTGTGTGTGTGTGTGTGTGTGTGTGTGTGTGTGTGTGTGTGTGTGTGTGTGTGTGTGTGTGTGTGTGTGTGTGTGTGGCACTAGTCTGTGCTTGTTACACCCTGATAGTTGTGACTAATAAAATAATGTAAACACACATCGGAGCATAAATGTCTTTCTGCTGTTTGTTTTAATTGGCCTCAGGGAAGTGTAGCCAGCCAGTTAGTTACAGAGCAGACCCAGGTCCTGGCAGTAAACTCTTGATTCAGAGCATTAGCTAGCTGGCAGAAGCAGCTAACACTGACTGCATCTGAAATGGCACCCTATTCTCTATATAGTGCACTACTTCTGACCAGAGCCCTATGAGCCCTGGTCAAAATCAGTGCACTATGTAAGGAATAGGGTGCCATTTTGGGTGATGCTAAGCAGACCTCTTCTTGGGGTCGTGTGTGTTGAAGTTTGACACACAGACACATTGGTTGACCCTTGCACAAGCACTCACCACAGGCAAAATTGTTACTTCAATTATATTAACAATAGTCTTGTGATTAATTTAAGCAAATTAATTGTGATAAAGATTCACTCTATTTTTTTCAATTACATTTTATATTAATATCTCCCTTTCGCTCCCCTCTTCCTCCCTCTTTTTCTCGTACTTTTTCTCCCCCTCACATTCTATCCCACCTCCCCTCTTTCTCTCACGTTCTCCCTCCCTATCTCTCCTCCCCCTGGTCAGGTGCTGCGTGGGGCCCAGCTGATAGCAGTGGCATCAGCTGACGGAGGGGCCACAACAGTGGAGGGCTCCCCCCTACAAGCCAGTGACATCCAGGTGCAGTATGTCCAACTGGCCTCCGTCAACGAGCACACCGCTACTGTACAGGTGAGGAACGCACACAAACACACAGAGACACACGTCCTTGGATGAACTGGCCATCGAGTCCGGTGGGCCTGACAGCAGCATTTCTGACCTTCTCTTTTGTATCTTAGCATCGGTTCCAACTTCCTGTTGCTCAAATTCCTGAGGTACACCTTTTACATTTACACACATCCAGTAAAGTAGACTGCGAAGGTACATTAGAGGTCTGTGCGGGACTGATTTCCTCATCACGCTGCTGCAGCTTTTCATACTGTAACCGCCTGGTCCCGCTGGCTTTTTGTCGGATTTCTACCCGCTTTCGCAAGAACTGGTCCCGAACCCAACCGCAGTCCCACAAATGTTATTTTAGGTGTATGTGACGCAGATCACTTGACAGCCATGGTCCCAGCTATTTTGCATTCAGTAGGCAATACAAAAATGTGCAAAAAATAACCCAAGAAATAGGTTAAATTACCAGAGTTTCTCATGTGGCCCATTATTTATATTAGGCTATCAGTATTACTGGGCTACGTCAGCGAATAGGCTAAACTTAGTTTGAAAGAGAGACAAAGTTGGCTCAAGAATGGACACTTTCACTTTCTCTTGAGCTATGTGTTGCATAATAGCATACCTTAATAGGAGCAGAACGCTTGGAGGCAGAGACAAATATGAGTGATCAATATTTATTACCAGACAATGTGGTAGGCTTAAACTATAGCTTAATCATATTTAGGACGTACATTTCCTTCATTTCCTTGCATATAGCCTACTCTATTTAATAGAGACCACACGCGCAGCGGATCTCGCAAACCCAACTAGGAGAGGTAGGCTACTTAACTTGAAGCAGCAACAATGATGGGAGCGGATACATGCACTTTCTTTTACATTTTGCATAGCCTATAGCCTACCTTCTAAGAGCGGGACGATTTGCAAGCAGAGACAAATAAATGGGTTATCAATATTCACTGAAAAGGAAAAGGCGCATCCGTGCACCTTTTCAATGATGATCAAATGTTTTAGTTGCATCTCGACTCGCGTTGATTGAGCGCCTTCCACTTCTTTCCATTATCAATATTTATTTCCAGACACTAGTAAACTCTAACCTTAACATGATTAACCACCACTTGATGGTGGCATCACAGGCCTCTGGAGGGGGGTGGATTAGTGTAAGGTATTGTGGAGGTGAGGGGGAAATAAGGAGAGGATATGGATGAAGTAGGTATTTGTAGATGATGTTAGAGTAGGTGGTTGAATGGGTGTTGTGTGTAGGGGTGTTAAAGCTGGTTCAGATGTTAGGGACATTGGGGGTAGGTGAGGTGGGGGAGGAGTATAGAGGGTTGGGTTCTAAATATACCTGAGTGGTTAAGAGCTCACACAGACATTCAGTCTCTCACACCCCCTTTAAATGACTCACACCATCTTGTGCAATATCCCAGTAAAACTATGTGGTGCGATGCTCTTTCTCCTTATAATTAGTGACATGTTGAAATCAAAATGCCAGTGTAATAATTAGCAATTTCACCAAACTGCTTGCAGGTACTCAACACTCCGCTTTTCTCCCTATTGTCATGCTTTCATTCAAAGCGAATGCCCTTCTCCTTTAAGTCCTAGAGTTGGTGTTTTAATTTAACAATGTAAAATGCACAGATGCAGCTTCAGAAAGAGGAAAGTAATAATTACTAGATTAGCTTTGAATCCCTTGATGGTTGAGTTCAGAGAATGGGAGCCATGTGTTGAAAGCAGTAAGGGTACACAGGCACCCACAGCAGTCCCTCCTTTTATGTGGTCAACTTGGCAAGGCCAGAAACACAACAAAAGAACGAGACCTTCTCTTAGTTTTTCACTCATGTTTTGTTTTCGAAAACCATGTTGAATGCCACATGTCCTCCGTAATGCTTGGTTTGCTCACTTCCCCAAAAGTCAAGTTTTATATGGATATCTCCGATTCGTCCCATCGCCGATTCGTCCCTGCGTGACATTATAAAAAGAGTACCCGAAAAAAGCTTGGCTCTTTTAAAAGTGATTTGTTTGGCTGTTTGTAGAAATGCCAGTCCTGCTCGGAGTTGGAGTAATTTGAGTCTCCTTGTTCATTAGGACTGATGTGATTGTATACCTATGCATACACAGAGAATATCCTGCCCGCCACCTATCACTTTTTTTGGGCGACTAGCTGAATGAGGCATGGCATCCTCTGTCATCCCTGGTGTCATCTGGTCATCCCCACATCACTTTGTCGGTTCTGTAATTTGTCCCACCTGTCCCCCATTCCCCTCTTGGAACCATAGACATCCTAAATTAATTAATTTCTCTCCCTTACTTCCACCAGGCTTGTGTTTGTGATGTTTCTATAGATGTATACATGATTGCCACCCCATACATTGTGTTGAGCTGCGGTCTGGGTTCCATTTCACCTCTCTCCCCTCTCTCAGCAATCAGACCGTTGTTTGTGTACACTTTTGTGAATGGGCTTTATTTGTTCTAATGGTTGATTGTACACAGACAGCTTGACAGAAATCAACAAAGTTGACCGGGCCTTGATCAATCTCCAATTTCCTGTTCCCAAGAGATGAAATTAAGCCTCTTGGGTTAACCAAGGGCATATGGACCAGGCAGGGGAGAGAATACAACTGTTGAACAGCCACTACATTTAGTTCTGTTAGGCTACTCAAAGAGAGACTACTCCATTGTCATTTAACAAAGTTTTAGAGCCCACTCTTTATTTTGAAATTCAACAAAACGGTGGCCACCAAAATTTCACCTTGTTTGCTATAAAGCTGAAGGATTGGTGTTTGAGAAATGTAGGCTAACATTCAAATTCATATCAAAACGTCTGTAAATGTCAGAGTGGGCCTTTAAACATTTAGCAAATCAATCACAGTGGGCTTGTGAGGAGATGTACACTCAAGGCCAATACTGACCGTTGGGTTGCTGCCCTTTCCAATTCTAAGGTCATGGAAAGGTCACTACATTTTCCCCTCCCTGAAATGTGTCGAACTGTTTTCCCAAACATATGGTAGCATTTATAACTAAGCTCTTGAAAAATTACTTCAGCTTTTTATTTATTTATCTTTTAAATTTTTTCTCCCTCTTTATTTAATAGTTTCCATTACACAAGCTAGATCAAATAAAGTACACAAGCTAGATTCAAATAAGATATTTCCGAACAGGAAGGCCTGTTTGGCCTCGTGACAGATTATGCTATGTTTTTTTACATTTAGCCTTGTGATGGTTCAGACACTGGTCAGGTCTAAAGCTGGCCCTATTACACCCTAACAGGGTCTGGTCCTGGGCGGGGTCCTCATACGGTGCCAGAGATGCCTGTTATAACCAGATGAAAGACAATTGCGTAGATGAATAGGAAGAGTTTTTTTAGTTTGACACCTGGGTCATATTCATTAGGCACCAAATGGAAGAAAGCTGACTGAAACAGGGAGGGACTACCAGGACTTGCTCAATAACAACCTCTTGTTTTATTTTTCTGTTGAAAAACACGTTTAAATGGTTTCCTATGGTGTGCTCTAATGGATACGATCCTGGGATATGCTTGGGAGGTGGTACAACTTACTATTAGATGTGTTTGGTTGGATGCTGTAGCAAGGTGGTCGCATAGTTTAAGCTGTGCGCTTTCTGTTGCAGGGCTGATTTCATGGCTGTTACTTATGTTGATGTCATGAGAGTTTGGTTTAATCTAGTGAAATCCTTTCAGTGTGGATATAATACTGTTGTCCAGATCAGACACCAGCTGGTATCCACTCACCTTTGTCTTGTGTTGGCTAGTCTGGTGCACCAGACACTTCTGTGTGCAATAGCTTGGGTAACTTGGGGATCAGTGGAGGCTTCTCAGAGGAGGAAGGGGAGGACCATCCTCAGTGAATTTCATGTACAACTATGCTAAATATAATCTCATGTCACCAAATAATTTATTAAAACACACTATTTTGCAATTAAGGTCTACAGTAGCCACACCAGCATGCTGTAGGGTAGCACCATGGTGTAGCCAGAGGACAGCTAGCTTCAAATCAAATCTAAGTTTATTTGTAACATGCGCCAAATACAACAGGTGTAGACCTTACAGTGAAATGCTTACTTACAGGCTCTAACCAACAGTGCAATTTAAAAAAAAAAGGTAATATGTGAACAGTAGGTGGTAAGTAAAGAAATAAAAACAACAGTAAAAAGACAGTGAAAAATAACAGCAGCGAGGCTATATACAGGCACCAGTTAGTCAGGCTGATTGAGGTAGTATGTACATGTAGATATGGTTAAAGTGACTATGCATATATGATAAACAGAGAGTAGCAGCAGCGTAAAAGAGGGGTTGGGGGGGGCACACAATGCAAATAGTCTGGGTAGCCATTTGATTACCTGTTCAGGAGTCTTATGGCTTGGGGGTAAAAACTGTTGAAAAAAAACTGTTGCCTTTTTGTCCTAGACTTGGCACTCCGGTACCGCTTGCCATGTGGTAGTAGAGAGAACAGTCTATGATTGGGGTGGCTGGGGTCTTTGACAATTTTTAGGGACTTCCTCTGACACCGCCTGGTATAGATGTCCTGGATGGCAGGCAGCTTAGCCTCAGTGATGTACTGGGCCGTACGCACTACCCTCCGTAGTGCCTTGCGGTCGGAGGCCGAGCAATTGCCGTACCAGGCAGTAATGCAACCAGTCAGGATGCTCTCGATGTTGCAGCTGTAGAACCTTTTGAGGATCTGAGGACCCATGACAAATCTTTTTAGTTTCCTGAGGGGGAAATAGGCTTTGTCGTGCCCTCTTCACGACTGTCTTGGTGTGTTTGGACCATTCTAGTTTGTTGGTGATGTGGACACCAAGGAACTTGAAGCTCTCAACCTGCTCCACTACAGAGCGTGCTCGGTCCTCCTTTTCCTGTAGTCCACAATCATCTCCTTAGTCTTGGTTACGTTGAGGGATAGGTTGTTATTCTGGCACCACCCGGCCAGGTCTCTGACCTCCCTATAGGTTGTCTCATCGTTGTTGGTGATCAGGCCTACCACTGTTGTGTCGTCTGCAAACTTAATGATGGTGTTGGAGTCGTGCCTGGCCATGCAGTTGTCGTGTCTTTGGCATCATTAAACTGAAGACTGTTATTTTATCAAATCAATTCTCTGTAATTATTATTACGTGATTAAACTAATCACGTAAATGTAATTAACTAGGAAGTCGGGGCACCAAGGAAAATATTCAGATTACAAAGTTATAATTTTCCTAATATAACTTTCATATACTTTAATATCTGATCAATTAATCTTCTAATTAATGAATTATTCTTTACCTCACATAAGTCTCATTCCAAACATCGTAAATTGTTGGTTATCTGCACGAACCCAGTCTTCACTATGAATCATCCATACATCAATTGTCTCAATCATTTATTTATTAACTAACAAAATAATCACAGAAATGCATAAAACAAACAAACAAAGTAGATATGGTTACAAAGAAATGATAGGGGATGTGCCCTAGTGGGCTAAACCGGTATGGCGGCTTGGTAGACAAAGGGACTGAGAAGGCGTGAAAGACAAAAGACACTACACAGTTGATAATTCTAACAATTGAAATGCTAATCCTTTGCACATGAACGCTCACTCATTCGGGAATAATTGCAATCAATATATATATTTACGCTCAGTGTGTCGTCGTGATCTCTGTTGGAATTGTCCTTTTCTGTTGGAGAGTTCAGCCAAGATTCTCTCTGCGTCCCTGGAGTCTTTGGTTAGAATGGATATTTCAGAGTAACATTCAGAAATGTTCTTATAGATAGATGTTTTGGCGGTTGTCGGTCTTCACGTTCAATGGTACAGAATTTCTAGCTGCAGACTAGTAATTAGTATCAAAGATTTGCTCTTATTCTGTCAGCATCGATAGTCTCAGAGTTTAACCACATGGTATGGTTAAAAGATTCAGCAACCATTACAACCTTAGCTCCCTCGATGGTCGAGGTACACATGGTCTCTACTCAAACCTTAGCTCCCTCTGTGATCGAGGTACTGGTCTACTGGGAAATTCCCAATGTGGGGGTTATATCCATAACCGTAGGAAAGGGCTGTCCCATGATGCCAGATCAATGTCTGTGCTCATGGGGCGGGCCTATGACTTAGTTAAACTCCAACGGGAATTGGAGTTTCCTTCATTAACTTCTTTGGGATACCCCCCCCCCCCCCCCTTCTCTCAATTTCTGCCTGAAGACATACCCTAATCTAACTGTCTGTAGCTCAGGCCCAGAAGCAAGGATATGCATGTTCTTGGTATCATTTGAAAGGAAACACTCTGAAGTTTGTGGAAATGTGAATTGAATGTAGGAGAATATAGATCTGGTAGAAGAAAATACAAGGAAATAAACATACGTTTTCTGTTTTTTATTGTTGTTGCGTCATCTTTCAACTGAACAAGAACAGCCAAACATTCAGATATGATGCTGGGGATAATTTCGATGCAGAACATAAGATGGCAACAGTATTTGAAAAAAGTTTCAGAAAGATATCTTCAGGAATGAGTGAGCTACATGACATTGAGCATGTAGTCACCCAGGTGTCCCACACAAGTTGCCCAAATGTACCCAAGTGGCCGAATTGGTACAGTGAGAAGAGAGAAGGTTTCACAGGAGAACAAAGGAACCTCTTCTCCATCATAGAACTTGAGAACTGTCTGGCCATGAGGAGAGAGACTACTCTAGGAATTTATGACCTGCGATAACAGAGCCTGGGTGTAGGGGGTAGAGAGAGAGGTGGTGAGAGAGAGAGGGGGGATGGTGGAGAGAGGGGGATGGTACTCGCTATCCCCAAAGAGGGTCACATCATGACACAGTCGTGGTTGAACAGGGAGTACAGGAGGGGACTGAGCACGCACCCCTGAGGGGCTCCAGTGTTGAGGATCAGCGTGGCAGATGTGTCGCTACCTATCCTCACCACCTGGGGGCGGCCCGTCAGGAAGTCCAGGATTCAGTTGCAGAGGGAGGTGTTTAGTCCCAGGATCCTTAGCTTAGTGATGAGCTTTGAGGGTACTATGGTGTTGAACGTTGAGCTGTAGTCAACAAATAGCATTCTCAAATAGGTGTTACGTTTGTCCAGGTGGGAAAGGGCAGTTTGGAGTGAAATAGAAGTTGCATCATCTGTGGATCTGTTTGGGCGCTATGCAAATTGGACTGGGTCTAGGGTTTCTGGGATAATGGTGTTGATGTGAGCCATTACCAGCCTTTCAAAGCACTACATGGCTATGGACGTGAGTTCTACGGGTCTGTAGTTATTTAGGCAGTTTGCATTCGTGTTCTTGGGCACAGGGACTATGGTGGTCTGCTTGAAACATGTCGGTATTACAGACTCAATCAGGGACATGTTGAAAATGTCAGTGAAGACACCTGCCAGTTGGTCAGCACGTGCCCAGAGCACACGTCCTGGTATCCATCTGGCCCCACAGCCTTGTGAATGTTGACCTGTTTAAAGGTCTTAGTCACGTCGACTACGGAGAGCGTGATCACACAGTCGTCCGGACCAGCTGATGCTCTCATGTATGCCGCAGTGTTGCTTGCCTCGAAGCAAGCATAGAAGTGATTTAGCTCATCTGGTTGGCTTGTGTCACTGGGCAGCTCGCGGCTGTGCTTCCCTTTGTAGTCTGTAATAGTTTGCAAGCCCTGCCACATAAGACGAGCGTCAGAGCCGGTGTAGTACGATTCAATCTTAGCCCTGTATTGATGCTTTGCCTGTTTGATGGTTCGTTGGAGGGCATAGCAGGATTTCTTATAAGCTTCCGGGTTAGAGTCCCGCACCTTGAAAGTGGCAGCTCTACCCTTTAGCTCAGTGTGAATGTTGCCTGTTATCCATGGTTTCTGGTTGGGGTATGTACATTCGTGGCCAAAAGTTTTGAGAATGACACAAATATAAATTTTCACAAAGTCTGCTGCCTCAGTTTGTATGATGGCAATTTGCATATACTCCAGAATGTTATGAAGAGTGATCAGATGAATTGCAATTAATTGCAAAGTCCCTCTTTGCCATGCAAATGAACTGAATCCCCCAAAAACATTTCCACTGCATTTCAGCCCTGCCACAAAAGGACCAGCTGACATCATGTCAGTGATTCTCTCGTTAACACAGGTGTGAGTGTTGACGAGGACAAGGCTGGAGATCACCCTGTCATGCTGACTGAGTTCGAATAACAGACTGGAG
This sequence comes from Salvelinus namaycush, assembly GCF_016432855.1. NCBI lineage: Eukaryota > Metazoa > Chordata > Actinopteri > Salmoniformes > Salmonidae > Salvelinus > Salvelinus namaycush. The sequence goes on from NC_052315.1 coordinate 39,385,713, forward strand.
GCTTCAAAAGGAGGGTGATGCTTGGAATCATTGTTCTTCCGCTGTCAAACATGGTTACCTGCAAGGAAACACGTGCTGTCATCATTGCTTGCACAAAAAGGGCTTCACAGGCAAGGATATTGCTGCCAGTAAGATTGTACCTAAATCAACCATTTATCATCAAGAACTTCAAGGAGAGCGGTTCAATTGTTGTGATGAAGGCGCCCAAGAAAGTCCAGCAAGTGCCAGAACCGTCTCCTAAAGTTGATTCAGCTGCGGGATCGGGGCACCACCAGTACAGAGCTTGCTCAGGAATGGCAGCAGGCAGGTGTGAGTGCATCTGTACGCACAGTGAGGCGAAGACTTTTGGAGGATGGCCTGGTGTCAAGAAGAGCAGCAAAGAAGCCACTTCTCTCCAGGAAAAACATCAGGGACAGACTGATATTCTGCAAAAGATACAGGGATTGGACTGTTGAGGACTGGGGTAAAGTCATTTTCTCTGATGAATCCCCTTTCCGATTGTTTGGGGCATCCGGAAAAAAGCTTGTCTGGAGAAGACAAGGTGAGCGCTACCATCAGTACTGTGTCATGCCAACAGTAAAGCATTCTGAGACCATTCATGTGTGGGGTTGCTTCTCAGCCAAGGGAGTGGGTTCACTCACAATTTTGCCTAAGAACACAGCCATGAATAAAGAATGGGACCAACACATCCACTGAGAGCAACTTCTCCCAACTATCCAGGAACAGTTTGGTGACGAACAATGCCTTTTCCAGCATGATGGAGCACCTTGCCATAAGGCAAAAGTGATAACTAAGTGGCTCAGGGAACAAAACATCGATATTTTGGGTCCATGGCAAGGAAACTCCCCAGACCTTAATCCCATTGAGAACTTGTGGTCAATCCTCAAGAGGCGGGTGGACAAACAAAAACCCACAAATTCTTACAAACTCCAAGCATTAATTATGCAAGAATGGGCTGCCATCAGTCAGGATGTGGCCCAGAAGTTAATTGACGGCATGCCAGGGCGGATTGCAGGGGTCTTGAAAAAGAAGGGTCAACACTGCAAATACTCACTCTTTGCATCAACTTCATGTAATTGTCAATAAAAACCTTTGACACTTATGAAATGCTTGTAATTATTCTTCAGTATTCCATAGTAACATCTGACAATAATATCTAAAGACACTGAAGCAGCAAACTTTGTGGAAATTAATATTTGTGTCATTCTCAAAACTTTTGGCCACAAATGTATGTAAAGTCACTGTGGGGACGACGTCCTCGATGCACTTATTGATAAAGCCAGTGACTGATGTGGTGTACTCCTCAATGCCATCGGAAGAATCCCGGAATATGTTCCTGTCTGTGATAGCAAAACAGTCCTGTAGTTTAGCATCTGCTTCATCTGATCGTTTTTTTTGTAGACTGAGTCACTGGTGCTTCCTGCTTGTAAGCAGGTATCAGGAGGATAGAATTTTGGTCGGATTTACCAAATGGAGGGCGAGGGGGAGCTTTGTACACGTCTCTGTGTGTGGAGTACAGGTGATCTAGAATTTTTTTCCCCCTCTGGTTGCACATTTAACTTTGATCGAAATTAGGTAGAACTGATTTAAGTTTCCCTGCATTAAAGTCTCCGGCCACTAGGAGCACCACCTCTGGGTGAGCGGTTTCCTGTTTGCTTATTTCCTTATACAGCTGACTGAGTGCGGTCTTAGTGCCAGCATCTGTCTGTGGTGGTACATAAACTGCCACGAAAAGTATAGCTGAAAACTCTCTAGGCAAATAGTGTGGTCTGCATTTTATCGCAAGATACTCTACTTCAGGCGAGCAAAATCTAGAGACTTCCTTAGATTTTGTGCAACAACTGTTGTTTACAAATATGCACAGACCGCCCACTTCGTCTTACCGGAGTGTGCTGTTCTATCTTGCCGGTGCAGCGTATATCCCGCTAGCTGAATATCCATTTCATCATTCAGCCATGATTCCGTGAAACATAAGATATTACAGTTTTTGATGTCCCGTTGGTAGGATATTCGTGATCATACCTTGTCTAATATATTGTCCAATGATTGCACGTTGGCGAGTAATATTGACGGTCACGTCAGCTTTCCCACTCGCCTTCTGCGGATCCTTACGAGGCACCCCGCTCTGTGTCCTCTGTACCTACGTCTCTTCCTCTTGCAAATAACGGGGATGTTGGCCTTGTCAGGTGTTCGGAGAATGTCCTGTGCGTCCTGCTTGTTGAAGAAAAAATCCTTGTCTAATCCGAGGTGAGTGATCGCTGTCCTGATATCCAGAAGCTATTGTTTTGCCGTAAGATATGGTACATTGACTGGCTTTTTTGCCTTAAGCTTCTGGGTACATTGACTTCAATACAAAACCTAGGAGGCTCATGGTTCTCACCCCCTTCCATAGACTTACACAGTAATTATGTCAACTTCTGGAGGATGTCCTCCAACCTATTAGAGCTCTTGCAGGATGAACTGACATCTTGTCCACCCAATCAATGGATCAGAGAATTAATCTAGTACTGGAAGCATAAGCACTGCAGTGCATAAAATGGGGTGAGTAGTTGACTCAATGCGAGAGAAAGACAATAGTTGACTAGTGTTTAACAAATTAGTTTCTTCCAAAAATGAAGGAGAAGCAAGTGAGAGAGAGTGTCATTTTTTTCCAGTTTCACTTACTTAGCTAGCAAGTGAAGCTAGCTTGTTTAACCTACTCAAACACTCTGCTCAAACAGAGGGATGCTATGTTAGCTTGCTGGCCTATGACTATCTAACACAACACTGGAGCTCTTCCAAGTCATGGTAAGCTTTTGGTTTTACAAATGTATTGCTGCCTGTGTAAGTGCTAAACTGCTTACTGACTCTACAACTTTAGTGCATGATTGTAGCGGGTTTACTAACATGTTAGTTCTACTAGCTATGTTGACTATGACGTTACTTTAGCTTATAAGGTGACAATGATGAAGGCTGTGTGTAGTAGTGATATGGGGTGGCTTGGATTTTATATTTTTTTGCCTGGTCATATACAGCTGATGTGCTGTGCATTGAAGTCCACAAGCGAAGGGACAAGGTGAGAGGAGGAGAGCGCATAGATGTGATAAGGAATACAACATGGCTGCTATGAAAGTGAACTGTGTTTACATGTGATCAGGGGTCTATTCATTCTGCCGATTCTGTTGAAAAGCGTTTCTTAAACGGAAGCAAACAGAACTAAATTTGTCCAATAGAAACTCTCGTTTGCAACTGTTGGACTAATGACTACACCCTATATCAGCTAGATGCAGGCAAGAGTGTGCAAGGCGGTATTGAATGTGTCACTGTCTGTCACCTCAAATTTTGCTCTCGACCTATGTGCACCTACGTTGTAAACTTTAATTCATTGGCTAGGTTGTTGCAACCTCATGATAGGTATTTACTGCTGTTGCTGTGCCGGTGCAGCTGCGCTACATTGAGAGTAAGAGAATTAAAAGATGCGGGTCAGGTTTTTTTTTTCTGTGTCCAAATTGGGCTTAGGTTGTGGGCAGGGGCGTGGCAGTGGTTGTGGTCAATGTGTGTTCCATTTTTTGCTGTTTTAAAGCTAATTTCCTGTAATTCTACACATTTGCCATGAGGCAGAGAGAAACAAGTTCTGTTTTAAAGCTAATTTCCTGTAATTCTACACATTTGCCATGAGGCAGAGAGAAACAAATTCTGTTTTAAAGCTAATTTCCTGCATATCTAGAAAGTTTTACCATGGGGCTGAGAAAGAAATGGCAGTTTTTAAAGCCAATTTCCTGTTTTTAGTCGTTTAAGTTAACACTGAATGTTTTCCAACGCTAAATCATTTTCAAAAATGCTGAAAAAAACCTTGCAGGTACGCTGTTGGGGAGAACTTTGGCATCTCGGCCAGGAAAGAATGACTCAACGCTGTTCTCTCTTTCTGTCTCTCTCTCTCTCTCTGTCTCTCTCTCTGTCTCTCTCTATGTGCACAGTGACTCTTCCTTGACTCATCTTTTACTGGGGTTTACCCATTCCACCTCTCCGTGCCTCTCGGATCGGAGATTGGCCCAGGAGATAATACGTCTGCATTTTATTAGAGACTATAGCCCTTCCCTGGTGAGGATAACAAGCACGCAGATGAGCTTCCCTGAGACGATTTCTGACATTTTGTGCAGAAATTCTACGGTTGTGTAAGACAACAGTTACATCAGCTGTCCAGGTGGCTCGTCTCAGGCCATCCCGCAGGTGAAGAAGCCAGATGTGGAGGTCCTGGGCTGGCGTGGTTACATGTGGTCTCCAGTTGTAAGGCCCTTTGGACGTACTGCCAAATTCTCCAAAACGATGGAGGCGGCTTATGGTAGAGAAATTAATATTCAATTCTCTGGCAACAGCTCTGTTGGACATTGCAGTAGTCGCATGGCAATTGCACGCTCCCTCAACTTCAGACATATTTGGCATTGTGTTGTGACAAAACTGCACATTTTAGTGGCCTTTTATTGTCCCCAGCATAAGGTGCACCTGTGTAATTATCATGCTGTTTAATCAGCTTGATATGCTGGGGATATGCCACACCTGTTAGGTGGATGGATTATCTTGGCAAAGGAGAAATGCTCACTAACAGGGATGTAAACAAATGTGTGCACAACATTTCAGAGATGCATTTTGTGCGTATGGAAATTTTCAGGGATCTTTTTTATTTCAGCTCATGAAACTTGGGACCAACACTTTACATGTTGCATTTTTATATTTTTGTTCAGTATATTTCCTCTTCAACAAAACTGTTTGAATAAGGCTTGAAAATACTTATATGCTTTCTAAATATACACGGTATAATCAAATTATAAAACCACTAACCTTCCTTATAACTGTAAAGTACATATTTTCTAAAGGTGTCTCTCTTGATAAACAAATCTGCCCCCACCGCTGTGAATGTCACACAGATATCTAGCTCATTAGGAACTATGACAGTGTTTTTTGTTTAAAATCTATTAAGCATTTTAGATTAATGGCTATAAATCAATTTCCGAATGTGCTATAGTGATGAAACCACTCTCCCCTGCTGCGCTACGATGTAAGGATTGCAGGCATGTGCTTTGTCATATGGTTCAGCCATGAGTTGATGGACAGTCGGAAGAGTGAATGAAATGGTAGGGACATGCAAGCTTTAAGTGGTTTCAGGTTTCACATCTTATGTCACACAGGCGCAAGAAAATATACTACTGTGTCCTTGGGAACCTAGGCTATTGCTCAGTGTACGCAGAACGATTTATAAGCAAATATGTCGGTCTGAACCAGTACCAGAAACACGCATGTCCCCTAAACAGAAGACTTTACATCTAAGAGGTTTGAAGACGTGCATCCATAGATGCTATACTCCAAATTTGGTGTGGAGCGGTTCTGGAGAAGACATTTTAAAGTAGTCAACGTCATGAACATTTTTCCAAATTACATGAAAAGCATTCTGCATGATCTGTTCAATTTTGAGTTCTGATATTTGGCAAGCGTGGTAAGGATTAGAGAAGAAGCTCATCCTAGGTTGAGGTGTCAACCTAGGACCATAGCTTGAACCCTGCAATGTCTGCTTGCAGCTATATTTTATAACTTGTCTCTCTCTTTCTCTCGCTCTACTTTGGTTTCATCTTCATCTTCCCCTCCAACTCACTGCTCTCTGTCTCTCCCCTTCTTCCGCTGTCCTCCTCACTCTCTCTTCCCTGGCTTCCCTATATTCTCCTGCATTTCTCCTACCCCTCTTCCTCCCTTGTTTCTTCCCTCCCCATCTCTTCCTCCCGCCCCCACTCCCCTTCTCATCCCTCCCCTCCTTTCCCTCCCCAACTCTCTGTTCCCAGGTGGCAGAACTGGCCCCAGCCATGCAGGGTGAGATGGAGGTGAAGGAGGGATCCATCCATCTGCCAACAGAGGAGAATGGGGAGGTGGTGCAGATCGTCAGTTCTGTGGGCACCTGAGGGCCTGGAGAGGGAGATGGCCACCACAGAGATACAGAGGTGTGGATGAAAGGGATGGGGAGTGGGGGATTCAATAAATACAGACAATTAAATGAACAAACAATTAACTAAGAGAGAAAAATGAGCAAATGTCAACAGAACAGATCAAGAGAAGGGTTTTAGTTATTCCTCTGATTTATTGTCATCATCAGAAGAGGACATGGCCTGGGATTAAACCCCACCCATGAAGGATGCTGCTCAGGCAGACAGACCCTCACTGGCTACACCTCAGCGCTGGAAAAGCATGGAGCTATTAGAATTTAAGCTGATTGTCTCAATTTATATTTGCAGTAGGCTACGCTAACCCCCTAGACACGTACTTCCAATACTGTACTGTTCTCCTCTATAGCATCATGCAATCGTGCCATGTTGGACTGCTGTGGAAAGTAGTACAAGCCTAAAATGGGCACTTATTCATGGTTGAGTTTTCTTTGACTTTGCCTGTTTGTCCATCATTTCTGGTCTGGACCCCGGCTTTCGTTGCCATCTTTTCCCAGCTTTTCCCGAAATTATTGACACCCTTGATAAAGATGAGCAATAATGACTGTATGAAGTAATTAAGTAATTAAATTACTGAGCTATATTGTATGCTCAAAAAATGTGGTAATTATATTTTATACTAATACAATTGCTCAAATGTTTAGTTAACTCAGCAAAAAAAGAAACGTCCTCTATCTATTTTCAGAAAACTTAACGTGTAAATATTTGTATGAACATAACAAGATTCAACAACTGAGACATAAACTGAACAAGTTCCACAGACATGTGACTAACAGAAATGGAGTAATGTGTCCCTGAACAAAGGGGGGGGGGGTCAAAATCAAAGTAACAGTCAGTATCTGGTGTGGCCACCAGCTGCATTTAGCACTGCAGTGCATCTCCTCCTCATGGACTGCACCAGATTTGCCAGTTCCTGCTGTGATATGTTACTGCACTCTTCCACCAAAGCACCTGCAAGTTCCTGGATATTTCTGGGGGGAATTGCCCTAGCCCTCACCCTCCGATCAAACAGGTCCCAGACGTGCTCAATGGGATTGAGTTCCGGGCTCTTCGCTGGCCATGTCAGAACACTGACATTCCTGTCTTGCAGGAAATCACGCACAGAACGAGCAGTATGGCTGGTGGCATTGTCATGCTGGAGGGTCATGTCAGGATGAGCCTGAAGGAAGGGTACCACATGAGGGAGGAGGATGTCTTCCCTGTAGGCAACGTTGGTGCCGATGATGTCTGGTGAGGACCTGCCTTACAACAGGCCTACAAGCCCTCAGTCCAGCCTCTCTCAGCCTATTGCGGACAGTCTGAGCACTGATGGAGGGATTGTGCGTTCCTGGTGTAACTCGGGCAGTTGTTGTTGCCATCCTGTAAAAGTCCCGCAGGTGTGATGTTCGGATGTACCGATCCTGTGCAGTTGTTGTTACACGTGGTCTGCCACTGCGAGGACAATCAGCTGTCCGTCCTGTCTCCCTGTCGCACTGTCTTAGGCGTCTCACAGTACGGACATTGCAATTTATTGCCCTGGCCACATCTGCAGTCCTCCTGCCTCCTTGCAGCATGCCTAAGGCACTTTCACGCAGATGAGCAGGGACCTTGGGCATCTTTCTTTTGATGTTTTTCAGAATCAGTAGAATGGCCTCTTTAGTGTCCTAAGTTTTCAGTTTAAACTGTGACCTTAATTGCCTACCGTCTGTAAGCTGTTAGTGTCTTAACGACCGTTCCACAGGTGCATGTTTATTCATTGTTTATGGTTCATTGAATAAGCATGGGAAACAGTGTTTAAACCCTTTACAATGAAGATCTGTGAAGTTATTTGGATTTTTACGAATCATCTTTGAAGACAGGGTCCTGAAAAACGTGCGTTTCTTTTTTTGCTGAGTTTATTTGGTCCCATATTCCTAGCACGCAATGACTACATTGAAATTGACTTACATGTAGAGTTTCCAGAGAAAAATAAACTTGTTTTTGTTTTTCTTGCTGTATTTCTGTGGAGGACACATTCATGTGAATAAAATATTTTGTGGTGCCACAAATGTAAGTTTTGCTCTTACATTTCAAATGTATTTTCATCTTCTCTTTATAGACAGTGGTCAACAAACTCCAAATCAATCTCAAGAGGTTCAAGATGTACAGAAATATGCTTCTGTGGAGATGTTAAGAGAGTGGGAGGGAGCGCTCACTGCTCAACATTTGGGTGTTTGGGTCCATGGTGTGTGATGATATGCTATTGCAGTGCTATTTTTGAGCTAGCCTGTGTTTTTCCATTTACATTACTTTAAGGGCCTATCTTTTCTAAGAGGAAAAACAAAACCAACATGAATGATGGCTGTGCCCAGCTGGTGGCTGTCCTATCACCTCAGACCACAAAACATCAGCTGACATTTTCTATTAATTACCCAACAATTCTATGTTGAACCGCCAGTGTTTGTCGACACCCAGCAGGTGATCTACTGCCCCCGATGTTCATGTTGGTCTTTCTTCCATGTAATGTAATGCAGGTAAACAAACTTAACACTTTCTGGTAAACAATTAACCATGATACACTGATAAAGATTCACATGGAGTTAGACATGCTCAGGAGGAATAGATTATACACATACACAGTGGAGTTATATTACAAGATGGCTTACGTTATCTGATGTAAGTTTCCACACTTGACACATACAGTACATGTCAAGGTGTGTGTGTGTAAGGAGCGATTCTATTCCAGATAAATTGGGCTCTTCGGCGCACTTTAGTGCATATGGGAGATTTCCCAGACACAGTGTGACGTAATGGTGTACAGTATTTTGGAGCGGCAGCAAGAACCAGTCGTACTAGGAGAGCAGAACTAGATAACATCTGTTGTTTCCCTTTATTTTCTCTCATTCTGTCTGCCTACACTCTGTCTCCTCTGTTTCAATCCCACTCGGTTTCTCCTTTCGTCTCGCTGTCTTCCTCTGTCGAACTCTGACTCTCACACACTCTTTGACACTGTAGAGCAGTAAGTTTTGGCATGGGCAGTCCCAGCCTCCCCCTGGCCTGCTCTTCCCTCCTCCCTTCCCCCTCTGAATCCAAGGGGGACCTGGCCGTCCTATCTCCTATTTCCTCAAGATGAGCAAACAGCCCTGGGTGTAACGGCCTGGATCCTTCACGTTTTACAACCCTGGACCCTGGCAACTGCATGGGCCTTCTGAGCTCCGGCACGGAAACCTGCTGAAAAACAGAGATAAATGATGCAGGGATGGAGTGGCTAAGTTTGGAGGAGAGACCAGAAAACCGGGCACCAGGATAAGGTGACTAAGGGGGCAATTAAATTTAGCCATTTTTGGGGGGGGGGTTCTTGCATTGGAATTATATTGAATTATGCTCATCACGCTACACCACAAACAAAGTTAAAATGCTGAGACTGAGATCCTTGAAGGCTTTTGAAGTGACAGGTACACTACATAACCAAAAGTATGTGGACACCTGTTTGTTGAACGTTTCATTCCAAACTCATGGGCATTAATATGGCTTTCCACTAGGTGCTGGAGCATTGCTGCTGGGATTTGCTTCCATTCAGCCTCAAGCATTCATGAGGTCGGCACTGATTTCGGGCATTTAGGCCTGGCTCGCAGTCAGTGTTCCAATTCATCCCAAGGGTGTTCAATGGGGTTGAGGTCAGGGCTATGTGCAGGCCAGTCAAGGTCTTCACCGATCTCGACAAACCACTTCTGTATGGACCTCACTTTGTGCATGGGGGTATTGTCATACTGAAACAGGAAAGGGCCTTCCCCAAACTGTTTCCATAAAGTTGGAGCACATAATTGTCTAGAATGTCATTGTATGCTCTAGCGTTAAGATTTCCCTTCACTGGAACTCAGGGGCCTAGCCCGAACCATGAAAAACAGCCCCAGACCATTATTCCTCCTCCACCAATCTTTAGTTGGCACCATGCATTGGAGCAGGTAGCGTTGTCCTGGCATCCGCCAAATACAGATTAGTCAGTTCATGTGTTGACGTTGCTTCCAGAGGCAGTTTGGAACTCTGTAGTGAGTGTTGCAATCGAGGACAGACTATTTGTACGCGCTTCAGCACTCGGCGGTCCCGTTCGGTGAACTTGTCAGGCCTACCACTTTGTGGCTGAGCCGTTGTTGCTCCTAGACATTTCCACATCACAATAACAGCACTTACAGTTGATCAGGGCAGAAATTTGACGAACTAAATTGTTGGAAAGGTGGCATCCTATGACGGTGCCACATTGAAAGTCACGAAGCTCTTCAGTAAGGCCATTCTACTGCCAATGTTTGTCTGGGGAGATTGCGTGGCTGTGTGCTTGATTTTATACACCTGTCAGTAACGGGTATGGCTGAAATAGCCGAATCCACTAATTTGAAGGGGTGTCCACATACTCTTGCGTGTATATATAGTGTAGGTTGGTGCGAAATCTGTAGTCTCGTGCGCTGTATCAGCACCATGGGCAGCGCCATACACACTAAAGTAGCAAGGCCGTTTTGGTAATGAATACAGGCTACAAGATAGATGAGGCAATTCACCTATTAAGCAGCCTATTTGAATGCAACCGTACACACCGCTGTTTTACCAAAATAATGCTAGCTAAATGCTGAAAGTAATAGCCTAGTTATACATTCATGCAAACAAAAATACTGAATAGCAGTTTGGCTTAGAATACCGACACAACTGGGAATGAATGACTGCATACAGAACAAAACGAAGGTATCAAGTAGTAGGCCTAGTAAACAAAATATCAGATCGCTAAAGGCATGACACAATCTATATTTAGGATAGTTACAGTAAACAAACGCAGTAAACAAAAGGTGACTTGAGATCCAAAACAGCATACAGCCTACTACAGTGAGATGCAGCCATGCACAGCTGTCTTGCCAAATAAATAGGCCTACAGTATAGGCCCGCTTCAAACATGGAAAATTAGCCGCTCATCAGTTCAGCAACACGTTGTGATATGGCACAATGCACTTCTGTGTATCAAATTCGACCCATAGAATCAATTAAGCAATGCCAGCCTAGCATAAACAATACCAACAGTTCCATTTACAACCACGAAAACCAATAGGCTACCAAGAAAACCATAATGGAATATCGTTCTATGATGAAACGTACCGATATGTAGCTATACCCAGGGGCATCATTTGGGATCTTGTATTGGAACTGTATTGATTTCTGCTTATATCATGCTATACCACAATGAACATAAGTTCAAATGCTTTCAACCAATAAGTCAGGTTGGTGCGAAATCGTCACTGCGCTCTCAGCACCATGGACAGCGCCTTACACACAAAATAAAGATGTTGATAAAGCAAAACAGCTAGATTGTTTCTTACCCTTTCAGAAGAGTTGGAGGCTCCTTGATGCTCTGTGGAACTTCCTGAGTAATCGATCATTACATTTTCCTTGAAATCTTCTTGTAAGATTCCCCTCAAATGCCAGTTGGATTAGTTGAGCTTCAAGTGGGGTCCATTTGGAGAGGGCGATATCAGTCTGCAAAAACTGGTGAGCGTCACTAAACTTACAGTAGCTATCACCTAATCTGTTTTGCTAAGTTCCAGCAGTGGTTTCACCTTTATCACATCTATATACTCATGGCTCTCTGGGTCAAGGGCACACAGGGCCTCAACCAGTTGGATGTTGCGTTCGTTCTGACATTTCACCAATGACAGCATCCAACATGCTGAAGAACAGTATTTTACACTCAATGGATATATTTTCACATCCTGTAGGACCGTTGGTCCCATCTACCTTCAGTTGTGTACCAAGATTCTCTGGTTTCTTCAACTATTTCCTCAGTGACAATCTCATTCATGAGCCCCACGATTTCATTTTGAATATTGTGTGACGTGTATGTGGCATTTTGGGGTATGGTGCTAAACACCTTGGCAAGTTCCTTTTTGGAGAGAATATTCCATCATAGACAGAACAAGTCCACTACTCCCCTCCCCTCTTGACTATCGCATCTAATGTCCCCCGCAGTGATTGCTGGTTTGAAACAAGGAACTCAATAATGTCGACAATCGGCGACATATACAGTACCAGTCAAAAGTTTGGACACCTACTCATTCAAGGGTTTTTATTTATTTTTACTATTTTCTACATTGTAAAGACTATGAAATAACACAGAATCATATAGTAACCAAAAATGTGTTTGTAAAATCTAAAATATATTTTCTATTTTTCAAAGTAGCCACCCTTTGCCTTTTTGAAAGCTTTGCACATTCTTGGTATTCTCTCAAACGGTCTTGAAGGAGTTCCCACATATGCTGAGCACTTGTTGACTGCTTTTCCTTCACTCTGCGGTTCAACTCATCACAAATCACCTCAATTGGGTTAGCTGGTTCGATCTAGCTAAATAGGCTAAGGCTAATAACACTAATGCTTTTTACAGCTAGCTAAGAAGCTAAATAAACTCTAGTGGTGGGGTGTGAGGCAGGGTTGAGTGAAGCAGCTTCAACTGTGAACTTGACCCCGCCCTTATAAATCAAACCACGTTATTCACTTAGCCTACCACAGTTGAAGTGTTTTTTACCACTTTTTATGGAAACCCAAAGGAGTCATATCTAACAGGCCCGGTGGCTTTCCAATTCCATAGCCCCCATACACAGCCGCGGCACTCTGTCCATTGTGTTAACAAAGCGCAGCAGAGATACAGATTTTGCGCCAACCTTCAATCATTCACATTTTTTTTGCAATTTTTATATAGGGACATAAAGCTAAAACTGAGGGGGCACAAGTTTCAAATGAGGGAGCTAAGCCACCTTTTGCCCCCTCGTGGAGCTGGATATGAATGACTCCCATCCTCCTCTCAACACCCACATGTTCTTTTGATGGCAGCCCCATCAAGGATCCAGCCTGGTTGTAGATTGATATATGCTTAGCCAACTCCTCAGACTGTCATGAACGAGCCAATGATTTCCCATAGTTGTATGTATGGCATGACATATATAACATGACAATGGCTGTCAGGGGAGTTGGCTAAAGCACATTCTGATCTGGGACCAGGAGATTCACTGTTGTTTACTATATCAACGCTTTATTGCCAAAGTGAAGTTTTACAATGCTTGAAGGGTTATCCTGGGATACGTAAAATGCTGAGAACATAGTTTGGCTTTTTAATTTTTAATTTTCATCCAATCATATTGTTTCCAGGGAAATAAATCAGCACTTGTTATAATCTTGTGAAAGCAATGCTCCTCAGAGCCAGGAGGTGTCTGATGCTGGCTCACACTCAGCTGAAACACCAGGGCAGAGTCACTGTTTAAGAAGCACATTTCCTCACCATCCTTTTACATCTCCCAGGCTCTGACATATGGATCTCTGTAGAGTGGGTGGTCCTATGCCAGGGGATTCACGGCTGGCTTATGGTGAGAGCTAGTGTTTGTATGTTGAGTAGGGAATGAGTGAGTGTTTGCATTGTCTTTACACTGGTTTGATTAGAGAAATGGATCATTGAGTGCGTGGAGATTTCACAGGTTGGGGATCACAGAGTCTGAGGAACTCAGGAGCTCCCATTATTTATCCAACTGCCTGCAGGCTGGAGAGTGCAGACCACCAAGCATTCTAATGGGAACAGTCAAGCATATTAAATGCTCTTTCTTATAAATTATCTTTCCCTTGAGGTAATTGCCAATATGGCATGATGGGTGAAAGCTATGTGATAAGAGTTAAACATTTGCTTACAGTTATTCAATTGTGTTGCATTAGTGAAGTGAAGGAGGAAATATGCATCTTGAGTATTTGAGTAAGCCAGGCCAAGGACACATATTTGAGAGGACCACGCATCATGTACAAATCATCTGAAAGTATCTAAAATTGATTGTGTAGCTCAACGAAGTCCCTTATAGATGATTTGAACATGATGTGTGAAAAATGCTAATACCAGTACCATGTTAAATAGGATTTTTTCCACAAATGCTAAAGCAATAAACAGTGCCATGAAACAAAACCAAATCATAGATTGCAGTCATACCTTGTCAAATCAAATCAAATTTTATGTCACATACACATGGTTAGCAGATGTTAATGCGAGTGTAGCGAAATGCTTGTGCTTCTAGTTCTGACAATGCAGTAATAACCAACGAGTAATCTAACCGAACAATTCCACAACTACTACCTTATACACACAAGTGTAAAGGGATAAAGAATATGTACATAAAGATATATGAATAAGTGATGGTACAGAACGGCATAGGCAAGATGCAGTAGATGGTATCGAGTACAGTATATACATATGAGATGAGTAATGTAGGGTATGTAAACATAAAGTGGCATAGTTTAAAGTGGCTAGTGATACATATATTACATATAGATGGCAAGATGCAGTAGATGATATAGAGTACAGTATATACATTATATTAAGTGGCATTGTTTAAAGTGGCTAGTGATACATTATTGATCAATTCCCAACCAATTTCCGTTATTAAAGTGAGCTGGAGTGGAGTCAGTATGTTGGCAGCAGCCACTCAATGTTAGTGGTGGCTGTTTAACAGTCTGATGGCCTTGAGATAGAAGCTGTTTTTCAGTCTCTCGGTCCCTGCTTTGATGCACCTGTACTGACCTCGCCTTCTGGATGATAGCGGGGTGAACAGGCAGTGGCTCGGGTGGTTGTTGTCCTTGATGATCTTTATGGCCTTCCTGTGACATCGGGTGGTGTAGGTGTCCTGGAGGGCAGGTAGTTTGCCCCCAGTGATGCGTTGTGCAGACCCCACTACCCTCTGGAGAGCCTTCCAGTTGTGGGCGGAGCAGCTGCCGTACCAGGCGGTGATACAGCCCGACAGGATGCACTCAATTGTGCATCTGTAGAAGTTTGTGAGTGCTTTTGGTGACAAGCCAAATTTCTTCAGCCTCCTGCGGTTGAAGAGGCGCTGCTGCGCCTTCTTCACAACGCTGTCTGTGTGGGTGGACCAATTCAGTTTGTCCGTGATGTGTACGCCGAGGAACTTAAAACTTACTACCCTCTCCACTACTGTCCCGTCGATGTGGATAGGGGGGTGCTCCCTCTGCTGTTTCCTGAAGTCCACAATCATCTCCTTTGTTTTGTTGACGTTGAGTGTGAGGTTATTTTCCTGACACCACACTCCGAGGGCCCTCACCTCCTCCCTGTAGGCCGTCTCGTCGTTGTTGGTAATCAAGCCTACCACTGTAGTGTCGTCCGCAAACATGATGATTGAGTTGGAGGCGTGCATGGCCACGCAGTCGTGGGTGAACAGGGAGTACAGGAGAGGGCTCAGAACGCACCCTTGTGGGGCCCTAGTGTTGAGGATCAGCGGGGTGGAGATGTTGTTACCTACCCTCACCACCTGGGGGCGGCCCGTCAGGAAGTCCAGTACCCAGTTGCACAGGGCGGGGTCGAGACCCAGGGTCTCGAGCTTGATGACGAGTTTGGAGGGTACTATGGTGTTAATTAAATGCTGAGCTGTAGTCGATGAACAGCATTCTCACATAGGTATTCCTCTTGTCCAGATGGGTTAGGGCAGTGTGCAGTGTCGTTGCGATTGCGTCGTCTTTGGACCTATTGGGGCGGTAAGCAAATTGGAGTGGGTCTATAGACAAGACAGGGTAAGGAAACCAGTATGTCATTTTGTAATTTGAGTGAACTCTTTTTAAAAGCGGCAATCTTTAGTTGGCACAATAACAAAGGGAACTCCCAGCCCCTATTTCAGTAAAAAGCTAAGGGATGGGGCTGGAAAAGCCACTCTCAAATTCATAGACAGAGGTATGGATGCAAGGACTGACCATCCATGATATGAAAATTATAGTTTAAATCATGTTTTGAGGCTATATTGGCCTAGTGTTTGTTGACATTTGCTTTGTTTACAAACATCGGCGTAAAACAAGCTTACATTTTGGGTTCTGATGAGGTATGACAGTTTAACTGAGCTCATGATGCATTTTATAAATGTGTATTCTTCAAATATTTAATTATAGGATAAATAATGGATGTAACAACTGCCGATTGCCCTTTTTCCCCATATTAGATAAAATGTTTGAATTTTCCTGACAGTCTGCTTAATTTGTTACATTAGGCATGCACCGTTTATGTAACGTGTCAACTCCAATTCTAAGAGGGGAAAGTCTGTTTCATATTGAAGAAAAATGCCTGTTGTGACACTTGTTTTTATGGAGACTTTTTGTACAGAAAATCGCAACATGCTTTACTCGTCTTCACCAGGAGATTGTTGGATGTTCTTCTTTTTGGCAAGATGTGTTCAAAATTCCCACCTGGATTAAGCGGAGTATTCATGCAGTAATGGGTCGAGGTGCGGAAACAGGCATAGCGCGCGCCTACATATTTTAGATGTCACCTAAATAATTGAAATTGTGAAATAAAGACAATTCCTTATAAGAATATTTGCCCCAAATGACGAAGTCATCAGGAAAATGAATCACCCAACACGCGGAGACCCTGCATGCTGTTGGACCAGCCTTGAGATGGAGCAGGAAGGGTTGCCCTGTGGCTCAAAATCCAGTTTTAACAGCGACAAGAAAAGTGTGGCCTACAGTTCTGATGGAAAGAATTACAACTTCCATCGCAGCCTGGAAATATTACATTTGGACGTCGTAGGTGAGTTTAACCTCTGAAAACTACATTGTGTGTGTCCTGTCCTCCCCGAAGCCTGTTTTGCAGACCACAGTGATGTCCTCAAGTTGAACTTCCACGTCATCTCCTGTTGTCCTCAGACAAGGATGGACGTCGAATACTAACTTTTATCACAGGTGACCTGACTGATTTTGAGCCACTTCATGTAAAGTGTAGGACCTATGTCTCATGAGCTGAAATAAAAGGTCCCAGAAATGTTCCACACTCACAAAAAACACATGTATCTCAAATTTACTGCCCAAAAACTGTGTTTACATCCCTGTTAGTGAGCATTTATCATTTACAAAGATAATCCATGCACCTGACAGGTGTGGCATATCAATAAACTGATTAAACAGCATGCTCATTACACAGGTGCACCTTGTGCTGTGGACAATAAAAGGCCACTTTAAAATGTGCAATTTTGTCACACAACACAATGCCACAGATATCTGAAGTTTTGAGGGAGCGGGCAATTGGCATGCTAACTGCAGGAATGTCCAACAGAGCTGTTGCCAGATAATTGAATGTTAATTTCTCTACCATAAGCCGCCTCCAACCTCATTTTCGAGAAATTGGCAGTACGTCCAACCGGCCTCACAAACCACAGACCAGGTGTATGGCGTCGTGTGGGCAAGCGCTTTGCAGATGTCAACATTGAACAGAGTGCCCCTTTTTTTACTTTAGTTTATTTGGTAAATATTTTCTTAACTCTTCTTGAACTGCACTGTTTGTTAAGGGCTTGTACGTAAGCATTTCACGGTAAGGTCTACACTTGTTGTATTCGGCGCATGTGACAAATAGTTTGATTTGATGGTGGTGCTGGGGTTATGGTATGGGTAGGCATAAGCTACGGACAATGAACACAATTGCATTTTATTGATGGCAATTTGAATGCAGAGATACCGTGACGAGATCCTGAGGCCCATTGTCGTGCCATTCATCCGCCGGCATCACCTCATGCTTCAGCATGATAATGCACGTCCCCATGTCACAAGGATCTGTACACAACTCCTGGAAGCTGAAAATGTCCCAGTTCTTCCATGGCCTGCATACATACCAGACATGTCACCCATTGAGAGCATGTTTGGGATGCTCTGGATTGACGTGTTTGACAGCGTGTTCCAGTTGCCGCAAATATCCATCAACTTCGCACAGCCATTGAAGAGGAGTGGGACAACATTCCACAGACCACAATCAACAGCCTGATCAACTCTATGCGAAGGAGATGTGTCGTGCTGCATGAGGCAAATGGTGGTTACCAGATACTGACTGGTTTTCTGACCACGCCCCTATTTTTTCAGTTATCTGACCACCATATGCACATCTGTATTCCCAGTCATGTGAAATCCATAGATTAAGGCCTAATTAATTTATTTCAATTGATTGATTCCCTTACAGTGCATTCAGAAAGTATTCAGACCCCTTCCCTTTTTCCACATTATGTTACGTTACAGCCTGATTCAAAAATGTATTAAATAAAAATCCTCAACAATCTACACATGATCTACACATGGTGTTTCTCCGCTAAGTTCAGACTTGTGCTAATTGATGTTGTAAGTGTGTGCTGATAACAAAGCCCACCTTTGATACTGTTTGCAGCAAGTGATGGAATACCAGTATGCTGTCCAAAGATGCTTGTCAGTGGGCGATGATCTGTAAGAAGGATGAACTTCCTCCCGTACAGATATCGGTGAGACTTATGAACTCCAAAAACCATGCCTAGGGCTTTGCATTCTATCTGTGCATAGTTACTTTCTGCTTTGTCCTTTGTCCTCAACAGCGATTGGCTTCTCTTCACCTGGAAGCATGATATGGGACACGACTGCACCCACACCATATGGACTAGCATCACAAGCTAGTTGGATGGGCAATGACGGGTCGAAGTGTGTCAATGCCTCAGAAGTGTTTCCTTGATTTTCACAGATGCTTCCTCGCATTGTTCTGTCCATTTCCATGTTTTGTCCTGAAAATGCAACTGATGCAATGGCTTCAGCTTCGTTGCTAAGTTCGGGATAAAGCGTTCGTAGTATTTCAGTAACCCCAGGAAAGAACGTAGTTGGCTAATGTTCTGAGGAGTTGGGGCATCCAAGACAGCCTTGACCTTGGACGGAGCCTTGTGAAGGCCTGTGGCATCGACGACATGTCCAAGGTATTCAACCGATGGTTGAAAGAATGTACGTGTCCTTACGAATTCGTAGTCCTTTTTAGGTTGCTTCCAAGTTCTGGAGATGGTCGTCTTTTCCAGTAACGAGGATGTCATCCAGGTAGCATTGTACTCATGGCCACTGAAGATCTGGTCCATTGCCCTCTGGAACAGAGGTGGTGCAGTTGTGATTCCAAATGGTAGACAGCACCTGAAGAGCTCCTTGTGTGTCAGGACGGTCAGCAGTCTCCACATATCCTGATTCCACCATTCTTCTTAAGGACTGGTATGAAGGGTGTAGCCCATTTACTCACACTGACCAGCTCCAGTACTTTGTTCTTGATTATTGCTAAACTTCATTGTAATGTATTTCATGCTGCCCAGCTCTCCATTAAAGACTTGTCCATGTTTCTTTAAGATGGCGTGTAGGTGTGTGTCTCCATGTGTCATTGTACAAACTGATGGCCAGTAAGTCCAGTGTGATTTTCTCCAGCCACGAACGTCTCAGTAGTGATGGATAGTCTCCTTTCACGACAGTGGCAGCTTTCAGTTTGTCCACTTAACTGAACTGTGACATCAGTGATGCCTTTCACGGTGACAGATTCACCTGTGTAATTCTTTAGTACGATGTGTGCTGGCTGAAGTGGAAGGTGTTTGTGTCTTTTTGTAGACTTCTGTCTGACATGAGATACAGCTGCCCCTGTGTCAATCTCTATAAGATCCGACAGCCCCTCTAGCAAGGAAGAGACATAGTAACCGTGTGGGCCCCCCACCAACAGCCAGTATATTCAGTGTGACTTCCACGTCTTATGAGTCACTCACCTCCTTTTTTTGTTATTGGAATGTCTCTTTCTTGATTTCAGTCTTTGAGGTTTTCTCTGAGCTCTTTTTGTTTCTGCAGGCTCATTCGATGTGGCCCTTTTTTCCACAGGCTCTGTAATTCATGACCTTACACCTGATGCCTGCTTTGCCACAGTGGAAGCAGGTGCCTTGATTTCCCTGTCTCAGATTTTCAGTTGAAACTCGGCACTCATCCTGATGAACCCATCTGCTGAGCCTATTTAGCAGCTAGTTCCATTGGCAAGATTACTTTCAATCAACATTCTCTTTTGTGTAGCTTCACTCTGTAGCTCACATACTAGTCTGTCTCTAATGGGGTTATTTAGAACATCTTTAAACTCAGTGCTCTGATTCTCCTTCTTCCACATCTCTCCTGTGGAACCTAAACCTTTCAGTACTAACTAGTGGTTTTGGTGAAAAGTGTCCTTTTAGCAACATCAACAGGGTTAAGCTTTTGGAAAGGTATTTCATTTATGCTGTCTCTGATAGTGGGTTTTGTGACGCAGCAGGGGAGGTAAGTGCTATGTCTTGTGGATTTCATAACCATGTCTATATAACAATTCAATAATGATGAGACGATTGACCGGAATTCAGTTCAACAATTTTATCTAGAACGTGATCATCTACAACATTCAACACCCGTGATGCTCCGCACACACAATCAAGGTAAGTACAGAGGTACGGAAGGTACAGTACAACCTTAATATACAACAGTTTGGAGAGAGATACTGGGAAGAAAGAAGGGAGGAGGATGAGTGGTTTCCCAGAAACTCTACAATAGTGTTCTTTGGATGATTCCCATAAAGGCAAAATGTGATGCAAATATCAAGAAAATTTACTTTTGTGAAGTCTGTATTGGAGTGTAGTACAACACTGACCTTGTTAAGAGGTTTGGACCTCTCGGCCTAAGTCCTAGACTAACAGATACGGGGTTAACCACCAAGTTTGCTGCGTTGGTGGTAGAAGTATGATGCTGTTACAGTGGGGTGACTGGAAGTTGGAGGTAAGGATGACAGCGTTCTTGGGCGCTGCGTTCAGGTTGCAGTCTCCCCCGGCGGTGTGGGTTCGAATCCCATTTCTGACATTGCTGGGACAGCATTTCGCCTAGATACTATGGATTGTACTCAAGCACATACTCAAATCTTTTTGAAGTTAGATGCTTTTGTAGTTTCGATTTTTTTAATATTTTTTTTCTTATAATTTTAGTATGCATTTTTCACTGCTCAACCCTTATGGTGGTTTGAGATTCACCAGACACCTCAATTGGTGGGTCACAAAGTAAAAAGTTAAACAGGCGGGCTAGCAACTGAAGGTTTGCCAGTTTGAATCCCAACAGGAATAGTTGAATAGATCTCAACATAATGGAATGCTTGGCCTGGTTCTGTATGTCTTTTAGTGAAACAAAATTTTTATAAGAATTATGTTTTGGAAGACAATGAGGTCAGGCTTTTTTACGAGTCGCAATGCAACTCTCAGCTCAACAAGCAGTGTTCTCACAGTTATGAACCCCTTAAACCCACTTTTGTTGGATATGCTCTGTACACTCCAGTAGTTTCATATTATTACAGTGAAGGGATTTCTATAATAAGCAAAGTACTGTTTTATTGGAAACCTATTACAGTCCAGGTGTTGATCCTGGGTTTGAACTGTGAAACCTAGCTATCTGTTGCATTTGCCATTCAATTTTTTTGTACACATAGGCTGTTTCCTTTTTGTGCCTTGACCAGCGGCTCACTGGATTGAGATGGTCTGTTAGGCATACTCGTTTATGTTACACAAAATACCTGGTCACACAGTTTTAACAAGCCTAATATAGAGTAGGCCTTTTGTTTTTCCGGAGCTAAGGAAAACTCGGGAAGGTCACTAAGTTTGGAACGGGGTATGGTCTGATTCCATGGGAGAACAACCAAAACGAATTAGTTTGTTCACGCCAAAACACTCAGTCTCTCACGTGATGAAAGCCAAATAAACTCCATTTAGCTTTTTCATTGAGCAATTTTTTTAAAATCTGGTAACACTTTACATGACACCCAGTGTCATAAAATATTATGACATGGTCATAACCATGTTATAATATGTCATAACAGCTGACATAACTTGTCATAACCTGTCATATAATGGTCATAACACTGTCATGACCCATATATTTACACCTGTTGTGACATACTGCATTATTGTATGGCTGGGTATGACACCTGCATAAGTGTCAAAACCTACATTTATTCAAATGTGTTTTTTCCCTGCCAAGAAGTTTCCTTTCGTTTTGAAAGTTTCTTAAGTTCTCTGTTGTTGTAATGACTTCTTTTACAGTCACTTTGTTTTCATCAAATTTTAAATAACTTATAGAAAATTCACTTTTTGACGCTGTAATAAAGCATTGACCATCCTGTGTGTCACTTTACATGGACTAAGAAAATACACTTTATGACACTGTCAAGAAGCATACATATACATGCCTTTTGTCCAACCTGGTCTCAGAGCATTTTGTATTATTCTGTATGTAAATCCGAGGCACCATTTATTATGATATGTTATGTTTTGTATGGTATTTATTAATTTGTGTATGTTCATAACCCATTTTGAATATGTTGCGAATGAAAATGTATATTATGTTACTAATTTGCTAAATGTTCAATATGTTACGAATTTTCAAAACATACTAGATGTTACAAATTCTAACGTTAGCTAGGGTTTAGGGTTACGGGTTAGGGCAGTGCTTCTCAATTATTTTCTGTTACGCCCCCCCTAGGAAGAAGTAAACATTTTGCGCCCCCCAACTGTAAATAGTATAATTTGTCTATAAAATTGTTAGCTCTGCATAGCATTGTATCCTTATTAATATAAAAAAAGATGAAAAAATAAAGAAATATAGATCAACTTACAACAAAGAATAACTTTATTAACATTAACTCAGGAGCACAATATATGAAACACTTTGACCTATAAAATAAAAATGAATAAAACAATGTGCTGATTTTTTAAAATCAAAATGAGGAAGTCAGGATTAATGGCTACAATGAGCACGTTTTGCAGAGCACAGCTTTTCGAAGCGGGGTTTGAAGCATGATACTGCAACTCTCAGCTCCTGCTCAATGTTTAGCTGGGACCTGTACTTTGGCTTCTCTGCTGTTGCTGCACTGAAGACCGTCTCACAAAGATAAGATGTTGCAAAAGGAAGAAGAATGCCCATGGCCCTCTGCCCTAAGAGTGGATACTGCCTCTCTACACTCAGCCAGAATTCACTCAGTGTCTGTGATGTGAACCTCAGTCTCAATGTGGAGTCAGGCGTCATATCAATGAACTGGTCCTCCTCTGCAGAGCTGAAACCAGTTGGAGCTGGTGCATTGAAAGGATCTCTCACCCAGTCATATTGGGAACTGTTTTCAGGGAAGTACTTTTTAAAGAATCCCATCAGTGATGAAATATGCTCCTTAATATATGGAATCACTGAGGTGGCATCATAGTCAGTAGTGTCAACAAATTCATGCAGGTTCTCAAATTAATCAGTATTTCCTGATTCCTGATTTCCTGATCAGTATTTTATTTTTGCAGCACTTGCGTCATCCAGCATGACAGAGACCATGTCTAATGCTGCAGGCAGTATCAGCTCCTCTGCTATGGAGTGGGGTTTTTTGCACTGAGCAATTTGGTACGCCACCTTATGATGCTAACAGTGCTCGCTGGTTTACTGAAGTAGCATTCACAAAGCGGGACGATTGTTGGCAATATTCGGCACGTTTTCGCTGAAAAAACTCAAGCGGTTTATCAGCGTGATTGGGGTGTAATGTCTTTAAGTGACGCCTTAATTTATTTGGCTTCATGCTGTCCGCTGCCAACATTTTTAGACACAGTAAACATACCGGTCTTTCCTCCTCTCCCACCGTAGTCACAGTGAAGCCAAGCGCTACATACGCGTCGTCATATTTCCTCGTCTTAGTTTTCGGGAGACTTACGTTTGTCTCATTATCTCCGTCTCTCTCCGCCTTTCTTTTCATCCCTGTTAAATATTTTTCCATGGTGTCTCTTAAAACTTCTTATGGCTGCAATCCCGCTACCGGGATCGATATGACAACAGCCAGTGATAGTGCAGGGCGCCAAATTCAAACAACAGAAATCTCATAATTAAAATTCCTCAGACATTCATGTGTCTTATATCATTTTAAAGGTAATCTTGTTGTTAATCCCACCAAAGTGTCCGATTTCAAATATGCTTTTCAGCGAAAGCACTACAAACGATTGTTAGGTCACCACAAAACCACAATAAGCACAGCCATTTTTCCAGCGAAAGATAGCAGTCACAAAAAGCACAAATAGAGATAAAATGAATCACTAACCTTTGATTATCTTCATCAGATGACACTCATAGGACTTCATGTTACACAATACATGCATGTTTTGTTTGATAAATCTGAGTTTACATTGGCGCGTTAGATTCACTAGTTGCAAAAACATCCAGTGATTTTGCATAGCCACATCATTTCAACAGAAACACTCATCATAAATGTAGATGATAATACAAGTTATACACATGGAATTATAGATATACCTCTCCTTAATGCAACCCCTGTGTCAGATTTCAAAAAAACTTTACGGAAAAATAAACCATGCAATAATCTGAGACGGAGCTCAGAACAATAGCCAAATTAGCCGCCATGTTGGACTCAACAGAAACCAGAAAATACATAATAAATGTTTCCTTACCTTTGATGAACTTCATCAGAATGCAGTCCTAGGAATCCCAGGTCCACAATAAATGCTTGATTTGTTCGATAATGTCCGTTATTTATGTCCAATTAGCTACTTTCGAATTGTTTACCAAACGCCCTAACCAAAGTCTCAAAGCGCGTCCACTATAACGTGACGAAATGTCCAAAAGTTCCGTTAGTCAGTAGAAACATGTCAAACGATGTACTGAATCAATCTTTAGAATGTTGTTAACATACATCTTTGAATAACGTTCCAACCGGAGAATTACTTCAATTGACCGATGGAACGGAGCTCACTCTCACGTGAACGCGCCAGTTCAATGCGTGGGCACCTCATGGAAGTGATTACTCATTCCTGTCTCCTTCGGCCCCCCTTCACATTAGAGTCATCAGACAAAGTTCTATTGACTGTTGACATCTAGTGGAAGCCGTAGGAAGTGAAAACCCATCCATATCTCTCTGTATTTTCAATGAGAGCTTGGTTGAAAATCTGGCACCCCCAGAAAATATCCAAACAGGAAGTGGAACTTCTCAGGTTTTTGCCTGCCATATGAGTTCTGTTATACTCACAGACATAATTCAAACAGTTTTAGAAACGTCAGAGTGTTTTCTATCCAATACTACTAATAATATGCATATATTAGCAACTATGACATAGGAGCAGGCCGTTTACTCTGGGCACCTCTGTGCACCTTTCATCCAAGCTACTCAATACTGCCCCTTCAGCCATAAGAAGTTTTAAGGGTTTGTTATCTGCACTTCATATCTCCTGCTCTGTGCTGTGTGCTCTTGTTCGGTGCAAAAAAACCCTACTCCCTGCGGCAAAAAAAAGCATGTTCCCCGGGGTCACACGCATCGCTCCGAGCCCCCCCAGGGGGGCGCGCCCCACTATTTGAGAAGGACTGGGTTAGGGGAACGGTTACCTAACATGCTAAGTAGCTAAAAAGTAGTAAGTAGTAAAAAAGCTGCTAATTAGCAAAATTGCTAGAGTAACATTTTAACTTTTGT
This sequence comes from Salvelinus namaycush, assembly GCF_016432855.1. Taxonomy (NCBI): domain Eukaryota; kingdom Metazoa; phylum Chordata; class Actinopteri; order Salmoniformes; family Salmonidae; genus Salvelinus; species Salvelinus namaycush. Next base: position 39,410,946 of record NC_052315.1, read on the forward strand.
TTTGTCCTGCTCCTGAAATCTGCTCCTGCATTCATCCCAGGCTTCAGAAACAGGGCATTGGGGTAGGTGCATGTCTGACATCAATGTGTGCACAATTACAAAGATAACATTTTCTTAAATTTACCATATTAAGTTATGTAAAATAAACATACTGTTGACAAGTAGGCTATGGTGTAATGGAATGTTTTGCCTTGTGTGGTAGGTTATGTGGGTTTTGACACATGTAGGTGTCATAACCAGCCATAGAAAAATGCAATATATGTCACAACAGGTCTACATATATGCGTCATGATATTATTATGACAGGTTATGACAAGTTATGTCAGCTGTTATGACATTATGACAAGGTTATGACCGTGTATTAACGTGTTATAATGCTGGGTGTCAAGTAAAGTGTTATCAAAAATCACTTCTCTCTTGGCCTGGAAAAGGCTGTCTTTGATTTACCTCCTCGTATCTTTGTTATGCTTATGTCGTGTCTTTGACTATGCCAGATTAATTGCTATGACATGCTATTCTATAAAATAATTTCTCCGTAATTAATATTACCTGATTGAACTAATCATGTAAATATGAATTAACTAGAGAGGGACACCACGAAAGAATATTTATAGAGCTGTTATCTTTCGAATAAACTCTTAAAGATTTAGTAATATTTTCCTAAATAGCAGTCACATTAATCGTCATTTTATTCAGTCTCATCTGAAAGTTGTAAGTCCTTGATTATCTGCAAGAATCCTGGCTAACAAGTTGAATCAGCAATACAAAATTGGGTTTAATTATTTATTTACTAAATACCTAACTAATCACACAGAAACACACATACACAATTAAATCATAACTTGATCACAAATTACGTCATACAGAAAAACGTCCCTAGCGGGCAGAATCGATATGACAGCTTGTTACACAAAGGAAAGGGGGGGAGTCCTAGTGAAAGCGCGGGAGACTTGAGCATAGGCGAGCTGTGCTATCGTAAATCTTATCTTATGCATTCTAAATTACCGCCCATTTGAAGAAGAAAATGCAATACATATTTACTCTGAGCTGCGCTTCGGTAGGTTGGTGGTAGATGGAAGGCCGTATCGCCAACCCGAGTCCTCTGTCCTTTGGAGAATGTCTCATTCACAATCAAAGTCCATGCTGATGTTGGCTTCATCTATAGTGATTATCTGAACCATTCTGACCCTGGATCGTCATCCTAGAGTACCCGGAACAGGAAGTTATATTCTGGGAAAATGGCTTTTATAGTGGAGGGAGAGGGGTGTGTCTGAAAAGTCTATTACCCAGGTCTCTTCACAGGGGCGGAACACTGTGAGCAGAGAAACTTATGAAAGCACAGATCTCTCATTTGGAAGCTAAAATTACATTTCATCTCTTCACAAATAATGTCATATTCAAACATTTGAATTAAACAACAATTCCATGTGAATCCGATATCTCTGACATTTAGACTTTGCACAGTAGAGTTTATGTCATTCAATCCTTGATGAGAATGTGTCAGAGGGCAACCGAACTGACATAATATACCTTAAGTACCACCGCATATGTTCAGTTGGTCGAATTACCAGAATATAGTTCATTTCCCCCAACTTCTGATGTTACCCAGAATCTCTATGTTAACCCATGGGTTTCCTTATGTCACATCAGTTATAGTAGGGAGAGAGAAAAAGGGGGAAAGAGGTATTTATGACTGTCATAAACCTACCCCCAACCCAACGTCATGACACTTACATATATCATTATGCCAGAAGTGGCACGAGTACAATGGCTCGCTGGGAGCCAAGAAGTGGTTGATAACAAAGTTCGGAGTGTTTTCCTCCAGCCGGTCCGTGCCAGAAGGTCAGCCCAAGGAAACGGGGGCTAACAGATCTCTCGCTCTGCTAAAGAAGGCCCATTTTTCTTTCTCTCTCTGACGATTGCAGCATCTGCACCCCACTGGATCTGATTACCATTCAGATATACTGTACTGTGTATGCAATCAAGTTTATCTTGAGGGATTTTGTGTGAGTGTGTGAGTGAGCGACTAAGTGAGGGTTTGGCAAGTGTGTACAGTGCATTCGGAAAATATTCAGACCCTTTGACTTTTTCCACATTTTGTTACATTAGAGCCTTATTCTAAAATGGATTGAATAAAATTAGCTGACAAAGGTGCTTCCACAAAGTACTGAGTAAAGGGTCTGAACACTTATGTAAATGTGTTTATTTATTTTATTTTTAAAACAAACATTTCTAAAAAACGTTTTTTGCATTTTCATTATTGGGTATTGTGTGTAGATTGATGAGGGGGAAAATAATTTCATACATTTTATAGTAAGGCTGTTAAGTAACAATGTGGAAAAAGTCAAGGGGTCTGAATACTTTCCGAATGCACTGTATAGGAGGGGGTGAGTCTGTGTTAGTGTGCTTTTTAAGAGTGAGCCTTTGTGTTGTGTGTACTCTTCAGTGTGATTGCGCTTATAGCCCTCTGGTGTGCTGGGTCGTGTGCGTGAGAGCAGCTCAGCGCCCATGGATTGTCAGCAGGCAGGCACACTGTTCCAGACAGACGTGAGGGTCGCGCCCTTACAGCACTCACACATTCACATGCCAAATCATTTACCGGCTCACTTAACCCCAGCCAGCCTGCATGATGCCTCTGCCCTGCTAGACAGACTGACACTGAGGAGGAACAGGAGATAGTCACCCACAATAGTCTCCATACAGCTCCCTGGCTAGACAAAAGGGGGAGTGACAGAGAGTGAGTGAGTTAATTAGCAGGTATTATCTTCTGTAATGTGTGTTTGTGTGAGCAGGTAATGCTCTGTTTTGCTTTCCCTTGGACAAAGAGTGTCTTACTGAAGTCACGAGAGGGATGGGGGTATGGAGAGTGAGGGATGGACACAAGAAAAGAGGTATGGAGAGTGAGGGATGAAGGTAAGAAAAGAGGGGTGGAGGGAAGGATGGAAGAAAGAAAAGCGAGGGGTGAGAGAGGAAAGGAGAAAGGCAATTGGAGGGAAGTAGAAAGATGTTGGTGATAGGAAAAGGAAACTTCAGTTAGGTTGAAAGTACTGTATCCCTGAAAAATGGAATTTAGCGTTTTCTGGCAACTGCGTAGGCTCACTTTATGCTGACTTGGATTCTACAGTATACTGGACATTAGACAGCTGTTATGATTTGGGTGCTCTACAGCTACTTGGCAGTTGATGGCAGTCTGGATGTTGAGGCTCTTTGAATTGAACTTACAAATCAGAGTTTAGAAAAGGTGCATAGAGTATGCAAGGATTATGTATGGTATGTAGGCCTATACAGGGACATGTTATTTGTAGATTTGTTCAGTTTCTTTAGGGCTGACCCCATTTAGTCGGCTGGTCGATTGTTTGGTCAATAGGCTGGCTGTTGGTCGACAGATTGTTTTTAGTCGAGCAGTCGCAAAAGTATATCAAAAATGTATGTCGCACAAGACATCTGTCAGATTCACACTTGTCTCAGTGAACTAATCCATTGGAGGCCGCAGGGATGGCACAATCCATTACACTGTTACTGAAAATGTATATGGTTATATTATGTAAGAACAATGGTGCAACACTAATACAAATATTATTTTATAACAAATGCGCTTTCTCCTGGGTGGATAAGCGGTCGCTGTCCACGGTTCTGAACCGATCTTCAGTGAGCCATTGAATTGCCGCCTTTCCCTAAACCATGTTGCTATGTGCATAATATCAAAGTTAACCAGCATATTTGTGTTGAGAACAATGCGGCGGAGGCAGCAGCGGAGTGAAGAGATGAGGAAACACCCCTTGCCTTAATTGTGTAAGAAAATGAAGGAGAGAGGAAATCAACTTAATTAGGGCTATAATTAATATGCTAACTGTTAAATGTGTTTGGCTTTATACACTGAGTGTACAAAACATTAAAAACTCTACAGGGATGCTGGCCAATGTTGACTCCAATGCTCCTCACAGTTGTGTCAAGTTGTCTGGATGCCCTTAATCTGATCCCTTCCAGAATGTCAACAAAGTTACAAGATGTCTGTACACTTTTATTTTAATAGTGTGTGCGTGTCCTTACATATAAAACAGCATGCACCAGTATCAGGAAAGATAATTGACCTAATGGTAAATGCTAACTCTGAAATATTACCATGTCTTGCATGGCATGCTTTCAAATGTATTAAAGTTATTATATTAATGCCACTTTGACATTTATGTTTCCATCATTACACGACATGTCGTAAAGTGGCAATCAGCGGTAGAAACAATAGCAAAGAGGTCTCCCCTCCGCTGGTACGGTGAAAAGCTGAGGGATGGGCCTGGAGAAATGTAATCACTCAAATTCATAGACAGAGCCATGGATGCAAGGACTGACCATCCATAATATCATGGTTTTAACCATGTTTTGAGGCTATATAGCGTTTGTTTAAAAACGTTGGAGTAAAACAAGCTTGTATGCTGGGATCAGATGGGATACGGCAATTGAACTATGCTAATGAGGCATTTATACATTGGATACATCAATGGATACATATAATTCATTTATAAGTCCAAAAATGGATGTAACAACAGTTGATTGCCCACCCCAGGCTGGCAAACCTGGATAAGGTGTTCTTGACGTGATGTTCCCCAAGGTGACATTCTGGTGAAATCCTCCCTACTCCTGGTCATGTGTTATGTCTGCATATCAAATCAAATTTCATCAGTCTACCATAATTATATCTAAAGTATAAATGTATAATATCCTACTAAAGCAAAATTGATGGGTAGCCAACTGGGACTCCCTGTGACAATCAGTCCCACACCTGTGTCTAGGGGTGTCAAACTCAATTCCTGGATAGCTGCATGTCTACTGGGTTATTTCCTTTGAATTTGTATTCAATTAAGACCTAAAAATAACAGGTTAGAGGAGTTCCAAACGAATTAACCAACAGACACTCGCCCCACCAGGAATTGAGTTTGACACCCCGGTCCTTAGTCCTTACATTGAGTTCTGAGTATAACATCTGAGTATAACAATACATTTTAAATGCCAGAATTCATAATTAATTGGGCTTCCAAAAATAACATGGTTGCTGGGGTAGGTTTATTTTGAATGCAGATTTTCTGCAAATTATAAAGTTATACGGCCTATCTAAACAGCAGCTGCCCCCTGATTTTATGTCCCTTTGAGAGGATTCGATTAAGCTGGCCAAGGCGGAGATTTCACCGGGTGAAAAGTGATTGCATTCGTTTTGAAACCGGGCTGCCTCCTGGGTGTGAGCCAGGTGACATAGCAAAGTCGTCTCAAAACAAAGTGAAGTATGTAAAGCACATGGAGTAATGATTACAACACACGAAAGTGTTTCCTCTGCATTCGGGAATTATTCAGACGCCTTGACTTTTTCCACATTTTGTAACATTAGAGCATTATTCTAAAATGGATGAAATACATACTTTTTGTCATCAATCTACACACTTTACCGCAAAATGGCAAAGCGAAAACATATTTTTTTAGCAAATGTATTAAAAATATAAAACAGAAATACCTTAGTTAAATAAAGGTTAAATAAAATGTAAATTAAATATTTACATATGTATTCAGACCTTTTGCTATGAGACTTGAATTTGAGCTCAGGTGCATCCTGTTTCCATTGATCATCCTTGAGATGTTTCTACAACTTGATTGGAGTCCACCTGTGGTAAATTCAATTGATTGGACATCATTTGGAAAGGCACACACCGGTATATATAAGGTCCCACAGTTGACAGGGCATGTCAGAGAAAAAAAACAAGCCATGAAGTCGAAGGAAGTGTCCGTAGAGCTCCAAGACAGGATTGTGTCGAGGTGCAAATCTGGGTACGGTTTCCAAAGAATATCTGTGGCATTGAAGGTCCCCAAGAACACAGTGGCCTCCATCATTCTTATATGGAACAAGTTTGGGACCACCAACACTCTTCCTAGAGCTGGCCACCCAGCTAAACTGAGCAACCGGGGGAAAGGGCCTTGGTCAGGGAGGTGCCCAAGAACACAATGGTCACTGACAGAGCTCCAAAGTTCCTCTGTGGAGATGGGAGAACCTTCCAGAAGGACAACCATCTCTGCAGCCCGCTTGGAGTTTGCCAAAAGGCACCTAAAGGACTCTGACCATTAAAAACAAGATTCTCTGGTCTGATGAAACCAAGATTGAACTCTTTGGCCTGAATGCCAAGCGTCACGTCTGGAGAAAACCTGGCACCATACGCATGGTGAAGCATGGTGGTGGCAGCATCATGCTGTGGGGATGTTTTTTTGGCAGCAGGGACTGGGAGACTAGTCAGGATCGAGGGCAAGATGAACGGAGCAAAGTACAGAGAGATCCTTGATGAGTGCTCAGGACCTCAGACTGGGGCGAAGGTTCACCTTCCAACAGGGCAACAAGCCTAAGCACTCAGCCTATACAACGCAGGAGTGGCTTCGGGACAAGTCTTTGAATGTCGTTGCGTGGCCCAGCCAGAGCCCGGACTTGAACACAACCGAATATCTCTGGAGAGACCTGAAAATAGCTGAGCAGCGACGCTCCCCATCCAACCTGACAGAGATTGAGAGGATCTGCAGAGAAGAATGGGAGAAACTCACCAAATACAGGTGTGCCAAGCTTGTAGTGTCATACCCAAGAAGACTCGAGGCTGTAATCACTGCCAAAGGCGCTTCAACAAAGTACTGAGTAAAGGGTCTGAATACTTATGTAAATGTGATTTCTGTGTTTTCTTATTTTTATAAATTTGCAAAAATGTCTAAACTTGTTTTTGCTTTGTCATTATGGGGTATTGTGTGTAGTTTGAGAGAAAAAAACTATTTAATCCATTTTAAAATAAGGCTGTAAAGTAACATAATGTGCAAAAAGTCAAGGGGTCTGAATGCACTGTATGTACTTTATCTGCCTTAAAATAGTTTGAAAATGTTTACATTTATTTATGGAAAATACATGTTGTATGTTCCTGAACGATGCACCATGCTGCTTTGTGGACAATATGTCCTGGTGGCGCAGATTAAAGTTCTATTCGAGCAGGGCGCTCCTGCCCGTTCACGTCATGGGCCATAGCCCGGTACACACTGGTTCAGCTTAATCAAACTCCCTCATTCATATGCAGAAACAGTGTCAAACAAGGCATATCCACATGGGCAGTAAATTAAATACACTTCATCAAAGGTTCAGATGCTACGATGCTATTCAATAGGCTAACAAGGAAAGTTAGTGTTAAGTAATTACACTGTGGTATGACATGAGAAGGAGATCATCTCACTTTAAAGGAGAAACAGTATACTTTTTTGGTGTTTGTGTACTTTCTCTGTCAACCTTATCACATACTGTTGGGATATGGAAAAAATAACAGTAGATTGGATTGTTAAGAACAAACTGATAATTATGTGCCACGGCACTATACACTGGATATGTCTTCATGTTGTCTTCTTTCTTACCTGCTGCCTGGACCAACCAGCTGCTTGGCTCAGAACCAGTCTTGCCTGGCCCAGTCCACTCTTGCTTCTTGCCCCTCACTGTGCTGGGTAACACAGGGTCACAAACCAGGCTGGAAAAGTAAGTGAAAAAAGTTGTCAGTGAGTTTCAAGATAGTAGGTAGCTGGCTATGCAGCCTCAAAGACAAGAATAGGCACACAAAAAGGGCAAGGACATCATTTCTAACCAGTATGCCTTCCTGCCATCAGGGCACAGGGTCGTGGAAGTGACTTCTAGCTTTATAGCTGCCTCTACCCTAGCTGCCTATTTAGGGTTTTATGGATACATTTATTAACAGGCTACTGTATTTTATTTGCTAATGTACACATGCCCTGTTCACGTAATGATGCATAGTTATGTGTTTTACATTAAAGTGTGTTCGATGTATCTGACACCACAAATGAAGTTCCCTCAGGAAAATAGTCATACACCGCTATGTTTTGCTATGATGTGTTTCCAATAGCCTTCATTTCTATATTGAATCCATTTGCCATGTGATTGCTACAACAGGACTGTGTTGTTTATCTCCTCCACAAGCTATTTACTTACAGTACCAGTCAAAAGTTTGGACACCTACTCATTCAAGGGCTTTTCTTTATTTTACAATTTTTTTATTGTAGAATAACAGTGAAGACATCAAAACTATGAAATAAGAATGCAAAGCTGTCATCAAGCCAAAGGGTGGCTACTTTGAAGAATCTCAACTATAAAATATATTTTGATTTGTTTAACACATTTTTTTGTTTACTACATGATCCACATGTGTTATTTCATAGTTTTGATGTCTTCACTATTATTCTACAATGTAGAAAATAGTAAAAATAAAGAAAAACCTTTGAATGAGTAGGTGTGTCAACTTTTGACTGGTACTGTATGTACAAGACACATTCTTATTGCTCTTCCATGCTGGCAACACTTCTATCCTCTGTTTCTCCATACAGTATGTAGAGGGGCCGAGTGAGGTCAGTGAAGATGAGGGAGGTGGGGCAGTAGGAGTTGGCAGAGTAGGCCTATATGTAACCCGAGCTGGATGTGGAAAATAAATGTAGGATATTTTATGCGGATAATTGGTAAATTCATGATCTACTTCTGAATTGGTTAAAATAAGGTTAGGTTAAGGGGGTTAGGGTTAAAGGTCCAATGCAGCTGTTTTTTATCTAAATATCAAATCATTTCTGGTCCTGGGTAACAATTAAGTACCTTACTGTGATTGTTTTCAATTAAAATGTAAAAAAATACACATAGGGTACATCTTCTTAGGAAAGAGCAATTTCTCAAGCAAAACTTTAGCTAGGACTGTCTGGAAGTGGTCTGTATGGGGAGGGGAAAACTGACATTTTGAGGTTATTGGCAGAGAGCTTTGAAACTCTTTCTTATTGGTCTATTAACTCATTTACCGTCTGGTGATGTCAACAGGCAGGCCAAAACACCATCCCACCAAAACAGGCTGAAATTCCAAGCAGTCTTTTCAAAATCGCATACACTAAAAGGGCATTTTAATAATTTTCACTAATTCACAGTATTACTTCATCTTCATAGTGTGGAAATATACACTGAGTGTACAAAACATTAGGAACACCTAATATTGCGTTGCACCCCTTTTTGGCCTTAGAACAGCACCCCTTTTTGGCCTTAGAACAGCCTGAATTCGCCAGGCATGGACTCTACAAGGTGACAAGCATTCTATAGGGATGCTGGCCCATGTTGACTCCAATGCTTCCCACAGTTGTGTCAAGTTGGCTGGATGTCTTTTGGGTGGTGGACCGTTCTTGTTAGACATGAGAAACTGTTGAGCGTGAAACAGCCAGCAGCGTTGCAGTAGTTGACACACTCAAACCTGTGCGCCTGACATCTACTACCATACCCCGTTCAAAGGCACTTAAATCTTTCGTCTTGCCCATTCACCCTCTGAATGGCACACCTATACAATCCATGTCTCAAGGCTTAAAAAAATACTTCTTTAACCTCTTTCCCCTTTATCTACACTGATTGAAGTTGATTTAACAGGTGACATCAATAAGGGATCATAGCTTTCACCTGGCTTGATTACCAACAACGACGAGACGGCCAATAGGGAGGAGGTGAGGGCCCTCGGAGTGTGGTGTCAGGAAATTAACTTCAGGAAACAGCAGAGGGAGCACCCCCCTATCCACATCGAAGGGACAGTAGTGGAGAAGGTGGAAAGTTAAGTTCCTTGACATACATATCACAGACAAACTTAAATGGTCTACCCACACAGACAGCGTGGTGAAGAAGGCGCAACAGTGCCTCTTCAACCTCAGGAGACTGAAGAAATTTGGCTTGTCACCGAAAACACTCACAAACTTTTAGATGCACAATCGAGAACATCCTGTCGGGCTGTATCAAAGCCTGGTACGGCAACTGCTCCGCCCACAACCGTAAGGCTCTCCAGAGGGCAGTGCGGTCTGCACAACGCATCACCGGGGGCAAACTACCTGCCCTCCAGGACACCTACACCACCCGATGTCATAGGAAGGCCAAGAAGATCAAGGACAACAACCACCCGAGCCATGGCCTGTTCACCCCATTATCATCCAGAAGGCGAGGTCCGTACAGGTGCATCAAAGCTGGGACCGAGAGACTGAAGAACAGCTTCTATCTCAAGGCCATCTGTAACGGCAGCCTTCCTCCTCTTCACGAGAAGAGAGGGTGTAACAGGGATCGGACCAACACGCAGCGTAGCCAGTGCTCAACATGTTTAATAAAACGATAAACAGTGAACACTTACAACGAATACAAAATAACAAATGTGGCAAACCGATACAGCCCTATCTGGTGCAGAGAAAACACAAAGACAGGAAACAACCACCCACAAACCCCAACACAAAACAAGCCACCTATATATGATTCCCAATCAGAGACAACACAAAACACCTGCCTCTGATTGAGAACCATATTAGGCCAAACATAGAAACAGACAAACTAGACACACAACATAGAATGCCCACCCAGCTCACGTCCTGACCAACACTAAAACAAGCAAAACACACAAGAACTATGGTCAGAACGTGACACCATCAGACTGTTAAACAGCCATCACTAACATTGAGTGGCTGCTGCCAACATACAGACTCAAATCTCTAGCCACTTTAATAATTAATAATTGGATGTAATAAATGCATCACTAGTCACTTTAAACAATGCCACTTTATATAATGTTTACATTCCCTATATTACTCATCTCATATGTATATACTGTACTCTATACCATCTCCTGCATCTTGCCTATGCCGTTCGGCCATTGGTCATTCATATATCTTTATGTACATATTCTTATTCATTCCTTTACATTTGTGTGTATAAGGTAGTTGTTGTGAAATTGTTAGATTATTTGTTAGATATTACTGCACTGTCGGAACTAGAAGCACAAGCATTTCACTACACTCGCATTAACATCTGCTAACCATGTGTATGTGACCAAAAAAATTTGATTTGATTTGACTTTTAAATAATGTCAACCTCAACCGTTGATCTTTTCCAGTGATGAAGACATGGATGTCTCATGGTATTGTTGGGTATGCAAAATAGGTCAACTTTGAGCACCTTTATCTCTTGAATGCTTTGGAATTCAGGTCCAAAAAGTCACTTTCTGAGCACTTATGGAAGGTTTCGTTTGAATCAAAAGGGGTGTTGTCAAAAGTGATTGAATTCAAATTGATTTACCCATGTGGAACATGTTATGTTCCAGCTCCATCAACATGTTGCATTAATGTTGCCAGGTGATCCTCAGGGCTGCCGCTTTAATGAAATGATTCATGATTTTATTTTCACACTGGATATACAGTACCAGTCAAAAGTTTGGACACACTTACTCGTTCAAGGGGTTTTCTTTATTTTTACTATTTTCTACATTGTAGAATAATCGAAGACATCACAACTACAAAATAACACATGGAATCATGTGGTAACCAAAATAGTGTTAAACAAATCAAAATATATTTTATATTTCACATTATTCAAAGTAGCCACCCTTTGCATTGATGACAGCTTTGCACACTCTTGGCATTCTCTCAACCAGCTTCACCTGGAATGCTTTTCCAACAGTCTTGAAGGAGTTCCCACATGTGGTGAGCCCTTGTTGACTGCTTTTCCTTCACTCTGCAGTTCAACTCATCCCAAATCACCTCAATTGGGTTGAGGTTGGGTGATCGTGGAGGCCAGGCCATCTGATGCAGCACTCCATCACTCTCATTCTTGGTCAAATTGCCCTTACACATCCTGGAGGTTTGTTGGGTCATTGTCCTGTTGAAAAACAAATGATAGTCCACTAAGCCCAAACCAGATGGGATGGCGTATCGCTGCAGAATTCTGTGGTAGCCATGCTGGTTAAGTGTGCCTTGAATTCTAAATAAATCACTGACAGTGTCACCAGCAAAGCACCCCCACACCATCACACCTCCTCCTCCATTCTTCACGGTGGAAACTACAAATTCAGAGATCATACATTCACCTACTCTGCGTCTCACAAAGACACAGGGGTTGGAACCAAAAATCTCACATTTGGACTCATCAGACCAAAGGACAGATTTCCACCGGTCTAATGTCTATTGCTTGTGTTTCTTGGCCCAAGCACATCTCTTCTTCTTATTGGTGTCCTGTAATAGTGGTTTCTTTACGGCAATTCGACCATGAAGACCTGATTCACGCAGTCTCTGAACAGTTGATGTTGAGATGTGTCTGTTACTTGAACTCTGTGAAGCATTTATTTGGGCTGCAATTCCTGGGGCTGGTAATTCTAATGAACGTATCCTCTGCAGCAGAGGTAAATCTGGGTCTTCCTTTCCTGTGGCGGTCCTCATGAGAGCTTGATGGTTTTTGCGACTGCACTTGAAGAAACTTTCAAAGTTCTTGTAATTTTCGGGTATTGACAGATTGTAATGATGGATTTGCTTATATGGACTTGGTCTTTAAACAAATAGGGCTATCCTCTGTAAACCACCCCTACCTTGTCACAACACAACCGATTGGCTCAAACGGATTAAGAAAGAAAGAAATTCCACAAATTAACTTTTAACAGGGCACACCTAACTTTTTGGGTTACCACATGATTCCATATGTGTTATAGTTTTGATGTCTTCACTTTTATTCTACAATGTAGAAAGTAGTAAAAATAAAGAAAACCCCTTGAATTAGTAGGTGTGTCCAAACTTTGACTGGTACTGTACACTAGAAAACAGCTTAAAAATTGCGATGTGGAATCCCGTTCTCAGATCAGCCTGGCTCAGTGGAGAGCTGGTGTGTGCCTCTGGCTGTGTACGGTAGGACGGCTAAATCGAATTAACCTATAGAAAGCTCCCACTAAACCCTTTGGTAAACTCCCAGTTAATCAGTCAGAGACTTAACACTGTCCTGTGTCTCAGCAACGGCAGCGCTGGCTGTTCCTATGCACAAATTCCCATCCCCCGACCAAACGACTGAACCTCCACACTGTCTCTGTACGTTCTGTTGTTTTCTTCATCTCCCCTAATGAGCTCCAGAGCATGTGGTGGAGGGAGAGTGGGAACAAAACGAGAAGCAGACGCTTATTAAATCTCTCACAATGAAACAAATCACCAGTGGTACGTTAAGCTAAGCACACTGAGTGCCGAGCGGCAGTTATGATTATCTGGGCCTCTGAGTATCTTGGCTGAGGCACCCGCACGCGTGGTCTGCTTCAATCAGGGCCTGCCGTTCTGTGATGCAAAGCCGGGCCATGCCAGGGTTCTAATGCGAGTGAGGAGAGGAGAAGAGAGGAGGGGAAGAACAAGAGAAGAGAGGGGCTGCAATGTGAGCCTCCCTGCATGGTTGATAAGCCCTGGTAATTAGCCTATTCCAGCAATCGGGCCTAAGCAAAAAGCGTTTTATATTCAGGGATGAGGCCTGCCTGCTCTCCTTAACTCAGCTCAGCCTAGCTCCTGGAGATGATATGACTCTGGTTGTGTACATGACCTGTTGTCTCCAGGCTCACTGATGATTTAGCACAATTAGAGAGTGAGAAAGTTCCGGAAAACATCCCAATATTGTGTCACTGCCATTCTTCCGCTCTAGGTGCCCCCCCCCCCCCAAAAAAAAAATAGAATAGTCCCAGTAAACAAAATGACGATTACAAGATGTCTAAAATATGTATTTTCCAGACATTGAAGTTAGGTACAATTTCGGTTCTGAATGAAAGGTGAAAAGGTATTTTCCGCATGTTTAAAATATATATTTTCAAGGACGTTGAATAGGCATATTTTCCAGATGTTAAATCAGGTACATTTTCGGTTCTGAATGAAAGTTGAAAAGAAGCAATTTATTGACATGTATGTTTGGGACAAATCAAGGCGTTCAGATTTAGTCTGAACTGGACCGAAAACCTATGTCTGTGGACTTTGAAATCAAGCCCAATCTAGACGTCTTTCAGATTTGGTCTGGACTAGACCTAAAACCAATGTCTGTGAATGTGAAAATCAAGCCCAATCTAGACGTCTTTCAGATTTGGTCTGGACTAGACCTAAAACCAATGTCTGTGAATGTGAAAATCAAGGCTGGTCCGAACTGCACCAAAAAAAGACGTCCAAAAGGGTTCGGCATCGGTCCGTGCTTACTGAGGTGTAGCCTACAGTGTGCCTGAAATATCATTTTATGAATGTCCATCTATGTGGTAGGCCCACCATTTGTAAAACAGGCCGTTGCATTGGCTTTATTAGTCCTGTGTGACTAATCAATTTGGCTATTTAAGCTCTGAATATCAGCTACCCAACTTTATCAGGAGTTATCGTGAGCCTAAGTGTTTACACAGCGGGAAATGCAGAAGTAATGTCTTTTTTGCTATGATCAGCGTGTCAAAAATGTACGGATACAAACTTGAAACCACTGATCATGACCCTCTTCAATCTGACACCACAGGCCTAATCCTGCCTAGTGAGTGGGCCAGCCGTGCTAGCAATGATCAACAAACAACTTGACAGAGCTTGAACAAATGTTTTTACAATAAAGTGCATATATTGTACAATCCAGGTGTAAAAAGCTGATAGTCCTTGTTCACACTGCAGGCCTTAATGCGCAAATCAGTTTTGTTTTCCAAATCCTTTTTGGACTACTGACTGTCCAAGCAGCAAATTACAAGTGACCAAATCGGATGTGTGTTCAAACAGCACTCATTTGCTGACAAGGCTACACTAGTTGTCATAAACTCAGCAAAAAAAGAAACGTCCTCTCACTGTCAACTGCGTTTATTTTCAGCAAATTTAACATGTGTAAATATTTGTATGAACATAACAAGATTCAACAACTGAGACATAAACTGAACAGGTTTGAACAGGCTGAACAGGTGACTAACAGAAATGTAATAATGTGTCCCTGAACAAAGGGGGAATTGGTCAAAATCAAAAGTAACACTCGGTATATCGTGTGGCCACCAGCTGCATTAAGTACTGCAGTGCATCTCCTCCTCATGGACTGCACCAGATTTGCCAGTTCTTGCTACTCTTCAACCAAGGCACCTGCAAGTTTCCGGACATTTCTGGGAGGAATCCAACAGGTCCTAGACGTGCTCAGTGGGATTGAGATCCGTCTCTTCGCTGGCCATGGCAGAACACTGACATTCCTGTCTTGCAGGAAATCATGCACAGAACGAGCAGTATGGCTGGTGGCACTGTCATGCTGGAGGGTCATGTCAGGATGAGCCTGCAGGAAGGGTACCACATGAGGGTGGAGGATGTCTTCCCTGTAACGCACAGCGTTGAGATTGCCTGCAATGACAACAAGCTCAGTCCAATGATGCTGTGGCACAGTGCCCCAGACCATGACAGACGCTCCACCTCTAAATCGATCCCGCTCCAGAGTACAGGCCTCGGTGTAAAGCTCATTCCTTTGACCATAAACGCGAATCCGACCACCACCCCTGGTGAGACAAAACCGCGACTCGTCAGTGAAGAGCACTTTTTGCCAGTCCAGTCTGGTCCAGCGACGGTGGGTTAGTGCCCATAGGCGATGTTGTTGCCGGTGATGTCTGGTGAGGACCTGCCTTACAACAGGCCTACAAGCCCTCAGTCCAGCCTCTCTCAGCCTATTGCGGACAGTCTGAGCACTGATGGAGGGATTGTGCGTTCCTGGTGTAACTTGAGCAGTTGTTGTTGCCATCCTGTACCTGTCCCGCAGGTGTGATGATCGGATGTACCGATCCTGTGCAGGTGTTGTTACACGTGGTCTACCACTGCGAGGATGATCAGCTGTCTGTCCTGTCTCCCTGTAGCGCTGTCTTAGGCGTCTCACAGTACGGTCATTGCAATTTATTGCCCTGGCCACATCTGCAGTCCTCATGCCTCCTTGCAGTATGCCTAAGGCACGTTCACGAAGATGAGCAGGGACCCTGGGCATCTTTCTTCCAATGTTTTTCAGAGTCGGTAGAAAGGCCTCTTTAATGTCATAAGTTTTCATAACTGTGACTTTAATTGCCTACCGTCTGTAAGCTGTTAGTGTCTTAACAACCGTCCCATAGGTGCATGTTCATTAATTGCATGGCAAACAGTGTTTAAACCCTTTACAATGAAGATCTGTGAAGTTATTTGGATTTTTACGAATTATCATTGAAAGACAGGGTCCTGAAAAAGGGATGTTTTTTTGTTGTTGCTGAGTTTGGTAACGACGAGTGTGTGTGTGCAGTGGTGTAGATTGATTGTTGGTGGTGCTTGTGCTTCCTATCACTCAGAGGTTAAGTAGCAAGCTAAGGTGACAGCAATGCCTGTGATGGATGTTTCTCAGTTGCTTTGATTGTTCAAAATCATAGGGTAAGAACACTTTTAAAGCCTCAAAGGATAAGATGATCCAACTTTCAAAACAAGTCCTTTTTGGCTAGCCGCATCAGTTATCTACCTACCTCGGTAGCTGTTTACCTTTCTAGCACATTTGAGTCACTTTAAATTGCCTGTGTAAACATGGCTTTAGAGACTTACCCAGAAAGACTTACAGCTGTAATCACTGTGAAAAGGTGATTCTAACATGTATTGACTCAGAGGTGTGAATATTTTTCTGTATTTTATTTTCAATAAATTTGCAAAAATAAATCTAAAAACATGTTTTCACTTTGTCATTATAGGGTATTGTTTGTAAATGGGTGAGAAAAATGTTTTAATCCATTTTGAATTCATTATGCGGAACCAGTTCAGAAAGGAAACCCGAGTTCCCCGCCTCAGCTAAAGCATCAGCATCAGCATGGTGCCACCACCATGCTTCACCGTAGAGATGGTGCCAGGTTTTCTCTAGACGTGTAGCTTGACATTCAGAACAAATAATTACATCTTGGTTTCATCACACCAGAGTGTGCAAAGCTGTCATCAAGACAAAGGGTGGCTATTTTGAAAAATCTCAAATCTCAAATATATTTTGATTTGTTTAACACTTTTTGGTTACTACATGATTCTATATGTGTTATTTCATAGTTTTGATGTCATCCCTTTTATTCTACAATGTAAAAAATAGAAAAAATAAAGACAAACCCTGGAATGAGTAGGTGTTTCCAAACTTTTGACTAGTACTGTCTATTAGTAGTGGCTGCAGACCACGTCAGCACTTCTCTTATAAATGCCTACAAACAGCTGTCAACAGGGCTTTTCAAGGTACCTTTACTTGCCCTCGCTCTAGTATTCTCTATAAGACTCTCTCTTGCCTTATTCTGTAATATGTATCACTGCCACGGTTTCTCTATAGTCCCTCAGTATCCATAGTACCATACCGCACAAACAGATCCACAGACAACGCAATCTCAATCGCACTCCACACTGCCCTTTCGCACCTGGATAAAAATAACACCTATTTGAGAATGCTGTTCACTTGACTACAGTTCAGCGCTCAACACCATAGTGCCCACAAAGCTCATCACTAAGCTAAGGTCTCTGGGACTAAACACTTCCTTCTGCAACTGGATCCTGGACTTCCTGATGGGCCACCCCCGGGTAGTAAGGGTAGGCAACAACACATCTGCTACGCTGATCCTCAACACTGGGGCCCCTCGTGGGTGCGTGCTTAGTCCCTTTTTGTACTCCTTGTTCACACACGACTGCGTGGCCAAACACGACTCCAACACCATCATTAAGTATGCTGACGACACAACAGTGATAGACCTGATCACCGACAATGATGAGACAGCCTACAGGGAGGAGTTCAGAGAACTGGCAGTGCGGTGCCAGGACAGCAACCTCTCCCTCAATGTGAGCAAGACAAAGGATTGTGGACTACAGGAAAAGGCGGGCCGAACAGGCCCCCACTAACAATGACTGGGCTGTTGTGAAGCGGGTCGAGAGTTTCAAGTTCCTTGGTGTCCACATCACCAACTCACTATTAGGGCTCAAACACACTACGACAGTCGTGAAGAGGGCACAACAACACATTTTCCCTCTCAGGAGACTGAAAAGATTTGGCATGGGTCCTCAGATCCTCAAAATGTTATACAGTTTGCACTATCGAGATCATCCTGACCGGTTGCATCATCGCCTGGTATGGCAACTGCTCGGCATCTGACTGTAAGGCACTACAGAGGGTTGTGCGTATGGTCCAGTCTAGGATCAACAGGCTCCTTAACAGCTTCTACCCCTAAGCCATAAGGCTGCTGAACAATTAATCAAATGGCCACCTGGACTATTTACATTGACACCCCCCTCATCCATTTGTTTTTTACACTGCTGCTACCCGCTGCCTACTTTCTATGCATAGTCACTTTACCCATGCCTACATGTACAAATTACCTCAACTAACCTGTACGCCCACACATTGACTCGGTACCGATACCCCCTGTATATAGCCTCGTTATTGTTATTTTATTGTGTTACTTTAGTTTATTTAGTATATATTTTCTTAACTCTATTTCTTGAACTGCATTGTTGGGTAAGTAAGCATTTCACTGTAAGGTTTACACCTGTTGTATTCGGCGCATTCGGTGACAAATACAATTTGATTTGATCAATGTTTTATATAGTCATACATGCAATGGTCAACTGAAATACAATTTTATTGGTCACATACACATGGTTATCAGATGTTAATGTCACGTTCCTGACCTGTTTTCCTTTTTCTTGTATTTATTTAGTTGGTCAGGGCGTGA
Organism: Salvelinus namaycush; assembly: GCF_016432855.1. NCBI lineage: Eukaryota > Metazoa > Chordata > Actinopteri > Salmoniformes > Salmonidae > Salvelinus > Salvelinus namaycush. Next base: position 39,429,476 of record NC_052315.1, read on the forward strand.
GTTGGGTGGGTTTGTCTATGTTTGATTTTCTATGTTGGGATGTTTGTGTTCGGCCGGGTATGATTCTCAATCAGAGACAGCTGTCAATTCGTTGTCCCTGATTGAGAATCATACTTAGGCAGCCTGGGTTTCACGTGTGTTTTGTGGGTGTTTGTTTCCGTGTCTGTGTTTGTTGCACCACACGGTACTGTATCGGTTTATGCACTTCGTTTATTTGTTTTGTAATTCAGTATTCAGTTTCGTTTTAATAAATCATTATGAACACTAACCACTCTGCGTATTGGTCCGATCCGTCTCGCCTCTCCTCGTCCGAGGAGGAGGGAGGATTACGACTGCCGTTACAGTTAATGCGAGTGTAGCGAAATGCTTGTGCTTCTAGTTCCGACAGTGCGGTAATATCTCACAAGTAATCTAACAAATTCACAACGACTACCTTATACACACAAATAAATGTAAGGGGATGAATAAGAATATGTACATATAAATATATGGATGAGCGATGGCCATGCGGCATAGGCAAGATGCACTCGATGGTATAGAGTACAGTATATACATATGAGATGAGTAATGTAGGATATGTAAACATTATTAAAGTGGCGTTATTTAAAGTGACTAGCGATACCATTATTAAATCCATTTATTAAAGTGGCCAGAGATTTGAGTCTGTATGTTGACAACAGCCTCTCTATGTTAGTGATGGCTGTTTAACAGTCTGATGGCCTTGAGATAGAAGCTGTTTTTCAGCCTCTCGGTCCCAGCTATGACACACGTGTACTGACCTCGCCTTCAGGATGATAGCGGGGTAAACAGGCAGTAGCTCGGGTGGTTGTTGTCCTTGATGATCTTTTTGGCTGTGACATCGGGTGCAGTAGGTGTCCTGGAGGGAAGGTAGTTTGCCCCCGGTGATGCGTTGTGCAGACTGCACTACCCTCTGGAGAGCCTTGCGGTTGAGGGCGGTGCAGTTGCCGTACCAGGCTGTGATACAGGATGCTCTCGATTGTGCATCTGTAAAATTGTGTTAGTGTTTTAGGTGACAAGCCAAATTTCTTCAGTCTCCTGAGGTTGAAGAGGCGCTGTTGCACCTTCTTCACCACGCTGTCTGTGTGGTTGGACCATTTCAGTTTGTCCGTGATGTGTACGCCGAAGAACTTTCCACCTTCTCCACTACTCTCGTTGATGTGGATGGGGGGGGTGCTCCCTCTGCTGTTTCCTGAAGTCCACGATCATCTCCTTTGTTTTGTTGACTTTGAGTGAGAGGCCATCTCGTCGTTGTTGGTAATCAAGCCTACCACTGTAGTGTAGTCTGCAAACTTGATGATTGAGTTGGAGGCGTGCATTGCCACGCAGTCATGGGTGAACAGAGGGCTGAGAACGCACCATTGTGGGGCCCCAGTGTTGAGGATCAGCAGGGTGGAGATGTTGTTTCCTACCTTCACCACCTGGGGGTGGCCCGTCAATGTCCAGGACCCAGTTGCACAGGGCGGGGTTGAGACCCAGGGTCTCGAGCTTAATGATGAGTTTTGAGGATACTATGGTGTTAAATGCTGAGCTGTAGTCAATGAACAGCATTCGTACATAGGTATTCCTCTTGTCCAGATGGGACAGGGCAGTGTGCAGTGTGATGGCGATTGCGTCGTCTGTGGACCTATTGGGGCAGTAAGCAAATTTCAGTGGGTCTAGGGTATCAGGTAGGGTGGAGGTGATATGATCCTTGACTAGTCTCTTAAAGCACTTCATGATGACAGAAGTGAGTGCTATGGGGCAATAGTAATTTAGTTCAGTTAGCTTTCTTGGCAACAGGATCAATGGTGGCGATCTTGAAGCATGTGGGGACAGCAGATTGGGATAGGGATTGATTGAATATGTCCGTAAGCACACCAGCCAGCTGGTCTGCACATGCTCTGAGGACGCGTCTAGGGATACCGTCTGGGCCGGCAGCCTTGCGAGGGTTAACACGTTTAAATGTTTTACTCACGTTGGCCACGGAGAAGAAGGAGAGCCCACAGACTTTGGTAGCGGGCCGTGTCAGCGGAACTGTATTGTCCTCAAAGTGAAGAAAGAAGTTGTTTAATATGTCTGGGAGGAAGACGTCGATGTCCTCGACAGCTGGTTTTCTTTTTGTAATCCATGATTGACTGTAGACCCTGCCACATACGTCTCGTGTTTGAGCCGTTGAATTGCGACTCTACTTTGTCTCTATAGTGACGCTTTTCTTGTGTGATTGCCTTGCAGAGGGAATATCTAAACTGTTTGTATTCGGTCATGTTTCCAGTCACCTTGCCATGATTAAAAGCGGTGGTTCGCACTTTCAGTTTTGCGCTTACAGTTTTGCGCGAATGCTGCCATCAATCCACAGTTTCTGGTTAGGGAAGGTTTTATAGTCACAGTGGGTACAACATCTCCGATGCACTTGATAATAAACTCACTCACTGAGTCAGCGTATACGTCAATGTTATTGTCTGAGGCTATCCGGAACATATCCCAGTCCACGTGATCGAAGCAATCTTGAAGCATGGAATCCGATTGGTCAGACCAGCATTGGATGGACCTGAGCATGGGCGTTTCCTGTTTTAGTTTCTGCCTATAGGATGGGAGCAACAAAATTAAGTCATGGTCAGATTTGCCGAAGGGAGGGCGGGGGAGGGCTTTGTATGCATTGCGGAAGTTAGAGTAGTATGGTCCAGAATGCTACCAGCTCGTGTCGCACATTCAATATGCTGATAGAATTTAGGAAGCCTTGTTCTCAGATTAGTTTTATTAAAATCCCCAGCTACAATAAATGCAGCCAAAGGATATATTGTTTCCAGTTTACATAGAGTCCAGTGAAGTTTTCTCAGGGCCGTCAAGGTATCTGCTTGGGGGGGATATACACGGCTGTGACTATAATCGAAGAGAATTCTCTTGGGAGAAAATGCGGTCGGCATTGGATTGTAAGGAATTCTAGGTCAGGTGAACAAAAGGACTTGAGTTCCTTTATGTTGTTATGATTACACCATGAGTCGTTAATCATAAGGCATACACCCCTGCCCTTCTTCTTACAAGAGAGATGTTTGTTTCTGTTCGCTCGATGCATGAAGAAACCGGGTGGCTGTACCGACTCTGACAACATATCCCGAGTGAACCATGTTTCTGTAAAACAGAGAATGTTACTATCTCTGATGTCTCTCTGGAAGGCAACTCGTACCCTAAATTCGTCCACCTTGTTGTCTAGAGATTGGATATTGGCGAGTAATATGCTCGGAAGTGGTGGATGGTGTGCTCACCTTCTAAGTCTGACCAGTAGGCCGCTCCGTCTGCCTCTCCTGCGGCGACCGCGCTGTTTTGGGTCGGTCTCTGGGATAAAATCCCATGTCCAGGGTGGAGGTCCGAACAAAGGATTCGCTTCAGGAAAGTCGTATTCCTGGTCGTAATGTTGGTAAGTTGATGTCGCTTTTATATCCAATAGTTCTTCCCGGCTATATGTAATAACATTAGAGATTTTCTGGGCTGACAATGTAAGAAATAATACGTACATTTTTTTTTACTGCACAGTTTCCTAAGGACCTGAAGCGAGGCAACCATCTCTGTCGGCGCCATCCAACTCTATGGTCTTGCCACATACATATAGAATAACAGACGCACTTTCACACATTCCCTCAGTACTTACTATACACATTTCAATCAGCTTATTATACACATTTCAATCACTTAACTAATATTCCTTAATTTCTTATGGCTGCAATCCCGCTAACGGGATCGATATGACAACAGCCAGTGAAAGTGCAGGGCGCCAAATTCAAACAACAGAAATCTCATAATTAAAATTCCTCAAACATACATGTGTCTTATATCATTTTAAAGGTAATCTTGTTGTTAATCTCACCAAAGTGTCCGATTTCAAATATGCTTTTCAGCGAAAGCACTACAAACGATTATATTAGGTCACCACCAAACCACAATAAGCACAGCCATTTTTTCCAGCGAAATATAGCAGTCACAAAAAGCAGAAATAGAGATAAAATGAATCACTAACCTTTGATGATGTTCATCAGATGACACTCATAGGACTTCATGTTACACAATACATATATGTTTTGTTTGAGAAAGTTCATATTTATATCCAAAAACCTCAGTTTACATTGGCGCTGTCAGAGTTTACTAGGAGTGGTGGGTTGGAGTCAGGCGCAGAGAGCAGAGGCTTCGGTAAATTGTAATTTAATCTTCCGGCACAAAACGGTCACGCCAAAATACAGGGCGCATAAAACAGACCAGCCCAAACACAGGACCAAACAGTCCGGAGAAAACAAACACGGAAACACATCCACAACCAACAGAGTAACAATCTCGCACAAACCTAGGCGGACCTAACAGGCTTAAATAGACATAAATCAAGAAATGAAACAGGGAACAGGTGCAACCAATAAGATAAAACTAAATGAATAGGAAATAGGGATCGATGTCGGCTAGTAGACCGGGGACGACGACCGCCGAGCACCGCCCGAACAGGCAGGGGAGCCACCTTCGTTGGGAGTCGTGACAGGCGCCATGTTCAGAAATGCCTCCAAAATATCCGGAGAAATTGCAGAGAGCCACGTCAAATAACATAAATACTCATCATAAACTTTGATGAAAGATACATGTTTTACATAGAATTAAAGATACACTTGTTCTTAATGCCAGATTTCAAAAGCTTTACGGCAAAAGCACAATATTCAATAATGTAACGGCAGTCTAAGTCGTCCTCCTCCTCAGACGAGGAGAGGCGAGAAGGATCTGAGGACCAATGTGCAGCGTGGTAATTTTCCATTATTTAATTAACACAAAACAAGACACTATACAAAATGACAAAACAAACTAACCGTCACAGTCCTAGCTGGTGCAGACAAAACACAAAGACAGGAAACAACCACCCACAATCCCCAACACAAAACAAGCCACCTATATATGATTCTCAATCAGGGACAACGATTGACAGCTGTCTCTGATTGAGAACCATATTAGGCTGGACACAGAAACAGACGAACTAGACACACAACATAGAATTCCCACCCAGCTCACGTCCTGACCAACACTAAACAAGCAAAACACATAAGAACTCTGGTCAGGACGTTACAAATAATCTGAGAACAGCGTTCAGCCACAAAAGGAAGCCATACAGTTACCCGCCAAATTGTGCAGTCAACAAAACTCATAAAAAGCATTATAAATCTTCACTTACCTTTGCTGATCTTCGTCAGACTTCCACAAGAAATGTTTGTTTTGTTCGGTAATGTCCATCATTTATGTCCAAATAGCTATTTTTGTTAGCGTGTTTCGTAAACAAATCCAAAGTCAGGAAGTGCGTTCACTAAAAGCAGACGAAATTTCAAAAAGTTCCGTAACAGTCAGTAGAAACATGTCAAACGATGTATTGAATCAATCTTTAGAATGTTTTTAACATAAATCTTCAGTAACGTTCCAACCGGAGAATTACATTGACTTCAGATGTGCGATGGAACAGAGCTCCCTCTCATGTGAACGCGCATGGTCAGAGCATGGTCAGGTCATGATAGACCTGACTAATTCCTGTCTCCTTCGGCCCCACTTCACAGTAGAGGCATCATACAAGGTTCTATAGACTGTTGACATCTAGTGGAAGCCGTAGGAAGTGCAAACTCATCCATATCCCACTGTGTATTCAATAGGGTCTTGGTTGAAAATCGACCAACCTCAGAATTCCCACTTCCTGGTTGGATTTTTTCTCAGGTTTTTGCCTGCCATATGAGTTCTGTTATACTCACAGACATCATTCAAACAGTTTTAGAAACTTGAGAGTGTTTTCTATCCAATAGGAATAGTAATATGCATATATTAGCAACTGGGACTGAGGAGCAGGCAGTTTACTATGGGCACCTCTGGGAACCTTTCATCCAAGCTACTCAATACTGCCCCTGCAGCCATAAGAAGTTGGTGAAATCAATAAAGAGCGTGTTTTGTTTTTGTACAGTCAGTGTATAATGCCCCCACAGGGCACGAGTGGTCACTGAATGGTTTGATGATCATTAAAACAATGTAAACCAAATGCCAAGGCTGCCTCAGTCACCAGATCTCCACCCAATTGAACACTTATGGGAGATTCTGGAGTGGCACCTGGCTCCAGTCTTACAATGATCTAACAATGATCTTACAATGATCCTGCAGACATGCACTAAAATATATGCTCAACTCTTACTAAGTTCTATAAAATTAATCTTTGTGTGCGGTAGCTCTCAATAGGAGTCTAGTTTTGTCCTTTTTGAATAGAAAGCATGACAAGTTAATGCCTTGAATCCTTCAAACTTCTGCTTGAGACTGGAGAAGTCTCTCAATGTGATTTTGCCCTTAGACTCGTAAGCAAGCGTGGTTGAATAGCCTACTTCTAACGTATGTACAGGTAACTGTCAAAATAAAGGAAACACCAACATAAAGCGTCTTAATAGGGTGTTGGGCCACAGCAAACCAGAACAGCTTCAACCTTGCTATAGATTCTAAAAGTGTCTGGAACTCTATTGGAGGGATGCAACACCATTCTTCCACGAGAATTTCTCAATAGAGTTCCAGACATTTTTAGAATCTATAGCAAGGTTGAAGCTGCTATTGTATTTCTAATACTTTTTGTGAAATTTTCTGCTAGATGTTTTCTAAGACCCCTTTTCCATTCTGTTTGACCAGAAATCAAAGGCTTTGCTTATTCAAACATGTTACGGTTGGAAAATGGTTGAAAAAGTATATATGCCTTGAAACAAAAGAAATATATAGACTCTTAGCTTTCACTTGACACCAAATGTGATGTGCTCCTATGAACTTCATGTTAGTGCTCATGGCCTTTTACATGGAAATGCCCATGTCTTGATCAACCCACACACTTCCTATTATGCCCCAGAGTTCCTCACAATGCACCTCATATCCGTTCTCTCTCTTCCTGCTCTCTCTCGCTTACTGCTCTCTCTCTTTTTCCTTCCCTACAGAGCCGTACCCGGCACACAAAAAAAACATAGAAAATACTGTCTGCCATTAAAGTTTTGATGGATATAAGTATGGATAATATCTCTTTGGTGGGAAATAATTTGTCTTGGGAGAACTTGTTGAGGCATACGTATAAGTAATTGGTGGTCGAGTCGGATTTGACTTGTGCGTATGGATTGTTTCCTGGGGAAGAGATTCATGTAAATGTGTCTAGGAGATGAATGACTGGTAGTGGAGAGAGCTACTGCTGCTGGCTTTCTCTTTAGCCGAGATGCATTCTTGCTTTACGATGCACTAAGTGCTACCTGAGGTTTTATTGTCAGAAACATGACGTTGTATTCCAGAGAATGTGTGTGGCCAGGTATACGTAGTGTAATAGGTGTGTGTGTGTGCACACATCAGATGATCTGAATCTTGATAAATGTCTGCTTTATGGGAGTGTGTGTGTGTGTGTGTGTGTGTGTGTGTGTGTGTGTGTGTGTGTGTGTGTGTGTGTGTGTGTGTGTGTGTGTGTGTGTGTGTGTGTGTGTGTCTATTGCATTTGTACAGGTCTGTGTGTGTCCTGTCCGGATATGTGCGCATATTTTTTGTGTGTATGCCATTTATAAAATCTGCTAACATCGTCTTAGTTGAATGTATCTACTTTTTGGGTGTGATTGTCTTGCATGGGTTATAGTGTTTGTGTGTGTCTCTTAACTCTGTTTGAGTGTGTGAGGCCTCGGCTGGGGCTGAATGGCCATTGGGGTGTTCTGATAAGTAACTGCTCTTCCTCGGGAATGGAATGTTTTGAAGCAAAACAAAATATTTAACATATGCATGACAGTTGAGTCCACCAGAAATACTGGCTGACCTCTAACCCCTGACTGGGCTGTCATTGGTAAATACTGTACATACAATGCAGACTGTGTAGATCCCAGAGCTCCAGTGTATTAAGCATCCAGGGCTGGGCCAGATACTAATATATAGCCATTCCAGTAGGATGTTCCTCTATATTATTTACAGTGAGAAATGCATCTGCTCAAGTTAGAGATACACTGAAATAGAGTCTAACTGTGGATTCTATCATGGGATTAAAAAATATATTTTTACAGTTTTCTACAGGCTTTTTATGGGTTATTATCATTTAGTAGTAACATAGCTGTAAATGTCTATAGAATGAAGGAATCTCATTAAGGTTTTTATGTTGGCGAGCGCTATTGACTTCAAAGCCAAACTGAACACGTGTTACTATAATATAATAGCGTTTATGTTGTCAGATTTCTCGCAGCAAAGATGACAAATTTCTCTTGGCTTGAAAGCGTGATACGACAGTTTTACATATTATCTAGGCCCCCCTATTCAAGTGGGTAATTGTAGCACTTGATGAAATATTGCTGTTCACTTTTATTGTCTTCTTTTTAGAGAGTTGGGCCTAGTCTCCTGGTTGTACCAGACATTGTGTCAGACATAGTTGGTTTAGTCAGATATACTGTTCCATTATTCCATATCCATTGCACTATGTCAGGCAATGGAAGAATGCCTCTGTGGAAGAGATGGCCGTGGTGGTAGCAGCAGAGAAGGCATACAGGCAATGACTCAAGTTGCCTTGTGAATAGTATTCAGTATTACCTAGTATTAAGTCTTACCATCGACATATTTTGATAAGACATCCGATTTCGGTCATTAATGATATATCTTCACCTAGAAAGCCACATTAGCCGGGCTCTGAAGTAAGCTCTCGTACTGCATAGACATATTTTCATTAGACATTAGGGAGTGTACATTATTTATAGGGTTACCTAGAAAAAATCTGACCTCTCTGACATGAAAATGGATGACCCTCCCTTCAGTAAAATATATTTTACCTAAACACTCCCCAGTGACGTAGACAGAAAAAAATCACCATCAAATCATCATTAAAGCTTACCGTATACCCTACCGTAATCGATCGCACACAACAAACCATCTAAGATGTGATTTCGCATTACATACCATATAGTCTTGTAGGCCTATGTAAATCCATGACTATTGCATTTAGCATGCAACTCACATAGACCTACACATAATAAACCATTGGCCTATACTTAAACTTTTCAGGATCAGTGTCCCTTCCAGTTAAACACTGTTTCCCATGCTTGTTCAATGAATCATAAACAATGAATGAACCTGTGGAACGGTCGTTAAGACACTAACAGCTTACAGACAGTAGGCAATTAAGGTCACAGTTTAAACTGAAAACTTAGGACACTAAAGAGGCATTTCTACTGACTCCAAAAGAAAAAGGAAAAAGACCAAAAGAAAGATGCCCAGGGTCCCTGCTCATCTGCGTGAACGTGCCTTAGACAGGCTGCAAGGAGGCATGAGGACTGCAGATGTGGCCAGGGCAATAAATTGCAATGTTCGTAGTGTGAGACATCTAAGACAGCGCTACAGGGAGACATGACGTACAGCTGATCGTCCTCGCAGTGGCAGACCACGTGTAACAACACCTGCACAGGATCGGTACATCCGAACATCACACCTGCGGGACAGGTACAGGATGGCAAAAATAACTGCCCAAGTTACACCAGGAACGCACAATCCCTCCATCAGTGCTCAGACTGTCAGCAATAGGCTGAGAGAGGCTGGACTGAGGGCTTGTAGGCTTGTTGTAAGGCAGGTCCTCACCAGACATCACCGGCAACAACATCACATATGGGCACAAACCCACCGTCGCTGGACCAGACAGGACTGGCAAAAAGTGCTCTTCACTGATGAGTCGCGGCTTTGTCTCACCAGGGGTGATGGTCGGATTCGCGTTTATTGTCGAGGGAATGAGCGTTACACCGAGGCCTGTACTCTGGAGCGGGATCGATTTGGAGGTGGAGGGTCCGTCATGGTCTGGGGCGGTGTGTCACAGCATCATCGGACTGAGCTTGTTGTCATTGCAGGCAATCTCAACGATATGCGTTACAGGGAAGACATCCTCCTCCCTCATGTGGTACGCTTCCTGCAGGCTCATCCTGACATGACCCTCCAGCATGACAATGCCACCAGCCATACTGCTCATTCTGTGTGTGATTTCCTGCAAACAGGAAGTCAGTGTTCTGCCTTGGCCAGCGAAGAGCCAGGATCTCAATCCCTTTGAGCACATCTGTTACCTGTTGGATCGGAGGGTGAGGGCTATCGCTATTCCCCCCAGAAATGTCTGGGAATTTGCAGGTGCCTTGGTGCAGGTGCCTTAGTGGGGTAACATCTCACAGCAAGAACTGGCAAATATGGTGCAGTCCATGAGGAGGAGATGCACTGCAGTACTTAATGCAGCTGGTGGCTACACCAGATACGGACTGTTACTTTTGATTTTGACCCCCCCCCCTTTTGTTCAGGGACACATTATTCAATTTCTGTTAGTCATATGTCTGTGGAACTTGTTCAGTTTATGTCTCAGTTGTTGAATCTTATGTGCATACAAATATTTACACATGTTAAGTTTGCTGAAAATTAATGCAGTTGACAGTGAGAGTTTCTTTTTTGTAGACTAGAACAGTGGTCACCAACCGGAGAAGCACCTGACAAAGTTCTATTTACAATTCAATTAACATCTTGGAAATGGTAGGCTATTTACATTATCTGGTAATAATTATTGTTTCATGCATTTGCCTATTTTCATATATAATAAGTGAGGTCAAATTGTCTTCATGTAAAAAAAAAATGTAACCTTTATTTAACTAGGCAAGTCAGTTAATTAAGAACAAATGATTATTTATGTATCCCTTTCGTTTTCCCACCCCACGGCCTCCCTACTACTTGCTATGAATTCTATGTGATGGTGTATGCATGTATAGGTCAGTGGTTGACTTGGATTGAAATAGGTGTCGGTACTCATTTTGTGCGTCGTTACCATTTATTTTTAGGCGCAGGAACTACTCAGTACTTTTGAGCTGATATTCTATAAGAGATGCAGGAACTCAAGCATTCCTGAAGAACATTTGATGTGCTGGTACTCAGTTCCGGTGAGCTCCTGCCCAAGTCATGTACTGTGCTCAGGTAAAAAGACAAATAATGTCCTGTTTGGAACACTGACAAGTAGAGCATAAAAAATAAACAAATATCTGTTTGGGGGGGCCTGGCTCCTCCGTGTGTGGGCCTGTGCCCACCTGTGCCTATGCCCCTGACCCTACTTGAACAAACAAAATACAATAAAGACCCTCACCTATACCCCCACATTTTTTTTTACAAATAAAATGGATAGCAGAGAAAATGCCTACAGTTTACTCTCACTTTTAGTACTAGTGTAACGTCCTGACCAGAGTTATTATGTGTTTTGCTAGTTTAGTGTTGGTCAGGATGTGAGCTGGGTGGGAATTCTATGTTGTGTGTCTAGTTTGTCTGTTTCTATGTCCAGCCTAATATGGTTCTCAATCAGAGGCAGATGGTAATCGTTGTCCCTGATTGAGAATCATATATAGGAGGCTTGTTTTGTGTTGGGATTTTGTGGGTGTTTGTTTCCTGTCTCTGTGATTGTCTGCACCAGATAGGTCTGTCTCGGTTTTTGCACATTTGTTATTTTGTATTGTTGTTTGTAGTGTTTCACTTGTTCTTTATTAAACATGTTTAACACTAGCCGCGCTGCACTTTGGTCCTCTCCTTCACCCCTGGAAGAAAACCGTTACAACTAGGACAGACCATAGACTTAGATATGCCGTTTTAGAAACTGTTCTTCGTCCTGTAAACATTACATGGTGACGTAGGGCTGCAGGCCAGAAGGTTGTGGGTTCACAGACCACTGTGGACAAGAGTGGAGGTGAAAAGATCTCCTTTATAGTAAAAGCATTGCATGAATCTATCATCCTATTTGTTTTACATTCACACAAACTACCAAAATTACAGGCTAAGAATGAACAGAGAGAGGCCTATGCGTTCATCTTATCATATTTCTCTAATGCCAAATCAGTCTTTTTGGCAGTGGCGATTTTAGCATCAAATCAATTTTTACTTGTCACATACACATGGTTAGCAGATGTTAATGCGAGTGTAGCGAAATGCTCGTGCTTCTAGTTCCGACCATGCAGTAATATCTAACAAGTAATCTAACAGTTTCACAACAACTACCTTTTACACACAAGTGTAAAGGAATGAATAAGAATATGTACATAAAGATATAGGAATGACCGATGGCCGAACGGCATAGGCAAGATGCAGTAGATGGTACAGAGTACAGTATATACATATGAGATGAGTAATGTAGGGTATGTAAACATTATTAAAGTGGCATTGTTTAAAGTGGCTAGTGATACATTTATTACATCAATTTTTCATTATTAAAGAGGCTAGAGATTTGAGTCTATATGTTGGCAGCAGCCTCTCAATGCTAGTGATGGCTGTTTAACAGTCTGATGGCCTTGAGATAGAAGCTGTTCTTCAGTCTCTCGGTCCCTGCTTTGATGCACCTGTACTGACCTCGCCTTCTGGATGATAGCGGGGTGAACAGGTAGTGGCTCGGGTGGTTGTTGTCCTTGATGATCTTTTTGGCCTTCCTGTGACATCGGGTGGTGTAGGTGTCCTGGATGGCATGTAAATCTTGGTGGGGTAAACAAAAAAAACTTTTTTTTTTAGATGCATGCCAGCAAACCCACTACACAACACAACACTAAACAATACATGAATTGCACTATAACGATGAGATACAGTGCCTACATAAAGCTGCCCCAACAGCAGAGTCCCAACAGCAGTCCCAACACCTTACCACTGCTACACCTGGCTATCAGCGGAGCTTTGTCTGGCAGCGAAACAGTTCATTCAGCCATCAAGGCAAAGGGTGGCAACTTTGAAGAATCTAAAATATATTTTGATTTGTTTACCACTTTTTTTGGTTACTACATGATTCCATATGTGTTATTTCATCGTTTTGATTTCTTCACTATTATTCTACAATGTAGAACATTTAAGAAGGTCATATCAAGGATAACTTTACATTGTGATTTTGCGTTTTAAGACCCCTTGAAGTATATAAAAAAAAATACACATCAGAATACCTTTTTCTTTTTTTTTATGTATTTAACCCCTTATTTTTGGTACTAAACAGTCTCCATATATACTTCCATTCATTTTTTTCAACTGGTACCAGGGGACCTTCAGACGAGTCTTGTGAGGCCTGTGGGGGTCCTAGAGCAAAACAATGTATGTGTTCGAGAAAGTCTCACCTTTCCACAGAGGGGTCATATTAGTGTGTAGCCCAAAATGTTCGGATGCTACAGACAGAAGTTGGCAGATCGTCTGTACCGACTTCAGACCACCATTATGTTGCCCTAGTGCACGTGTCAAACTCATTCCACGGAGGACCCGAGTGTCTGCGGGTTTTTGCTCCTCCCTTCTACTTCATTGATGAACTCCCCTCACCTGGTTGTCTAGGTCTTAATTGAAAGGAAAAAACAAAAACCAGCAGACACTAAGCCCTCCATGAAATTAGTTTGACACCCATGCCCTAGTGGTTTACTCAAATGGCTTACATCTGGATAAAAGATGGGTGTGTAGTGAGATCTATATGGGCAATAAGTAGGCTGTGAATGTGATGTTCAATTGGGCTGCCCACCTGGGACCAATCTGGGTTTGTTCTCAGTCTCCATGCAGGCCCCAGATGTTCCACTTTTTTACATTTTATTTGTAAAATCTTTATTTCAACAGGGAAGTCATTTGAGACTAAAGCACAGTACAAAAATGAACACATCAATAAGGAAGTATAAACATAAATATACACAATATACACATTAAATACACGTTAAGATACAAAACACAGTCAATTAAAACAAACACATTATTCATTATAAAATCCTATACCAGCTGGCTAAATTGCCCTAGGGACACCAAAGCATCCACTCGAAACGTCTTTTGGAGATTATTCCAAACATAGGGTGCAAGGAATAAAGTTAAAGGCTTCGTCGTACTACCACAGGTGGAGTCTACATCTACACAAATGATCTTCAGGTTTGGGAAAGGATACAAAGATGGTTAAACCAGCTGTGATCTTCAACAGCTTCAACAGTATGAAAACACTCATAAACAGTTTCACTGCCGTCACCATTTTCCACTGAAAATGATGGAACAAATGATGATGATTATACCTGCAATATGTAGCTTTTTGGGCGACCCGATCAAATTCACATAGAAATGTGAGTTATAGATCTGTCGTTCCCATTGAAGTCTAAGAAGCGGTAGATTTGTTCTATCTGCGCAATGTCTATGCTTCCTGTTCTTAAGTTCAGAGTCTTTTACTTCCTGTTTTGTACACCAGCTTCAAACAGCTAAAAATACAATATTTTTGGTTATGTAAAATATATTTCACACCGGTTTAGATGGTACAATGATTCTCTACACTATACTTGCTTTCTTTGTCACATAAACTGAAAATATTCTTCTTATTATAATTTTTGCAACCAGAAAATGGCGGAGCGATTTCTGCATAGTGCATCTTTAAATGACAGAAAAGGTTTTGGCAGAAGGATCGTATTTGACAGTGGTGGTAAGCAGAAGCTCTCTTCTGTGTCATACTGTGCATCCTGAGGTTTGAATCACCATATTTTCACTTGTGGCGTCTTGTTTAGATAAAGAGGATATACACTGCTCAAAAAAATAAAGGGAACACTTAAACAACACAATGTAACTCCAAGTCAATCACACTTCTGTGAAATCAAACTGTCCACTTAGGAAGCAACACTGATTGACAATAAATTTCACATGCTGTTGTGCAAATGGAATAGACAAAAGGTGGAAATTATAGGCAATTAGCAAGACACCCCCAATAAAGGAGTGGTTCTGCAGGTGGTGACCACAGACCACTTCTCAGTTCCTATGTTTCCTGGCTGATGTTTTGGTCACTTTTGAATGCTGGCGGTGCTTTCACTCTAGTGGTAGCATGAGACGGAGTCTACAACCCACACAAGTGGCTCAGGTAGTGCAGCTCATCCAGGATGGCACATCAATGCGAGCTGTGGCAAGAAGGTTTACTGTGTCTGTCAGCGTAGTGTCCAGAGCATGGAGGCGCTACCAGGAGACAGGCCAGTACATCAGGAGACGTGGAGGAGGCCGTAGGAGGGCAACAACCCAGCAGCAGGACCGCTACCTCTGCCTTTGTGCAAGGAGGAGCACTGCCAGAGCCCTGCAAAATGACCTCCAGCAGGCCACAAATGTGCATGTGTCAGCATATGGTCTCACAAGGGGTCTGAGGATCTCATCTCGGTACCTAATGGCAGTCAGGCTGAACAGTTAGAGCTGAACTGTTGTTGGCCATGCTTGCTGTTTTGCCTGTAACTAGAATGCGAGGTAAACATTTTTACCTTGAGAATATCACTTGTATTTTTGATTGCAGCAAACTCCAAAAAGAGAACATTGGTTATCCTTCCCAGATAGCATTTCTCTCCAATTACCACCAAGTGGCAGAGACAAGCGTGTGAACAATCCCCTCCATCTCGCAGAAAATATTGTGTTTGGTTTGTTGCGTGCGAAAAGGCCATGAAGGGTAGGTAGGGCTCTCTACATTTCTCTCTCAATGGACAACCGTGGGTTTTCAGGGTGTTCAGACAAGTTCAGGTGCGATATACATAATATAAGCCTATGATCTTTCTTCACCTCTTGATAAGAAACAAGTGTTTTGATAGAGGTTGGGTTACACACTATTTGGCAGCGACTGTGGATCTGGTGTCACTGGGCTGCCCTGGTCCAGGCCTATCATCCAGTCCTGTCATCTGTGTTCAGTCTCATGGTTAAGCCATGTCTCAACTGCCTGCTGTCTGGCTGCCTGGTCTGCGTGTTACAGAACCCTAGCCCCTGTAATGGTTTGATCAGAAGGTGAATTATAGTCTGCAGCAGGCCACTGACCCCTAGAAGATACCACACTGCTCCCTGTGGGACTCACTCCTCTCCCTGATAGGACACAGCCAAGCCAATCTGCTCGCGATTCAAGCCATGAAACTAGAGAACTCGCCTCAGATATTTTGCAGAACAAAGTTCATGCATCATGTTGAATTGGTGATTTTCTTTGAGGGATGATAGCTTAGGGTAATAGGGGCTCTTCTCCGTGTTCGTATTTGTGTTCATATTTGTATTCGTTTTGGTCTTCTTCTCCTCTCTTCTCATCCTCCTCCTTCTCCTTCTTCTTACAAACAAACAAACAAACAATCTATTGTTTGTTTAAGTTCACAAACACTTCACAAACAATTGAGCACACCTCAGTGATGGATGTGGACATACATACACTCATTATCACATAAGCACAAATATGTTTAATAGCTATTGTGGCATCCTGATGGCTGACATACTGCTGTATTTGCGGTCCAACACACACAAACACATGGAGATGGTGCTAAAGTGTCAGTTTAGTTCCCTTTACAACACAAATGATAGTCAATTTACAATAACAAATTAATTAATCTCTGCACCCAGAACCGAATGTCGTGTTTGCACTGGCTGCTGGCCAAAATGTTTATGTTAAAGTTGATTTCATGATGTCTTGCACACTTTCAAGGGCCCCAGTACCAGAGGCAGCAAAGCAACCCCACACCATTATCGAACCTCCCCAATGTTTGATTGTAGAGGTGTTCTTTTCTTTTCTATTATTAGTGGATTTTGGCCTAATTCTGCCCTGCATGCATTGTTTGTAGTTTTCCTCTGGACATGTAGGAGAATCTTACAGAACTCTGAATGCAGGGTTTCAATGAGGTGTTTGTCCCATTTGGTGAAATCTTGTTTTGCAAGTGGACCCCACACATCACTGGCAAGAGTGCAATTGGTTCAATGACACATTCAATTAGTTTTAGCCGTATTTCAATGAGATTTTTTTTTTAATGGCGTAGAATGCCCTGCGTGCTTTCTCTCTCAGTTCATTCACTGCATCATTAAGGTGTCCAGTTGAGCTTATTTTGAAGCCTGAGTAATTGTAGAGTGTGCAGTACTCTATATATTTTGTACCAATTGAGATCTGGATCTTCTTTGGAAAATCACTATTTTAGTATTTTTGGGTTTTACTGCCAGGGCCCAGGTCTGGCAGTACTGCTCTAGCAGGTCCAGGCTCTGCTGTAGGCCATGTGCTGTGGGTGACAGCAGGCATAGGTCATCTCCGAAGAGTAGACATTTAACCTCTGAATTGTGGAGACTAACACCAGGGGCTGAGGATTTTTCTAGAATAGCGGCCAATTCGTTGAGGTAAATATTGAAGGGTGCAGGGCTCAGATTGCAACCCTGGCCCTGGTTAAAGAATTATGTTATTTTCTTGCCAATTTTAATGCTGCACATATTGCCAGTAAACATTGATTTAATTATGTCATATGTTTTAACCCCCTACACCACTTTCAATAACTTTGTAGAACAGTCCTGTATGCCAAATCGAATCAAATGTTTTTTGGAAGTCGATAAAGCAAGCGTATATTTTGGTATTATTTTGGTGGACATGTTTATCAATCAGGGTGTGTAGGGTGTAAATATGATCAGTCGTGCGATGCTTTGGTAGAAATCCAATTTGGCTTTTACTCAAGACATTGTGCTTATTAAGGAAGTTTAGAACTCTTACATTTATAATACTACAGAAAACTTTCCCCAGGTTACTGTAATTGTTAGGGTCAAATTTGTCTCCGTTCTTAAAGATTGGTGTTATGAGTCCTTGATTCCAGATTTCAGGGAAATAACCCACACTCAGGATAAAATTAAACAGTTTTAATATAGCCCATTGAAATTTTGCACTAGTGAGTTTGAGCATCTCATTTAGGATGCCTTCAGGTCCGCATGCTTCTTTTAAATTTGAGGGCATTAAGTTTCTTATAGAGCTCCTGGTCAGTAATTGGGGAGTCCAATGGATTTTGATTGTCCTTTATAGCTTTTTCTAATCCATTCAACTTCTCATGAATTTGGCATTGCTCTGCATGTGTGTCAATTTGAACGGTGTTTTAGAGTGTTTTAAAATGGGTTGTCCATATGTCACCATTTTGTATCGCTAATTCCTCGTTTATTTATTTAAAATTTTTCCCCCACCCCCTCTTTCTCAAGGGTGGGGAAGATCTCCTCTGAGTAATATGGGGATTCTGAGGGGGCGGGGGGGGGGGGGGGGGGGGGGGGGGGGATATATATTGCGCAAAGGAACACATCTTTTTCTGTCAGTACAAGTCATTTTTTTCAGTTTTAACCAAATGTGATACTTACCAATTTTGAGAGGATCAATTCGATTTTGTGGTTCGGATTTGTACCAAATGATCAGTCCTCCACAGTCTCTGCCTCTATTGACAGAGCTGTGTTTCTGTGATGGCACAATTACCTCTCTGTAGCCTGTGGGACAGTGAGTAACAATGTCTGCCTTATCTCTCTCTCTTCCGCCAAAATCTCTCCCTCTCTCCGCTTAGGTCTCCAGCTCTCTCTCTGTGGCTTGCCTGTGTATATATTGCATAGCTTGTATAAGTAACTCGACTACTGTACTGTAATTGCCCGCAATGTCTTCCATGAGGGCCTGTTGTACCATGTCATTGTAGCCTTCTTCTCTGGTTTGCCTCACAGCCCCAGAACAGCCCCCAACCAGACCCCTGTGAACAGTGGAACATGTTGACTGCATTATGCCGAGCCCCACTTTTTAGTTTTTACTCTGCATTTTCTTTCAATTTTTTTATTAAATGATTTGTGCATCGCAAATGTACAGAGTTACAGATCCCTCCCCTACAAAGGCAATCATATAGGGCTGCATGGAATGAGTTACTCCTGCTGGACACAATGGCAACACTGGAACTTTTTTTTTTTGTGAACCGATTGTGTTTTTTTGTTCATTGATTTGCAACTTTTTAAAAAACTTATTTTGTACATAATGTTGCCGCTACCATTATTCTGGACAACAAGACTGCGACTACTCACCACAAACTGGCAGAATCCTTTTTTCCCTTTAACGAGTCTAACAAGCCCGACGCGGACGATATACTGCTTTCTTGGGAACAGGCCCAGATCCCCGTGATTTGCGTGAAAAAGAGGCGGAGAAAAAGGGGCCATAGGGCGGGCTGCCATATGAGAATTCGTAGGCGATCGAATAAACCCCCACTTCCTTCCATTCTGCTAGTAAACGTGCAATCTTTGGACAATAAAATAGAAGACCTACACAGAAGATTAAACTACCAATGGGACATTCAAAACTGTAAAATCTTATGCTTCTCGGAGACGTGGCTGAACGACGACGCTATCAACATACAGCTGGCTGGTTATACGCTGCACCAGCAGGATAGAACAGCGACGTCTGGTAAGACAAGAGGTGGCGGACTATTGTTCGCCTGAGGTAGAGTATCTCATGATATACTCTAGACCACATTACCTAAATATAGAGTTTTCATCTGTATTTTTCGTAACTGTTTACATACCACCACAGTCAGAGGCTGGCACTAAGACAGCATTGAATGAGCTGTATTCCACCATAAGCAAACAAGAAAACGCTCACCCAGAGGCGGCGCTCCTAGTAGCCTGGGACTTTAATGCAGGGAAACTTAAATCCGTTTGACCAAATTTTTATCAGCATGTTAAGTGTGTAACTAGAGGGGAAAAAACTCTGGACCACCTTTACTCCACACACAGAGATGCATACAAAGATCTCCCTCACCCTCCATTTGGTAAATCTGACCATAATTCTATCCTCCTGATTCCTGCTTACAAGCTAAAATTAAATTAGGAAGCACCAGTGACTAGATCAATAAAAAAGTGGTCAGATGAAGCAGATACTAAGCTACAGGACTGTTTTGTTAGCACAGACAAATATGTTCCGGGATTCCTCCGATGGCATTGGGGAGTACACCATATCAGTCATTGAATTCATCAATAAGTGCATGGATGACGTCCTCCCCACAGTGACCGTACGTACATACCCCAACCAGAAGCCATGGATTACAGGCAACATCCGCACTGAGCTAAAGGCTAGAGCTGCCGCTTTCAAGGTGCGGGACTCTAACCCGGAAGCTTATAAGAAATCCCGCTATGCCCTCCGGCGAACCATCAAACAGGCAAAGCGTCAATACAGGACTAAGATCAAATCGTACTACACCGGCTCTGATCCTTGTCGGATGTGGCAGGGCGTGGAAACCATTACAGACTACAAAGGGAAGCAGAGCCGAGAGCTGCCCATTGACACAAGCCTACC
Source organism: Salvelinus namaycush (assembly GCF_016432855.1). Lineage (NCBI taxonomy): Eukaryota > Metazoa > Chordata > Actinopteri > Salmoniformes > Salmonidae > Salvelinus > Salvelinus namaycush. The sequence goes on from NC_052315.1 coordinate 39,449,544, forward strand.
AGACGAGCTAAATAACTTCTATGCTCGCTTCGAGGCAAGCAACACCGAAACATGTATGAGACCACCAGCTGTTCTGGAAGACTGTGTGATCACGATCTCCGCAGCTGATGTGAGTAAGACCTTTAAACAGGTCAACATTCACAAGGCCGCAGGGACAGACGGATTACCAGGACGTGTACTGAGAGCATGCGCTGACCAACTGGCAAGTGTCTTCACTGACATTTTCAACCTCTCCCTGTCCGAGTCTGTAATACCAACATGTTTTAAGCAGCCCAGCATAGTGCCTGTGCCCAAGAACACTAAGGTAACCTGCCTAAACAACTACCGACTACCGACCTGTAGCACTCACGTCTGTTGCCATGAAGTGCTTCAAAAGGCTGGTCATGGCTCACATCAACACCATTATCCCAGAAACCCTAGACACACTTCCATTGAAGTTATTCTTTAATCATTTTTTAAATAAAATGTTGTAGGCCTGGCTGAATGCAATAACTATGATAACAAAGTCTGTGTCATTTTATTATGTTTTTAGGAATGTATTATACTCAGCCTATTGTCAAAGCCAAGCAGTATATACAACATGGAAGACTACTACCCAACTGGTTTCAGTTCAGTTTAAATGAACATGGGTTACCACACAGCAAGCCAGTTGGCCTGTAATTTGTGTCAATGTTAACATTACTGCCCATACCCCACTATATTCTGGAGAGGATATAGGGACAGAGAATGCATTACTTTCACACCCTGGCTAACACAAAGATATAACTTACTCTTATTATTGCCAATATGGGCATTCAGTTGTAACTCTATGTTCTCACCTTGTCCAACTTCTGATCATTGATGATATATCTGCCTTTTTGTAAATTTGTTTGCTGTTCATGGCCAGCTGTAAAGCATTGGCTTCTGATATCATGTGTCTTTTTACTGCTCTGCTGGCTATAGGATGGTCTTAAAGTAAATTAGTGAATAAATGAAATCATGGCTCTGGGAATCAAAGTCCCTGCCTGCTGAATAAGTAGGCACTGACACAGGGGCTGTGACAGAAATGTCAACCTATTCTGTAAATAGTGCACTACTCCAGGCCCCATAGGACTGTGGTCAAAACTAATGCACTTACTTTTGTCCCCAGCAGGACAACAACCCACAAAACACATCAAAAAGCACCCTGGAACGGTTCAAGAAGAAGTGCTGAACTGTTCTGAAGTGGACAGCGAAAAGTCCAGATCTGAATCACATTCATAACCTATGTGTCACGACTTCCGCCGAAGTTGGCTCCCCTGCCTGTTCGGGCGGTGCTCGGCGGTCGTCGTCACCGTCCAACTAGACGCCACCGATCCCTTTTTCGTTTGTCTGTTTGTTTTGTCTTATTAGTTTCACCTGTGTTTCTGTTTTCGGTTAATGAGCTTCCCTATATGTAGTAGGTAGACCCGCCCTTGTTTTGTGCGGGATTGTCTTTATGTTACGTGTGTGTGTTTTAGGTAGAGGTGTATTTATTTTTCTAATTACTTGGCACCTTGTGTTTTGGGTTATTCAAGTTGTTCGCTGCGCCCTGTATGTTTGGGATTATTCATTTTTTGTGTGCTTTAGTATAGGAGCACTTTTCCCCAGTGGAACTCTCTGAGTCTGATTCCTTCACCCACCTAGTCCCGCGTGACACTATGGTGATAGCTGAAAATAGCAGTTGATGGTGGGGACTCCTCAAACATTAAAGAATTAGAGCAGTTTGCTGCTGAAAGGTGGGCCAAATTGACTGTAGAAAGGTGCAGCATTGTTGGCTACAAGAAGCATTTGTCTGGAGTTATCTTTGCCAAAGCTGTGTAATCAAGTACCAGCTCAGGTGTGTCAATAATTTTGTCCATGCCATTTGTCTTTATTTTCTAAATTCAAAGCGTAAACATATTTAAAAAAATAATTGGTTCTGCAATGTTGGAAATCTAATAACGCGTGGAGACTTTCTTCAATTTGAACTTATTATAGTAGAAATGTGGAATCTTTTAAGAAAAGTGCAAGAGTGCCAATCGGTGGCGATTTTAGCATGTAAATCTTGGTGGGGCAAAAAGAAAGTGGGATGCATGCCAACAAAGCCACAACACAACACTAAACAATACATTAATTGCACTTTAACGGTGACAAACGTTGCCCACAAACTGTTAGGGCCTACATAAAGCTGTCCCAACAGCAGAGTCCCAATAGCAGTCCCAACACCTTACCACTGCTACACCTGGCTATCAGCGGAGCCTTGTCTGGCAGTGAAACAGTTCATTCAGCCTCATTTACTGCCTTTAAAAAAAAAATAGCGGATATGGCTGACTTGCTTGAACAAATGTGTTTTTTAATGACATTTGAGATGTACAAACTATGGCATAAGGGGACAACAAGCGGATAAGAGACTACCCGTAACTTCGATTAAGACATTAATGATCGAGCTAGGACGGACGAAGTCAATATAACTATTTGTTTAGCACTTTTGAAATGTACAGCGACAGAATTCAGAACATGGGCCGTTCTTACAGTATTCTCCCTGTACACCAAATCAGAACCTTAGGATAAATAAAGGGGGCACATAAGCAGACAATGAAAGCTCACAATATTCGATGATTACATTTCTCTAAAACAGGTTATAGGCTACATGTGCACCACCAAGTCAGAACAGTAGGGAAATTAAGAGGAGTAAATAGACCAAATGATTAGTGTTAGGCACATGGGCTACTAACATCTTACTACACAACATACACTTAGTATTACTTTCTTAGCTACAGTATACATATCTCCCTGGCATATTACATAATTTATGCAGCAGCATACAATACATTTTTGGACTCACCTTGTTGTGCTATGCTCATTTGAACAGAAAGGTGGCGTGGCGGTCTTTCGTGGGAAAATTTTGTCATCAAAGTCTGGCATTCTCTGGATTTATGGTGCTTTTAAAACAACTGGGAACTCTGAAAAAACAAGGTTGAATCATGATGATTTTGAAAGTATGATGTTGACATGATCAGTCCACTCAAAGCTACCTTGAGACTTCTTGGATGGGCACTTCTAATGTAACTATGGCAGCACCCAAGGGGCTAGAATTTTCTAGCTCTACCCTTAGACTTGGCGGTGACGTAGTGTACCCATGACTGACAGAACACTGAGCCAATCACGGCTGGCTTTACCCCACCACCACAGAAAGCACTGAGCTAGGCTGAAACACCTGCATTTTGGAGCTGCCTTACACAAGAAAACAAAAAAGAGACCATGTTTGTATGAGGTTTTATTAACCCAATGATATGTGACATGTATTAACTGACTTGCCTAGATAAATTAAGGTTTTAAAAAAAGAATCTGCTACACTGATCAATGAACTCATCTTCAGTCACTCTCCTGATTGCCAGGGTTTCCATGGAGGAGAAGAGGGGGGCAGTGGATAGGGAGGGAGAGAGAAATGCTTTATGGGAGCTTTCTAAGTATTTACTGAGCATTTCCTGGGCGTCCTCCAGATGTGTGTGTCTGGGACCAGTGGGGCCCCCAGCTGCTTTGCCTCTCTCTCTCTCTCTCTCTCTCTCTCTCTCTCTCTCTCTCTCTCTCTCTCTCTCTCTCTCTCTCTCTCTCTCTCTCTCTCTCTCTCTCTCTCTCTCTCTCTCTCTCTCTCTCTCTCTCTCTCTCTCTCTCTCTCTCTCTCTCTCTCTCTCTCTCTCTCTCTCTCTCTCTCTCTCTCTCTCTCTCTCTCTCTCTCTCTCTCTCTCTCTCTCTCAGTTGTCTACAGTGAGCCAACGATGCGAAACACACTCAGTACACACAGAGTGATGTGTTTTTAATGTGAGTGACTGATGACTGACTGATGTGTGTATGTTTCTGGTCTTGTCCCCGCAAGGAAGGTGCGGCGAGCAGCCAACCAGTGTGGAGCAGGACCGGAGAGACGACAACCAGGACTACCTGAGACAGGTAGGTGTGTGTTTATGTGCAAATGTGTACTGTGCTTAATTATGTGTGTCGTACATCCAAAGAACATCTCATGGATGCCAGGAACACCCACCAATCACCCCCCACCCCCACACACACCACCCTAAACGTATGTCTGCTTGTTTAAATGGACGGACTGACGTCTTTGTGTTTACCTTTCCAGTCTCCCTCCAGTCAGTCAATGTATGGGCTGAAAGCTCCAGAAACATCAGCAATGCTATGCTAGTTATCCTAGCCTATCCCTTTGTGCTCCTGTCTCCTCTGTTTGGCAGTACCATCAGAGTTGATACAATTATTGTGTTTACCCAATGCCTCTGAAATCAATGGCAGTGACAGAGTGACAGAATCAATGAAAGAGTGATTTTCATGAAGCAGTGTTTTGTTGGCTTGGACCACTGGGCGGGTGGGTAGTCTGGGTACCTTTACACACTGTCAACACACCCACACACTGAGCTCTCCTGAGGGCTTCTCAGCTCTGCTCCAGGTGGTCATTTAAGGAGTCAATGAGATGAAACCTGAGAGTGCTCCGAGTGCTTATGTGTCAACACAACGCCACCGGTGAGCAGTGTGATGGTGGTATAGCTGGTGTGACTACAGCTGCATGTGAGAAATAGCTGGAGACCCCTCTTCTAGACAGTCTGTTTTAGGACCAGTCATACTCCTCTGTAGGTGTCTAACAACAACGCAAAGGCAAGGTTTTGTGTTTGAGCCATGCCAATGAAAACTGCTATCACTCGCTCTTTTCTTACTTAGAGTATAGTGATGGGCTAAAAATAGGCTCAATCGATGACAGACAACTGAATGAACAACAAAGATGGAATGCAATATGACATTTTATTAAATAATTTTTCGGAATGGCCGAAGATTCTCAGAGCCAGATGATGTGATGGCAGGTAACCATGCGGGGCTTCGAACCCGGTTACTGAGTCATCACTCTTATCCGCTAGTTTAAGGGCAATGAACTGCAGACTGCTGATCCTGAAAATCCCCAAAAGTACACGGAGGGGAAGCATCCGTAGTAAAACATGTGTCACACCCTGGCCTTAGTTATCTTTGTTTTCATTATTATTTTAGTTAGGTCAGGGTGTGACATGGGGAAGTATGTGTTTTGGTTTGTCTAGGGGTTTGTAGGTTTAATGGGGAAATGTCTTGTCTAGGTGTTTGTATGTCGATGGCTGCCTAGATTGGTTCTCAATTAGAGACAGCTGTGGTTTATTGTCTCTAATTGGGAGCCATATTTAAGGCAGCCATGGGCATCATGTGTTTGTGGGTAATTGTCTATGTTGAACGTTTGTTGCGTGTATGTGCACTTACGTTATTTAGCTTCACGGTCGTTTGTTGTTTTGTTAGTTTGTGTATAGTGTTCGTTTTCGTGTTTTTTTCTCTCTTCCAAAATAAAGAGATGTATTTTGCACACGCTGCGCCTTGGTCCAATCTTTCTCAAGAAGACGATCGTGACAGAATTACCCACCAATCCAGGACCAAGCGGCGTGTCAAGCGGCAACAGGACCCACCTACACAGGATTCATGGACATGGGAGGAGATATTGGATGGAAAGGGACCTTGGGCACAACCGGGAGTATATCGCCTCCCTCGTGAAGAGCTGGAGGCAGCTAAAGCCGAGAGGAGGCGATATGAGGAGGCAGCACGGAAGCAAGGCTGGAAGCCCGTGAGTACAGCCCAAACATTTCTTGGGGGGGGGCCTTAAAGGGAGTGTGGCGAAGTCAGGTAGGAGACCTGCGCCTACTCCCTGTACTTACCGTGGAGAGCGAGAGTACGGGCAGACACCGTGTTACGCAGTAGAGCGCATGGTGTCTCCTGTACGCGTGCATAGCCCGGTTCGGTACATTCCAGCTCCACGTATCGGCCGGGCTAGATTGAGCGTTGAGCCGGATGTCATGAAGCCGGCCCAACGCATCTGGTCACCAGTGCGTCTCCTCGGGCCGGCTTACATGGCACCAGCCTTACGCATGGTGTCCCCGGTTCGCCTACATAGCCCGGTGCGGGTTATTCCACCTCCCCGCACTGGTCGGGCGACGGGGAGCATACAACCAGGTAAGGTTGGGCAGGCTCAGTGCTCAAGAGAGCCAGTACGCCTGCACGGTCCGGTATTTCCGGCGCCACCTCCCCGCCCCAACCCAGTACCACCAGTGCCTCCTCCACGCACTAGCCCTATGGTGCGTGTCTCCAGCCCTTTACCACCAGTGCCTACACCACGCACCAAGCCTCCTGTGTGTCCCCAGAGTCCTGTGCGTCCTGTTGCTGCTCCCCGCACTAGCCCTGAGATGCGTGTCCTCAGCCCGGTACCACCAGTTCCGGCACCACGCACTAGGCCTAATGTGCGTCCCCAGGGTCCAGCATGCCCTGTTCCTTCTCCCCGCACTAGCCCTGAGATGCGTGTCCTCAGCCCGGTACCTCCAGTTCCGGCACCACGCACCAGGCCTACAGTGCGTCTCAGCCGGCCAGAGTCTGCCGTCTGCCCAACGGTGCCTGAACTGCCCGTCTGCCCAACGGCGCCTGAACTGCCCGTCTGCCCAACAGCGCCTGAACTGCCCGTCTGCCCAACGGCGCCTGAACTGCCCGTCTGCCCAACGGCGCCTGAACTGCCCGTCTGCCCAACGCCGTCTGAACTGTCTGTCTGCCAAGCGCCGCATGAACTGCCCGTCTGTACTGAGTATTCAAAGCCGCCCGTCTGTACTGAGCCTGCAAAGCCGCCCGTCTGCCATGAGCCTTCAGAGCCGTCCGCCAGACAGGAGCCGCTAGAGCCTTCCGCCAGACAGGAGCCGCTAGAGCCTTCCGCCAGACAGGAGCCGCTAGAGCCTTCCGCCAGACAGGAGCCGCTAGAGCCTTCCGCCAGACAGGATCAGCCAGAGCTTTCCGCCAGACAGGATCAGCCAGAGCTTTCCGCCAGACAGGATCAGCCAGAGCCTTCCGCCAGACAGGATCAGCCAGAGCCTTCCGCCAGACAGGATCAGCCAGAGCCTTCCGCCAGACAGGATCAGCCAGAGCCGTCAGCCAGCCATGAGCAGCCAGATCCGTCAGCCAGCCATGAGCAGCCAGATCCGTCAGCCAGCCATGAGCAGCCAGATCCGTCAGCCAGCCATGAGC